>NC_090937.1:195591964-196216964 GCF_040938575.1 Ambystoma mexicanum | reverse complement strand
TCGGCAAACATAACAGCCTAGCCGGACTATACCCTGATGGTGCAGCGGAGCCGAATGAACTTTGGGGCTGTCAAGAGAAGATTACGGGAAGCGGACCAGAAGTACATGTTGCTTTACCCGGCAAAGTTAAAAGTTTTCCACAAAAACAGAACTTTGTTTTTTGAAACTGCGGAGGATGCCATGGGATGGCTCGACACGCAAGGCTGTCCCCAGGAGTCGGACATCCAGATGGTAGAGGGAGAAGGAGGAGATAAGTAATGCGTAGTGGGGGCAACTGAAGGTGTTGCGGCTTAAGACTATGGGACTGGACTATAGTAATTGATGCGGCTCGTGGGCTGGTATGACTAGGTTGAAAACGAACATGATCCGTGAGCACTGCGACCATTGCTTCACTAGGGAGCCTTGCAAAGCCAATCTTTATACCCCCATCTAGAGTTTAGTTAGGTCATCAATAGTGTGGTGACACCCTGCTGGGGTCTTGGCCAGGGGTTCCAGTGTAGGTCCAAACGCGGGGGAGCCTGAGATCCAGGGATGGAGCAGGGCATTTGTTGGGGTAGGGTGAGGAGGGGGGAGAGAAGGGAGTGTGTGCAGTGGTTTGTTGTAGTTGGGGAAGGGGAGGCGGTAGGGAGAGGGGAAGTCGTGTTTGGGGGGTTTGTAGAATTGGGGAACGAGCCTAGGTAGATCGAGACGGAAGTGGGATCTGGACTGCACCAGTGGGAGGGGAAGGGGAACTCTAATGGGCCATGGGGATTCTTAAAATAATCACGTGGAATGTCAGGGGACTTAATAGTTATCTAAAAAGGAACAAGGTTATGTTGTACCTGCGCAGGCAAAAGATGGACATTGCACTGTTGCAGGAGACTCACCTGACACGGGAAAAGATGGAGATGATTGCGAAGAAATGGAAAGGGGTTCTGGGGGGCTCAAAATACTCTGCTTCCGCTAGAGTACTACTCATCTGGGTGGCGCCACATGTCCCTTTTCAACTGTTGCAGGAAGTGGCGGAAACGGATGGGAGGATGGTCATATTGCGGGGATTATTGGAGAATAAGGAGATAAGCATTGTAAATACATATGCCCCCAATCAGAATACGGCAGTGCATTTCAGAACTCTGTGCACCAACCTTAGCATGTGTATGGGTAGTGCGGTGATCTGGGGTGGGGATTTTAACTGTGTATTAAACCCCAGAGTAGATAGATCGGATGGCAAGATTGATAGACCTGCCCCAGCGGCTAAAGCACTGCAGACACTGCTAGACGACTTTGGTCTGACAGATGTGTGGAGAACGAAACACCCCCAAGAAAGGCAATACTCACACTACTCCGCCCTGCAGCAGTTACATACTAGGCTGGACTATGTCTTTGCCACGTCGGAGGTAATAACAGAGATTACTCGGGCAGAATATAAAGCGAGGGTCCTCTCGGACCACTCGCCCCTGGTTCTCTTGTGGCAATACTGCCACCCGAGAGCAAGGATTCCGACATGGCGCCTCCGGGCAGAGGCGCTTAAGGACCCCGTTTTTAGGGAGGATATAAGGGAGGAGATTACAAACTACTTTGAGATGAATACGGGTAGCGTTGACTCGGCTTGCACATTATGGGAAGCCTTCAAAGTAGTGATGCGAGGGGTAGTATCAAAAGGCTTGCTAGGTGGGTTTGTGGCTGACCTACAAGAAACAGAGAGGGAACTACAAAAGGCATTAAAGAGAGGAGGCGAAGACATGGAGCTGACACTTCAACTGCAACAGAAATGTGCGGAACAATGGGAAAGACTGCAACCTCAACTATAAAAACTATATAGAGACAGCATGCGGGAGGGATAAAACAGGAAGGCTTTTGGCATGGTTATACAAGAGCGAAACTCCCAGATCCACGATCAGAACAATAATTAGAGAAGATGGTAGTGCAGTGGACACCCAAGAGGGAGTTAACCAGGAGTTTATAGATTATTATAAGTAACGGAAACACTAGAAGACATAGGACCGCCTATGATGAGTGTTGAGGAAAGAGAGGAGCTGGATGCACCGATTACTTTGGAGGAGTTAGAAGAAGTGGTGAGGCAGCTGCCTACTAGTAAGACTCGGGGGGAGGGGGGGGAATTTTATAAAGTATATAAGGAGGAAGTGCTCCCCCCAATGTTAGACATGTTGAATGAAGCGTTTGAGGTGGGAAGGTTGCCGCAGTCACCTAGAGGGGCGATCATAATACCGCTTCCCAAACCCAACAAGCCTGGGCATAGCTGTGGCTCTTACAGACCTTTGTCTATGTTGAACCAAGACAGCAAGATATTGATGGCTGTCTTGGCAAACAGATTGCGGAGAGTTATTGGCAAACTCATACACCCCGACCAGACGGGCTATGTCCCGAACAGAAATATAACTCATAAGCATAGACTACTCCAACGGGTTGTCGAATGGGGAAATAAGAACGAGGGTGAAATGGGGATTGTGTCCTTGGACGCGGTGAAGGCTTTTGATGCGGTCAAGTGGCCATGGCTGCTGGCAGCCCTGGCGGGCTACGGAATGGGGCCTGGATACATAAGGTGGGCGAAGATGCTGTATAGTGAACCGCTGGCTAGAGTTAGAACAGGATCAGTGATATCCGGAAGATGGCAACTCAGTAGAGGCACCAGACCGGGGTGCCCATGGTCCCCAATGCTCTATATACTAGCCCTGGAGCCCCTAGCAATATACCTTAGACAACAATACGATACTATAGGTATCGAGGTGGGAGGGGAACGACACTTGATCTCCTTATATTCTGATGACTTGTTGCTGTACCTGAGGCACCCGGAGGAAAATCTCCAGTACATCCTGGAGGTGATGGAGAGATACGCGGGACTGCCTGGGATAGCGGTGAATCCTCAAAAATCTAGTATTTTCCCGTTAGGCAGTTACAAAGGAACCCCTGTGGGACGGTTACCAGTGTTAAAAATACCATGGTCGGTTAGTACGTTTCGGTACCTTGGGATAGATGTATACCATATGGTTGAAGAGGAACATAGGCACAATACTGAGATAGCCATTGTGAACATCGAGAAGTGTATGAAATTCTCGGTAAAGTTGCCCCTAGCAATGATGGGACGAGGGGCAATGCTGAAGATGGTGGTCCTACCTAGGCTCCTGCATTATTTTGGGACTATACCATACCTGATACCCAAGAAGTTTTTCACTAAACTAAACAGCATGTGTAGGGATTTTCTGTGACATGGTACCCGGAATAGGGTGGCGCTATGGAAGCTGCAGAACCTTTATGAAAAAGGAGGGCTAAAACTGCCGAATTATGAGGTTTATTATGTAGCGAGCCAGCTGCAATATATTGCCAAATGGCTCTCAGATGAAGTGACCCCTGAATCTAGGTTGTTTGGACATGATTGTGCCCCATTTTATTTAAAAGAAATGATCTGGCTGCCCAAGACGGAAATGGAAGAGTGCCCTAAGATTAAGATGCTTGGGTGGAAGATATGGCGCCGGGCATGCCGGATGATGGAGAACCCATTCCCATGCTCCCCGCAGGTACCGCTAGCTACACTGGCAGGGGGAGATAGGCAGCTAAGGATGATAATTTGGAACCATTGGGAATCGGTGGGGTTGGTAACGATGGGAGATATATGGCGAGAGGGGACAATTATAGATTTTGAAGTGCTGGGGGAGGAAACGGGGTTGCATACGGGCCAGTATATCACATATCACAGAATGGTGCAAAGAATTAGGAAAACATGGCCCGAAACAGTACTGGAAGAAGAACCAGATGCTATCATAGATGCAATATATGATATAACGGAAGGGGGGCATTAGATATCTAGACTGTACGAGATGATGTCGTCTAAGGTCGGGAAAGAATTAACACAATTGAGACTAGACTGGGAAGCGGAAGTGGGAGCCCCGATAGAGGATGGGATGTGGGAACGTGCCCTGGGATACCACAAGACGGTATCAAGGAACGCAAGACTAAAACAGATACAACTGTATATTACGCACAGGGCATATATGACACCTCAGAAGATATCTAGGTTTGAAAATGCTGGATGACAGGCATGTCCCAAATGTGACAAAGAAAAGGCTGACATGGTGCACATGTTTTGGCCATGCCCAATAATTGAACGTTTCTGTGATGAAGTAGCACAGAAGCTAGCGGAAAAGGGGGTCACGATCATCATAGATACAGCCTGGGCCTGCTTGCTGGGGGGTTCCCCAGATCGCAGAAACTTAAGCATGTTAGTAAATTGAAGGATCTAGCATATGTGCTCGCAAAAAGGATTGCCATGGGATGGAAGACATGTCACAGGCCACGGGTGGAGGTGTGGTATAAAGAGTTGCAGAAATGGGCAGAGGCAGAAACCATGGTATGGCAAGAGGCAAGCAATGGTAGGGGTAGAGGAGGCGGGAACCCTGATGGCATGGAAATCATTAATAGCGGAATTGTTTGGAACAACACAAGATCTGACAGAATCCACGGAAAGCGAGGCCCCACCACGCGAGGCAGATGCAGTGTGTGGAATAAATAGGCTCGTAAGGGGGGCTGGGATGAGGGGAGCGGTAACCGGAATTAAGCGATGAACAATTGAACTGTTGATATATGCACTGCGTGTTTGTTTTGTATTGTTGTTTGGTTTGAATAAATTAATTAAAAAAATGGCCAACATTTTTTTTTTTTTTAAACTTAGCCACTGGGGACAACTGTACTGCGCAAATGCTCAATGGCTCCGTGGGACACACGAGGGTTCTCGCTTTTATTGAACATAAACAATACTCCATTAATTAACCATGATGTAGTTTTACTACAGGAAACCTGGATGACCTCAGCCCCAGTGTGGTCGGATCACCAGGTACTTGTCGTTACCGCCTCCAAACCGGCTGAGGGAAGACCGGCCGCTGGTTTATTAATTGCGACTCGTCTTGACTCACAATTATACATGGAAGCTTTACCATCCCCTGATCATGGCATTCAACTCGTTATTATACGAACTAAAAACAAAAATCACCCCTTTTTCCCCTATGATTACAGCAATAAACATCTACTGAAACCCTCTGTCTCCAACGAACCATTGTTCTTTCATAAAATTGAGGAAATCCTGGATAAATCCTGTTAAACATCAACAATGCAATGACCATCATTGCGGGCGATTTCAACATGAATCTAGTCAAGCCCACCAAGGGAAGTAATAATTCTAGATCTGCCAAATGGATGTCATTGATGGATCTTAGACAATTTTCAGTTCTCTATGGTAATTCTAAACGTGATTTTCCCCCCACAAGCGACCTGGTCCAGAGGGTCCTCTCATTCTGTACATTTTTATTTCAAGTGATGCAAATAGACTTGTCCAAGAATTCGAAGTCATACCCACCAAGGCAAGTGATCACAATCTACTCGAGGTGCAATGGCTACCCTACCTCTCTAGAACAGAAGCTTACTTTCAAGGTCCCATTGAGCTAAACATAGCTAAGAATCAAATTAAATGGAACCTAAAATCCATTGACTTTTTACAAGCCAAAGTTGAATCTGTCCCCAACTCTGATCCAAAGCTCTCACAATTGTTTTATAATGAGCATATACATGTTATAGTTCAAAGAGATGGAAAGATCTGGAAACCAAAGCTATTTTACAAGCACAAACCAAATATGGAAATTGCTGATCTAAAAAGAGAGCTACGAAAAGCCTTAAGGACCTTACCTAGAAACGCCAACTCTGCCCTTAAAACCGCTTTAAAGACCAAATATAAAAATAAAATTAAACACATCTTTTATATCCAGAAACAAAATGACGCGGAAACTAGGTTGAAAGCCCTATTGAATAAATCTGCAACTCAGATATGGCAAACCAAAACTCCACTTCTAGAAACAGTCACAAATCTAAAAAGCTTAATGGCATCAATGAGGAAACGTGGAGAATATTTTATCAAAATCTACTCTTCAATGAGATCTCTCCCACAGATTCACTCCCGGAGCCACTTCAGAATTAAAATTTGACACCTTGGACATCGTAATAATAATAAAAAAAACTAAGTTCATCTAGAGAACCGGGCCCGGACATGCTGTCAAAATTGCATTCTCAAGGCAAATCCAGATGCTTGAGCCAGCTTGCTGAATACAATATTTCAAAGCATCATACAATCTAAGATCATACCTCCATTCTGGCAATCCGCCGTTATTCCAATCTTTAAGCAAGGCGACAGAATGGATCCATGCAATTATAGACCCATTGCGCTCTTAGACGTCCCTGGTAAGATCGTAGCAAGACTTATTATACGTGATTTTACCAAATGGCTCATCAACAAGATCTAATGGATCCACATCAGCCCGGTTTTGTCCCAGGCATCGGAACTGCATTAAATCTCTTGATTATATCGGCTATTAAGAACGATGCAACCAGAAAAAAATACCCAATATTTGTTGCTTTGGTGGATTTTAAACAAGCTTTTGATTTGGTTTCCAGAAACATACTATGGGACAAACTATCCAAAGCCAAATCTCCTCGCTACATCTTTTATTTAATCCAACAATTTTATGTTAATACAACAATTAAAGTAAAATTAACCACTGATGGTGTTCTTTCAGAATCCATCAAAACAAACATGGGCTTGAAACAGGGCTGCCCATTTGCCTCTATTTTGTTTAATTTTTACATTTCTGACTTTCATAAGGCTCTGTCTAACATCAGATCCTTTTCACCTCGGGTCGGTAATCAACACATTCCATACCTGCTATATGCAGATGATTTAGTCCTGTTCGACAGAACACCAATTGGTTTATCTAGAAAATTAGCAGCATTGACCACATTCGCTAAAGACAACAATCTAAGCATAAATACCAAAAAGTCTTAATATTTTGGTGTTTAATCCAACCAACAAAAAGCCTAAATTAAGATTCAACTGGAAATTAGCCAACAAAAACCTGGTTCAAATCACCTTGTATAAGTACCAAGGAGTTAACTTGAATGTGCATCTGCAAGAGAAACCATATTAAGAGTTAACGTTAAGAATGAGAATGATAGCCAACCAAGGTAAGGCCATCCACCGCAAATATAGAAGATTTTCCTTAATCCCAGTCCGTATGTTTTATTTACAAAAGGCCATTCCTATCATAACGTACGGTGGGCAGACAAAGCTAATGAACAAAGAGGTAAGATGGGACATTCTTGAGGGATTTTTTTGGAAAACAATATTACCAGTACCTCAGAGCATCCCAGTATCTCTAATTCGACACGAATTGGGTCTTATCTCCTTGCAAATTGCTGTTAAATGGTCAACGCGGCCCTGTATAGAAAAGTGTTCCTTGCCACAGATTCAACCAAAAACCTATTCCCAGTAGTAAAAAAACTTCTAACAAATACATCCGTAAATTCATTAACCAAGTGTAAAACACAGTGCTTAAATAACCTGTTGGATGCCTCTATATCCGTAGACCTACTTTTTAGAGTCTTCCAAAAAAGCTAATCTGCAATTATATAGAAAAGATTGGAATGACACAAGGGAAACATGTCTGAACTATCAAGCGTTTAAACTAGGAACATTCCCTGAGAAGCTTTTAAATGAGGTCCCAACCTACATTCAAGCCTTTCCAGATAGAGCTTATGCTGACACTTTTTTACGGTTTAGACTAAACCTTCTTTCAACCAACTCAAAAATTGCATCCTACGATAAAGGATACAGCCTCTCTCCTTTATGTAGATTCTGCGAATCGGAAACTCAACCAGAGACCATGGTTAATCTAATAACTGAATGTGAGACTCTAAACTAAGAGAAAATCATTTTTTAAAATATTTTAAGCACAGAATTATTATTTTTTTTAAATTTGGCTTTATTAATTTTGAACAAAGAAATATACATTACATAGTATCTGCATATTAGCACATGGTTACATCAGAAGAGCAGTGTTTTGGTTCTCTTTATATTTTAAGTCATCTTCATGTTCTCCTCCATTCTTTAGGTGTAACTGGGAACAAAACATAACCCTTGCCCACCCCCCGTGCCCCTGGTGGTTGGGCGAACATAAAGTCAACTTTCCGTTTTTAGTGCGTGTGGAAAGGGTGGTTGTGGATCTTTCGCTGTGGTCTGCGTCATCTTGGTATGTCAGTTCACATGTTCACTGGCTTGCCTTAAGATTTTAGGGTGTCCTCAGTTTGAGGGTCTGTGGTCACTGAGAGATGTTTGTCTCTAAAATCCAACCATAAGATCTCACATTGTGATGCTTTGTTGTGTAGGGAGGCTGTTTCCATTGTGTAGATGTTAGTTGCCAGATTGATCCACTCCTTTTTACTCAGTAGTGTTTTGGATTTCCATTTTATTACCAGCAGCGCGTGGGCCACTAGCAGTAGCTGTGGGACCAGTCCTTTCAGTCTGGTCCAGTCATCCTCGTCTTTTTCTAGACCGAACAGAATTAAGAGGGGGTCGATGCCTCTTTGTATGCCGTCAATTTCCTTTATCCACCCCAGGACCTCCTTTCAAAACACCTTTATGTATGGGCAGGACCACCACGTATGCCAGTAGTCAGCCACCTCGCCACAGTCCCTCCAACATCTGGGGCTCGTTGTCTGGAACATTTTGGACAGTCTGAGCGGATCGTATTGCCATCTGTGTAGGAGTTTAATGGCGTGTAATTTATATTGGTTTGATATGGACGTTTTGGATGCAGCTTTACACATTGTTTCCCACTGGTCGGGATTTATCTCGCTTCCCATATCTTTTCCCCACCTGCCCCTAAGTTGCTTCGTGGAACCATCTCCAGTCTCAATTAGCTCTTTGTACATTACGGATATCAGACTATTCATTTCGGATTTAGAGTCTAGGAGTTTTTCGAACGGGATGAGGTCGCTTACCAACTTGGGTTTCCATTCGGGTTTCGTTACGACACCTTTTATTTGGATATATTGGAAGGTGGATAGTGGGCCGATTCCTAGAGCTTCAGTTAGTTCAGGTAGTGGGATGAACATGTCTTTTTTATGTAACTGCCCGACCCTTTCCAGGCCTGCCTCGTACCAAGACTGGAATCTTCCTACATTGGGTATGTGGTTGTTAATGCCTGGAGACCAGAGATGGCTGAGTGGGGATGGCCACGTAGTGATCTTTCGCATCTCTTTACCTGGTCGCCATATTTTCCAGATGGTACTCCATATTGGGTGGTCTCTGATTTTACGTTGGACTCTTTTGCGTGGGGTCCACAGCCATTCTGATATTGTGGTTGGGGAGAAGTAGTGGTTATCAATGTGAACCCATTGGAGATGCTTATGATCACGTAAGTGTGGGATGAGGATACGTAATTGGGATGCTTTATAATATGTTCGTAGGTCAGGGAGGCCTACTCCTCCTTTGTCTTTGGGGAGTGTCAGAATGTTGTACGCAATCCTCGCCCGTTTTCCCTGCCAGAAGAACCTCGTCATCATTCTCTTGGCTTCCTGAAAAAATCCATTTGGTATCTCAACAGGTAGAATCTGGAAGGGATACAGGAACCGGGGAAGACATACCATTTTAATGGCATTTACCTGCCCCAACCATGATATCGTAAGCTTGTTCCATCTTTTTAGGTCAGCTGAGAAGCTCTGGAGGAGGGGAGGGAAGTTGGCTTCATATAAGGCCGTCAGAGTTTTGGTGATGTGTATACCAAGATATTTCAGGGTAGAGTGCTCGAGCTTGAGGCCTAGAGGCGAAAATTTGGATTAATTCTCCTCGTTTGTTCCCTGTAAAGGAAACCGTATCGATTTGGACTTGTTCACTTTGAACCCTGAAAATTGTCCACATTCTTCTAATAAATGGAGGGCACGGGGGACAGATGTGGAGGGGTTGGTTATGTGCAGTAATATATCGTCTGCGTAGAGTGCTATCTTGTATTCTATCGTACCCTACCGCATGCCTTCTATCTGGAGTTCGGTCCTCATATTTTGGGCCAGCGGTTCCAGGGAGAGTGCGAATAGGATTGCCTAGAGGGGGCATCCCTGTCTAGTTCTGCGTCCCATTTCAAACCATCTGGAATATTCTCCATTAACAAATATTGAAGCCTTCGGGGATGTGTATACTGCCTGTATACCTTTCCTAAATTTTGGCCCTATTCCCACTTTACACAGGACTGCCCTCAGGAATTCCCACTCTACTCTGTCGAAACCCTTTTCCGCGTCTATTGACAGTATGGTGGGGTCGCCAGGTAATGTGTGTGCTGAATGGACAAGGTGGAGTGTTTTGCGCATAGTATCCGCCCCTTGCCTACCCAATATGAACCCGACCTGGTCATTATGTATGAGGTGAGGCATCAGTCTCTCCAATCTAGCGGCTAGTACTCTGGTATACATTTTAGCATTAAGGTTAAGTAGGGAGATGGGGCGGTATGATCCACAGTATTTAGGATTTCCCCCTTCTTTAGGAATCACGGTTATTAGCGCTCTCGTGAAAGAGTCGGGGGGCTTCTCCTGTTTCTATTATCTCATTAAATAGTTCTGTCAAGAACGGCGTGAGCTGTGCGCTGAAGGTTTTGTAGAACCCGGCGGTGTAGCCGTCTTCACTGGGGGATTTACCCATTGTCAGTCTTTTAATTGCATCTTGGACTTCAGTTTCCGATATTGGGGATTCCAAGAGTTCAGCTTCATGGTGTGATATTGTAGTCAATCAAGGATAGATGGTGATCTGTATTTGTTCGCTCAGGACTCAGTTCGGAGGTGTATAATTTCTCATAAAAGTTGGCAAAACTCTCGGGAATGGTATGGTGGTTGCGTAATATCAGGGGATTTCCTTCAATTATCTCATCCACTCTTCACTCCGCCCTTTGCTCCCGAAGCCTAGCAGCGAGTAGGGCATCGACTTTGTCCCCTTTTTCGTAAAAGTTTTGTTTGAGAAGTCGGAGTCTGCGCACTATTTGTTCATGTTCTAATAGACGTAGCTCCCCTTTTGCATTGTGATGCATTTATTTTCTCTTGGTCTATGTTTGGGTTCCCCCTTATGTCGTCCTCCAATTTACGTATTTCAGATCTGAGTCTATGTTCTATGATCTTTCGTTCTTTTTTTTTTTGGAAGACCCTTCACGTATGAGGATACCTCTCCAAGTGGCTTTACCCGCTTCCCATATTGTTTGTTTGGATACTTCACCATTGTCGTTTATTTCAAAATATTCACGGATTTCAGACTCCATTTCCGTCTTAAACACTGCATCTTTCCACAGACTTTCATTACATCGCCACTTCCCTCCAGAGACGGGTAGATCTATCCATTCTATGTCTATCATGACCATGTCATGGTCTGACCATGTTATTGGTATAATTTCTGAGAGTGTTGTGGTATCGAGGAGATCCTTTGTGAGATATATATAGTCAATTCGGGTGAATGTTTTGTGCGGATTGGAGTAGAATGTATAACCCCTTTCATTAGGATGTTTGATTCTCCATACGTCTTTTAAATCGTACATCTCCATAATTTTGAATAGTTCAGTGTGATCACCTCTAAGTTGATTTCTCGTTTCGGGATTGCCCGGGTTCCAGTCTGTGGTAGGGTCTGCCCATTGATTAAAGTCACCTGCCAGAACGATATGGCCTGAGGCTTACAACATTATTTTGGGTATTGTCTTCTCTAGGAACTTGACCTGTCCGGTGTTAGGGGAGTATATCACTGCAATCGTTCCTTTCACCTTTGCAATGCTCCCAGTAATCAGAAGTGCATGCCCACTTACGTCGGACCACGTTTTGTTTACTTCTAGATTGAGTCCCTTCTTGATCAGGATAACCACACCTTGATACCCACACCTCCCTTCCTGAGTGGCCCGGAACCCCAGAATTCCATTCCCCCTTTTTTTCCAATACTACATCGTTCTTCCCCTTTAGCGAACTTCGTCTCTTGTGGGAGAAGAATGTCAATTTGAGATCTTCGAAATTCCCTGGCCACCAGTGACCTCTTGGTTGGCGAATTTAGTCCTTTCACATTGAGTGACCCTATCCTGAGGGAGTTCTTCCCCTTCTGCTCTTCATTCGGGGCCATTATTAGAGTTTATTTGGTGCAAATTTGTGACCCATGCCCGGTAGGTGGTGTGTACATAGGGTCCCACAATGACTTGGTTGATCTGAGTTATCATCAATGTTGCCACAACCTTAACCAGTTTTATGTCCGCCCAGCTCCCTCTGCCCCCACCCATCCCAATTTAGTGGCGTTCTATCGAACCAAGGTAGAAACTCTGGCCCTGCATCGAACCACCTGTGGGGACCGTTACTTCACGCCCCTTTACTTAACATAACATCTTAGTCTTGATTGAGCCCCATTTCAAATCCCCCTCATGTCCATGACCTGTCTTTATATTAAGCCTGCACTTCCTTGTCTATTCAGGTCATCAACATGTGTAATGGAATAACGGTCTTCTTACCAAAGCTGCGGATCATCTGTTCTCTCCCCCTGGAGGGGTGTTACCTCTTCAGAATTTCCTCGAGCCTTTCACTTGTTTCCTTCTGGGACCTTGTGTTTGCCATTCTCTATCTCCCCGCCATGGCCCTTCTCGATCCTTTTTTGCAGCACCTGGCTCAAGGGGGTCCGAGATACATGCTTTGATTTCTCTTTCTGAGCTTAACTTGATTCTGTTGCCGTTGTGTTCGAAGGAGAGGGAGAAGGGGTAGCCCCACCTGTACCTTATGCCCTTTTCCTTCAAGTGTTTGGTGAGGGGTCCACACACCCGTCGGAGTGTGATCGTCAGAGACAATAGGTCTTGATATATTGAGATCTGGGCACCTCCCAGAGTGATTGAGTCACTAGCCCTCGCCTTTTCAAAAATCCTGGTCTTGTCCTGAAAGCGATGGAACCGGGCAAGTCCCTATCTCGGTCCACCTGGAGGTCCTCCAGCTCTATGTATCCTCTCTGTTTTGGGTTCGTCGATCGCATCATCAGCGACTAGGAGTTTGATGCTGTCATGTAGGGTATTCCTCAAGTCGCTCTCCGTCTCTCCCTCTCGTTCTGTAATGCCGAAAATTCTCAGGTTGTTTCCTCTTTCCTGGTTTTCTAAGTCGTCGAGTTTTAGTTTGAAGTTTTCTTCCCGTTGTTCCAATTCCGTCATCCGGTGGTCAAGCTGTGCTTCCAGGGTGTCTATGGACGCTTGGTCGTTTTCAACACCTTCTAATCTTTCTTCCATGGTGTCTAGGCGTTGTGTGATTTTTGTCTATTTTTGAACCAATACTGGCACCCATGTTTTTTATTTCACCTATTAGGTAGGCAATGTCTCCTTTGGTGGCCGCTGATTCACTCATCGGGCTATCTTTATTTGCCATGTTGGAGTCAAGGTTCTTAGTGGGAGTCGGGGTGTAGGTGAATGAGGCTAATTTCTCTTTTATGTCCATGGGATCTATGAGACCTCTGTGGTAGCACTGGAGGTATCCGGTACGGAGATGGGGAGCAGGGCAGAGGAGGCACACGCCCCTGAGTCGGGGGCCCAACCCTCTGTACTATGCTGCTCCCCGTCATGGTCAAATTATTGTGCGTTGGGAGACGGGCTCGTGTGGCCCCTGGTGTTGGACCGAGGGTGCGCAGAGTAGGTCTCCAGGAGTTCTTTCGATGGAGTTTCAGGCGTGCAGGGATCTTAATTGTGCTTCCCAGTCTTTATGGGGTTCAAGGTTAAGTGTTCAGAAGTCGTGGCCCCGAGTCCCACTTTGGGTGGGGACCTTGTATCCAGGCAATATCGTTTGGTGCCTATGGGCTGCAGTGGCTGCAGTGGCGAGGGGAAATATTCTCTTCCATGGGTGTACTCGTTTTCAATATGGTCCAGAGGCAGAAGTATGGATGAGGGGGTGCATCCCCGAGTCCTCCTCTGGGTACAGCAACTATCTCTCTTGTGGAAGGCTTCAGTTCAACGTACGCGATGGCGGTCCCACCAGCAGAGGCACCCGAAGCTTCTCAAAATTCAGGTATGGCTGGGGATGCCGGGGCATTCGTTGGGTGTCTGCTGAGGACCCCTTGCGCCTTGTTTGTTATGATTAGGTGGGAGGCTGTGCGCCTGGGTGTCTGTAGATTTGTCCTTTGTCTTTCTCAGATTCCTTTTCTCTTTTCCCTGTCCCTCTTCCTATTTCTCCCTCTTCAGCCGTTCCTTTTCTTTTATGTGTCCTCTATTACATTCGTACGTTGGTTCTGAGGTGTAGGGGACCTCCAGCGCATGCACCCCATTATAAATCTAAGCCACAAGTTCACGTTGGTAAGGTCCCGTGCCGGGGAGGTCACCCGTGCGATTCACTGTGGAGAGTGCAGGGGATTCAGCAGAGGTACACAGTTAGTGCCTGTTAGGGTTCCACATGTGCAGGGCTCTGTGTTTGTGAAGCCCCACACGCTTCAAACAGAGCACTCGGAGGAAAGGGGACCTCCGGTCCGTGGCCACGCAGTCCGCAAAGGAGAGCACCAGGGATGTGTCGGGCACGGAGAGCAGATATGCGTTGGGCTGATCCCAGCGCCGGCGGTTCACCCGCGCCTTGCGTGGTCCCCGGCTGGGGAAGGGGTGGTGCAGTGTTGCGTGTTCCGCGGCGGAAGGCACTGGTGTAATCCTTGGTAACGCAGTGGGATTACCCTCCACGCACGGCATTACAGATGGCGAGGAGGGGGCGGTCGCCTACCGTCTGTCAATGAAAGGCGAGATTCGTGCCTTCTCCAGCGTCTCTCGTGGCAGATGTATATGTCGCAACACCGGAGGCGCTTCTATTGCTTGCGGTTTTGCGCCGTGGATGATAGAGACTTACACAGGGGGCGAGGTGTTTCTGGGTTCCCTACGTTCTTCCTGTTCTCGCCTGTCTCTGGGACAAGTTTTGGAGGTTTCCGGGAGCCGATTTTGTTCAGATTTTTCCCCAGGGTGGGGGGTGGGATCTTCAGACGACACCAAAGCGGGTTTGGATCTCAGGGGGGGGGTCCTAAGGTGGGGGCTCAAGCCAGCTTAGGGACCGAGAGTCGCAGAGTTCACACGGAGTCAAGACCCATCCGTGCGCCCCCTGGTGGCCAGTAAGCACAGAATTATTTTAAAGAAAGAACAGATGTGGATTGAAATTTTTAATGCCTCTAACACCAGTTTAATAATTGATATAGTGAAGTTTATTGTCAAACTTAATCTGCAATCTGTTGATAACTAAGTCTTCACTTAAATCCGCTGTGCTTCATATTAGTACATTTTATATATTTTATGGCTTTATGGATCTACTGATTTTTTTTTTAATGAATCTACAATAATGTACATTTTACGCAATATTTTATCTTAACATGTATGCTAAATGAGTTGATTCAGACATTTATGCACTGATAATGATGTGATAAAGAACAATAATGTATTTATAATTGAAAAAGTTGTTTGTCAACTAAAACAATTTCTTAATTAAAAAAAAAAAGAAAACATAACCCACGGCTACTGTCTCCCCTTTCGGCAGAGACAATCCACCGGGGAAGCTCTCTTTGAAGCATCCAAATCCGCTCCTTGCGCAGGAAATCCTATCCCTGCTGGAGAAAGGCGCCTGTAGCGGAGAGGAACAAGGGATGGTATTCCCCTTTTTTTTATCCCGAAAAAAAGACGGGGGATTGAGACCCATCATGGACTTGGGTGGGCTGAACAAGCTCCTAAGGAAGGACAAGTTCAAGATGGTAACTCTTTCTCAAGTCCTCCAGGCCCTTCAACTGCAAGATTGGTTGGTGTCTCTAGACCTCAACAATGCTTACTTTCATGTGCCGATTCATCCAAAGCACAGGAAGTACTTGAGGTTTGCAGTTGGCGACTCGCATTTTCAGTTTAGGATCCTGCCGTTCGGATTGACCTCCGCCCCGAGGGTCTTCACCAAGCTGATGGTGGTGGTGGCAACGTACCTCAGGAAAGGGGGATTCACGTCTACCCCTACCTGGACGATTGGTTGATCAGGGCGCGTTCTCCCGAGCAAGCCATGGATCATCTGTCCGTCACCTGCCACTCCCTTCACAAGCTGGGCTTCTCCCTCAATTTAAAGAAGTCCCTTTTGACACCTACCCAGCGGCTCCAGTACATCGGAGCAGTGCTCGACACATCCCTGGGGCTGTGTTCGCCTCCCCTGGTAAGGGCTCATCACATTCTGCAGATGGTGGACAAGTTTCAATGTGCCCAGAGTCTCCCAGCGTTCGAGTTCTTGAGGTTGCTCGGCCTCATGGCATCCTGCATTTTCCTGGTGCCAGAGGCCAGGCTGCGGATGAGATCTGTGCAGTGGGCTCTCAAGATCCAGTGGTCGCAGTTCTCTGGCAGGATGTCGGATCACGTTCAGATTCCGACCCTCGGTCGCACAGGATCTTCTGTGGTGGGCCGTCGAAGGCAATCTGATGAAGGTTGCTCTGTTTTGGCAACCGTGGCCGGTTGTGGCTATCGTGATGGACGCATCCCTCACGCCGGAGTCCAGACTTCACATCAATCTGTTAGAGCTGTGGACTATCATGCTAGCCTTGAAGGGTTTTCTGCCGTCAGTGCGGGGGAAAAATGCCCTGCTTATGACGGACAATACAGTGGCCATGCACTACCTCAACAAAAAGGGGGTGAGGGGGGCAGGGTCACTCCCATTGTGAAGGGAGGCGATGCAGATCTCGTTACGGGCCATCAAGCAGGAGATTTCGATCTCGGCAGTTCAACTGGCCGGAGACTAAAACGCGGCGGCGGACGCACTAAGCAGGCAGAGCACGGTCTCTCATGAGTGGGAGCTGGCTCAGGAAGTTCTTTTGGAGATCTTTGCCCTTTGGGGAACCCCACAAGTCGATCTCTTCGCCACCAGTGTCAACCGGAAGTGCGAGAGATTCTGCTCGCGGTAATTTCTTCCAATAGGAGCCTTAGGGGACACGTTCGTAGTGGAGTGGTCTTTCCCACTGCTGTATGCGCTCCCTCCAGTCCCTGTCATTCCGCAAGTGTTGTGGAGGTTACGGAGGTTCGGTTCCCGGATGATCCTCATTGCTCCGGCATGGGCTAGGAGAGCGTAGTACCCGGACCTTCTAGACATGTCCATCTGCCCTCCATGCTGTCTTCCCTACCGAGACGATCTGCTCTCACGGGAAGGGGGTCGAGTTCTCCATCCAGAGGTCAAGTCTCTCAGCCTTCATGCTTGGTATCTGAAAGGCTGAGGTAGAAGGTTTGGGACCTCCCCGAAGTCGTGATGGAGGTGCAAGCTTTCGGCCAGAAAGCCTGCAACGAAATCCCTGTACCGTTGCCATTGGACGAAGTTCTGCGACTGGTGCAGGGTACAGAATGTGGATCCTTTCCAATGTTCCATTCCTTTGGTTTTGTCTTTTTTGCTTTCTTTATCCCACACGGGCCTGCAAATAGGTACCATTAAGGGTTACCTGGCAGCGCTGTCCATATTTAAGCGTTCGTCTGAGGAATGTTCTTATTTTAAGATCCCTTTGATTTCTCAGTTTCTAAAAGGATTAACTAATGTGTTTCCACCATCGCCTTTCCAGGTGCCGGGATGGGATTTAAATTTGGTTTTAAAGTTCCTAATGGTAGCTCCGTTTGAGCCCTTACATTCTTGCTCGTTGAGACTGTTGTCATTTAAGACTGTGTTTTTAGTTGCGGTTACTTCCGCACGCAGAGTGAGTGAGTTACAGGCACTTTGCACCAAGCCACCTTTCACGGTGTTCCATAAGGACCGGGTTGTCCTTAGGGTTCATCCTTCTTTTCTTCCTAAGGTTGTGTCGGAATTTAATTTAAGCCAGAAGGTGATTCTTCTGGCGTTTTATCCTCCTCCGCATCCTGGTAAGGAAGAGGAGAGGCTCCATAGGTTGGATCCTAGGAGAGCTTTGAGTTTCTATCTCTCACGGATGTCCCGGGTCAGAGTGGACGATCAGCTCTTTGTTGGTTATGCTGGAAGGCGTTTAGGTCAGGCTGTTTCCAAGCAGACCTTGTCCAGATTGATCATTTTGACGATCTCTGAGTGTTGCCGTTTGGTGGGTAACGACCCTCCAGTAGGCTTATGGGCTCACTCTATTAGGGGTGTGGCTGCCTCCATGCCTCCACGGCTCTACAGAGGGGAGTTCCGATTCGCAGTATTTGCAAAGCAACCACATGGGCTTCTGTCCATACCTTTGTGAGACACTATTCCCTGGACTCCATCCATGGGCAGGATTTGGCCTTTGGTAAGGCAGTCCTATATTCAGCAATTTGATTGGGCATTCTAAAATTCTAAATTTGTAAATTCTTTTCCCACCTCTATACGTTGGTACTGCTTTGGGAGTCTGTCATAGATGCAGAATACATCGGAGGACACAATCCCCTCGAAGAACAAGTTACTTATCTTACCTGGTAACGTTCTTTCGATGGGATGTTCCTCCGACCTATTCCTCATCGAACCCTCCCAGCCTGCCCCCCTACAGAATTTCTTATGTGATTGCAGCTTAAGTTTCCGCAAGGCTTTCTGCAGTCATCCTGGCAGGAGATTTGTGCCACACGTTCTGGGAAAAAACTACAACTGAGGCTACGGGCGCTGTGCGTCCTATATATAACATTCGGTGGCGGCGACCCTCGACGGAGGCCCTCGAGGGACAGCGTATCGACATCGACGCAGGACGGCTACGCCGATAACATTTCCGAAGCAGCACAGCTGTAGTCATTACTGTCATAGATGTGGAATACGTCGGAGGAACATCCCATCGAAAGAACGTTACCAGGTAAGATAAGTAACTTGTTCTTCTTCCCTTTTCTATGCTGTTGCACCTCACGTAGGAATCCCCCTGCCTATTTAAAACTGTCTGCAGTTAGTGCATCTATTACTGGATTGAAGTATGGTGTGGTACCATATAGTGTATATATTTGCCATTTTTTAAATAAGTATTCCAAGTACAAAGTGTTATTTATATGTGTATATATTCCTGAAACCCTTATTTTATATAAAGAAGCTGCTTTATCACCTAACATAGTGTGTGGACATTCCTTTGTGGGGTTTTTGGGTAAACAGTGTACTTAAGAACCAGCCTGCTACACCTCCTGAAAGCTCAATCCTTACTGCTCGTCCATTGCTACCAAATTGACAGCCTTGCTGAGGTGTTCTGTGTCTTTACCCTACCATATAGAGGGCAGAAGTAGAGATGCTCCCCTCCAGTCTTTATAGACACACTCAACAGTTAAATGAGAAATGAAAGGCGAGAAATGGGCCAGCAGTTAGATGGCAAGGATGGGTTTGAGGAGTGGTTTCTTTAGGATCAGAAGAATAGAAGCATGTTTAAAGACCAAAAGACAGGTGGAGGCAAGCAAAGAGAAATTAGAGCACTGTGAAATGCAGAACGAGAAAAGGATAGATGTTCGGATGGAGCTGCAGTGCTTTAGAAAGGGTCATAGTGGCAGCATCAGAAAGAGATTTGAATGTAGACATAGCAACTAAAGGCTAAGAGGTTGAGAATGCAGGGTTCGAAGAAAATAGAAACAAAGAGATGGAAGAACGTAAATTTGTAACCTTAATCGAAAAGTAGTTGGCAAAATCGGAGGCAGACAAAGAGAGTGAAGCTGGGTCCAAATTTGAACGAGACAGAATGCAATTTAGGACAGGTGGTGGAGGTAGGAAGTAGAGGAATGAAGACGACTATTGAAATGTTATTGTTTAGTTGAAAGTAAGGATGAATCACGAGGATAAAATGGCCAGATCGGCAGGTGATTGTTTTCCTGTCGATGATCGGCTTCTCCTAGGTGGCAATGAGAAAAATGCTTAGATGGAGTCAACCAAGGCTGTAGAAGCCTACTTGAAGGCGAAAACGAATGAGTAGGATACAAGGAATCAAATGTTTCTAGCAGTTCTGAGGACAGCAAGGAAGAAATATAGTCAGTGGAAGATAAGGAGAGTTGAGCCAGTGGGCGAAGCGATGAGCTAAGTGTTGAAATGAAAGTAAAAGTATCAAAGCGTAGATGATCATGGTGCGAGTAAGTGAGGGAAGAGACTGGGTGAAAAGGTGGAAGAATATAAATTGTAAAAGATAGCGATAAGTGATCCGATGAGTACATTGGAAAAGCAGAAACTGATGAGATGGATGCTAGCGTAGGAAATACCAAGTCCAGAGAAAAGCCAGGGACATAAGAAGGAGGAGTAGGGCTGTGGGAGCAATGACATGAATCAAGAATAGAAATGAGGGACTGAAGAGTGTGTAGATGCCATATGAAGATTAAATCCCCTAGAAGAATCAGCAGAGAAGACTGCAGAAGGATAGACAATAGAAGAGTGTCTAGATCCTCACAAAAGGACTTCACCGGTGCAGGAGGGTGCTAAATTACTAGGAGGGCCCCCAAAGAGTGTGGTTTAGAAAATAAGTAGTGGTATTCGAAAGAAGAGAACGGAGAAAGATTTGGTGGTGAAGAAGAGTGATACAAGGCGCTTACAGTTTGAGAGGGCTATACGGTTAAAAAAGAGCAGCCGGTATTAGTTTGAAAGGCTGAGCCAAGTTTCAGTAATACATAGCAACTGAAGATTAGAGCGAAGAAAAATATCAAGAATAGAAAGCGGTTTGTTCCAATGTGCAACGTTAACAGAGGAAGAGAAATCAGATAAGGAAGTGTAGATAAAAATATTGAAACTGCGGACAGTAACACAAGAAGTAGATTGGTGAGAAATTGTGAGCAAGTATGAAATATGGCATGGCTGCTGTGGTTAAGAATAGTATGCTGAAAAAGAAAATACTTGAAGAGGAAAATAAACTGAAAGAAGAGTGAAGAATATTGTGCCAAGATTGTGAAGAAAAATACAGGCCAAGAATGAGGCTGGGTATGGCACAAGGTGGGACAGAATTGACAAAGCTGCAGGTGACAGACTGAAGATGGTCCAATGTAACACAGCAGGAGTAAGAAAAGCTAAGGATGGACTACATGGTGAATATAGAGTGAAAAGAGTAGAGCCAGAGATGCTGTTGGCTGCAGATAGCTACTGACCTATCCCAGATTTAAGCCCGGTTGTGATGTTCTATATGTTCCAGGTGCAGTGGGAGGGCAGTCGAGTGTGGGGTTTAGCGGAAGGCGGGTATCTCCAGTTCAGAGTAGGGAGGTGCAGGGTGGTACTGTCGGCCAAGGAAGCTGTCGGTGCCAGTGGCACCTGGAGCTTTCTTCCCGAGGCACTGCCACATCCAGGTATAGCTTCAAAGGCAGTAGGAGACTGCAGGTCTTTGCTAGAGCAGATTGTACACAGGGGTATGAGCCAACCTTGGAACCACAGCATCCACAGTCCTAGCTGCCGGCAGAGGCTGTAGAGACAGGCTTATCCCGGACTTGGCCCCGGAAGTGCTGCTATGTATGTTCGGAGTGCTGTGGGAGGCTGGCCGAGTCCACTTCTGTGTAGGAGGGTGGTAGAGTCCGCTGAGGAGGCTAATGGCTCCTATGGCGCCAGCAGCGTTCTGCCCTAGGCACTGTCGCATCCAGTTAAGGCTTCGAGGGCAATAGGAGACTGCAGGTCATTGCTTGAGCAGATGGTACACACGCCAACCCAGGCACCACAGCAGCATGCGTCCTAGCTGCAGACTGCTGTGGACTTATCCCAGATGTCACCTGTAGATTATTCAGTGACATGGCCAGGCCTGATAGTATACATCCTCATTAACACATAGTAAGTATAGATCCTCTTGAACACGGAGTAGTTCCTTCATGAAGTCTTGAACTTGTTCACAGGCAAAGTCCCAATCTAGGGCTTCTTCAGCCAAGTTGGCATTGCAGATGAGGTCTGTTGGCAGTTCCTTTTTCAAAGTGCACCAATGTTTGTGTCTGTGATGGTCATTTGTGCCGGTCAGCAGTCAATTTTCCTTTTCGAGGGGATTGGGTCCTCCGACCTGTTCCATATCTACGACAGGTAATGTCCGCAGCTGTGATGCGGACATTACCTGTCGTAGATATGGAATACGTCGTCGGACCATCCCATCGAAATACCGTTACCAGGTAAGAAAGTAACTTGTTCTTCTAAACTAAACAAATGATCACTAAGAGACTTACCCCTGTAAACATTACAAACTGCAGTGGCAGTATTAATTCTATCCCACACTCAATACCCCAAATCATGCTTACTTCTCAGACTTAATTACATGTTTCTGCTGTGCTAGTCACGTACCTGAAGCTTTCCTATAGAGGCATTCACAAAAGAATACCTAAATTCACACTTCTCTAACTTATTTGCTATATTGTATCACAACACTCCACTGGCCAATGTAGTCCCATTCCTAAACTCTATTTGATTCACATGGACAAAATAATTGTAAGCGTGTGCAATAGAACATGAGAAAGCAACTGCCTCAAATGTGTGGAAACCACATAAACCAAGTCTGCCACAGTTTCATTCTTTGTAGTTAAACAAGATATTAGACTAAAAAAGACCTTTATATTTATCTATAGCCCTCTCTGTTGCAGTAACCTGGTATAGTCACCAGGTTAACTGCTTCTGAAAAGGTCACCCTGCATCGGAACTCTGATTATCTGAGCCAATGGGAAGCATTATCCTATGCCATTACCGTGCCAGTTCTGTTATTGTACCAAGTTACCATTCTTTTGTTGAAGCTTCCTTTCTCTGGAAAATACAAATTAGTAACACAATAGAAGGGCAAGACTATAATCTGGCAAAGCTTAGGCTAACTAATTTAGCGGTTAGCTTGTTAATTACAGACTGGGCATAAAAGTAAATGATTGGTGCTGCAGTCAAAGGCCTTGGAATAGTTCTCAACCGACAACCAACTTGGAAGAACGTAGCCGGGCTAGACAACTAGACCATCGTTTCACTGTGCTGGTGATGGAATTAACTCCAGCAGATCCACACCACACTGCCGGGCTCCTTCAAAGCACAATTTCCACTTAGCCATACCATAATATAGCTGCATTTATACCAAGGCCCACTCTTGAGTAGTGACATTAGTTAAATTGATCTCCTGCAGTCTCCTGGACAAGTGTTACAGTTGTGGCTGACTGTCCAGATATTCGAGTTCAATAAACAGTGTTGCTAGGAAGTAGGTAGGAGTTCTATTGCTAGTCTAGGTATCAGCAGCTTTCCCTCCATTCTCGAATGCCACTCTGTTTTTTGATGTGTGGAATGGACCCACAAGGCCATCGCTTTAACTGCAGTAACAGTCACACGCAGTACCCAAAAAAGCCCAATCGGCCTGGTGGCCAGGACAGTGCAGTCTTACTCTGGTGCTCCTTGATTAGGACAAAGTCCCCCCCAGTTGTATGAAGTTGCTGAGCTCTTCGGGTCTTTTGCGCAGCACCTCTTATACCTGTGAGTGCCAGGACCTAATAGTAGATATGTTTCGAGGGGATTGGGTCCTCCGACGAATTCCATATCTATGATAGGTAATGTCCACAGCTGTGCTGCTTCGGAAAATCTTCGGCGTCCTGCGTCGATGACGTCGATGCGCCGTCCCCGAGGACCTCCTCCAACGGCCGACGTCACCCGATGTGATAAGTAGGACGCACGACACCCGTAGCCTCAGTTCCGTTTTTTCCACTAACGTGTTCGCTTCGTGAATCTCGGTACGCCTCAACTCTTTGGCGTTTGCTGTATTCTTCTCGGTTCGTTGAACCTGTTCGGTTTTTGTGAAGACCTGTTTGTGGCAATGTCTACTTCGTCTTCAACCCCGCGTCCTGGCTTCAAGAAATGCGGGGACTGTGGGTCCAAGATGTCAGTCACGGAATCGCACAACGGCTGCCTCTGGTTCCTCGGGGAGGCACACGATACGGACGACTGTGTCGACTGCCAGTCGCTCACGGCCAAGGCCTTGCAGGAACGCAAGAAGAAGCTGTCGGTAGGTCGGGTGTCTAAGCCCCGGAAGTCGAGGTCTACGGGGCATTCGACGGATGACTCGAGAGGCCACTCTCCGTGTCATCGTCGGAAGTCCAGTGGGTCTCCTTCCAGGAGACAGTCTAGCCACTCCTCCGCCTCTTCGAGGCATTCCCGGAAGCGCCGGCATCGGTCGCCTTCCCCGTCCTCTTCTGAGGACTCCGCCCGTCGGCGGGGCGCTTATCCCACCATGCAAGCGACACCGGAGGAATGGCCTTCCTTCGGGAAGCAGATGTTAGTGATTCTTGAATCGCAGGGCACCGGTCCGTCCGCGCCTCCGAGTGGGGTCGGTCGACACCAGTCGAGAGACACCGCTTGCATGCCTTCGGGCTCGGGTGGTCAGCACGGCTCGCACGAAAGGTCCCGCTCGGACAAGGGTAGCTGTTCTCACCATGCCCGTTCCAGGTCCCGGTCCTCGACGCGCTCGAGACTGCGTGAGCCTGTGCCGTCTTCAAAGAAGACGTCGACACCTGTGGCGCTGAGGCCGTCGATGATTTCTCTCGAGGCTCTGCCTCCGAGGGGGTCATCGACGCTGTCGGCGCCTAGGTCGTCGAGAGACACGCTCGGAGCTCCGGCTTCGAGGCCTGTGTCGACGCCGTCGATGCTGGCGGCACTGCAGCTAACGTCGACGCCGATTTGCTCGACGCCGATTCTCTCGATGCCGACTCGTTCGGCGCACTCGACGCCTTTCGAGGCGGTGGTGTCGGAGGGGCCCCGTGGCACGGGGATTAGCCCCTAGAAAGGCTCTGGCTAAAGTCAGGCACGGCTTTGGTCCCCAGATGTCTTCCTCGCACTGCATGGAGTACATTTCAGAGGGTGATGAATGCTCTGATGAAGGCTTGGTTCCGGTTACGGTACCAGATGAGCTTATCTCGTGCCATAGTTAGTATGATGACCTGAGGCAGTCACTGCATGATGCCAGTGGACTGGACACCTCTCCAGAGGTGGAGTTTTGTAGGCCGGAGCCTGGCACTCATGCCGATTCTTCATACCGGCGCCTTATGTCTCGGGTCACCGAGTACTTGGGTTGGTCGGCTCCCCCAGGGGAGTTCGTTCAGGATGATCTCACGGACATCCTTGATCTTGGTCCCCCCACTGACCCGGTATTGCCGTTTCATATGGCTCTGCAGAGAAGGGTGGTGGCGGCTTGGACTGCTCTGGAGAGTCTCCCGGCAGTGGGCAAGTCTTTGTCGCGAAAATATCATGCAGCCAGTAGCGACCCCTGCTACTTGTCCAGGCACCGCACTCCGGAGAGTTTGGTGGTGCAGGCGGATATGGCCCCGGCATAGCAGGCGTCGTATCCTACCATCCCTCCGGATACGGACGACAAACGTTTTGACGGCTGGGCGAAGAAAGTGTTTTCTTCAGGGGGTATGGCGCTTCAGGCGGCCAACTCCATATGTGCCTTGTCTCGTTTCACACACACTCTGTGGAACTGTGTTGCATTAGCGGCTGAACATATTCCCGAAGGGGACGAACGGGCTGGTTTCCTTGCTATGGTTCAGGATGGCAAGGATGCCATGTGTGAGGCCGTTCAGTCGGGTTTGGACATGGCAGATTGTGTCAGCCGCTCCATGGCGGCGAGCACCGTAATACGCATGTTTGCGTAGTTGCCGAAGTCTGGGTTCGTTCCTGATGTGCAGTCCCGGCTCCTCAACATGCCCTTTGACGTTGAACATCTTTTTGGCAGCAAGGCTGACGAGAGCCTTGAGAGGTTGCAGACCTCCAAAGCTGCAGCAAAGTCGTTGGGCGCTGCAGTTCGACAACCTCCGCCTTTTCGTCCTAGGGGACAACAATGGAGGGGGGAGGTTCCTTTCGCTATTACTCGTCCCTCAGTAAAGCGAGAGGAGCCCGCAGTCAAAGAGGCCACCGTAAGAGTGCCAGAGGTGGAAAACAGGGTATTCGAGGTGCCAAGGCCGCTCGGGCAGTTGCCTCTTTGCCCTCAGGCAACGCCGCAGCCGCTACCACTCAGTCATGAGGCCAGGTCCCATGGTTCGCCGGTTGGGGGAAGGCTGGTGCAGCATCTTGTAGAGTGGCGTGCCATTACTTCAGATGTGTGGGTTCTGGAGATCATAACCCACGGCTACTGTCTTCCCTTTCGGCAGGGGCCTCATGACAATCCACCTGTGAACCTCTCTTTGAAGAGTCCGGATCCGCTCCTTGCGCAGGAAATTCAAGCCCTGCTGGAGAAAGGCGCCATAGAACTGGTGCTTGTAGCGGAGTGGACAAGCGATGGTATTCCCCTTATTTTTTGATTTTGAAGAAAGATGGGGGATTGAGACCCATCATGGACTTGCGCGGTTTGAACAAACTCCTCAGGAAGGACAAGTTCAAGATGGTTACTCTCTCTCAAGTCCTCCAGGCCCTTCAACTTCAGGACTGGTTAGTGTCTCTCGACCTCAAGGACGCTTACTTGCATGTGCCGATCCATCCCAAGCACAAGACGTACCTGAGGTTCGCGGTTGGCGACTCGCACTTTCAGTTTTGAGTCCTGCTGTTCGGATTGACCTCCGCCCGAGGGTTTTCACCAAGCTCATGGTGGTGGTGGTGGCAGCGCATCTCAGGAAAGGGGGGATTCACGTCTACCCCTACCTGGACGATTGATTGATCAGGGGGAGCTCTCCTGAGCAAGTCCTGGATCATCTGTCCGTCACCTGCCACTCCCTTCACAAGCTGGGCTTCTCCCTCAATTTAAAGAAGTTCAATTTGACGCCAACACAGCGGCTCCAGTACATCGGAGCAGTGCTCGACACATCCCTGGGGCAGTGTTTTCCTCCCCAGGTGAGGCTCTTCACATTCAGCAGATGGTGCACAAGTTTCAACTTGCCCAGAATCTCCCAGCGTCCGAGTTCTTGAGACTGCTCGGCCTCATGGCATCCTTCATTCTTCTGGTGCCAGAGGCTCGTCTGCAGATGAGATCTTTGCAGTGGACACTTAAGCTCCAGTGGTCTCAGTCCTCCGTCGGGTTGTCGGACTCTGTTCAGGTGCCGCCCTCGGTCGCCTAGGACCTTCTATGGTGGGCCGTCGAAGGCAATCTGATGAAGGGGGTACCATTTTGGCTGCCCTGGCCAGAGGTGACGATCGTGACGGATGCATCCCTCACGGGATGGGGAGCTCATGCCAACGAGTTCACAGTCAGCGGTCGTTGGTCTCCGTCGGAGTCCAGACTCCATATCAATCTGTTGGAGCTGAGGGCCGTCAGGCTAGCCCTGAAGGCTTTTCTGCCGACTGTGCGAGGAAAGAGTGTCCTGATTCTAACGGACAACACGGTGGCCATGCACTACCTCAACAAAAAGGGGGGGCAGGGTCACTTCCTCTGTGCAGGGAGGCGATGCAGCTCGAGTTCTGGGCCATCCAGCAGGAAGTTTTGATCTCGGCTGTTCATCTGGCCGGAGACGACAACAAGACGGCGGAGGCTCTGAGCAGGCAGAGCACGATCTCTCACGAGTGGGAGCTGGCTCAGGAGATTCTCCTGGAGATCTCCGCCCTTTGGGGGACCCCTCAAGTGGATCTCTGAGCCTCCAGTGTCAACCGGAAGTGCAAAAGGTTCTGCTTGCAGGAATTTCCTTCAAAAGGAGCCTTAGAAGACGCGTTTGTGGTGGAGTGGTCATTCCCACTGCTGTACGCGTTTCATCCAGTCCCCGTCATCCCGCACGTACTGCGGAGGTTACGGAGGTTCGGTTCCCGGATGATCCTCATTGCTCCGGCGTGGGCTCGGAGGACGTGGTACCCTGACCTTCTCGACTTGTCCATCTGCCCTCCACATCGTCTTCCCTACCGAGACAATCTGCTCTCACGGGAGGGGGGGGGTCAGGTTCTCCATCCAGAGGTCAGATCCCTCAACCTTCACGCTTCGCTTCTGAAAGGTTGAGGTATAAGGATTGGGACCTCCCTGAAGATGTGATGGAGGTGTTGCTCTCGGCCAGGCGGCCGGCAACAAAGTCTCTGTACCGTTGCCGTTGGAGAAAGTTCTGCGACTGGTGCAGAGTTAAGAATGTGGATCCTTTTGAATGTGACATTCCCATGGTTCTGTCTTTTTTGCTTTCCTTGGCCCTCAGGGGTTTGCAAGTGGGGACCATTAAAGGTTACCTGGCGGCGCTGTCCATATTTAAGCGCTTGTCTGAAGAATGTTCCTATTTTAAGATTCCTTTAATTTCTCAGTT
Organism: Ambystoma mexicanum; assembly: GCF_040938575.1. NCBI lineage: Eukaryota > Metazoa > Chordata > Amphibia > Caudata > Ambystomatidae > Ambystoma > Ambystoma mexicanum. The sequence continues at coordinate 196,189,092 of NC_090937.1, read as the reverse complement.
TTTGAAAGGGCTCACTAATGTGTTCCCTCCGTCATCTTTTCTGGTGCCCGGTTGAGATTTGAACCTTGTTCTTAAGTTTCTTATGGGTGCTCCGTTTGAGCCTTTGCATTCTTGCCCTTTGAGACTGTTAACTCTGAAAACTGTGTTTTTGGTTGCAGTTACTTCCGCTCGCAGAGTGAGTGAGTTACAGGCACTTTCAGTTAAGCCACCCTTCACTGTATTTCATAAGGGCAGGGTTGTCCTTAGAGTTTGTCCTTCTTTTCTTCCGAAGGTGGTTTCGGAATTTCATTTGAGCCAGAAGGTTGTTCTTCCGGCGTTCTATCCTCCTCCACATCCTGGTAAGGAAGAGGCGAGGCTCCATAGGCTTGATCCTAGGAGAGCGTTGAGCTTTTATATTTCGCGCATGTCCCGGGTCAGAGTGGATGATCAACTTTTCATTGGTTATGCTGGAAAGCGTTTGGGACAAGCTGTGACGAAACAGACTTTGTCTCGTTGGATTATTTTAGCTATCTCCGAATGTTACCGTTTGGCGGGTAAGGACCCTCCGGCTGGCTTGCGGGCCCATTCTACCAGGGGAGTGGCTGCGTCTACTGCCCTGCAGAGGGGTGTGCCTATTCGTCACATCTGTGATGCAGCCACCTGGGCTTCAGTACATACTTTTGTACGTCACTACTCCCTCGATTCCATCCGAGGGCAGGATATGGCCTTTGGCAAGGCAGTCCTTTATTCCCCAATTTGATTGGGCATGCTAAATTTGTGTTCTAAATTCTTTTCCCACCTCCTTGCTTGGTACTGCTTTGGGAGTCTGTCATAGATATGGAATACGTCGGAGGACCCAATCCCCTCGAAGAACAAGTTACTTTCTTACCTGGTAACGTTCTTTCGATGGGATGGTCCGACGATGTATTCCATATCGCTCCCTCCCTACCTCCCCCACTGCAGAATTTCTTTTGCAATTGCAGCTTGCGTTCCGCAACACCTTGTGTGTCTGACTGGCAGATAACTGGTGGCACACGTTCTGGGGGTAAAAACTGCAACTGAGGCTACGGGCGTCGTGCGTCCTACTTATTACATCGGGTGATGTCGGCCGTCGGAGGAGGTCCTCGGGGACGGCGCATCAACGTCATCGACGCAGGACACAGGCGCCTAAGATTTTCCGAAGCAGCACAGCTGTGGACATTACCTGTCATAGATATGGAATACGTCGTCGGACCATCCCATCGAAAGAACGTTACCAGGTAAGAAAGTAACTTGTTCTTTCGGCAGCAATTTAACATGACGTCATCTACAAGGTGAATACTTGAATAAGCACCCCTGACAGGTGGTGTTGACAGAAGGCGCATTGAGTGGCCCATTAACACTTCTTGAGGGCGCAATCCTGTTCTTGTGATTGCTGTACTGTGCACTCTGAACAACACAAATGAGAGTGCCTCTGGCCCTTTTTAAATCCGTTTTGGTACAAAGCTTGGCTTATTCTTAAGAATTTGTTTTGCACCTCCACTGCCTTGACGATGACGGGGTGAGGAAGCCAATCAAGTTTGTTGTATTTTTATACCAGCATTGGCATGTGTCCCCTTAACCCTTGAAGACCGCTGGGAAAAAGTACAATATGTATAGAAAGAATATGAATTCTATACGATAAATTAAAACTGATACAAACTACCTTATAATCATATGTTCAAAGGAATTATAGTGTAATGCAATGGAGAAAACACATATATTGTGCTTTTTATTTATACAAAAGACACATTAAAAACCACTAATCATCTCAAAAATGTTCAAGAACAAATAAAGTGCATAATGTATAGGAAAGATCTAAAGTGTCAAATGTATACATACAAGTGTAAATACAATTATTTAAATATCCATACTGACATATAACGCAAGGGTCTATTTGGCAATGTTCTCTAAATAAGGGCTATATATAAATAACAATTGTTCCTTATTACACCAGAAAGCGTTGTCCTCATTAGTCTTAAGTCTTTCACCAACTGTCTAGTAACGCATGTGCTTATATGACTGTTAATGCTGATAGGCACCCCAAATAGTAGCAGAAATTATTTTACCAACAGTTTGGCAACCTTTATGATATCCTCTTGATGGCATGAGTAGGCCTTAATGTAATGTGAACAACTTTTCTGCTACTACTAAAACATACTGTTAAATGTTGAATTTTTGCAGCAGGATGAAATGTTTGCAGATTTCAAAATTGTCCTTAATGTCGTGGATCTGCTCCTGGCATTGATTGTACAGCTTTACCTACATTGTTTTGCAGGCTAATGATACACTGTCTACAATAGGCCTGTGCTATAGCCAAAAAACAAATCATGGACATACCAGTCTAGTATCAATATGGCAGTCCTACTTGCCTTCCCTACATGTGCGAGTCCATGATAAATATGAGCCAAGCAGGTTAACAGTACCTTTGGTGGGACAAGGCATGGGTTATCTGAATGCTGACGGCAACCTTTCAGTGACCAAGAGTCTTTTTCTGATTCTGGGAAAGCATCTTTCATGTTTGCAAGTTTCTTTATTGTCTTTAATGGAGGAGTTTGTTTATTACTCTTTATAAAATATGTTCAGCGTGAGAGTCGGAAATGGTTGCCTGATTGGCGCAGCATCTGCTAATGTGTTCCTACAGGTAATCCAGTCATTAAGCAGGAAGTGTGCAGTACACTTCACGATTGTTAACGAACTGGGTAACATTGATTGCATCTAAATGGGCTGCTACATAACTGTGGTTCTTGAACGTTGAGCTAATGATGTCACAAACCTTTCCACATTTCCTCGAAATCGTGTGCAACACCAGAAGTATAACGGGGGTCAGTGTATATGTTAGCGCTCTGTTTGCTAGTTTTCATGCGTGTTTTAGAGCAGCCATTTCAGCTACTTGTATGGAGTATACATTGGGTAATCTACCACTCTACTGCTTCCTCAAGTGAACAAATTGCATATCCTTGAGTCTGTTGATCTTTATCATCTCTGCTACAAGATCCATCAACAAAGTATACCAAGTTGGGGGTTTGCAATGGAGTATCCTCTCTTATCTCGGTTACAGAAGTTGTCAGTAAGGACAAGAGTCATATAGTTCAATGGCCAAGGAAGTGTTTATATGAAAAAATTCTCTAAAGAGGAATGTTTTCAAATTTGTTCTAAAATACCTAAAACTGGGTTTAAGCCACAAACAGTGACAACTTATTCCACAAGGTTGAGGCAGAGGCCTGAAAGGATCTGCCACCTGCTTCACTATGTTTGTAGCAGTTATTGATCAAAAGTATATGCGAGCAGGAGCGGAGGGGACAAGATGGATTATAAGACTGTAGTCCAGCCTTAAGGTAAATGAGGGCTTTGACGTGCATTCATTTATGCACAGTAGCCATAAACTTGATTCTCTGAGCAACTGGCAACCAGTGAAGGCTTTTTAGTGTTAGAGAAATACGTGATCTTCTAGGGACATTAGCCACAATGTGAGCAGCCTTGTCCTCTATCATCTGAAGCCTTGCAGCCTCATATGCCGGCGTGCCCAGAAGCAATGCATTACCATAATCCAGTTAGCTCCCAATAATAGCCCTGACTATGGTGGCAACGTTAGAAGTCAGATATAAATTATAATTAAATGGTTTTAACTGACGAAGCAGGATTTGTCAATTGCTATATTGGCTTAGCAAGTTCTGCATAGCCAGTTATATACTTTCTACAATAACACTCGCCGGAATGCACTGTATCGCAAGGTGGTTGAGAAGGTGATTAACGCTCTCGTGCTCCTTCCAAGCCGCTGTTGCAGTATAAGTTGACGCACATTCTTAACAGAGGGCTGCAGACAGACATGGCTTTGCTGTTCAATGCAGCCATTGTAAATCCCATCATGAACATATGGAATTGTCCATGCTCTATGCCTGTGGTAGACCCCAAACTCCCCAAAAAACGATAAACCAGCAAGGTGTGGCCTCTCCTTTTTGTCGGCTCATCCGAGCCGGTAGGGTCTAATGGTACAGGCTGCCGTGGTGAGCTTGAGACCCTCCATGTCCAACCTCCCGACCAGCTAAGAGTCGAAAGGTCAACACCTTAGTAAAGAAGGGGTTTGCCTCGGGGGAACATGGCGTTGAAGGCACTAAAGGTTGTGTGCGCATTTGCCAAATGTTCACACATTCTGTGGAGGACTATTACAGAAGCTGCCAACCACTTTCTGGAAGGTGAGGTCAGGGACGGTTTCCTGGATATAGCAAAGTATGGCAAGGAGCAGCATACCGAACGCTTCAGGTAGTACTATGATAAATCTCTGCAGGCCATTTTCACTGAAGCCTGTTCCCTGGGCACGATTTCGTCCCTGCAGGGAAACCTCATTCCCCTTGTGCATCCCCTTCGCTTGCTGCTACAATATGCAGGGATCCACCCAGACAGCCCCTGTTCCCAACCGTCCCTCTTTCCCCACAGCATGTTTGTTTGGTGGGGGACATCCCTGCATCCCCTCTACTCCCAGCCCGCCCTTCCATTCCTGATGTGTAAAATCATGCATCCCCACACACACAAATGCACACAAATATATAACCCTACCTCTCCCCAATCCCCCTCCTTACGGACCAGGACATCACCGTCTCCCTGGACATCGCGGACGCGGGATTCCACCAGATGGGGAACAGTGTCTTCCTCCGTCCTCGTGGCTGGTTGAAAGCCACCAATTTTCGGCAGGAAGTTCAGACGAGGGTCCTGGACATGCCGTTTGGGGACAATCTCTTTGGCAAGGCTTTGGATGAATTGTTGAAAGCCATCAAGACCGAAACAGAGACAGCCCAGGCCCTAGGCATGCTGCAGCAACATCGCCCTTCCTTTTGTGCCTCAGGAGGCAAATCCGGAAGATAGTCAAAGGCTTTCGACGGGGAATCGTCCTTGTACTGTCAACCCTCCCGTTCCACGACCCAGAAGGCCTAAAGGGGTAATTCCAAAGCTTTCAGAGGTGGCTGCTGTCATCGATCCCAGGGTGGCATGCAGGACCCCGAAGCCATACTGAACTGGCCAGGATGTCGGGGGCCCCCACCCATGCACCCCGGTGGAAGGCCGCTGGCGGGCTTTGTCAGCAAGTGGAAGAAGATCTCCACCAATCGATGGGTGCTGGATGCTCTCGCCCACAGAGACACTCTAGAATTCCAGCAGAAGTGTCTTGGGATACCACTGGTGGCCCAACAGGAGCAACACATCCGTCAGCTACTCCAAGAAGTATGGGCCTTGTTAAGAAAAGGGGGCGATAGAGCGAGTTCCAAAGCGACTCTGGGGCGCCGGAGTTACTCCAGTTACTTCTTAGTAAAAAAGAAGACTGGGGCTGTACGCCCGTTCTTGACCTGCGATGACTAAACAAGTTCCTCAAGTCTCAAAATTTCCAGTTGGTCATGTTGCAACGCGTGCTCGGCCAACTGGAGGAAGGGGACTTCCTGACGTTGCTGGACCTAGAGGACGCTTACTTCCACGTCCCCATTCACGAGAAGCATCGGAAGCTTCGTCATACAGGGATAGCACTACCAATTCAAGGCGCTTCCCTTTGCACTGAAGTCGGCGCCCAGGGTGTTTACGAAGTGCCTGGCACCAATGGCAGCCCATCTACGTCTGCAAGGGATACATGTGAACCCGTACCTCGACGACTGGCTCATCCGGGCCAAGTCGAGTGACACCGCTGTTGACCACACAGACAGGACCGTCTGGCTGCTGACAGATCTGGGGTTCGCCGTGAAGTATCCGAAGTACTGCTTGATTTCATCACGGAACACTGTTCCTGGGGTCCAGGCTCAACACGGTCTCCTGCCTGGCGGCCCCCCTCTGGAGAGAAGATCACAGCCATTTTGGGCAAAGTGCAACGGCTGTTGACACTGAAGATAGCCACGTTGCGGACCATCAAGTCGCCACTCGGCATGATGTTGTGGATCTACCTGATCAGGCTCTGCAGGTGACGGATGCGACCCCTCCAGGAATTCCTGGACGCTTGGTGGGTCCAGGTGTCTGGAAGCTTCGCAGACAGGATTGTGCTCGACGAAGAGTTCCGTTGAGCGATAATGTGATGGGGCGTGCGCTCCAACATCGCCAGGGGCACAGATTTCCAGAGCCCCCCCTTAGCAGGAGACGGTCACCACTGATGCTTTCCTGGAGGGCTGGGGAGCCCACACTGAACGTCTCCACACCAGAGGCCTATGGATACCAGTGGAGAGGGATCTCCACATCAATGCCCTGGAACTACAAGCAGTGTTCTGGGTCCTCAAATCGTTCCTCCCATCCCTCAAGGGCAAGGTGGTGATGGTCTTCACGGACAATACCACCATGATATTATACATCAGGAAGCAGGGGGGCACCGGATCCCCAGCGCTATTCAGAGTCGCAGGAATTGTGGCACTGAGCTGTTGCTCAGGAGATGTTTCTCATTCCTTTCCACCTGGCGGGGGTCAAGAACACCATCGCCGACTCCCTCAGCAGGGAGCTGCACGCTTGCCATGAGTGGGAGCTTTGGCAAGATCATGTGGACAGCCTTTTCATCGGGTGGGGCAGACCCCAGATTGATCCGTTTGCGATGGCGGTGAACTCCAAATGCCAGAGATTCACCAGCAGATTCCATCAGCATGGGGACGCGTTCTTCCCGTGAGAAGGCCTGTTCCTGTACACGTTCCTGCTGTTGCCTCTACTGCTACAAGTCATCAGTCGACTCAAACGGTATCGATGCAGGATGATACGAGTCACTGTGGCGTGGCCGAAGCAGATTTGGTACCCAGACCTTCTCAGCCTGTTAACGTCCCCTCCAATCAAGCTGCCAGCGGTCGCGGATCTGCTCTCCAGGAAAGGAGGCACAATCCTGCACCACGATCCAGGATCGCTGAACCTGAAGGCCTGGCTCCTGCAGCCCTAGATTTTGGTGGGTACGAGCTGTCGGCGGACAGCAGGGAGGTCCTTGCCAGGGCCAAAGCTTCGGCAACTCTTAAGTGCTACGGGCACAAGTGGAAGCGTTTCGCGACTTGGTGCCGGTCGTAGGAGATCAACCCTCTGAGGGTCACAGCCCCTCAGTTCCTTCAGTACTTGTCGTTGGCCAAAGCGGGTCTGGCGTACGCCTCCATAAAAGTACATCTGGCGGCTATCTCCCGCTACACCAGGTCTCTTGGACGGTCTTCTCTTTGGTCACACCGTCAAGGAGTTCCTTAAAGGACTGTTACATTCGTTCCCGCCAGTGAAAGCGCCTGCCCTGCTGTGGGAACTCAACGTGGTACTGACAAGGCGCATGGAGGCCCCCTTCGAGCTTATGCATCAAGCTCCTCTCAAGTTTCTTTCGTGGAAGACTGCTTTTCTTGTGGCCATCACCTGGAGGGTAGTTGAGATCCAGGCCCTGTCATTCAAGCAGCCTTATCTGACTTTCCACGAGATGAGGGTGGTGCTGTGGACGCACCCCTTCTTCATGCCGAAGGTTCTGTCGGAATTCCACCTCAACGAGCCTTTGGTGTTGCCTGTGTTTTTTCCGGCTCCTTCGTCGCTGGCAGAAAAGACTCTGCACTTCCTGGATGTGGCGCATGCTCTGATGTTTTATGTGGCCTGCACGAAGAGTTTCCGGAAGACATCTCAACTTTTCTTGAACTTTGGTCCTATGAACCATACTATAGCTTTGTCCAAGGCTTTCATTTCCAGGTGTCTCTCCGGCTGTATCACGCACTGTCACCGGTTGGCAAACGGACTGCTGCCCAGCCGTCCGAGAGCCCATTCCACCAGAGCGATCGCTGTAACGATGGTGTTCCTGTCTGGTGTGCCCCTGCTGGAAATCTGCAGGGCTGCTACATGGAGGTTTATGCACACCTTCACGAGATTCTACTGCATCGACAGGCATTCCAGGGAGGAGTCCAGGGGCGGCTAAGCAGTGCTGCTAAGAGTAATTGCTTATTTTGAGCCTTGCCACCTCACGTGCTTGTATAATGTTGTACTGCTATGTATTATTTATTAATGAGCATGTGAATCCATGCCAGACCCCATGCCGGAGAAGGAACAAGTTACTTACCTTTAACTTGTTCTCCAGCATGGGTCTGGCATGGATTCACATGTGAACCCTCTAGCCTTCCCCTCTGCGGCTCTTCTTGGTCATACTGGCACTTTATGTGCTACCAAATCTGAAGGTGGGTCCCCGAGGAGTGGCTTAGGCAGAGGGCAGTCATTGGCTGGGGGCAGTATGACCCAGAGCTCAGCGATTGATTTATAGGAGAAAGACAGTTTGTAAAACTGTTTTTTCTTCTACTGAGGATTCCCAGCCTGACGACAGGGAATATTCATGAGCATGTGAATTTATGCCAGACCCATGCTGGAGAACAACAGTTAAAGTTAAGTAATTTGTTCCTTCACATCAACCTCCTAGCTTTGCGCGGTCAGACTGGCACTGACATCTTTTGCGCCTTCGCTCTGGTGGAAACCTGTCCTGGTGCTAACGAACAACACAGTGCCCATGCACTACCTTAAAAAGCTGGGAGGCGTGCGGTTGTTGCCCCTGTGCAGGGAAGCCATGCAGCTGGTTGTTGAAGAGCGATGTCTTGGTGCCTCAGTAGCACATTTGGCAGGGTTATGGGATGGCAGATGCTCTGAGCAGGCAGAATGTGATTTCCCACAAGTGGAAGGTGTGCTTATAGGCCATTTCAGAGATCTCCCTGTGGGGCACCCCGGCAGTGGACCTGTGTACGACGAAAGAAGACTCAAAATGCAGACGGTTCGCTCAAGGAATTCACCCCCAAGCGGGCGCTAAGGCATGTGTTTCTGGTGGAGTGAGTTTTGACTTCCACTATGCATTCCAGCAGATAGCAGTCAACCGTGGGTTCTCAGGAGGTTGCAGAGGTTTACGGGTTCGCCTGATGCGAATTACCATGGATTGGATGAGGACGTGATACCTGGACCTTCTAGAATTGGCCATCTGTCAATCTCTCCGGCTCCCTTGAGACAGGACCTATTGTCCCAGTCGAAGGGCAGAGTACTTCACCCAAACAAGGATCTCTCAACCTATATGTGGCACTTGAGAAGTTGCGGTATGAAGATTGGGACCTAGTTGAGGAGGTATTCAAGGTGCTGCTGGGTGCACACAGGCCTTCAACTAGTTTGCTGTATGCAATGCCGATGTAGGAAGTGACATGGTGTAGCGAAAAGGGGACAGACCTAGTGGTGTGCCCGATCTTCACAGTGATGGAGTTTCTGCTAATCTTGGCCAAGTCAGGCCTGCAGGTGGGCGTAGTAAAAGGGTATCTGGCTGCCCGGTCTTTGTTCAAGAGGACACCAAAGCAGGGCTTCTTTTCCATACCAGTGGTGGCACAATTTTTGAAGGGCCTTGTCCATACAGTTCCCCCATCCCCCTTCTCCCTTCCTTGTTCCAGCTGGGGGACCCTAAATCTGGTTTTGACTTTCCTGATGGCGGCTCCTTTTGATCTTTTACACTCTACCTCCATAAGACTTCTTACATTAAAGACCGCTTACCCGGTGTCATTCACGTCCGCCAGATATCTTCGAGAGTCCGTCCTAATTTCTTGCCGAAAGTGGTCTTGAAGTTTCTTATTGCTCAAAGTGTAGACCTTGTGGTGTTTTTTCTACAGCCTCATCCATCTAAAGTTGAGGAGAGGCTCCACAAGCTTGACCCCCAAAGGGCATTGAGGTTTTACCTAGCCAGGACCAGGGCTTTCAGGAGAGACGGTCAGCTCTTTGGAGTGTTTTCGCAATCTAGGCTGGAACAAACTGTTACAAAGCAAACAATTTAAACTGGATTGGTTTGTGCATAGAAGAATGTTACCAGAGGGCAGGTAGAGGTACCTCTAAGACCGAGGGCCCACTCTACTAGAGGTGTGTTGACTGATCAGCTCTTCAGAGGGATGTGCCAGTGAGAGACATCTGCTGAGCTCCCACATGAATGTCTGCACACATTTTCCAAGCACTATAGCTTGAACATGACTTGAGGCATGGATGTCCGCTTTGGTAGGGCAGTGCTACAGAGATTCTTGATTTAACTTCCATTACCTCCTCCTGCTGCTAGCACTGATTTGGGAGTCCGTCAAGATGAGAATTTGTGTGAGAATGCAATCCATTGAAGGAGAAATTAATTACCCGTAATGTTCTTTTTCCAGCATTGGGTTCTTATATGGATTCACATACTTGTGAATATTCCCCGTCGTGAGGCTGGGAATCCCCAGTAAAAGGAAAGAAGCTTAACTTTAACCTTCAAACTGCTCATCTCCTCTATAGCCTATCAGTGTCCTTTGGGTCATACTGCACCCCAGCCAATGACGCTTGTCCTCCTAAACTCCAACCCTGGCGAACCTCTTCACATTTTTACTGGACGTTTCTAGTTTCGGGAGTCCTCATGCTTCACTCCTCAAATTGTACTTTTTTGCTGTTTCTCGCATTTTTTAGAAGAAATCTTCCTTCTGTTCTTCGACTCCTGGCAGCGGGGACCTGTTGTCGGCAAAGGGCTTCTATCTATCTTTGGATCTTGATTCACCTTCTGTTTAGGCTCTGCCTTAACACTCTAAGCCTTGTAAATCTGCCTACTCTGTTCATTTTTTCCCCCTTCCTTTCTGTCCTCCCACCACTTTAGCTCTATGATGCCTCCTGATGATGGAGCGCTCTACAAGTACAATTAACATAAGATCTGTGATTTTAGCATCTGTGTGGATTACCCATCAAACGGCCTTGTTCCTAGATTACACTGACAGTTTGTCTTACTTTAATGCACCGACACTAGTCCTTAAGGAGAACTACTTGTTGGATGCCACGTTTCATCCAGCCTTTTGTTGCCAATATCCAGTTTACTCTCCCCACCACCTCACCTGGGATGATCAATATCACATTGTTCCTAAACTTAACAGATCTGACCAAAGCACGCCTTTCAATCCTAACCATGAAGGGGGGGTTCCATTCTCATTGGACCTATGAAATGTTTCTCTCCCGGTAACTTTTGAGAATTTCAGACCCATCACCAATGTTCCCTAGATGTTCTGCTGCAAAACCGTTATTTGTTTTATTTTTATTGTATTAAGCATGTTTGGTTAATAGATGAACCTTATGCACTACAAAAAAACAAAACAAGAACAAAATATCCAACATTTACAACAAATGACAAATTCAAATTCATTTCCATAAATGGTTGGTAAATGTTAAGATTAAAAACAAAAATATCACATTTACATAAAATCCTTAACATACCAGTAACCACAGTCAACATAAATCATCAGATATCGCAACACTCTTGGAATGCAGATTCAAAGAGTGCTAACGCCTTGTTCCAAATATAAAAAGCTGCAGACGCAATCACCAAAGACTCTGCCCCAATTATCGCACTCCAAAATTGATCTGTGGATAAGCTTTCCTCTTGGCTTATAAAATGCCAATTTCCCTTTATTTAATTGGCCTTTAGCATTTCGCTCGACGTGAGAACGTGGTGGCAAGTTTCAATGGCCAGGTGGCAAAGACGGCACCGTCTTTCATTAAGTTTTATGCCCCACCAGTCTCATTGGTAGGCAGCATGTTGAAGCAGAGATGGGTGATAAATCTCCACAATTTAGGAGAGCACAGTTTTGTCTGATATGTGCAGGGAGTATGTCGGGAAAATCCTTGGGTGTAGTATTCTGCAAAAATGTTATGCTGTGAAGTTTAGTGATATTTTCAAATCGGTCCCAGTCCATGGTTTTACTTTTTAGAACTATGTGGACATTGCGACGAGTGAGTGCTTGATTTAAAGGCATGCCAATATCATTTAGATGGACTAGCACAGAGTTCTGCAAATTCTGAATGAACAGATTGGAAGCCTCATCTGAGATGTGAAAACCTAGCGGGCCTCAACAAGGTATTGGGATCGGAACGAAGGGGGCATAGTTGTTTTTTTTTTAATTGTTTTTATTAGTTTTCAAGAAAAAGAAAAGCAAGCTTATGCATAAAATATACATTGGGCACACGCCCATCACAACTTCAAAGTATAACGGAGACATAAGGCTTAATGCTTTCAAAACCCCCACTCCCCCCATTCTCGGGTCTCAATAAGCATATTCCAAAAGTCCTTTCTCCGGGCAGCACCAGCCGGGCTCGTGGCCAACTATATACAATCGCCTCCCATGATTCCCATGCAAGGGGGTCCACACAAGAATTAGTTTCGGGCAGGGTGGAGAAGCTCAGCTGCCCTCAGGGCATGACCTTCGTGTTGGGATACGCCTCCATGAATTGCAGCCAGTCAGTTTCGATCTGCGCACTTGAGCCTTGTATTGCGGCCGTTAGTTTATTCATAAGGTAGATGTCCTTGGCCACTGCCACCCACTCCCTCTTTGTTGGAAGGGCAGGTCTTTTCCAGGTCCTGGCTCTAGCCGCTCTAGCTGCTAACAGTAGCGAGTGTGTTACGTCCGGTAGCTTTTCCCAGTGCTCATCACTGTGTTGCAGGCCGAAAATCACCAGGATGGGGTCCAAACAGTAGTTCCCCTCCCCCGCCTCCCTGATCCAACTGAGCACCTCTGACCAGTAGGTCTGGACCTGGTGGCACGTCCACCACATGTGCCAGTAGTCAGACCTCTCTCCGCATCCGTGCCAGCAGATTGGGACCACATCTGTCGTACTGCCACCGGTGGAGGAGCTTGACAGCATGGGACTTGTATTGGCATGAAATCGACATCTTGAAGGCCCTGGTACAGATTTTCCCCCAGAGACCATACCCGATGGCGCAGCCTAGGTCTCTTTCCCATTTTCTCCTGAGATTCCTGGTGGTTCCCTCGCGGGGGATCAAAAGCGCAGTGTGCAGGAGGGAAATGAGGCCCTTCATTTCCATGTGGGAGTCTAGTATTTTTTCCACTGGGGTGAGTTTCCTCTGTATACTTTCCTTGTGTTTTGGGTTCATCAGGATTCCCTTAAGTCTGAGGTATAGGAGTGGCGCGAGTCTGCAGATACCCAAAGCCTCCTCAAGTTCCTGGATAGATATGAAGGAGTCCACCCGCACCATTTGGCCAACCCTACAGAGCCCCGCATCAAACCAGGACTGGTAATGCTCGTGTCCTGGGATCTCTTCCAGAACTGGTGTGGACAATATGTGACTAAGTGGGGAGGGCCACGGTGTGACTCTTTCCTTGTGTCCCTGCCCAGCCAGTGCCTTCCACATCGTTCCCATAATCGGGTGGTCCGTGATCCTTCTCGGGAGCTTTTTTAGAGGGACCCACAACCATTCACCTACAGTAACTGGGCTTATAAGGGAGTTCTCAATGTAGACCCACTGTTTGTTAGGATCTTCTCTAAGGTGGGGGGCAAGAGCTCTGTGTTGGGCGGCCCTATGGTATGTATCGAGGTCTGGGAGTGCAACACCTCCTCTTTCTTTGGGAAGGGTGAGGGTCTCGTAACTTATCCTAGGTTTCTGGCCTTGCCATATAAATTTTAGTATGCGCCTCCTGGCTTCTCCGAGATATGCCTCAGGGGCCTCCAGTGGAAGCATCTGGAAGAGGTAGAGCACTCTAGGGAGCAGGTTCATCTTTATCGCATTTATTCTGCCCATCCATGAGATTTGCACCCTCTCCCAAACGTCCATTTCCCTGAACAATTTCTCAAAGAGGGGGGGGATAGTTTGCCTGGCTCAAGTCTTCATCGGGTCTTACAATGTTGATCCCCAGGTATTTCATCCCACTCTTGCAGACCTGGAGGCCCAGGGGGGGCAATTCCGCTACGCACCTATCGGTGTCTGAAGCAAATGAGAAAATCATCGACTTACCTACATTAACCTTGAAGCCCGAGAAATGACCAAACTGGTCGATTATCTGAAGGGCCGCCAGAACTGAGCGCATGGGTTCCCTCCGGTGTAGCAGGATGTCGTCTGCATACAGGCCGAGTTTAAAGGTGCGGTCTCCCACTTCTATACCCCTCACCATGGGGGAACCCCTGAGGTACTCTGCGTGGATCTCCATGGTCCTAGCGAAGAGAAGGGGAGAGAGGGGACAACCCTGCCTCTGGAGGCCGAAGGTACGTGATAAGCGACCATTGACTGTGACTCTGGCGGATGGTGACACATATAGGGCCTTAATGGCCTGTCTGATCCCTATTCCAAAGCCGAACTTTTCTAGGACCCCATGTAGGAACTCCAATCGACCCAGTCAAACGCCTTCTCGGCGTCAATGGACACTAAGACTGGGTTCTCACCCTTAGGAGCTGCAATCCGCGTGAGGTGTAGAGTTTTACGCAGGGTGTCGGCCTCATTGTCTCCCCTGTATAAACCCCACCTGATCCGAATGGATCAGGTTCGGCATATGGCCGTCCAGCCTCGTTGCTATAATCCTTGTGAATAGCTCCGCATCCATATTGAGGAGGGAGATGGATCTATAAGAGCGGCAGTCCGCTGGGTCCGTCCCTTCCTTCGGAATCACAGTGATCAGTGCTTTACCAAATGACGGGGGTGCCTTTCCTATCCTCATAATGTTCGTAAATGGGCCCGCTAGGAAGCCCGCAAGTAGGCCGAGAAGGTCTTATAAAAGCCTGCAGTGAATCCATCCTCCCCCGGGGCCCTTCCCACCTTCAGACCCGAAATGGCTTTCAGCACCTCCTCCTTTGTTATGGGGGCATTGAGGGCTGCGGACTTCAACGTTCCCAGGGTCGTGAGAGGGACCCCCCCAAGGAATACCTCCCGTGCCTTCCTCTCCACCCCTTCCTCCCTCCCATATAGGGTCTCATAAAAACTAGTGAATTTCTCTGCTATGCCTTCCGGGTCTGTACTCTCCTCCTCCCCATCTCTACCAATTTGTTGGACCCATCTGTCCGCTCTCTGGCCTCAGAGTTTGGCCGCCAGCATGGCGTCGGCCTTATCCCCTTTTTCATAGTACCTCTGACGCAGGTGTTGGAGTCCGGCTACTATTTTGCCCAATTCTAGGTCCCCGAGTTCCTGTCTCTTCTCTCTCGCCAAGACTAGGTCTCTCTCTTTCTCTCCTTCCCCCTTCCCCTCAGATCTTTCTAGGGCGAGTATGTCTGACCTCAAGCTGTGGGCTAGGAGGGTCCTTACCCTTTTTTGGAAGCGCCTTCACTTATCAGCCTGCCCCTCCAGGTGGCCATCGCCGCCTCCCATACAGTTTCCTGTGCCACTTCGCCCCTGTCATTTAGCTCGAAGAATTCTCTAATTGCTGATGACATTTCTTCTCTAAAGACAGTATCCCTCAACAAAAAATCGTTGCACTTCCACAGGGATTCCCTGGCCCTTAAGCCGGAGATGCTTAGGTCTGACTAGACCATATCGTGATCTGACCAACTGACGGGACGGATATCACACGCGTCTATTCTACTCATGAATTGGTGGCCTGTGAAGAGATAGTCTATCCTTGTCCTAGTTCCGTGGGCTGCTGAATAAAATGTGTACCCCTTTGCCCTCGGGTGGCGTTCCCTCCAGATGTCCACCAGCCCCTTTTCCCACATCAGGTCACTGAGGCCCCATCCCCGACTTCCCCCCGCACTACCTGGTCGAGAAACCCCCCCTGCTATGGTCTAAATCCCGGTCAGCCCATGTGTTGAGGTCTCCGAGAATCAGTATCAGGAGAACTTCCACCCTGGACATCACCTCTCCCGTAACCTCTTGCATGAATTCCTTCTGACCTACGCTGTGGCAGTAGATGGATACTAGGGAGACCCTGGAATTGTGGAGATTACCGGAGATTACCGGACACTACCAGAACCCTCCCATCCTCCCTCTCCCAGTGAGTAACCTCAGTTAATTTTTGGTACCTGTGGAGCAGGATCCCGACCCCCGCCTTCTTGGTGGCGCTGGACGCCCAGAACATTTGGCCCACGTGTGACCGAGGGATGGCCCTCTCCTCGCCCCTCACCCATCTGGTCTCCTGCACGCAGAGGACATCTGCCCCTGGGTTTTTCATTTCTCGCCCCAAGAGGGAGCGCTTGATCGGGGAGTTAAGTCCTTTAACGTTGAGTGAACCAAGTCTGATCGTCTCGACCCGGCCCTTTCTTTCACTGACTGCCATTACCCCTGTGCATGGTGTTCATTAATTTGCTGATTCGGTGGGGGCTGCTTTTTGCCCAATCGCTCCATAGAAAGATTGGTCATTGGGAAATCAAATTCTTATAAAATATCGGTATGGTTTTTGGGCAGGTATGGGCACCACAGACCAGCTGTTAAACCTAAGCCTAGTCCTAGATAAACATGCCTGTGGTTACAAAACGACTAAATATCTGGGGTTGATGGACTTATCTACTGCATCAACCACAAGAAACTTAGGGGAACCCTACACAAGCTAGGCATGCCAGGTGAGATCCTACGGATGCTTGTCAAATTGCACTCACATTTAACATCCAAAGTAAGGATGGGGAGCAAGGGTAAAATCATACAAGCATTTTGGAATTCTCAAGGAACAAGGCATGGGTGCTTCATAGCACCACTGCTCTTTAACCTATATATTATTTCTCTGTCAACTACATTAGCTGCTCTGACAAGTGACATCCCTAAAATGGCAGGCCAAAAAACGTGTATACTTTTATATGCTGATAACGCAGTCTTGTTAGCCAAAACAAAGCATGCTCTCCAAATACTAGTAACTGGATTCAAAGATTATATGGAACAAAAAGATGTGAAAATTAACATTGGGAAGTCCAAAAGTGGTGTGTATTGGCAATAGCAAACTGTTACGGAATGTAATGGTCATTAACAAGGAAATATTGCAGTGGGTAAATTCCTTTAGTTGACCTAGGTGTAGCAATATCTTGTGACTTAAGGTGGATATCACACACAGAACAGCAAACAGTAAAGGCTTCACAAATTAATGGTTCCATTTTGAGATATGGTAGGAATCTAGGTGGACTACCATTGAACCACATTCGGAAGATTTATTCTGCAAAATTAGCAGCCGTCTTAAATTATTGAGCTGCTGGATGGGGGTACAACTGCACCTAATCGGCCCAGGTTACGAAAAACAAGTTTCGGAGGAAAATGATGGGTGTCCATCAGGGATTACCTGGGTACTTCTTGCATGTGGAATGTGGCATGGCCCGTATCGAAGATCTTATAGCCATGCAACCACTAATTTATTGGTTACATTTTTGGGGAAATCCCCATTTGCTGTTCACAAAAAGCTTGGTGGAGGATGCATTGTTTTCAAGTGTAGCAGTTCGTCATAATGGCTAAATTATATTAAATCGGCCCTGCATAAACTTAGTTATGAGCATTTCCTCAGGAAAGAACTAGTGGTCAGTCATTTTGAAAGAAGGAAGGTGGTGAACATATTCCTGAAAGCTTGGGCAGAAGTTAGGCGGAATAAAGAAGGTAACAAGCAAAGTGTTCAATTTTACCACCTAAATGTTTAATGGCATCCCCAATATTATGGGTTCACAGACCCAAGGAAGAGAGCAATTGTTCTTCATGTTAGAACAAACTTATTTGTGAATACCAGTGGGGGTAATGGTGTGGAAAAGAAGACATGTCTATGTTCATGGACTAAAGTAGATGATTTACAACATGTTATGCTCTTTTGTCCTGCATTTACGACTCTAAGGAAGACATTCCTTTTGCCTTTATTGAAGGCTCATAGAGTAAATGTACAAACAGCTTTAAGGTTTTATCAATTTAAGATCTGTTCGCTGTGCAATGTGTTTATTTGTACATTGAAAATGGCTTAAGTTGCGAAGGCAGTTATTGTCCGGTAATGGCTTATGTTTGGATGTAGCATTGCTGCACTAATTATGTTATTTCTTTTGATGGTTTATGTTGTCTCAGTTGCTTTGCTGTTTTAATTTACTGTTATGTTTTTTTTAATGTTTATTTTAAACCAGCACACGGATGACAGCATAATCGGTCATAGTCAGCAAAGCATAACCGTCAATGTAAGATATGAGTCCCTCTCGAACCCCCTCTTCTCCCTCCCCCCGAGCCAGGGTTCATTGTGATCCAGTTAAGCATGGCTGGGATCTGGCTGTTCGCAGTTCAACTGGAGGGCCCTTGCGATAAGCTGCGGTTTGTAGGTTGGCGCCGGGAAGTTTCTGTCATAGTCCAGGACGGGTTCCTAGGTGTTCAGGAAGCGGTGTAGTAAGCCAGCTTTGGCTGTATTGATTTTCTCCACTATTAAAATGTCCCTGGTTTTAGCCACCAAAGAGTTATCAAGGGGCCCTCCGCAGATTTCACATGCGCGGTACTGTGATATTTGTGGCCAGCAGGAGTTGCGTTATAAGAGAGGCCCTTCTGCCGGCCCTCGGATAGAGGCCTGGGATCGAAACTCCCATGACGACAGATTCAGGATCCAGCGGAATTCTCCGCCTGGGTTATGTCTTTTATTGTGCCAATGCATTGGGACCAGAAATCCCTCACTATCGGACATGTCCACCACATGTGAAAGTAGGAGCCCGGGAGACCACAGCGGCGCCAACATAGGGGATACAGTGCCCAGTCAAAGCGGTGCAAACTAATTGGGGGGCGGGGGGTAGAAGCAACTTGTAGGCGCATTCTCGGTTGGTGACGCAGAGGGGAAAAAGCGTGTGTTCTCGACCAGATGTCTACCCAGGACTGGTCCTCTATGGGGTGCCCCAGGTCTTCTTCCCATTGTGACATATAGGGGGCCTTAGTGGTGAGGGGGGTTTTCTTGTAGCAGTTTGTAGAGGGCAGAGATCTACCCACGTGATGGTAAGTTTTTCATGGTAAATTCAAGGGGGCTGGGCACACGTATCGCTGCCGATCGGGTCAGTGGATGGGAGCACCAGTGTCTGAGTTCCGAATAGTTAAATCTGTCTGTTTCTTCTACTTGGAAGGCAGCCTTGCATTGCTCGAAGGAGCGCGGATGGGCTTCCTCGAAGAGTTGGCTTAGGGCTTCAAGTCCTCCCGCAACCCAGTTCCGAAAGTTCGAGGGGCAGGATCTGGCGAAAAGGCTGGGTTATTAAAGATTGGGGAGGAAGGCCTAGACCTCTCGGTATTCCCTTATATTTCAGAGCCCTGTCCCAGGCCTTCAGAGTATGTTTGGCGGCTGACAGGGTCTTCGGCCAAGTCCGGCGCAGGGTGGGGGGGGGAATATATGTGGGAAAGCGCAGGGGGAGAGGGTGGCGGGATAGTTCTATCTTCACCTATTTGGGACGCCCAAGGTATTGGTCCAAGCTTGGAGATGGGCTAGTTGTGCTGCTATCTGATACGTCCGAAGTTCGGGAACTCCCAGTCTGCCCAATCTGGAGCCGTCCATCACGGTCCTCTGTGGGATACGCGATTTCCTACCCCTCCAAATGAACCTAAACATTTGTCTCTGCAAGCGCCGCAGTGGCAGCAAAGGAATTGTGGTGGGCAAAGATGAACAGGCATAGAGGAATCGTGGAAGGAGTTTCATTTTGCAGACGGTGATGCAGACAAGCAGTGAGTTCTCATGCGAGAGCCAGCGGTCGAGGTCTCTCTCCAGCTCTCTGAAGAGTGGGGGAAAGTTTGCCTGGTAGACATCCCCTGGACAGGCCGGGATTTGGACCCCAAGGTAGGGAATGGCCTTTTCACTCCATTGAATCGGGCATAGCGCTTCCAGGGATAAACGCTCCCCTGGCCTCAGCCCAACTCCCAGGGCCACCAACTTCCCAAGATGAATGGTGAAACCTGCCACTCTCCCAAAACTATGAATCTCCGCGAGGGCTGGCTCTAGGGAGGCGGCAACATCTGTAATGGATAGCAGGACATCCTCGGGAAGGAGTGCGATCTTGTGTTGAGAGGGGCCTACTTGGAGGGCCTTAATGTGTGAGTTTAGGCGGATTCGTTGGGCGAGGGGTTCCATGACCAAGGCAAAAAGGAGGGGAGAAAGAGGGCATCTTTGTCTAGTTCCACAGGTCAGGGGAATCGGTTCAGATAGGAGGCCTTTAACTCTAAGGAGGGTCTTTGGAGATTGGTAGTTAGCCAAGACGAGCTTCTGAAAGGTCGGGCCAAAGTGAAAGGACTTAAGGGACAGTCGTAGGAATGTCCAGTCCACTGTATCAAATGCTTTAGTTGCATCTAGGGCCAATAAGACAAGCTGCCGCCGATCTTGGTTTGCGATGTCTGAGGTTCAGGGCTCTGTGGATGTTGTCTCTGGTCGGCCTGTGCAGGATAAATCCTGTCTGATCTGGGTCGATGATGTTGGGGAAGACCTTTGCTAAGCGGTTTGCCAAAATCTTCGAATATATATTGGCATCAAGGCTTAAAAGTGAGATGGGCCTGTACAAGCCGTTATCCCTGGGGTCTTTTCCGGGCTTAAGAATGAGGACTGGGATCGATTCCTGCATGGAGGGGGTGATGGATGCCGAGTTACCAAAGGAATTGAAAAGGGTTGTCAAGGGAATTATAAATTGGGGCGGAAGATTTTGTAGAAGCAAGTTGTAAACCCATCTGTGCCCAGAGCTCTGTGTTTAAGACTCTTAATGGCTGTGTCGGCTTCCTCACCTGAAATGTGGGTCTTGAGGCTCTCCCTTGTGTTGTCCTTGAGGCAGGGTAGGGCTGCATCTTGCTGATAGTCCTGTTGCTCCTCCTGGCTTCTTGGAGATGCCGACATTACTTTCGAGAGGTGGGTGGCCACGAGACATAGTTTGTCCCGTTCTGCATACTGAATTATGCCCTGGGGGCCCCAAAGGCCCAGGATAGTATTTTGTTTCTTTGCTTTGGCAAGTTTATCCACTAGCAGTTTATTTGCCTCATTGCCTTTGGTATAATACCTCTGTTTGTTCTTTGTCAGCAGGTGTGCTGTGGCTTCCGCATAATGTGCCTCAACTTTTTCCGGGCGGCCTGTAGGCCCCAATTGGATTTCGGGGACCAACCTGTTCGTTTGTGGGCAGCCTCCGCCTCGTGAACCTCATTTTCCAGTGTTATGCAAGTCTGCTGTCTGCGCTTGTGAAAGGCTGCACCCTGAGCAATTAGTTCTCCTTTTAGCACAGCCTTCATGGTGCCCCAGGTGTTAGCAGGGGATGCGTCTTCATTCCGGTTTTCCTTGAAGAAATTTGTGATGGATTTCGCTATAAAATCTCTTAATGACATGTCATGTAGGATAGGGTCATATAGGTTCCATCAACATCGGGGTGGGTGTGGGGGGGGTTAGGGTCATCGGCCCGAAGCGTCAAAGGAACTGGAACGTGATCGGAGAGCACCCTGGGACCAGTGATGTCATCCGTGAAGGCAAGGATCTGGGGGGAGGCCTGGAGCAAGTCGATCGGGGAGAAGGTTCTGTGTACGTATGAATAAAAGGAGTAGTCCCTTTCGTTGCGGTAGATCACTCTCCATGTGTCGACTACATCCAGGGCCCGGAAAAGGCGGAGAAGACCTGTCGCCAGTCTAGCGTCTCTGGAGGTCGAGGGATGTGATCTGTCCTTAAGCAGGTCGCAGACCCCATTAAAGTCCCCTCCGATGATAGTTTGACCTTCGATGAATGGGAGGAGGGCTTCTTCCAGGTCTCTGTAGAACCTCTCCTGAGTGTCGTTTGGGGCGTAGACCGAATTGATGGAGTACAGTTGTCCATAAATAAGGCATTTAATCGCCATGAAGCGGCCCTCCGGCTAGCGCAAGGCTGCTACGGAGCCGGGAGAAGTCTGCTGGGATTAAATGGGTTTCCTCCAGGAAGACCACAGAGGATTCTCCATCTTGTAAGCGCTGCAACGTCGATTTCCTTTTGGGGATAGGGGGTGTTTAAGCCCCTGACGTTGAGTGTGACAAATTTCAATTTCTGGTGCGGAGGGATCGCCTTTTGGGCTGCCGAAGGACCTCATGATTGGGGTTGGGTAGGATGGGGCTCAGTTATCGTCCGACAGTGAGTTCAGGATGAGGTCATCATATGGCTGGGGTTTTATCAAAACTCTCCAATGGGAGAACAGGATTCCCAACATGGGCCTCCAACGGGAGGTTTCTACTGTAATAGGGGGAGCCGATTTCTTTTGGTCGGGCCTCCCCCTCTCGAACTGGGCGAATGTCGCCAACAGATAAATAGTCAATAACATTCCACTCCAAGGCAAAGTTGATGTCATGCACCCTGGAGCTGGGCATGGGCCGTGTGAAGCCTGCAGCAGTGTCCTTTTTGTTTTTTGTTCCGGTGTCGCCTACTTTCGCTGTGGTCGCAGGAGGTCATTTTGCGTTCCTGTTTATTTGCACTCTTGTCCAAGCTAGACGTTTCGATTTGATGGGTGAGCCACTTGAGTCCTGCGAAGCAGGATTAGATTGAGGGTCTCCCGCCCCTTCAGGAGAGTTTGGGCGCAGGATTGCAGCTGCGTCTTCTAGGTGGCTGATCCGACGGGGAGTTCCTTTGTAGGTGAATTGAAGAGCTGTCTGGAACAGCCATCAGTAGCGAACCTGGTGCTCTTGGAGGAAAAGGGTAAGAGGACGAAGGGCTCAGCACTTTTGCATCGTCCCAAGAGACAAGTCTTGATAGATTTGGAGGGGAAGCCTTGAAAGGACAGCTCGTCCCGTGTTCTTCCTATTGCAGGGATAGCTTCCTTGGTGGTGTAAAAGTGCGCCCTTGTTATTATGTCTGTTGGGGACTCTGCTTCCATGCCCTGACGGGGGCGCAACCGGTGGGTGCGGTCCAGGGCGAGTTGCGTCTTGTTTAGGTGGAGAAGCAATGACTGGAAGAAGTCCCCACGTAGTCAGCTAGGTCTTTATCCAGGACTGAAGAGGGCACGTCCCGGATCCGCGGGTTGTTTTGCAACGGGCCCTGTTTTCGAGGTCCTCTTGTTTAAATTCTAGGATTTCATTTTTGTCAAGCAGTGTCTGGATTGAGCGTTAAACTTCTTTCAGCTTTACAGAGTGTTCCTGAGTCAAATTTTCCACTTCACCTGGTCTTTGTTCTACCTCTGTGACCCTTTGGTCTGTTTGCTCCAGCTTTGTGGTGAGCTCAGACATGCATGATCTGAATTCAGGTTTGATATCAGACATGAAGGCTTGAAGATCTTCTTTGGTCGCCAGTTGTCCCCTATTTTCCGAGGGTTTTTGAGGTAGGGATTTCCGGGCGTTCGATTTTCTCCCCTTGTCAGCAGGGAGGAGCATGGTGGGAATATCTGCGTGTTTAGGGGAATTAGATGCTTGGGCATTTCCGCGACTCACAAGCAGGAAATCCTTGTGTGACCCTCGGGCCGCATGTGTGAAGTCGGGGGGGGGGGGGCTTCGCTGAGGGCACTTCCCTCAGTTGGTGGGGGACATGTTGAGGGAACCTCTGCAGACCCGGAAGGCCAGGAATAGCTTTGAGGACTGGGTGGCAAGGTAAAGTCCTGTTTGAGAGCTGGGCGAGGGTCAACTGCCTCGGGCTAGATCCTTGTTGTGAAAGGGCTTTTTAGGGGCGTTGGAGACAGGCTTGCTGGTGAGAGGTCGATAAGCAGGTGGGGTGATGGAGGCAGGACCGAATCCTGAGTGGTGTCTCCTTGTTCTTTGCTGTGTGGGAGAGCGCCCCTCTTAGGTGGGTGTAGTTAGTTGTGTGGTCTTGACTGTCGCTGGTGGCCGATGCCTGGGCTAGAGTGAGACAGAATTCTGAGGGGGTAGGGCTGTGCAGGCCAAAACAGTTTCCCTGTATGTGCCCTTACCTCCGGTCCATCAGATGGGGGAATACGGAATGATGATGCTTTTGATGTTCAGCGGGTTGTCATCTATATCTCCCAAGCAGTTGTTACCTGCAGAGTTATCCTCCTATTACCCCTGTGGTGTTGCTTAAATGCTTTCCTCGGTGGGTTCTCTGGTGAATGTTTCTTGGAAGGTGCTCAGAGTTCCATTGAGTCAGGGCGAGGCCTGATGGTCAGGGGTGGAATGTTATAGAAGGGGGTCTGAGACCCTAGACGAAGGAATGGGTCCCAGGAGTTACCAAGGCAAGAGGTTCCTCCTGGAGGGGCCAGTCCCGATGGAAGGGCAAGCGCCTGCAAGGCTGCTGGGTCCTGGGCCAGTGATTCTCAGTTACGTGCGTTGGGGGATGAGCTTCAGTGCATCGGAGGTGAGCCACTGCGTGAGACTCAGGCCGTGCTATCAGGCCAAGGGAAGCGGGACCGAGTAGTGGAGAAATCCGTCTGTGCAGGCGGGTGGAGTGCCTCGGTCCGGGCAGCTGTAGCGGGCGGTCGGGATTGAAGAGCTGCCGCTCTCAGATGCGCAGCATGGGCTCGCCTCTGAATGCAGGTTTCAGCAACGGGCTGCGTTGGGGAGCGGAAAGGGAGTTGGGCGGGATCGCATCACCTAGCAGACCCTCCGGTTAGTGGATCGACGAAGGGCGGTCCAACCGCTGCGGCCCTCCTGGCTGTTGCAGCCAGCTCACGGCGGGTTGCGTCTTACGGCGGCACACTGCGCAGCTCCAGGGGTCATGGAAGGCTTCTCTCCTCCGGTCCCGCCAAGATAAGGAGGTGGGGGCCTCCATGCAGGTTACTGTTTCTCCTGGCAGGTGCTGCCTTGGCTGCAGGTCGTTGTAGGTGACGGTGGAAGGCTCAGATGTGGAGCTCAGGTCTGCCGCCCGCCATCTTGGATTCCTCGGTGGCAGAGGCTTCGGGAGCTTCAAAGGTTGCAAACTCTGGCTTGGGACAGCGATAAGGGCTCAATTCAGCTACCCTGGCGTTCCGGCGACCAATGGTGTGTTATTTAGCTTGAAATGACAGCAGGAACATCATGTTATAACGGTAAATTGGGGGCTTCCTACGGAGGCCATCAGAGGAGCAGCCACATCGATGGAGCTCCATGCCACGCCCCCTATGTTATGTTTTTTAACTTTGAATACCTTTGATGGATTTTTTTATTCCGAATAAACTTGATTTGAATGACTGACAGTTCAGACATAAGCGCCAGCCAAAAACTAGCTGTTGATCTGGCCTCTTCTCTCCAGGTCACGATTTGTAGAGCGAGGTTGCGAAGACGCAGCAACTGATTTCAGGCCGCTAATATGAAGCTTATGTCGGCACTATTGCTTCTATTGAGTGTAGAATAGCATTTTTAATTGCAAGGTTTTCCAACAATCAGGTATTTATTTGCCTAATATCAATTTAAGGGATGCCTATTTTGACAAATCCAGGGAATTTGTCCCTTACGCCCTCTGGGGGAGCTGCCCACCTTTGGGACTAGGGGGGTGAGAATGCGAAGCTCAACACCCCCTAGGGAAAGGGCAAGCGGAATCCCACTGAGGTGACCTCCCTCCCCCTCAGAGGACATGATATCGCCAAGAAGGGATATGTTATCCTCCCTTATCTCAAGTTTCAAATATCTTTGTTGGCTATATGGCAGTTAAACTGTGTAATAACTTGAAAATTCCTGTGCAAGTGGCTGTTATGGTTTCTGACACTCTGTACTCGCCAACCTCGCCAGGAATGAGCGAACAGTTGATAGTCCCACGCCCTTTCACTAAGAGAGAGAGCCAATCAGATCTGAGATGAGAAGGGGAACCCTCAGAACTGCAGGGTTGGGGAGACCTCTTCCTGTGGGGTGTTGCAGGAAAGAGGGAGTATATGCACAGCGTGGCAGACCCAGCCTCGGCAAAGTCCACAGAACGCTCACTGGCGCTCCCAGGACACAAACCAGAAACGCCTGGCTGATTCAAGAAGCTGGCGACTGGCTCAGAGAAGAGCTGATGACCCGCCCGAAAACCAGCGGAAAGAGAGGGCAGGGTCCAGTCGATGCAGAAGACCGTGTGGAAGCCAATGGGGACTGTGCTGCATCGGCAGAACTTAGACTCCCACCCCCGACACCCACTGAGGAGCATAGCCACGAGATTAGAGGCAAAGTGGTGGCTACAGGGAATTGCTGCCAAATTGTGGTGTGTGGAGCGAGACCCCAAGGCGGGGTAAAGAGCAGGAACTGCCCACTTGAAGAGGATGCCTGTGGTTTTCTTGTTAGGGAACGCAAGACGAACTTCCAGAGTGGGGACAGGAGCCAAGATTCCCCAAATGAGAAGGCGGACAAGAGACATTCCTTGTACTTACTTGAACTGTGCCAATAATAGAAACCTGAATATTTCAGAACCTGCTGTTCTGAAATATTCACCAGGGTGTGGGTCAGAAACCAGCTATCATTCTTTTGCTTGCGCTAGTGCAGTAAGTGTACTTTTGTTCAAATGTTTTGCAGTGATTGGGGCAGAGCTCAGGTTAGCATAGAATTCTGGACAGGTGATTTTTCTTGTTTTTTGAGACATCCTGACAAGCACCCTTTTGTTTTCCTTTATAGAATAGGATAGAGAATCTAAGGCTTAGGGACTGGTTATGCCTTGTCACTTATAATAACCATCCATTCAAAATGCCAACCCTGTGTGTCCTAATTCTGATCTACCTACCACACTGTTTTCATCACATTTGCCAATAGGCTACTGTAATACAAATAACTTTTCTACCAAAAGAGATTACTTGCCAGGAGTATTTGTGAGGGCAAATTTGAAGAAAACTCATGTCAGCTTTGGCATATGTGGTAATGGACAACATATCAAATTTGACTTTTGATTTTGTGAGCAAGCAACATTTACATTTGGTTCCAGTCCTCAAATTAACACCAAATCAGTGAACAAAAAATGTACTTGAGGAGAACCATCTCCGGTTCCAGAAGCACCTCAAAACCTTCCTCTTTGCCTCCGCTTTCTCTCCCCCCCTCCCCTGCTAATACTACTGAAACTGCAACTGTGCCACTCACTGTTCTCGGTCCTTGGCCCAGCCACTCTCCCCTGCACTGCCTCCCTGGCAACCCCTGCACTACGGGACTGTGTCTGTATCCCTACAGCCCTCCTTCCCAGCACTTGTCTGCACTTACTTTGCACTTGCCACTAGCTGTCCCTTGTTATTTATCCTGTATGCTAATAACCCCGTACTGCACTTTTCCCCTCTCCCTTTCCCCCTTGCACTTTTCCCTTCCCCCTCTACCCTTTGCACTTGCGCGATCTGAATGACACCTGGCCTAGTAGGATCGTTGTCTGTCATCCCTTGTTCCTGCCTCGTCGTGCCTTGAAACACTTGTGTATAGGCGCGTTACAAATGCCATATCATATCATATATAACACTGTTAACCCCTATGGGCTGTATATTTCCATTCCAAATTGCATAGTAAATAGTAAGCTCCTCCCACTCCAGCACTTAATTGGTATGTTGAAATCCATTCCCTGTCCTTTGGGGTAAACGTAGCAGTATTTGGCCACTGCCACTGTTTGTGATTGTGTGCCTGGGTGTTGAATGAGGAGGATGCCATGCCTTACCACACCATGCCCCAGTAGTTTGTCGGGCCTTGTCACTTGGAGCAAGTGTGAAGACCCAGACGTCCAAGAGTCTGTGCGATGCAGAGGTCATCAAAGCAGGTGTGCAACTATTCTGTGCGATGCAGAGGTCATCAAAGCAGGTGTGCAACTTTTAAGATTCAAGTACCCTCCTGCTGTGGAAGTCTGTAATGGAGGAGAGCCAAGCAGCATCTGTGCTAGTGGTATCTCCTTCGACATGCAAACAGTAATGCAAAAAAAAACAAGATGGTGGCCGAACGTAACCTAGGCTTTGATGGCCTCATCCCACAATACTGTGCCTAATAAATATGAACGGGTGGTTCCATTCAGCCAAAACTGCAGAGCCTAGCATAGGCTTTGATGGCCTTATCCCACAATACTGTACCCAATCAGTATGAATAGGTGATTCCACTCAGCTAAAACCGCAGAGCCAATCCACGTAGGAGGATAATTATGATTTGCAGATGTTTTTATTAGAGGGAAGGTCATCCCGGGGGTGGGGTTTTAGTGT
This sequence comes from Ambystoma mexicanum, assembly GCF_040938575.1. Taxonomy (NCBI): domain Eukaryota; kingdom Metazoa; phylum Chordata; class Amphibia; order Caudata; family Ambystomatidae; genus Ambystoma; species Ambystoma mexicanum. Next base: position 196,161,468 of record NC_090937.1, on the reverse strand, counting down.
AGTAAGATGCTATTTTCGGGCAGAGCTGTGGTTTTTTGGATGCGAAGTAGGAGTGACTTCGCGTTGGAGGAGCATTCAGAAAGGGTTGGAGCAGGAGCAGGAGGCCGCAAGAGGGCAGGCAAATGGGGCAGATGTGATGAAAAGTAGAGGTGGTGAGGGGGAACATCAGGCGGAGCGAAGAATAGATGATGGAGATTACAGAGATGGTGAGACGGATCATTGGAGATAAGAGGAGGAGATGATGGAAAATAAGGAGTTGGTGAGGTGGAGGGAAGGAGAATGAGGTTGTGAGGAGCATCGGGAAGAGGTGAAAAGAGCGGGTGTTTTAAGGAAAATAGTGAGGTAGTGTGGCGCAAAGAGGAGCAAGGGAAGGTGAAAAAGAAGGTGCTGAGAGGGAATATCAAGAGGAGAGAGGAGGAGGTGAAGATGATGGCCAAGATTAGAAAAGCATGTTCCAGAGGAAATTATTGAAGATAATGAGAGAAGGATGAGACCAAGAACAAAAAGTGCACCCTAACATTAAGGGGTGTGAGTGGAGGAGTGCTGAGCATATAGTGATAATCACAGAGGAGAAAGTGAGAAAGGAAGGAGTTGGGAGGTGTAGGAAAGGTCCTTTTAGATACGTGACACTTGCTATTTGTCAATGAACGGATGGAGTGTTTGGAATTAGACCCAGGACCTCAAAATTAGAGCTCGAAAGGCACCCTGGTCCAACCTTTAGAGGTTTATGTGGACCCAATTTGGTGGAAGTTCTGGGCTTCATTTCCAACCCCAGCTTCCACAGCTACTTAGGCCAATGTTCGTACCGAGAGTCCCAGACAGGAGCAGCCTCCCAGGAGTCGGAAGACAAGAAGGTCCAGACCAATGAGCCAAAGCATTTTGGGGGCACTTAGACCTTCAAGACCGTGTGACTGAAAAGGGGGAACATTCCAGGAAGGGAGTTACTGGATTGGTAATTACAAACCCTGAGACTTTTGTTGAGCCCAAAGGCTTTTCAAACACTTTGTGTGAACTTCAAGGTGAAGAGGCTGTTGAGTTACATTTTCCTTTGTTCCACTTGTGAAAATTGTCAATACTTCTTGAAAAGGGAAAACCCGGATTGAAGGTCCCAACATACTGAGGGGTGTGGCTGTATAGTAAGAAGTTATCCTGATAGTGTAATTCGGTCCATGGGAAGCTCTGCCTTAGATTACCAGGATTACCTCTTGGGAAAATGGCTTAGGAAATCTGAGGAGGGGCTGCCATTGCATTTGTATAGCTTTTGGCCCCACTGTGCCACTTCTTCTCTGAAAAACAGTGACCTTAAACTTTTTGGAGTGTTTGTCTGGTGATGCATCTGTGTGCTGTGGTAGTGGTTAAACCTGCTGATCCTGAGAAGGTGTTCCGTATTTCCTTCCCTTCCTTCAAGCTGATGTACATGGCAAATAGCATACCGTCTCCTAAAAGAAATCCTTGCCTAAACGCACGTTCCCTTGCTTAGCAATCACTAAAAAGACAGCACAAACTCCATAGCTCCAGGCTACCCTAACTATCCGCTCCTTCAATCATGGCTTAATCCCAAACTCTCTGAAGAAAACCTCAATTCCACCACTCGTTATAATAAATAAATAACACCAACAGCTGATCTTAGCTGGTCCTGGCTAACCATCAGCCCCATCGCTAACACTTTTCTCTAGAAAGGGTAGCATCCTGCAACTACAGGAGAACAGTCTTTCTTTAATGCTCTTCCACAAGGGCCAATCAGGGTTCAGACTCTGCAGAATCATGGAATCTTTGCTTCTGTTCATGAAGGATGAATGTTTGCTATGACTTGAAAACAATGTTTGTGCTGTTCTAATTTTACTGGACTTATCCGCTGCATTTGATGCTGAAAACCACCAAACACTACTCAAAAGTCTCAAATGATCTATGGACATTCAAGGACTTGGCTTAAAATGGATCACCTCCAGAAAATAACAGATTCACAAGTTAGAACCAGAACCTTCTGGTCAGCTGCTTCAATCAGTCACTGTAGAGTCCCTCCAGGCTCATTTCTAAAACCGATGGCAGACCTCATTGCTCCTCTTTCATTTCAATTATATGCAGACAATAACACAGGATTCCTTCAAATTAGGGCATTTCTATTGGTCTCCCAAAACCTCTCGACCTGCCTGGCACACAAATATGGTTGGATTATTGGCAATTGCCTTTGCCTGAATTAGAATAATCTTAACTCTCCTTCCATAAGCAAATACCTGGTCCCACTTTCCCCTTCATCTGCACAAGTACATCCTTCTCTTATCATGCACCACAAGGTTGCAGTGCCCAAGTAACAATTCTGTTGAATATTGACTACTGTTATAAACTCTAATTGGGTTTCTCCCAAGGCCTGATGCGCCAACTTAAACTGCTACAGAATAAAGCCGCTGTACTGACCAGCCAGACAGTGCCTGAAACCTAGAGGCCACAACACTTCAGCATTGTAATCCTTCACTTGTTTTCAGTTTTTGACTTCAGATCTTCACCCTTTCAGTAGTCCTTTTGGAGGCAAAGACTTGCCATACCTCAGCCAGAACCTCCCTCATGAAACCTCCAATCTGCCATCGCATCATTTGCTTCAAGAAAAAATGTTCACAGAAGAAATATTGGAGCCCCAAGTACCACCCTCTGGGACTCCTTCTGCCTTTGTCCCAAACAAATGATGAAAAACATATTGGGTATAGAAAATAATTTTAAAGCTTGCCTTTGAAACAATGCTTTTTGACTAAGTGCATCCTCTTCTTCCCTCCTGCCAGGGCTACAAATCTGGGGATACGTCCTTCGGTTGGCCCCCTGTGAACCTCTTTCACCATCACGTTGTCTCAAAGCCTTAACTTCAATGGACATCTACACTTCCTGGTTGGATCTTGTGATCAGTCAGCCTCTCCCCTGGCTTCAGTTTAACTATGCCTCCAGGCCATTGGGCTCCCTCTCCATGTGTCCGTGGTACAGATGTCACCCTACTTGTGTGTCGGCTCTGCATGTCACTGGCCCAGCATGAATTTTTAAAAATACATTTTTATCGATGTTCAAAAATAAAGTAACATGCTCAGGAAAGGGTACATAACATTAACATGACAGTATGGATGAATCACATAGCAAAACATATTGACAAGGTGAGTGAGCAAAGGAACTAAACAAGATAAGAATATGTAATGTCTGCACATCACCACTGCTGGGATCTCAGTAGATCAGGTGAAACATAAGAATATTTGTTAACAACTGTGCATTATTTTGTGATCTATTTTCCAGGTGGATTCTAAACTTCGGCCTAACCATCAGACAATGTAACTCTCAAGTTCATTATACCATACTAATAAGGACATCCATACAGTATTAGTGGAGACTTTCTTTCATCCTAGCCTTCATGACTTCTGATGGCACGGTCATGAAACATGAACTTGGATTGTTCAAGTATTAGGCTCATGTCTGGCTCTCGTCGAGCATGACCACCAACTTCCTTGTAATGTTAATAAATGACCTCTGCGCCTTCAAACATTTTATTTGGACTGAAGAGCATCTGCGTTCTTACTCTGACTTCTTGTTTGAACTTAACTGCTATGGAATGCATCAAGGACTGTTAATAATCGGATGTTTGTCACCACTTCACCCCTCCCTCTTTTCCTAGCGGTGCCACAAACTGATGGCATCGAAGCAGGTGCCTTACACAAACATAAATAAAATACTTACCCTTTCCTGCTTGTTTCTCTACATATCTCTGAGTTTTTGGAAACTTGTTTAGGTTTCAAATGCAAACAATATCGCCTTTACAATTGGAATTATCTTTGGGTGACTATAATGTCTTTACAAGTAAAACGTTTAAATGTATCCCTTTTTTGTTTCCTTGAATGTTAGGAAAGACCGCAAGATGGCCCTCATTCAGCTGGGATCTGTGGACGAAGCTATTTTGGCCCTTATAGAGCTCCATAATCATGACCTTGGAGAAAATCACCACCTCAGAGTTTCCTTTTCAAAATCTACAATCTAACTTTCCGTGAAAATTCCTTTCAAGACTGGACTCCTACCTTTGTTCAGACAGAGACTGAAGCAGCTAAGACCAACTCTGCCTCTTTAAAAAAAAAAATGAAAATCTCTTATTTGACGTTCCACATGTCCACACAATCAAGTAATGATTTTATTAGGTTAACATTCAGTCCGCCAGTAAGCGGCCTGCCCTAAAAAAAAAATAAGTCGCTTTCTTTGTTTTGAGGTAAATCAATAGAAATGGTTGCTTTGACAGTTCAATTTCCTTGTCTGCTTTCTGTTTTACAGACATTATTTTACATTTTCTGTTAATATATGAGCCTTGCACAACATTTGTAAGATCCAAAAAATGTCTGCTATGAATTTATCCATGTTTTAATTATATTTATTTTTGTCTTGCATCTTTTTGGCTGGTTGTCCGAGCCATACCTCAGCCGTTTGAAAAGTGGATCCCACACTGGGCATGGGTTTAAAGCATCAGAGTTGTATATAATTTGCCTTAAAAATGATTGACTTATTTGGCACCTCTTCCCAATGCTTAACTTAGTTGTGCAGTAACCTAAATGTACGCATGAAATTTTCCTACATAGACAAAGTAACCTTCACCCACAACCTGCATTCCAGGTACTTGACACATTCAAATTGTAAATGTTGTTTTGACTGTTGTGCGACATGCCCTCAACTGTTCAACAGTTTATTGGCAATTTGTTTGTAGAATCTCTAGATGCACTATAGCTGTTTTCTAACCTTCATCATTGAGGCTATGCCCCAGTACAACAAAAACATTCTCTCATTATTGACTTTGGGCTTGTAACGCCTGTCGATTTCCACCCTCCTTCTCCCCTCTCCCCCTCCAAAGGCTCTCTGATTTGATACAAACAGAATTGCACTACACCTACTGAGTTGGCAACACTGTAACCAGTGAAAGGTAGGTTAATTCAAGTAGTGAACCTGTTTTTCCCTATGGACCAAATGATCTTGTCGACCAGTTTTGAATCAGTAGAGGAAGTGTTGCAGAAACAAAAATTCAAAAAATGAATTTGCATATGAATCAAACCGAAATCGAGTAATTTCTGTTTTCATTGTCGATTATCCTCCCACAAATTTGCTTGTCTCCCATTTTGTTGAGAAAAGTTCATGGTATCATTTGACTGCTCTTAAAAAGTACACAGATAGTGTATGTGAGTGTGTTGGAGTGTATGAGAGACTATTACGTCCCCCAAACACCAGCCACTCCTGATACATTTTAAAATGGCTTCAGTCCCTCAAAGAGTTAATGTCAAAATAGGACTTCTACTGAGAGCTACCAAGCAATCCTCTGAAATGCTTTGTTGAGCCATACTGTGGAGGCTGTTCACAACAGGTTACACACATGTTACAAGTGCCTGCCTTTTGCAAGCGCAGACGGGATCCTGAAAATACCCAGTTTAGTTGCACACAGAACTGCATTTAAGTTGGTTATTGATGACCAAAGTGTGTGTGTGTCTTTTATTTTTTTTGTTCTTTTTATTTTGGGTATTTGTGATTTGCATCCCAAAACATCCCTATAGTACTTATCTAACATTTTGATTTTGGAGACTAACCTTACGGAACAAATAGTCCAAAATCCCCAAAATATTTTTAAATACTCCTGTTCAGAAGGTTACAGTCTTAAGGAAACTCTTAAGGACTATTGCACGGTTTGATAGATTGCTCAAATGATATTTTTGGTAAGGTGTAAAAGCAAAAGGGCACATACACCTCAAGGGTTTTTTGTACCACTATACTCTCTAAATATTTAGATCAGAATTACTGTGTATTTACTTAATTTCTTATTATGTGCCTTATGTGATTTTAATGAAACCGTAGATTAGGTTTTAAACATGTCTTTGAAGGCTGTATTGTGGGCTTGGTGAGTGAGTGATTTATTTTCTTGTCTTTTTTGGATTTTCATTGTTCTGTTTTTATTAGATTTTTTAGTATGTCATAGTCTGACATCTTATTATTTTTTACTTTTGGTGCAGAGGTGAGAATTGGGGCGCAATCAGAGTAGACGGGCGTGCCTCTTCCAAATGATGGCTAGTGGTAGTCGTGTGATGCAGATTTTGGTCAGCGGGGAAAATAATTTAGCAGGAAAATCTAGTATGTAAACTGTATCATATCTCAGGATTGTTATTGTATTCTCAGCACTGAGCATACAACACAAGAACGTTGTTGAACGTGTAATTCCCATATAATCTGCATCGATTGCTGGCTTTTGCTAAGACTAAACTGTACATTTGGGCTAAATGTAAGTGCTTGCTCTGCATGGTGTTAAAATGTTGCAGTGTGTTTAATTTTAATTTACTGGTCCCAGCTTGATTCTTGGCTCATTCACTTGTATTATTTGATTATCAGATATGCAATACCTCATTGGGTTGCAAGAAGCTTATAATATGTTATTGATGAGTTGTTTAGAAACCAAATGGAAGGACGTTTCTGGGTGAAGAACCTCTAGTTTTTGACTGGGCAGTTGGACATGTCTCACTTTTTTTTGTAAATTGCACAGAGAGAATGCTGGCTGTGTGTGTGTATATTAGCTCCCACATCACTCCTTTCACTATGAGAGGCAAGCAAGTCTGTGAAAATGACTTCTGTTGGCACTGTGTAAGAGGCATGTCTGATTTGTCACACTTTCATTGTTCACCTCTCGTTTTTACTTTGTTTGGTGGCATGAGACAAGCAGAAACTGCTATTGCAGCAGTTGCCTCTGTCTGAATGCATCTACTTTGCAGGCATCTGTTTTCTGTAAGCATTATACAAGATGCGCCCTCCACAGCCTGAACTGTGTGGAAGTGGTTCTCAGTGTTCTGGGAAGGCGTGATGCAGTCTCATTCACAAGGGCCTAATATTGCATTAACATAGCCTTAATGTACTGATTAAATAATGGTTTTAAGTATCAAACCTTGCTGTACACACCGTAGCTTCAGAGGTATCTGCACACAATTTCTAAACTGGAGAATGTATCCGGCGCACATGTTTCTCCCCTAGGACGTAGTATGCAGTTGTCCTGGGCATCATGCATGTACTCTGTGCCTAATTCGAAAGTAACACATGCAACATCATGCAGAACTTTAAATGTAAAGAGCTAATCAGGGGTGTAACTGACACCCCTTCAGCCCATGCAGTGGAAGGGAGTCCCCTCTGTTAAGAACCCCCACCCAGCACATTTTGCCTGGGATCCTCACTTATTTTGCAATATGCCACTGGATTAGAGAGGGAGGGGCATGATTAATTTGAAGTGTAATAGTGCTTGGTTGCCCCATTTGAGTATAAATAGCACATAATTTACACTATTTGCTAAAAATCTCCTTTTTATACACCTGCTGATTACCTTGCAGAGGCCTACATTTGATATGTTGTCATGCGCTCCCGCAATAATGTGTGGGAATTCAGTGAACTATTCACTTGGCCAGAAATTCCCAATCGTTCAGCTTTAGTTTTGTCTTTCATGATTGTCTTTTGTTCTTTATTTTTGTTTCCATTTTGTGGTTGATCTTTGTTTGCTTGCGTTAAGATTGCATGCTTTATTTTTGCCGCTATTACCAGTCACTGAGGGGGAGGACTCCTCCTAGATCAGACTTAGTTCCATGGTAGAATTTAAGAGTACACTTCTTGTATTTCTGAATCTGCGATTTACCTTTTTGAGTTTGAATGTTCCACTTTTCTCTTGCTTTCCCTTTCATGGTGAAGCAAAGGAACAACATTAATTACCCATTAGAATGTACTCAGTATGTACTCAGTGACTGAAGTATCTGTGGGAAATTGCACAATTCTGTAGTCTTGTTACACTTTTTTGCTGATTGTGTATGGACATGTCCTTGGTTGATGTGATACCTCAAGGAAATGGGGTCATTGTGCCAGACCATAGTTTGCTTGTAGCAGAAAACAAGAAATTGCAAGCTACCGCCATAACTTATCCTTCTGCAGTGATCCAGCGAGGGGAAAGGACAAGGCTGCTGAACCCAACTAATCTGCCAGGAGCAATCATTCCATGACATGATTGATTTATTTTTATGAGCATTGTGGAAGTATTTTACTTGCCTTTTCTCAATGCAGGACCCATTCCACCGGACAAGGAGGAAAATTGTATCATGGTTACCATTGCAGGTATTCTGGCACATTACATTTGCAAAGGGAAATTTATTCTGTTGTGGATGGAAGTTTGATTTCATTTTAGAACTTAGACGCAAGTTATTTTGGACGTGCAGTCTGAGAGGGCTCTATGTCCCATGTGATTGCGCTAGTGTAAGGACATTGTCTTAGCTATTGGGGAAAGTTGCTGCATTCCACCAGGCTTCTTGAAAGAAACCTGAGAGGTTTATTTCACGTATGGAGCTCAGGACTTCACTCCAGAATGTTTTTTCCTAGGTCTATTGATGCTGATACTGTTTCTAATGCCGGATTTGAAATGTTTGTTGGTTTTTAACATTGCATAAAACCTGTCAAAGAATCAATATGTTGCTCAAATTTGGCACATTATTTAAGATTGTCCTCTGCACACTAGAATCATGAAGAAATTTGCAATCACAGAAAAAATGCCATACACAAATCGAGATCATGCTCTTTTTTTCGTTCTTAAATCATTACATTCATATTAGAATTGAGAGAAGTTGAGGTTAAATAGCTTTCAAAGTTTACTTTTGAATACGAATGTTTGCAGGCATTTTTATGGAGGAAAATCAAAACTGGACCAAAGTTTGTGCCTTCACTCTTCATTACTGTAACATCTGTTGAAATAGCTGAATCCTGTTAGTCGGTATTTTCTATGCCCTATCATGCGAAGTATGTTTCACTTGGCCACTCACCCTTCTGGTGAATGCCAACTCTTAGAAAGGCTGTTGAAATTAATTGTGAACCTTAAAAGTGTGACTATTCACTTGGAGTCTTCATATATCCTATCCGCAAGCATGTATGTATTTGCTGCTTGTGTTGGTTAACTATTGTACCCAGCAAACCTTATAAAAAGGATCACATGCAACATTTCAAGTCCACTTGTCACAGTAATATTCGCTCTTCTCCTGCTTATCCTTCTCAACTGGTTTGTAACCTTTGCTACCAAGCGTGGTAGGCTAAAAACCGTTTGAAAAGAGGTGCTGTAGCTTTCATTTCAAAGAGAAGCCATTCTCTTATTTAGCTACGTGTGATTTGATCCCCCACAGCCCAGCCTCCATCTTTGCCAATTACATGACCATATTGTGCTCAAACTTTTCTCCACGTGCTAGGCCTCTTTCCCACCTGTCTCACCCACCCACCTTCCTATTCCTGTTGCATTCCCCCATCCCTCATGCAGACTCGTTGGAAGCTACTCTGATCCGTCACTTTCTTGTGGGTCTTTCTTTCTAATCTTTTGTGCAAGTTATATATTCCACATTTGATATTCTCATGTGAATGAAGCCCCTGCTCTGTTAAATGAAGTTTAAGCAAAGATAGAATAGTGAGTTGTTTACTTCCCATGAAATCTCCTCTGTCATGTCATTCATGTTTACCACTTGATGAAGACCTGCAGCAGTGAAAATCAGTATTGTTTTGTGTGTGCTCGGAGTGCTGTTTTCCATTCCTCCTACTCACACTTCAAGCTTTGTGCAGCCTCATACAATGCTTAAAATCCATGCTCTGGCATCTAAAACATATCACTGATGTGATATTTTTCCTTGATTACTTAAAAATTGGCTGTGTTTTCCTTCTCTCCTACAGACCATATTCAAAACCTAGTGGATCGAGTCTTCCTGCTATAGGCAGATTTGTGACACTTGCATGAATATGGAATCCAAAGATGGCCTTCAGCTCAAGATTGCTTGAAGAGGGGATGACTCCTCGTCAACCTCTTATTGCAGGCAATTGCAGTAGTCAGGAGAGTGTACTACTTGTTTCATCTATGAACAATTATCACCCACATTTCGTGAGCATTGAATAACATTGAGGATGTTAACTCCCTTATTCTCCAAGTGGGCCCTTGTCCGGCATAAACACCTTCAGCCAATTATTTCTTTTCAATTACACATTGAATTTTTAGATTTGTATTTTTTTATTGAAAATAAATCTCTTCATGAACAATACAAAGTCAGGACTGGCTCAAGGTTTCATACAGGAAATGCAATTATGTTCTGCTACAATGTCCTCCATTGCTGCCGACATATTTACTGCATCAATGAACATCAAGACAAGTTTTGCTACTCCACAGTGCAGAAAATTCAGTCCGTCAAATATTCTGGCCCAACTAGTGTGATTCTCTGAAGACTTTGCACTTTGTTATTCTCACATTATTGGCCCAGTACAACTAGTAGATTAGGTTGTGTTTTGTAAATCTATAGGATGTATGCTTCTGCATCCCTACTAGAAATCCTCAAATGCTGTTCCTGGATTGTAACGTGAGGCCATCACTATTGGTACAGATACATACCATTCCATTTAAAACTTGCTTCCAGAATGTTCAGAGTTGTGCTTGCAATGGTAGCGCTCCAAGTGTGCATCCTGGAACTCCATATTTATCTCTATCTGGTTGAATGTTTGATCAGGGCTTCTAAGTTTTAGTCGCAGATTCTCTCCAGGCAGTTATTAATTTTCAAAGAATTATGTTCACTGAATTGGACTGGGATACCTAATTGGGCATAGCCTTTTATCCTCCCTTACACACGTTGGTGGTAAAGGAAGCAGAAGCTTGTTTGCTTTGCACAGTGACGGTAGAGATATGTCTGATTGATGGCATTTCCATTCAAGTAGCTCTTGATGCCAAAGCAAAAACTCTTCTGCGTTGGATCAAACATGGCCAGTCTCACTGGCGGTGCTTTTCAGAGACCTTCCCTTTTGATCATCATGCACCAGTTCCTCTGAGGAGAGTTGGGCTGGCTGTGGCAATAATCTGTGAACACATAGGCTCCAGTAAGAGGAGGACGGGAGTTCCACATCAAGCTCTTGGAGTGCAAAGATGTGTTCTTACCAACAAAAGACTTATTGTTCACAAGACAATAATTCACAATTATATCTATGGCACCACAGGTGTGTTCCACCTGAGCAAGCACGAGTAGAGATATTCACTCCTGTTTGGTTGCTGTCTCATAATTAATCTTCGAGAATGTGCCATCTCGCAACAGATTCCTTGTCTCATTGTACCTTCACGGAGTGGTCAACATTGAAGCAAACTATTTAAGCTCAATATTGCACTGTGCATAAATGGGACCTTGCTCATCCACTGTTCCAACAGATGTTTAGAGCTTGGGGGAGTCCACAGGTTGATCTCCTGGCTATTGGGGGCCTATCTGAATACTCCTTATGTTTCTGCAGTATGGAAAGAGCGCAGAACATCCTAGGAATTGTTTGATGAGTTGGACATACATATTTTCCCCCTTTACAATTAACCAGTCCATATTCAAGAGCAAGGCCAATGATTACCCCAACAGTGATATTTCGCCAGCAGCGCCACAGTCATCATCGCAGTGGGACTGTTTTAGGTCTATTTCTCATGTCAAACTGATTCTCAGAACTTCAGTCAGACCCTGGTTTCCTGTCTCAGCTCATTTCGAAATTGTTAAACCTGCATATGTATTTCAGAAAGCAATATGAAATGTGGGTGCTTTAAGGAAGGTTTCCATTGGAGACAATACAGAATTGAGCAGGTTTGATTCTGTCATTGGGCTTGACTTAAGAAAACCAGCCCTCGTCTATTTGTTACTTCTGTTTCCCTAGAAGGCACACAATTTGCATAGATTGGTATAAATACCACATATCTGCCATTGTAGCATGCATGAGTAGCTCTCTTGAACAATGAGGTCCAGTGCATGTTTGATGGGAAGATGCACTTGTAACCCATTTCTGGGATCCTGCTCGCTCCCCTATGTGGTCTGCTTTCTTTTTTTTTTCTGTCTTGTGCACCAGTTTTGAGCCTGTGTCCTACCAGTGAGGCCTCCTCTTGCCCTTTCTTGGAAAACAGTGCTTGCCTTCAAAAGGGTCAAGGAGCTTCGGTCCTTGTCAACCGATGGACATCAGTGAATTAGTAGTTTGGGATTTTCATGTACAGCAGAATGTAATTTCCCTTTTTAAACCAAGATTGTGGCACATTCCGTTTTGATGATAATGCACCAATTGATGTTCTCAATGTTCTTAATGTTTTGCATGTAAAACACCACACCCTATAAGCACTCAGGTTATTGTAGTTGCATTCACTGTGCACTTGCCCCTAGTAAAAATGTACCCTAGTAAAAATGTACCGATGGCAACATGCCTGTGGCTTGTATTTCTCATTGATAACACATCCGCAGATTTTCTGTTCCTGGCCAGCTATATGCGTATTAGGTTACATCCTAGGCTTTCATGGCCAAGTTGCAATCTGGGACAATTATATTTGTCACATAGGCTACTGCTCACAATTGTTGTTGGCATTATTGTCTCCTCGCTCTGAAGTGTGATGCCTCTTTCCACTAGTTTGGCATAGCCTTGTTTTGGCATGTTGGATTGTCCCCTCTTCAGGCATAGGGCAGAGTTAAAATTGCAAGGTGCGTCACTAGACAAACAATGTTCCCCCCATTGGGCTTTAATTGAGCAGATAAATGTATTCCGGGATGTGTACTTTTGGGTCACATTAATTACACCAAGTGAATTAAATCTGAGTCATCAGATTACAATGGTTTTCAGATTGGCACCAGGTACAGCACTTGTCATCTGTTGGCTCAATACAACTATTCCTCGACAGACTTCAATTAATGCTACAATCTGGGCAGGAGCAAGCTGAAATCATAGGGCTGGTCTTTAATTCATGGGTTCTTACGCTATATGTTGCTTCCTAGCCATGTTCTTGCTTTATAAATTCCATGCATATTCATAACATTGGTGAATAGCTAAACATCTTTCCAGTCTGTCAATTTCAGTAACATTCCAAGCCTGTATTGTGCATCAGTATATGGGTTACTGGGGTCGTGGCAATTTGATTTGATGATTGTGGTGCAACTTACCCTAGTGTTTTTAACCAAGTCCGTTAAGCCCATGCTGCGCTCGCATGAGCACTAGTCACAATGTTAAAGAAAAAAGTAATGTATTAAAATGTTGCCTCACTGCTCCAACCAAAGACTTTCTGCTACTGGTTTTACTGAGACACTCTTGTCAAAACATTTCCTCCTTGTTTCCATCATGAAAGAAAACAGTACAAAGTGGCCTTCGTCATTTTTATTTTTATTTTTTGTACTATTGAATTGACCTTTTGGAAGTGAGGAGGGCGATATCAAATTGTAAAGTAAAACGAGGGAAATGACACATGGCAAGGTGAGCATGGACGATTTTCAGTACTGTATCCTGAAAGAAAGAAAACTGGCCACTGTGGCCACTGGCACACACTCCGTTTGTTTTACAGACTGTCCATACAATTTCTTTTTTCAGATGGTAAGAATGTGCACCTGACGCAATTAAATGCTGTAAATATTTGTAACAACAATTTTTTTACCAGGCATAAAAGGTTTTGGGAACAAGTTAGTGTTTTTTAATAAGAAAACAAAAAACACCATTTGTCTTGTATATTTTGATAAGCAAAATAACCAGCTTTCATTTGTAAAGCAGTTTGTGACATTGCAAGTGGGGAACAGTCTCCTTGTCTGTTGAGATGACTTGTTATAAATGCAAAGAGAAAATTCAATATTAAAGAAACATATTTTCTAACTGTGTAGTGCATGGTTAATTCGCACGTGTGTGCTAGGTTTTATTCCTTTTTGCATTTGTGCATTTTCTGGTTATTGCTCATGTCTACACTTACTACTCTTCTCCTAACAACTCTACTTGTTATAGCATGCCTTTTAATAAATGTCACTACATCTGTACTCGTTTAAATTCCCCTGCGTTATTGTCTGTTGCTTTGGGCTTCCCTTTGTCTTACAAATGTGGATCTAATGTCTTTCTTATATTTATTTCACTGTCGGTTATATCTTTTAGCATTTTCAAGCACTCTCTCGCTCACATTTCCTATTATTTTAAGATTGCAAACATGTTCCTAATAAACAGTGAGTCACTGTTTCTGAAGTCTGCAAGCTCATCTTTATAGAGAGATAAGGTAAGTGGCCTTGTAAAGCCCTTTTCTGCTACTGATGTTGGCCTCCCTGCACATACTTCTGTAAAAGATGATTGGTGTGGTTGGAGATTACTAATGGGATAAATGGAGGAAGATGCAGAAAACTGTTCGCATTATTTGACTTTTTTGTGAGAGTTGCCATAACCACAAGCTGATAGACCACATAAGATCTGCAGTATTACAAATGACAGCAAAATGAGGAGATTGACTTGTCCTGCTGGGAAATGTCCTGTTTATAAATCTTATCACCAGCATTAAAGTTCTTTTTTCTAAATTGACTGGACCGTATTGAAATGTTTTGCACGACCTGAGACCAAGCCCTTAGGAGTGTGTGCTCGCCAGTGTATTCATAGTGTTTAAGTTGAGTTCCAGGGATGACTTCTGTGTAAGCCACACATGCTCTGCTTATATTGTGCAGTAAGGTTAACATTGTTCCCTTTAGAAGGTATCTACCAGTTAATGGTCCTATACCTTGTAGAATTGGAGTACTACTGGGGAGTAATCATACAAGACATGTCAAAGACATCTTACATCTGAAAGAGGTCATACTCCTACTTTCCCGCCCCTTTCCTCATACTTTGGGACAGTCCGTCCTATGGGTCGGGACGGTAGCACGTTTTGTAGCACCAAAATATTGTGTCCTTCTATTTTTTTACATGAGGGCCTGTGCGTGGTGGCCTTGCCTTCCCATTCCCCGCCTCAAGCCTCACCCTTAAGTCTTTTTCTCTGTGCGGTCAGGATCGGATACATGTAGCACCTGAGGCGTATTTTGTCTGCTTTTTTTCTTGTGCTATTTTTTGGAACTCCCTGCTGTAAAGGAGTCTTGGTATCGCAAGTATGACACTGACTCAAAAGGTACAGTTTGTAAAACCTTTATTCAATTTTCGCAGTTTGGAAAAACTCTTACTTTGCCCTGTTGCTAGGATGAGAGTAGTTGCTAGCATCAAATAATAAAAAAAAAGTCCTAGTTGAGTCAAATCAAACTGGCCTACACTAACAAAACCTAATGCCTGCCCTATCTCTTTGACAAAGAATGTGTAAAGGAGAATATGTATTCAAAGGAAGATCTGTGTTAGAATATAAAGAATAAATGTGGCTGAGTCATCTCTCCTCCCCACGTTAGACCGCATGGAATAAGGCGGTCCCCGTAGACAGGATGACACACACACTGGCTCAGGTTCTCAAAACAAAGGCAGTTCAAAACGTGAATCGAGGCCCGCCTGGCCTTCCACCTTAAAGTCTCTCTATACAGCTTTCAAAACATAGTTCAACAAAATGTTCACTTCGGTCTCCCTCAGTCAGGCTTCAAACTTTCAAACGCAGCACTTGCCAGGGTTCCCTTCCCGAAGCTTAATCCACATCCTTTAGAGGTTCCCTTCCCCTAACTTATCACGCTTCCCGTCTCCCTCAGTCAGGCTCTGACCTTTTCCTGATGTAGAAGACCTTCGAATGTGCGTGGCTTTTACAATAAAACTCTGCAGGACCACTTAGACTTTCCCTTCAACTCAAACTCTTGTGTTATTTGCCCCATTGTCTCTTGGTCTGGGGAGTTCGATGTCTTAAGCACAAAAGTTCAACATTAACCTTTTTACTGCCCCCCCCCTTTTTCCCAGGGTTAATATTGATCACTTTGCTTCTTATAGTTCATTTAATTTATCGCTTCATAACAAAAACATTTCACCTTTCACAGAGACTTTCGAACTGACTACTTGCTTTCTTCGGACCACTCCGCTACTCAGTGTTGCTAGTTTCACAACTATCGGTAATTCAAAGTTCACCACAGCTTTCCTTCGCGTCTCACCCACACGCGCGCAGCCTTCAACTGTGCCATATACTGTTTCAACTTCAATCTTAGCTTAACACACACCGGTCTTTCATTTCATTCACCAACTCATGGTTGTCTGCATTCCTTTCTTGTCTTTGCAATTTTAATTCACGAGTCAAGGTTAATAGTAAGTTCTGCTCTTGCTCGTATTCCACCTTGCCCAGAGTGTGTTCCTATGTTCCATATTTTTTCCGTGTGGGGAGAGCTAATTGTTATCAGATGTATATACTTAAAGTCAAGTGCACAACATTTTCTGGCCCTATTAGCAGGACATGTCCAATGAGATATGTAAGGGGGTACCCTCTTTACTCTGTCACCCTCTTCCTCGGCCCAGTGTTTATTTGAAAAGGTGGGGGGTGGGTTTGGGACATTGGGAAATCCTATAAAATAGGATGGGTCATGTGTACGGGAAAGGGGGGGGGATACCGCTTCTCACCATTGGTTGCCTCACCCCCACTCCCACTCCCCGAAGACCTCTCACGCAGGTGATGCTCCCGCACTTGGCCACACCCCGAGTCTGGATCCGAAGGCGATGGTTGTGCCCTGGCCATCTGAGGGAGAGACCCCCGGGGTCTCGTAGGTGAGAAACCCTTTGGTTTCTCACACTGCCCAGTTCCTGCATTCGGCCTTGTCCCTCAGTCTCTGCTAGATAATGATAAAGGCTTTGCATTGGGTTAATTGTGTGGTTATGCAGCAACAGAGCCTCCCACATTTTGTCTCAAATGCTTAGTGCCTGATCACTGTTGTAGTCCATGCTTCTTCTGTGATTGCCTGTTTGTTTGCACACTCAAACAAGGACTCTCAACAGTGGGTGGAAAGAAGTATTTTGGTGTCCTCCACTGAGCCACTTTTGAGGAGAAACGTAGCAGACTGATGAGTACTTTTCTTTGCAGGCCACCTGGGCTGCGCAGCCTCTTCCCAGGGGGTCTCTGAATCAGGTTGGGGTCAGTAAGACCCTAGAGCAACCGCGACTTGTTGCTAGGTAGCCCACAAGGGGTTTAAACTAGAAACTGGAGTAACTTCAGCAGTTCCCTGCAAAGGGGCAAAGATTACCAGGGACAACCCAGAGGTAGATCATCTGGGGCCAGTTGAGTACTGGCAAAGCCGAGGCTCCCTGAACAGGGACTCAAATTACTGGTATTTCCTCTGCGGTTCCAAAGAAAGAGGCTAACAAATTTACTGGCTTGAGGTTCCCTAATTGGGGGCTAAATCCACTGGAGCCCAACCCATAAACTAAAATATCAATTGACTCTGCTGAGAATCCCTCAAGGAGGTCTATAATTAAAACTTCAGACAAGGTTTCAGACAAAAATCTAAAACCCACTGGGAAACTTTGGGGGAAGGCCTTAGACCAGTTGGTCAAGTTGAGCCGAGTGTCTATCCAGGCTGTGGCGCACTTTGTCTCCAGAACACAAAATGGCCATCTCACGTGATGCGTATGAGGCAAACATTTCATCAACAGAACCAAGGCCTAAATCTATGCCTATTGTTTTCCTGGCCATAGACCCATTAATGCCAAGAATTGAGTGGTTCTGTCTGTCACAGAGATGTCCTTGCCACCATTATCTTTACCTGCAACTTCCTTCTCTCTATTATGCTGATCCTGCATAAGGGGGCCATTGTGGCAACCCACTACAGTGAATTCTTGCAAAAGACAGGTGCCTGTTCACAGACCAGTACCGTAACCAAATCCTCAACAAACTTCCCAGGATACATTTTTTGCAAAATTCAGTCCTTAATGCATTCAGACCCGATGAAGGCTTACTTAGAAGACACCTTTTGGGAATTAAACCCTCATCCTCAGTATCCTTGTATTCCACCGGGTACTTGTTCAGCTCCACCGCTAGGGCCTAAGCCATAGGGCGAGCGACTGTCTGAGCCTCAAGAGTAACTGTCCGAGCCTCAACTGGCCTGAGTAGATCTGACACTTCAGGTACCCTTCGGGAGATCCTTATAACAAGGATGACGTTGAGGCTCAGGAGGGAGAGGAAGGCCCGTTATCTACACATGCTTTCCACGACAGAATTAAAGACACCATGGTGTTCCATGATTTCCCTCATGCATACAATCCCCCACCATAGGCCGTAGTGTTAATGGCTAGTCTATCCTTAAAATCCTGCGAGAGCTTGAGGGGTTGCTCTTCAGAAAGACTTGTTAGCAGAGACCAGAAAGCTTTGGGGGGAAGCCCCATTGCTTCAGGAAAATTGACACGCTAGAGACTACCCTTTCCATTTTTCCCCCATCCTTCCTCCTCTGTGGTAGTGGCTGTTAAATTTCATATATGGCCTTAAGAATATCCATAATCCAGAGGATGGTTCAAAGGATGGTTTTTATATGGCAGAAATCAAATGAAGTGGAAGCTTGATGTTATAAATGAAATTGTTTCTCATAACTCACTTCATGACGGACTTTAGCCTCTAAGCGCAGCACGAAGTATTGAACCTGTGCTATTTGGGGGTGTCTTGTTTATAACACAAGCATGTTGCCCCATAGCTATTCTCCTGTCACATGATATGTGAATAAAATAATATTAATGGCCATCCCACTCTAGTCTCCCGTGGGCTTCCCGCCTCATAAGCCCAGGCTTCCTTATCCCCTGGATTGTCACCTAGAGATCGGTAACACATACTACCTACAAGTCTGACTAGAGTGATGGATGTCATGAAGGCCTCTGCCTTTTCTATTTCACTCCATTTGGGTTTTCCTAGGGGAAAACATAGCCTAAACGCTCACCTGGATATTAGGTTCTTGAATATGATCCAGTTTGTTTTCAAATGCCAAGTTCCTAGCACTCTGTAATTCCACCTGACTCTTTCCTTTTCTCAGTTTGCACTCCCTCTATCCTCATCTTTTTCCTTTACTCCCTCCCCCTATCCCTTGTGAGAAACCAGAAGGTGTCTCACCCGCTAGTCGCAGGGTATCGATCATCCTAGTGGCCAGGACACAGCCATCGCTTCTGGATCCAGTTCCTGGGGGGTGGACCACTGCGGGAGGATCACCTGAGGGGGACTTTGGGGAGTGGGACACATCAACACCTTTTCCCCATCCTACCAGGTAGGATACTTAGGAACTCAACCCCCCGCCCCCGTTTTCCAACATGAGCACTTTCTCACGGATAGCTCACTGTGAGAGAAAACAGACTAACACCCGAGCCATATACCTGACATGTTCCAACACAAGGGTCAGGCAATTACTGATGATTAGACACACCTGACTTCCATCACGCTTCCCCACACAGATTAAAGGCCGAGCATGAAAGCGTCCTCTGAGCAAGGCGAAACTGACGAGGAAGCAGCAGTTCGGAGATGGCTGTTTAATACGAGGAGAAAGATGGCAAGACCAGAGAGGGTCAACTGCACCAAATTAAAGGAATCCAGATGGGGGGACTAGAACACAAAACTATGGCTTTCGCCGACGATATGCCGCTAGCCCTAACAGAACCAACCAAATCCTTACCCCGCTTATGCAAGAATTTGAGGCTTTTGGAGCGATCTCAGGCCTCAAAATAAATAAAAACAAGTCAGAGATACTAAATTTGACATCCGACCCATCTGCGATTGCAAAGCTGGCTCAGATCAGACTCTAGATGAAACTGGCACAGAATAGCATAACATATCTTGAAATTAAACTGACCTCCTCAATAACAGCTATATGCAGCAAATTTCCTGAACCTTCTTACCCAGCTGCAAAAACTTCTGACAAGATGGTCCCCCCGCTCCACCTCATGGTGGGGGCGGATTACGGCAGTCAATATGACCATTCTCCCGAAGGTCCTCTACTACTTCCAGGCTCTCCCGATAAGGTTCCCCAAGTCATTCTTTAGGTCCTTAAACAGAATGACTTCTGCATATGTGTGGCAGCATAAGAAACCAAGGGTAGCAATTACCACAATGACAGCGCAGGTGAGCGAGGGTGGAATGGAATTTCTTCACTTCACTTCAGGAGGTACTACGAATCAGCACAACTGCGGGTGATCAAGGAATGGGTGGTGGACTCCCCGCAGCTCAAGTGGACGAAGCAGGAAATAGCAGGAGATGGTGCCCTGCTCTCAAATCTTCTCTGGTCCCACAAGAGACACAGACATCTGAACACCAAAATAAGTGAGATTATGGGTGCATCCCTTAACGCGTGGGATTCTGCAGTCAAAAGGGGAAACCTGACAATGCATCCATCCCCCCTTCACACCACCGTTTGGTAACCCCGACTTCCCGCCAGGATGGACCCTAATGCATACACCACCTGGAAACAGGCAGGCTGCACAAAGATCTGTGACTTGTATAAAGCTCAGTCACCTAGATCCTTCAGAGAATGTGTCCAGGAATCTGGAGTAGCAAGGACGGAGCGTTATCAACATGCCCAGCTAACCCACTGGCTTTCCTCCCCTGACCAACAGGGAGGCGGGAACAAGGGACCTCACGAAATTTGAAACTTATATGACAACGGATCCAGGTACTCGTAAACTGATATCAAATGTATATGCACACCTGAACACCTAAGGGGAGGAAGTCTGGTAGAGATATATGAAGAAGTGAGAGGGGACACTGGGAGACGCAATACCGCAGCCCTACCAGGAGGAGGCATGGCGAAATATCTCCAAACTGACGAGATCAATTCATCTGAGGGAAATGTGACAAAACGTTTTATTGCAGTGGCACCTGATGCCAGAGGGATTAAAGGCAATATACCCCAGCACAGACTGACAATGTTGGCGAGGCTGCCACCAACAAGGAGACTGGAAGCACATATGGAGGTCATGTCCAGCCATTGCAGGTTTCTGGAATGAAGTCAAGGCCCAAGCGGGGAAAATGGTCCAGGGGGTTGAAACTCTAGGGGAAGGGGTATGGCTGACGGGACTCTGGGACCCAAAACAAAAAACCTATACCAGGTGCCGGTGGAAAGTGATCATGGTTCTTGTGATAGCTGCTTGGTTAACGATAGCTCAGTGCTGGAAACAGGCGCCCCCAACACAACTCCAATGTCTCACGAAAGTTTGGCGCTTTGTTACTATGGAGTGGATGACCTACAAAATACAGGGTACACCCGAGGACTTTCAATTCAACTGGGGCCCCCTCCTTCAATATTTGCAGAGCGACTATATGCTGCAGTGGTGTCCTCACAGAATTCGTATCCTGAATATGTTTTAAATCTTAGAACTGCTCCGAGCGGGGGGGGCGCACCAGATGGCTGTCTGAAGTGTGGGCTCCTCCACTGTGATGATCCTGTTTCAAAAATAATCCTGTTCGGGAGCCAGCTGTGACACCCACGCTCTGGGAGACTGATCCCATCATATTGCTGCACCCTCGGTGCGAATTCCGAGTAAAATCGGATGATCGTTGGCCGTAAATCTGACCCGTCATCTTCAGCGAGAGTGGCAGAGACCAAACGCCAGATGGGAATACCATGCTGTGATTGCTCAACCCCGCCGTCTGAGAAACGCATCAAGGCCTTTGAGGGGGCGGAGACAGTGCAACTGTCCGTGAAGCCGCGCGTGCTTTCCTATTCTACACCCGGCGACCGTGCTGTGGCCGGTTGCATGATCGAGAGGGCTTTCACCACACCACATTACCTACCTGCTGAGCCCCGTGACGACCATCTAGATACCGGCTGCTACAGTGTCGAGATCCCTGTGTTCGGGCAGGGGGGACCTTTTACCCTGCATAGATGATGTCTGTGCCCTGTGGTGCCTGGATTTGACGACGGCGGTACTACGCCCAGTGGGCTGGCAGGGTGATCCCACCACGGAGACACACACCAGACGGGTGGACGATAACCTGCATTGGACTTACGACGGTGGGCCCCATCCGCTTTGTACGGTGCCGAATACAATCCTTGTGGAGGCAACATCCGACTCCGTGACGGAAGCGGTGTACCAGCATCGGCAACCAAGGCACCCATCGGGTGATTGACGGGGGGGGAGGAATAGCCCCTGCCACACGACCTATTTGGACATCTCTACGGCTGTTTGCGCAAATCGGAGCTGCATCGCCGGGTTCGCGAGACACTCCCGGAAGGTATCTCTGGCTGCTTTTCTCTGGGGTTCTGCTGCATTGTGTACAACGATAACTGTGAACTTTTTCATTCACCGTACAGTGGATTTGTGCATGAATGACAGTGCTGTGAAGGGTCTATTCTATGGGATGTGCCACTTGCTCCAACAGCAGCATACAGACCCGCGATTTTAACTAGTGACTGGATAAATTGTAAATAATTGCTCCATGGTAAAACCACTTCAGACCGTTGGCTGGAAGACACCTATGGGCAGCACTATAGGCAGAGTTCCCTGCGGACGTCGGTGGAGATCAGCCACGCCACAACACTATGCATGTCAGATAGCATCTACATGGTAGTTGAAGCCCAAATCCTGCATTTTTAAGTGGCGGCTGGTCCAACCGGGTCCATGTGGCCAGCCTGCATGCCGCGGCGCAGGCCGCCCTGCAGAACCCACTCGGGCATAAATGAGAAGACCTGCCTAACCCGACCCATCTTACCGGCTCTGGCCCAAGACACCGCTGTGCTCTGCAGAATACGCAAACAGAGCGCGGGACTGGACGGCAAGCGGAAGCTACAATATACAGAGGATCGCTGAGGCGGACGGCGTATCACACCTGCAGTGTCACCCAGACACCCCAGCTGAAGTGCTTGCAGGACCCGCAGTGAGTGGACCAGCTTCAAAATCTGCAGGCTGAGGGCCGAGGGAACGCTTACTAAATAACTGACAGCGCCCCGAGACACTCTTTCACGGAAATACGGCCGCAGAGTGATGGGGGACAACAGCTCCTGAACTAGGGACATACGCCACCCGTGCCAGCACCTAGCAGCAGGAACACAAATAAATAAGATGTGCGCAAGAGGCACCAGAGACTAACGGATCTGCTGTGGCCCAGGCTATGAGCTGGATTGAAAAGGGTGCATCGGCGACATCCAGAGCGTTCCGAACGAAACACATTTCAATGGCCCTCTGACTATCATTAAGTCTCAGCCACAGGTGCACGCCGACTCCCAGCACACTGGGCCGCAGCAATATTGCCACAGCAAGTTAACCACCCCCACGCCGGACAATACTACAAAGCCGATATCACATTCCCGGTCTTGTGCTACAACATTACAACACGAGACCATGGCTGGCAGTGCTCCTACACATATCTGTGGGGTCGGAGACCTGGGCGAAGTAGTTTTGAGTTAAAACGAACCTGAGCATTGAAAATAGCGACTCAGATGAACCTCATATTATAAACTGTAATTCAGGCAACACATGAGACAAACCCTCGGAAACTATGATAATATAACAACGTTGGACAAAACGCATAGCTGTGGGTACGTGAGAGGACACAGCCCACCCGAACAACCCAGGGCAACTGCTGTAGTGTATGTATATATATATATATATCACCGTGAACAAGCCACAGGAGTGTGGCGAAACACGTCGGGTAGCCTTCTCTCTGCTACTGGGAAGCCGTTTTTTCTACTGCATATTATTTTTTGAATTAAAATTTATAACTTTTTTAAAAAAACAAACTTTTGGCAGTGCAGTGATTTATTTTTCGGCGTGCACTTGTTGCTGAACATTGATGGATTTCGTTTACCAAAAGGGAGTGCAACTTCTAAAGGAACTCGACCTCGCGGTCTGTGTTTACCTTTCAATTTCATTTTCATATATATATATATATCTATAAATAAGTCCGGAAACGTGCAAGTCCCTTATACGGAATATCCCAGCCCAGCGCGAAGGGCCCAAAGTCCCCCTTCCGACACCCACCGCCAGGCCAGGCAAGCCCCGTGGCCTCTTCAACACAGACCAGCACTGGCATCCATAACGCGGGACTCCTTCTGACACCCAGTGCCTAGAAAGCCCCGCAGCACAGCCCGCCACCTCAACAAAGCCGCCAAGGAGTCAGACCCGGCAAGCCCCCGCTCATGGCAGGTGGTAGCACCTCGAACCTCCCGGCGCAGCACAGCTCGCAGGCCAACACAGACCTGCAGCAACCAGTGTCCAGCAACAGTCAGCCACAGCGCGGCCCAGTGGACCGGCAACAACGCAGCTGCGACCTCAGCACATCACACCTCAGCCGGAGACTCGGACCTACACCCATCATGTCAAAAAAACCAGCGAAGCAAGCAGACATAGCTACTCTCCTATCCACCCCAGCAACAGACAGATCCAGGAGGGGGGACCGCCTAGAACCAGGGGAAACTAACGCTGGGAGCATGCACGCAGAACCACCCCGGGAAGGCCCAACTCAGGCGGTCACGAAGTCTGACCTTTAGGACCTCCTAGCAGCATTGACCAAAGAATTTCAGAAGTGCACCGAGGAGGTAAAGAACACCATCACAGCTCTCGAAACGAGAGTGGGGGGAACTAGAGACAAGAACAATGGAGGCGGAAACCACCCTGTGCGAGCACAGCTACGAAATTGCGAAGGGGGCAGGCGGGCTGAGCGCACTTGAAGCCCGCTGCGAAGCACTCGAACTCAAGCAGGAGGACTCGGAGAACCGCTCCCGCCGCAACAACATTCGCCTGAGAGGGATCCCCACATCCATTCCAGAGGCAGACCTCGAGCATTATGTGAGCAATCTTTTCCGCTTCATAATCACCCTGCTGGAAGACTCCTCCTGGTGCTCGACATGGTCCACAGAACTAGAGTTAAATCCAACGCCTCGGCCCTGCCGGACGTCCTGGCAAGAGTACACTACTTCAAGGTCAAGGAGGAGATCATGCGGGAGGCTAGGAGCTCCCCGCGAATACAGTTCAGGGACGCCTCAATCTCCCTTTACCAAGATCTCGCTGCCACCACACTCCTGAAAAGGAAAGCACTGAAACCAGTGACTGAATGGCTGAGGGAAAAGGGCGTATCATACCATTGGGGCTTCCCCCGGCCCTGATTTTCCCCAGGAATGGGAGCATCTGCCACATAAGCAAACTACATGAGGCCGAAAAACTACTGAACCCGGCAGCAGGGGGAGAAACCAACAACGAGGAAGCGCCCTCAGACCAAGAAGACCGGCAGAACTCTAACCGGTCCTGGTCCCGGGTGGAGAGGCACCGCCGAAGAATCAGGGGACCCCCACTCAAAGGCAAGCACCCAAGCAATGACGGCTAAAGTGGGGCGACACCGACACCCAGGTTCCCCCGAAAACCGACAATCATCGCCAAAAACCAGACGCCAGCCACTAACACTGAACACGCACCGAATTCTTTAAGTAAAACAACACTTCAACCTCACATACAGCTTTCACCGCCCCGTAATAGAGGCCTATGGGTCTCCTCCTCAAAGGACTGTGTTGGCCCAGCCGGAGCCCCCGTTGGTTGAAGGCTGGCCCAGTTGACCAAGTTTTGTTTTAATGGGGGGAATAGAGGGGTTGCCACCGAGGGAGGGGGGGGGAACAAACCCCCAACACAGGTCCCAGCTCACCTGGCAGCCACCCGCACAGGCAGGCAATAAGCGGAGCATGATGGTGCCCACTAGCTGCAAACTGCCCACACCGACCATGAGCCTCAACTCCCCCAGGAAACGGAAGTCTGTGGAACACCGCCTGACCCAGCTAGAGGCGGATGTAGTCTTTCTACAAGAAACCCATCTCCTAGCCACGGACAAACAGAGTCAAATACCAAAGGTTCCCTAAAAGGTACTTTGCATCCTCTGGCCAGAAGAGGGGAGGAGTGGCAGTCCTGCTCAGTCAATCAGTGGCACTGACAAAGGTCACGGTCAAACTGGACCCCGAGGGCAGGTTCCTAATGATTAAAGGCCTACTGGTCGAGCTCCCAATAACCATCATAGCAATCTACTGCAGTCATATCGTCCTTTGCCAAAGGCAAACTACCGATCGGAGGGGACTTCAACCTCACCCCGGACCCAACCATCGACAAGACATTGCCGCCCACTGGAATAGACTTCACTCAGACTTCACGAAGGCACTGGGGTTCGCGGAATTCCTAAGAGAGACGGAAACAATCGACGCCTAGAGGCTGGCGAACGACAAGACTCTCGACTACACTTTCCTTTTGCATGTCCACAAGGGACACTCCAGGATAGACCTTCTACTCATCTCAAGCCTGCTGTTCCCAAGCATCGTGAACATCCACATCGGCTCGAGAGTGATCTCCGAGCACGCCCCAGTCATAGCGCAGCTCCAGACGGAAGGCCTACCAACACCGCGACACAGCCTGGAAGCTGCAGGACTATCTCCTCACGGACATTGCAGACAGCCAGGATTTGTCGGAAGCCCTCACTAACTACTTCACGGAGAACGTGGGAAAAGGGCCTACTGAGGCTATTGTGTGGGATGCCATGAAGCCAGTGATCCGAGAGGTCGCCATGAACTGTTCGGCAGCATACAGGCGCCGGCACCAGCTAATATCAAGAACTGGAAGCAGAGGTTGCACAGAAGGAGGCAAACCACAAACGACGCCAAACAACAAGGTCATGGAATGAGCTACGCAAAGCTAAAGTAGCCCTGGAAATGCACCTGGCAGACCGTACAGCCCGAGCGTTGACATACACGAAGCAGTACTATTACCTGCACAGCAACAAAGCTAACCGCCTACATCCACATAAGCTCATGAAAATGCACACCAGGAACAACCTTGCAGTCCTACGGGACCAAGGCGGGACCCCACGCTGCTCTGAGGCCGAAAAGATGACCATCATGACCGAGCACCATAGGAAGGTAATGTCAGGGAACCCTACGGAAGCGGCAGCACACGCCGCCTACCTGAGCACGATCTGAAGGCCACCCCGCCACCCACAGATGGACACCCTGGAAGACCCTATATCCTCAGAGGAGGTGTCTGAAGTGATCAGTTCCATGAAAAACACAGCTCCTGGCCCAGATGGGCTGCCCAAACTATTGTACAAGAAATACAACCACATCCTGGCACCACCACCCCCTCCATGGAGGAATCGTTCACAGTTTGGATTACAAAACCAAGAGCAAACCTAGAACTCTGCACTTCATTCCGCCCAATTGCTCTACTGAATGTAGACTCCAAAATCTTCTCGAAGTTACTGGCATGCAGGCTCGCCGGGCTCCTCCCAGACCTCATTCACCCAGACCAAAAGGGTTTCATTCCCAGGCGCAACACCTTGGACATCAGGTGCACCTTAAACAACATTGAGACAGCCAATAGAACTGGAGAAGAGCTAGTGGTGGCCTCGCTCGACGCACACAAGACGTTTGACATGCTGGACTGGGGCTATATGAGGGAGACACTGTGTCACTACGGAATTGGCCCGAAAGTCTTGAAATGGATGATGGCTAACTATCACCACCCCACCACAACCCTCAGGATCAACGGCGCCAGATCCCCAAGAATCGAAATCACTAGAGGCACAGGCCAAGGCTGCCCCTTGTCGCCTCTTGTCTTCGCCCTGTCAATGGAGCCGTGCGCGTCCAGAACCCGGCAATCCTGGGCCTCAAATTCAAGGACTATACCTACAAAGTGGCCCTATACGCCGGCGATGTACTGCTAACACTCACACAGCCAAGCACATCCCTCACTGCGCTATGGGAGGAGCTAAGCAGCTTTAAGTCAGCATCAGAGTTCTCAATCAACCTCACGAAATCCACAGCACAGGGCATCAACATTCCAAGAGCAACGCTGGACTCTAGCGGCCTGCCTCCCAATCCCATGGGCCAGATCCCACTCAAATTACCTAGGCGTCCGCCTACCGAAGCTAGCAGAACGCACCTACAAACTAAACCTCCCGCCCCTGCTGAAGGACCTACAGTCGGATATGGCCCGCTGGCAAGATCGGGAAATATCCTGGCTAGGAAGAATTGCAGCACTCAAGATTAATCTGGTCCTTAGACTGCTCTTCCACTGCTAAGCCCTCCCGGTAGCAATACCCTAACAAGCCAAACAGAAACTGCAAGCAAATATGCTAAAATTTGTTTGGGGGGGCAAGAAGCCTCGAGTAACCAGGAAAGTCTTACTAAGGAGCCCCGGGTCCGAAGGTCTGGGAGTCCCTGAGGTCGAAAGGTACTGCCTAGCCGCCCAGCTCTCGGCGGCATTCATGTGGCAACCTGGCATCAACAAGTCCCGCTGGCTAAAGCTGGAGGAGGACTGGAGGCAATACCCATTGGGATCCCTCCCACACATCACATGGCCCAAAAATCCCCCTAACGCTGGGCCCCCTCGACCACCAGGAACACGGTAAGCAGCTGGAAACAGGCAGCAAGGAGGTGGAACTGCTGGAGCAAGTGGGTCCACTCTCTCCGATCCGAGAGAACCCGGACTTCACCCCAGGCCAAGGGCAGAACGTTTTTTCTAAGTGGAAGGCTGGCGGCCTGCAGCGCGTAGCAGACTTCTACGAAGGAGACTTTCTACTCACCTTCGAGGATTGCAAGAGAAAATTCAAGGTACTGGAAACCGAGAGCTTTCACTACACCCAGCTCCGTCATTGGTTGTCACATGACTCAATGAGAATACATGGACACAGAGAACTGACAGCACTGGAGCTCACACTAATGACAACCCCACCCAGGGGGAAGATATCCACCCTGTACAGGCTGCTGGTCAGGCAGACCCAGACTCTAAGGAGCCCTACATGACATTGTGGGAGAGAGACCTAGGCCGAGAACTGGGCAGGACCAGCTGGGAGCGCATCTGGAGAAGAACCTACAAGACCTCTAAATGCGTAACGAACAAAGAGGGAGCCATTAAGGTCTGTTACAGGTGGTACCTACCACCAGAAATCCTTCTCAAATGCAACCCCGCTATCCCGCGACACTGTTGGAGGGGCTGCACGGACAGAGGAACGTTGTTCCACCTCTGGTAATGCCCGAAGGCAGAGAAGTTCTGGAGGGAGGTCCTGGAGCAAATCTGATGGATCACAGGCCTATCAATACCGTGGGACCCCGGGATTGTCCTACTGGGAGACATCGGAGAAGGACCATTCCCGATGACCGGCAACCTGGCGGACCTCTGCACACACCTACTGACCGCAGCCAAGATTTCAATCGCCAAGCTGTGGAAACTTCAGGAAGGCCCAGCAATCCCTGTGTGGTGAGTCAAATGCTGGGACATCGCCGCAGCGGAGAAAATTACCACCATCCACCTGGGCAACCAAAAGAAGTTCCACAGCACCTGGGGCCCATTCCTGGACTTTGTGGAAATATTCCCGGGAATGGCCTGGCAACCTCCTGCGCTCCGCTGGCTAACTAAAATGGACTAACATCCTAGCGGCCCCCTGGACCGGCGCACATGGCTGCCTACCCTATCGCAACCACAGCACCCATACCCTGTAACTTCGATCTGAGACTGACGCGACCCCTCCCCTGGACCACATGCCTCAACTGAGGTAAAAAGAACTCACCCCCCATTTTTTTCCCCCCTTTTGTTTTGTCTTTTTGTTCTTTTTACCTCAGTTGAGGCATGATTTCTTTTTCTTGTTTACTATGTTTCACTCAAAAGCATGTCACAATGAATAGTGAAGCCTCTATTGTCTATAAATGCCAATAACATGTTGCATTGAAAAAAAAAAAGAACTGCTCCGAGCACCAGCGACCATGCGCCCTGTCACTGCCGTCTTGAGTTCCAAGGGAATAAGAGCGAGAGAGGGTGTAGGGGGGAGGGTAGGGAAGAGCTTGTTTGACGTTGAAGTTTGTTAAAATCAATAAAAAGACCTTTAAAAAAAATGTTAAAACTGAAGAAAGGTGCTTTGTGTGTCGGAACTACCCAGGGCTCTCCCACGTCGATAGCCAAGGCGGAGTCCAGCAGAGTCTCGTGAGTCTGCCTGAGCTGAGAGCTGTGGAAAACTGCAGTCTGTTTTCCAGTTTAATTTTTTGTGGGTGGACTGTTTTTTCAAAAACCCTGGTAGCCCGTGGAGCGGCGCAGAGTCCAGCAGAGTCTCGCGAGTCTCTGGAGGGTCACGAGGCCGAGCCGCTGCGGAACAACCTCTCCTTGCTATGAACCGCAACATGGATCAACAGCGCCACCCCCTCACCCGACTACAACTACGCACAGAGGTGACGCGTTCGAGAACACGAGCCAGATGGAAAACGGGACCCGCACAATGCACCTAAGTGCTTTAGAACTTGCTGGCACACTGACTCATACTGCCATGAACTGTGATGTGAATAATATCAACAACCCACTGTATCTCGCAAGCACTAATTTAAATGCAATTAACAAAGAATGCTTACACACAAACCCTCAGGATAGTCTCATGAACAGTATAACCTGCGCAGCCTCTAACGCAGCAGTTCGCTCCTTAGACCAAGGCATGCCGATCCCTCAAAACTCAGAGCAGGATGTAACCACAATGTTGACTCGCGAGTCACTGCCTTCATATGCTAATGCATTTTATGAATGCTCTCTCCAAAACATTAAAACACCTTCCGCCGCTGAATTGAAAGCAATGAGAGGTACAGGTTGCGTGTCTGCCCTGCTCGCTTTGGCTTGGATCGAATTAATCAAGCCAAAAACATCTAGGAAGAGCCTAGCCAATAAGCGACCAAATAGGCAGCAGCGACTCACCTCTGATAACATCGGCACCTGGATTGAAAGCATGAGCTGGGTGGAAAGCGCTAACCTCTCAACAAAGGCTTCTACCGTAGCACCTTCACTAATACAGTCTCAATTGAATGTACTTACCGAAGCCTGGGCTGACAGTTGTGTTCCTCGGCATGATATTTCAAATCCTAGTCACTTTGCATCGCTCCTGCCAGGCTGTGAAGAACACCCATGCCAGAATAGAAACGACGCATTGGAGCACAAGGAAGTTACTTCAGCCCCTCAATCAAATGCTGACTCCTTGCAACTAATGAACAGTACTAATTCACCTTCTGAGCTGTGTGAAAAAAAGTCCAAACCCTAAATAATGTCGTGACTCGCTGGTCATAGTAAATAATCTCCTGCAAGACTTAACTGAAAAGAATGATACCTTAAATACCAAAGAGGCAACAACAGACGCTAGTTGTGAAATGCACGATGTGGACAAACAGCTGGTGGATAAATCTTCTCCACACATGAACAATGCCTCTCCGAATAGTGCAGTTACAAAATGGCTAACTGGTTCAAGGAAAACAGCTTGAAAAGACCAGCATGCTCAAGTCCTTTCACAAACTTGAAGTGTCCCAGGATGCAACAGACTACAAACAAAGAAAAGGAAGAAATAAAAATAATGAATTGCAACTCTTCTTCCTCCACTGATGAATCCTCATCAGAGTCTTCAATTATGGAACACCAGTATCCAAAAGTACGACGGCTACAGTACAAATCAAACAAATGTCAAACCGTCAAAGAGAACTCTACAGCAACTTTAGTGAAAGAAGTTCTAAATGTCATCAGGCTGTATATAATGTCATCATTATCCATATCATTTGCCCCTATGATGAAACTATACGAACAGATGACTGACAGCATAAAAGATCTTTCAACCCTCTCTGCACTAGAGAATTCTAAACTTGCAAGCGGAGACCTGGATAACATTGAGTCAAAATTAAAAATAGGGGATAATATACACAGAATTGATGCCTCTATCAAGGAATTGG
This sequence comes from Ambystoma mexicanum, assembly GCF_040938575.1. Classification (NCBI taxonomy): domain Eukaryota; kingdom Metazoa; phylum Chordata; class Amphibia; order Caudata; family Ambystomatidae; genus Ambystoma; species Ambystoma mexicanum. Next base: position 196,130,080 of record NC_090937.1, on the reverse strand, counting down.
CGGACCAAAAAAGAAACAGTGAAGATAAGAGACTACTGGTTGACTTGCCACGCGAACCTTTAGGCATCCTTAAACATGATCAAACAGCGTATATGGTTGAAAAACAACCAGACATTCCCAACCTTCTAAATGCAGATCTTAGCCCTAGCGCAAACTCAAGGAATTTGATGAAGAAGAGCAAACCGCAGGAGACTTCTGGTCCCAGTGCCTGCTCCAGCACTAATCCTTTACCAATCAATATAGCTCTAATGACGGTGAGAGCTTCGAGTGTGGCGCTTGAGCAATCAGCTCAGTGTAGCGCTGTGATAGGCCCCCCTGCAAGATCTGAAGCAAGTGACATTGACTCATCCAATAAACATCAGGTGGAGCCTGCCGCTCCATTTGCGCCACTTCCACATGAATGAAACTCAAAAGAAAGATTTCATTGTGATTCACCTACAATAGAGACGAACCGTTCACAACCGTCTACCTCTGCCAATGCTGACGGAATCATAGGCAACATAGAGGAGAGCGAAATCCTTCCTGCTGGAGTGCAGGACCGAAATTATGCAATTTTTCAAAAAAATAACCCAAGTATGGGCAAGACAACTCAGGGAAAAAATAACCCAAGTATGGGCAAGACAACTCAGAAAAAAAGATTTAAGAACCAAAAATGTAAAACAAAACAATCTGAGCAAAAGATCAACAAGCCTGTCATGGTGGGGCAAGTTGCCAAGATAAATGTGGAGTGTCAGGCTATTTGCCAGGCTAAATCAAACATAGCAGCTGAAAATTCCTCAAATGATTTAATGAACATCTCTACATGTGAGGATAATGTCTCCCTGGACGAGAGTCAAAGAAGCTGCCTTGAAGAAAACAATGAAATCACTCTGAGAACTATACATTTGGAATTGTCACTCATTGAAAGTATTCATGAGTCCAATACCCAACCTCCGGCGTTTCCAACATGTTCAGCGATTCCAATTCTCATAAATCCCCCTGAGCTAACAGCGCAAGTGTCGGGACGTACCTGACATCTGTTGCTGCCTCCAGATACTCCAATGGTGATTGACAAAGATCAAAGATTCCTAACCTTGGATGAAAAAAGTAAAAGCGTCTGATGGCGTTGAGCCAAAAAAACGCCAATGCTACAAATGAGAACACAGACAAACAAGATCAAACCAGATTAACAGCAAATAGTATGAAATCTATGTCTCACTCCCTTGCAAGCAAACAACAAAATGTGCAGAATAATTCAACTAAAATAAAGGCTCGGCTGAAGGTCAAGATCAACGGAGCATAGTTAATGGAATGCGGTGACAAAAACAGTCAACCACCAGGGGAAAACAGCAAAATATCAGCTAATCATCAAACGTATTCTAACCTGCAAAGATGGCCTAAATTTAAATAGAAATAATGTGTTGTGTCTCCTCCATCACATCCCTGGATTAAGATCAATGGAGTCCAGCAACATTCAGACAGTAGAATTCCTAGATGAATTACAAAACGACAGAGCTTGCCACCAAATCGACTCAAGATTGATATGTGATCTGTTGCTAAATGCCGTCCCCTTTATACTGTCTCTAGGTTTTGATATTCATGAAGAAATCCCAGATTCCATTGGCAGCAAATTGTACAAAAGTGCAACTACATCGAATCAAACAGACTAGTTGACCTTGGTCAAATTAATGCTTGATATGCAGACCTTAGTAGAGGTCAAGCCTGGGGATCCTTCTGAAAATGAGACTGGGAGAGTTCTAATCTGGGAGAAGAAGCGAGTGGGCTAAAAGAAATAATCCCAGGAGAGAAAATAAAAATCACATTTACTTGCAAACCAACTAATGAGCAAAATCTCACTGATGGATTGGGAAATGCTGGTGATATAAACAAACAAAATGGAATTGGTTGGCTGGAGTTTTGGGAGGCCAATCCAGCTAATGCCAGCAAGGGCAAGAACGCCCCAACCTCAATATTGTTTCTTGGAATACAAGAGAGTTTTACCATCTATTCAAAGAACCCCTGACATGGACTGAAGGAGTTAACATCATATGCCTACAAGAGACATGGATGGCTAATTCTCCCACTTCGGATGAGTTTGATCTGCCAATAAACCCAGCCATAATAAGACAAAAAGGTAGACCATCAGCTGGGTTGTTGACCTTAATCAAAAAAAAATCAGGCTTGCACCTAATGAGCTCAACCAACCATACTCCTTTTATACAACATAGTGTGGTCGAAATTAACTGTATCCCTCCCAAAAATAAAAATCGCCTAGACATAATCAATTTTTATTGGCATCATAAACTGGCAGGGACCAGTAAATTCATGAACATGGTCTGTGACATAATTGACGAGATCAATGGTGCTCAGGCAGCATCAAACATACTACTCTGTGGTGACCTTAATGTGGATTGTATAAAAGCAATACGAAGTGGATAAAATCGCAATGAAGTGGGGTCTCGCCATGGAAGAGAGGAACTTGATGATAAACGGCAACATCAAATGTGACACTCCTGCGCAAATAACATGGCGCCTCAAGAATCAGTCATAGATTATTTCTATGTATCTGAAAACCTGAATCCCCAAGTATCATCCTTGCATGTAACCAAATCACCACTGAGCAACCACAGCCAACTCAAAATGTCATTTTTCTGCCCAGAGATGCAAGCCTGAAATGTGGGCTCAGCATATCTCAGTGGAGCCAAACCAAATAAGACTGAAAATAAATCCCCATGAGGTAAAATCCATCACAGATGCCTATACCGCATGGTCAAGCGACTTAACTAACAACAAAGTTGAATACACTAATCTGCTACAGCAATTCACCTTTAAAGTGCAAGGATTAAAAAGAGGCTCTTTTAAGCCCTTGCGCCAATATGATGCAGAAATTGTAAAAAGAAAACAACTTCAAAAAGAAATCAGACAGCATCACCGCCTTAACAGTACCGAGAGACAATCTGCAAAAAAAAGCTAGCAGACAAAAGTATAAAAACTGGTTAATCTCATATAGGAGCATCCACCAACGATGCTAGGTTTAGTGAACAAAAATTCACAAAACCTTTGGAAACTAATAAATAACACTTGCTGTAAACAATATGCCATACAAACCAACATGGTTACGGAAGCACAGTGGGTTGGTCACTTTGGAAAACTATATGAAAAAAAGGAAATTCAAACAGCACCCAAATTGCCATAATTATCCAAGTGGGACCTGCAATTTAATGAAGAGGACATCCTCCAAAGTTTCCAACGATGTAGTTCATTGCGGGCTTCGGGTCCAGATGGACTAACCCATTTACTCTAAAACAAAATCCAAAAGAGTGGGCATCTTTTTGTGCAAAACTGTTTTCCAACATAGCCAGCAAAGCAGCAAACCCGCCAACGTGGAAAACTGCGATAGTGGTACCGATTTTTAAAAAGGGTAATCATGCTGAACCAAACGACTACAGACCTACCACACTGCTGGATGTTATAGGCAAGGTCTATGCCGCCCAGCTCCAAAAACAACTCTTAAAGTGGATAACATCAAGCGGACACTTGGACCATCGACAGTCCGGCTTTGTGAAGGGGGTTGGCTGTGGGTTAAATTTAATGACCCTGAATTTACTAAAAATGGAGGCTATAAGAACAAACAAAAAAATATACCTTGCGTTCATTGACCTATCACAGGCCTTTGACAGCATTGACAGGGAGCTGCTTTGGTAAAAACATTAGTGAGTGGAAATGCCCACATAGCCTCCTGTTGGCGATCAAAGACCTGCACACTGGCACAGAGATCAAAGTGAGATTGGACCAGAAAGGATCCCTATCGGCTCCCATAAAAATAAGCCGAGGTGTTAAACAGGGGTACCCACTAGCGTCAATAATATTCAACTTGTTCATATCAGAAATAGGCAAGGCTTATGCAACTGCAAATGTGTTTCCACCCAAATTGAATGGTGACAAAGTAAATTGGATATTATATGATGACAATCTGGTCTTGCTGGACTTAACACCAATAGGCCTACAGCGCAAATTAAACATCCTTCAAGAATATGTAAACCGAAATGGGCTATGTGTCAATCCAAAAAAATCTGAAATTTTAGTGCTACAAAAACTGCAGAAGAACTGAGAAGGAAGAACCAAGAAAAAGTTCAAATGGAAAATGGGATACGAAACCATTGAATTAGTAACACAAACTGTTTATCTAGGTATTTGTGTTAGTGCTAGCATCAGTGACATCCCCAGGGTTGAAAAAACCAAAGCCAAATGCAAGCAATTGACGGCTCAAGCTTACATGCTTAAGACCGGTACTGAACTTTTATAAACAGAAAGCCGTTCCTGCTCTCATACATGGAGCGGAAAGTGCTTTTGGTTGCTCGTCTGAATTTTGGTCATCACTGGAAAATTCCTTCTGGTCCAAAGGGTTATGGCTTCCTAGAGGTGTCCCGACTGCATGCATAAGATATGAACTTGGTCTACTTTCTATCAACGCACAAATCACCTGGAAGACCCTCAATGAATATCGCTAAATGAACTCATCTCAGATGGCTCCTCAATATGAAATATTGAAAGACCTTGCAAGTGGAAATAGCAAAAATATAACACAAAGGGCTCAGCATGCAGAAAAAAAACTAGCTGACATTAATTCAGACAACCAGACTCTCCAAAACAATCCAAACAAAGTTAAAACATCACTATGGACTCAAGATTGGATTGACACTGGAGAGACCCGAGTCAAACATAGAGTAATGAGTTTGGCTCTGATGGAATCCAAAAAGTACAATACAAATCAGTGATACTTAGAAATATTTCCCGGCGGAAGAGCCCGTAGATTGATATTCATCAAATTTCGCTTAAATCAACTTTCAACAAGAGAAAATCGACACTTCTGGAAAAAAGACGATCAAACATGTTTGTCATGTCGATTGTGCCAAAATCCACAGGAAACCTTGAAGCACCTCACCCTGTCCTGTCCGGAGTTGATACAAGATTGTAATTTGCACTTAGGAAGATTCTTTGCAGCAAGACCTTCATTGGACGCGGACGACTGGTGGCGCAAACTGCACCCTGACTCTGATCGAAAACTCACAATTGAACTAACCTTTTTCTTAGAAAAAGTAGTAATGAAACTAACAGCCAAAGACTGAATAAGATCGCTTGTTACCATGTCTACTTTGTTTTTTACACTTATATTTTACATTCATTAATTCCCTGGTATTTTCACATATAGTTTACATGGTTATTTATTATCTTATTAATAACTGATTTCTCTTTCTTTTTGTCTTTTCCTTAGCTTGCTAACTAATGACCCTGGTCTTTTTTAAAAAAAAAATAACAATAGAAATCACTATGTATTTTTTCTATTGTTTACAATTTTCTCATTTTTTTTAAAGGTTTGTAACAAACCAATAAAAATAAAAAAATGTTTTTAAAAAAATAGCCAAGGCGGGGAGGAGTGATTGCCGCCATGGTACTTTCTGTGACACCTACAATAAAGCAGCGCCAGTAGAGGCACAGCCGGTGAGTCGGGGAGACTGATAGCAGACCGGTCTGTTAGAACCAAGGTTGCAAGCAGCAACTTTGTAAGAAGAAATATGAAGAAACAGTGTGTGAAGCGTATGTGATGAGCAATGCGACCATAATTGAACATCCAAGCAGTGACTGATATTTTGAAGCCAAGATAGATACTATATACACATTGGCCCGCACCACGTGGGTGCTGATTCGAAGGTCTCTGTTAAGGATCCAACTGAGAGGTGGCCAATGTGAATTGTGAAATCGAAGTGGTCCTGCAACAGGTCAAGCTAAATCCTGTGCACATTCGAAAGTCTTCAATAGCTAATACGAACTGAAATCGGTCCGAATCTGGCTGAGCGAGACTGGTTGTGTAAGAGGAAGGATCTGAGCCCAGCTGAGGAGTATCCGGGGTGCACTGTGAGTCACCCGAGAAAGGATATTCTCTGAACATTGGAGAGGGGGATCTGAGCCCGTAAGAGGGGGATCCGGGGTGAAGAGTGAATCACCTAACTTGGGTGCTTGTAAGAGGAAAGGAACTTTTCGTTTGTTTTGGTACATCGGACCCTCTGCATCAAGAGACTTCGATAACTTAAGAGACTTGGGCTCAGAAGGCCTTGATGCTGATAATGGAACTGTGTCCTCGTGCCAAAGAAGCCTGAGAGAGTGCTATGCTCGAGTGAACCGGCTGAAAACTTGGGGATGGGAGGCCAACGGCCTGAACACCCTGATATATCATTTTGTGAACACTTCTTTTCATAAACGCTGCCCTACACTTTTTGTATTTAGTTGTAAGGATTGACAATATATATATTTTTTTAGTATAACCTCTTTTATTTTGAAAACAATCCACTAGGACTGCATTATTATTATTTGATGGTTGTAGCTTGCTACCATCTGTAGATTTAGGATTAGATAGGCGTTTATCACACCCTTGTTAAAGTTCAATAAACACCCTTGAGCTGTGGTCACGTGTCTGTCTTACTATTGATGCCATGCCTTCCTTTCACCCTCTAATAGTCACACAAACTGGCAACACTCTTTCCCTCACTATCTGGTCTCCTCTACTCTCCACTGTACTCTCTTCTCTTATCTCCAGCTTCTTCTCCAATATCCTCTCTGCTCTCCACTCACCTCTACTCTACTTTCCACACTCCACTCTTCACATCTCTCCTCCCCACATTCACCACTTTCATCCTCACAAACACAATTTTCACACTCACCTGCTCTTTTTCACGGACACCTTCCAACAGTCATTCAGACACACTTATAGACAGGTATGACTGTCTCATTACACCTCACCTAAAACAATCTACACCACAGTCACTGCCTCACTCGGTTCCCCATCCATCCTCCATGTCACACACTTCCACAACCAAATTGATAGCACCATGGAGGGTTGTTGACTTCCCTCCCCAGACTGCACCCCTATAAACCATATATATGAAGATGTGAGGAGCGGAGGCCAGTTAAAAGGGAAAGGTCGGCCACACGGCTCCCCCAGGCTGTAAGGGGAGAAAAATATATTAGCGAGTAATCTGACATCCAGGATCCCACCCTTCCCATCCTACTTAAGAGAGGCTTGTCGAACGCTGGAAATCTATGTGGGCAAACACTACACCTGGGTGGCCTGTGTCCACATACCCAATAGCCTGCTTTGGTGGTTAGTAAGAGAACCAAGTGTTGAATGGACTAAAAGGACCCTGAAATGGAATTCTGCAGCAACCTGACTGAAACAAGTCCAGGAAACACAAGCCGAAGTCAAAAGCAGGTAAGACAAATTGTTATATTGCCCAAGGTTAGAAGAATCAATCTAGGTCAAAAAGTTCCAAAAGCAAAAGCAAGAAGAAACACGAGTGTGCGTTATAGACTAGGTGTGTTTACTAGCAGGAGTCTACAGGCTGTGAAGTCAACAGTATCCATCACAATCCAGAGGCAAATCTGAGTAACACAAACGAAAGTGAACTGAATAACCTCAGCCCTTTAAGATGAGTAACAAGTACCCTGGAGATGGATGGGGATGCAGAACTTACTCAACATCAATAATCAAAATGGCTCAGTAGGTAAAAAGGATAACGGTTTTATTTTCAATTGTCTAAAATGGGGAGCATAGCAAATATCAATGAATTCGCTCGATCCTCTTACTCAACGAAATTCATAAAAAACTACTTTTATATTCAAAACTTGTCATCATTGATGTTGACCTCCATCACTACCAATGTCATCCTACGTGGCAAACTACAGAACCTATTACTAACTATGATTGGCTCTGAGTGAACATCTACATATACCATCTATGTTAGTCTGGGATAGTAAGTGAAAGTGATAGGTGTCTTAAAATCAGGTGGGACAACTAAGCCCTTCCCTCAAAATGGCCACTATGAACGTCACTAAATAGACAACGTCCCATTGGCTACACAAACTATAGGACCCTTAATTACGCGGTCCCCTCCAATTGGTTGGCACTCTAACCTTCGTCAGTACTTTTCCACCTACGTCTAGCAACACGCAGATCGGACTTCCAGGTGCTGGGGAGTTCGTCTTACCCAAGCTTCCCACCAATTAGCATATCAATCTATCATCACCTCAGTGGTCAGCGTAGTCAATTAGGCTTTGAAGCTCGGTCTTGAGTTTGTTCTGTACTGTGGAGAATCAGGGGAGTGAAGGCATGCTCTGCCCTCATGCGTAGGTCTGAACATCTTGCTCGTCCAACTTCATCCTTCCACGTGACTGTAAACCATGGTTTTGAGCTCTTACTGTCTTTAAAATGCTATTTTTTAATAGACCTCTGACATCTTTTGTGTGTTGTTCATGCCTTCTGAACAGGTGCTGTTCTTTGACACGATTTTGTATCCACTGCTACTTAACTTCATCCTGATAAGACCTTGGCTTCTTCGCTTGACTTCATGGTTCATTCAGCCTGATCTTTCTGAGATTCACTTTTTAATCATGTGTTTTCTTACTGTGCTACACTGAAGATGAGGCCTTCCATTTTTAGTCCAACTCTGCTATAACACGTAGTGGAAACATGCATTGTTTATCCTTAATGCATTTATGGATATATTTGTCTACTTGCTTTTCTTTTGCATCTGTACATGTGTAAGCTAACTTGATATCTTCATCCATTTTATGGCAGAAGCTTATACACCTTGATCCCAAGATGTCACTTATCCTTAATATTTTATTGATGCCTTATAGAATATCTGCATTCTCTTGTCTCTGCATCTGTTCTAGTTACGTCAACTCTGCTCTGTGTGACGTTACCATTCGTCTTGTCCATTCATTGGCTCTGCTTCTTCCGGGATTTAATTCAAACGGTCATCATATATGTCACAATCACGCTTTGTAAGGGAAGAGAGCTCGACACTCTCCCCCGAACCAAGGAAGCTGAATGAATTTGACCCTCCCACCGTGGTTGGCACAGGTATCTGATCGATGTATATACTGGTCACCATGTTGCAGCCAATGGGGGTGGGGAGGGATTAGGGAGAGGTTGTGGATAGGGTGGGGAAGTAGGAACACCGGGAAGAGGATAAGGAAACACCCAGTTTGGATGGGAATGGGGAAGCACAGGGTAAAACCTAACCTATCTGAACAAATGGTTATGTATTCCTATCACTCCAGTCCTGCGCGCGCGCACGCACGCACGCACGCACACACACACACACACACACACACACACACACACACACACCCCCCCCCCCCCCCCATATACCTGTCTCCTGCTCCTACCTAGTCAAGCACACCTTAGTACATGTACCCACTAAACATGAACACATAGAGAACAATATGCCTTAAGCATAATGAAACAAACAAGTGGGAGACATCCCAATATGATAGGACAAAACATATGGCAGGCATAAGCAACACATGAAGACACATAACACTCTGTAGCCAGCACAAGTTTGCAGCACTAGCGTGGTTTCCCAAAGCTGACACGTGTCTCTTAGGCACACATAATTCTCTGATACCAAGATTGCTTGTCTTTGCTCGTGGCAAGCCCCTGTGCTTTAACACCGTAAAAGTCTGTACTTCATTAATGTTCAAAAGTTCCAGCACGAAACGTGTAACCATAAAGCAAACCCATGCCTCGTGAGTGCATTGTAAATCACTTCCCAAATTCTTTAGCAGGAATTCTCAAAAGCAAATAACACACAAGGTCATGCCCGTCCCCGCCTTGTACTTATCTTTAGCCAGGGAGCACCTTGGGACTACCCGGACGAAGAATGCGCAGCGAAAATAGAAGACCTGCCAGAGATTCTTCCCTTCGACCTGCGTGGCCCTGGTCTGCAATCCATCAAACTGCCATGGCGGGTAGCAAGCAGCAAAACCTCCTTCTTCCAACGCCTCGAACACAAAATAAGCTGCAACTGCAGTGCGCCGTTGCCGGCTGATAAGCTGGGCCTAATTGGGTTCAGCTTGCAACGCGTGCGTAGTGAAAGAACTACATAAGAGCTCTGGGGCTGCTGGGAAGTGTAGTCTTTGCTCCCGTAGCTCAAATGCCGCTTCACCGCACAAACTTTAACACCCCACGTCTGCCCCAGGCCTTATTCCTGACAATATTTTCTTGTATGCAGGTACGGTTTTCTCAATGGGAACCTTGCTTCCAGGATTCTCTTAGGTATCAGTATTTTCACTGGTACTGCACGTGTCTCACATCCTGGCTCCTAACATATAGGCAATACAGGTGAGGTGGTTGAGGTGGCGTCATTTGGCTCCTCCTCTACACTCCCCCCTCTGGGCAATTTATCGACCACTCTCTCATCATCCTTCACATCCAGACATCTTGGTCTGAAGAAAAGCTTCTTTGATATCCATATCTTTGACTCCCTTCAAGCATCCTGCTGTTTTCACGTGCTCATCCTTGTTCCACGTTATGAGACTGCACTCTCCATTTGGACTGCAATAGATCCATCTTCCCACATTCTACTTATGATTCTTTGGATACAGGAACTTTGTTCCTTCAGGTGCATGGATACTGGCCTTCACAAAGTCTCTGATTTCTTTGTCAAGTCTTTGGCTTTCCATCCTGGTTCAACATCGATCATGGTTTTCATCCCTATGGCTTTCTTGGCTGTTTTCTTACATTGGGAGGTTATTATCTTGATCACACAGAATCCAGGCAATATCATTAGTATCAGGGCTCCAAGGAATTTAAAAACGTCTGCCATTCATTGTGGAACCCAAGAGAAGAGTGATCCAAACCAGCTGTCATCAATAATATCTTCTACTTCATCGATCATCTGGCCATGAAGCTTCGTCAGCATACCTATGGCCTCTGTCAAAGTTCCATTGACATCATAATGAGAAGGTATGAATGTGCAACATGATTCTCCGATTTTTGCACAAACACATCCATCCATAGCTGTGATCATGTCCAAAACACACATATTCTGGAGAGTCATCAGTCGTATGGCTCTCAAGTTTTCTCTGATGGCATTGAATTCCTTTATGGTAGTATTAATTGTCTGTAGCAATTCCCATCTGGTAATCTGTAGCCATTTGGTATTTGCTCCAACCTGGACACTTGACATGAAGATCAATGAAAACACTGATGCTGTCTGGCTAAATAGTCTGTGCTCATAGGGAATAGCATCAAAAGCTTCAATAGATTTTGCTGAGAAGTAGTTCTCTCTCTTCATTCTTCTTATTAGTTCCACAGATCTCTTCTTCCTCAGGTGAGCATCTGCTTTTCAGGGAATTGTCATGGTTTAAGTCACTTTTTGGAATCGCCAGTGCTGGAACATGAACATTCACTAGTGAGCATCGTCCTCCCCAATCCTTGGGTAGCCTCATGTAGGCTCTGGATCCACAAGCCCAATAATGATCCTTGATCACTGCTGTCCCATGTAGCATTCCTGGTACATCAAAGATGCGACCACGGTTCTGATTCTCTCCAGCTTTTCATGGGCCATTATTTCTGAAGCACAGTTTTGCACTTTCCATAATCATTACCTGCAAGGGTCTTCCCCGGTCTTTGACCCAAGTTAGTAGTTTAGCAAGTCTTGGCCATAGTGGCTTGCATCCATTCTGTACATTGTCAATGGCAGGTTTATAACAACCAGCAACCACCCAGGCTCTGCAGATCACCACTCCTTCTTCCCATCCATCTGGTGATCCCCAGATCTGCATTTGACCTCTGTTCTTCAATCTACAGATTTCTTCTGCAGATTTTCCTTGACTCTCCAATTTTTTGTTTACTTCCCATCTGATTCCAGCTCCTTTCACTCGAGGCTTCTCATATCTGATCACATGATTCTTTGTGTGAGCTCTGTTTCTTGTCTTTGTATCTTGGATGTAGTCATCTTCATCTGGATCTGTCCATTCAGTTGCCGATTTGAGATAAGCATCTCGACCCATGAACTGGCCTCTGGTTCTGCAAAGTGCTATGTGTGAAAGACAATGTGCTGTCTGAACGTATATTTCAATCGTAGCAGTCGTGAAACAGAACTTTACTTCCCTAAAAACCCTGCTACTATGTGGTGTCACACAGAGGTCCTGTTTTTTCGCTCCTACTCTTTAATAATTTCTCAAAGATATTATGCAACATGTTACAAACCCTGGGTGTCAGGTTTACGAAATATGCCGATGACACCCAGCTGGTGTTTACTCTGTCAGGAGTCTATGAAAGGGATGCACATAAAGTAAGAGAGGTGTTCTCCGCCATATGAAAGTGGATGGCATCTATGTTTCTGGCCCTTAATTAGGCCAAAACTGAACTAATGTTAGTTGGCACTCCCCAGAGATTAAAATAATTAGAGGATAAATATCAAAGCTTTAAAAATCAACAATAACAATGTCATGGTAACTGACTGCGTAAAAATTCTGGGTAGCTTCATGGATTCTCACCTATCTTTTAAAAGGCATTCCTCATATCTTAAATCCATGTGTGCCTTTTTTCTCCAATCTTCTCTGGCAAATTTGCCCATATTTATCCAAGCCCAACCTTGTCATAATTGCTGGTGCTATAATAAACTCTAAATTAGACTACTGCAATAGTCCACTAGTGGGCAGCTCTAAATCCAATGTAAGAAAAATGCAAACTATCCAGAATGGAGCAGTTAGGGTGGTAAATGGGCTGAGCCGACACTCCAAGATCTCAATTGAGAGGAGGAATCTTCACTGGCTCCCAGTTGGACAAAGAATTCAATTTAAAGGCGCAATGCTAGCCTTCAAATGTCTAGCTGGAGCCACGCCAAACTACCTCTCTGACAAAATAAAGAAAGCTCCTATTAGGAGAAACTTGCGTTCCAACAAAAATCAGGATTTGTTCCAACCCAGTCAACTTCTAAAAAGAGTTGACAGTACAATTTTTTATTTCAGGGCCCCCAAGGTTTGGAACTCCCTTCCTCTCTCCCTAAAAAATTGTGAAACCATTAACACGTTTAAAAAGCAGCGCAAGACCTGGCTGTTTGATGAGGGAACAGAGTAACCTCTTCCTCTCTCTGCTTAGCGCCTAGAAAACCAACTTCCTGCCATTTCTTTTTCTTTAATTGTTCCGTTCGTCCCTGTGAGCACTCTGGGGCCTTTGGGCGAGTCAGCGCTATCCAAAAACAATTAGTACCTGGCACGTGCTGCGCACCGGCAATACAACATGTGGATTGGCTCGTTTCCGAGCCATACCACATGGTATTCCCGTGTACGTTAGTGCGTGCCGGGTACTCTGTTCCCGGCGAGGGGCATGTTAGCCCATTGGCCAATGAGGGGGCTTGAAACTGGGCAATCCCCGCTCTGAGCCTCCCCATGGCTGGAGGCTGCCTTCATCCCCTGCCGGGGACTCGGGTAAGTTTTTTTTTTTTTCCTCCACCTCCCTCCCCCGCAAACTAGCCACTCCCCACCCTTCCAACCACCATCTTTTTTCTTTTTTTCTTGGGTGTGAACGCGCTGGAATCACTTCTATTCCCAGAGCGTCCACTCCCGATGACCGCCATGGGAGCGGATGCGCTGAGAACAAAAGTGTTTTTTTTTCTGTTTTGAAACGTGTCTCCCTCGACATCCTTCTTTGGACAACTGACTGCTTACTGGACAATGAACACAAAGTCCCAGCGGCCTTTCACTGGATGACATAATGATCTTCTTTCAGCATGAAACAAAAGTTCTTTTAAGCCAGCAATTCCTCGATCTGTCCCTTGAAGAAAAAAACTCATTCAGATCTCAAGTTCTCGCTGAGTAAGCATTTACTGAGGATGTCTCTCAGAATCTCATTTAATGCTGCATTGTTTCTCGGATCCCATAGAAATGTACGCACATCAGTGTGTCTTCCGACAAATTGTGGACACTCATCAACCAGGTAATAGAAGACCAAACTGACCAGTCTATGTGCATTAGTAGCTGATAGGGGCATTTGTATTTTCCCTACTGTACTCAGGAAGCTGAAGAATGTGTTCAGTGATAACTATAAGCAATCTTCTCACACTGGGCTATTTTTAGGATCTTGCAAGAAAACGGGAATATTAGTAGTTCTCCCCACAATCGAAGGGTACACACGCAATACAAACTCAAAATAAGCAAGAATGATCTGTGTAATGTTGTCTTCAGTCATCATCATGAGTAAATCCAAACAAGAACTCAGTGAGAAATGAATCAGGGTACTGTACCCTCTTCCAATTGTGGAAGACAAACTCAAGATCTGGCATATTTTCTTCTTATCAAGGCTTAATTATGCCTCAGTCCAATGTCACGAATTCATGTGTCTCAGGAACAAATATCTTCCCTTAACCCTGAAATTACTGCACAGAGTGTTTGAATCAACTTCCCTTAACTCTTTTATAAGTGACTGAAAAGGAGTGTCCCGAAACAAGCCACAGTTCAATGAACTCTGTCTTTACACAGCTTCTGCGTCCTCCTTCCTTGTCATAGACCTTGTCTGCACGGTACAACGTCCTTTCATCGCCTGCCTTTTCATCCCCAGGCTTTTCAAAGTGCACATTCCATCGAATGTTCTCATCAAATTTTTTAGGGGGGTGGGAAAAGGCAGATAAAGGTTTGGGCGGGTGGGCAAAAGCAAAAAATACGTGTTGGAGGGGGGTTTTGGAGGGACCCCCCAAAAAAAGAAGAAAAAAACGATGAGCACATTCGATGGAATGTGCATGTTAAAAAGCCTGGGGATGAAAAGGCAGCCGTAGAAATTACATGGAACCGTCTGCACGTGCGGAGGTTCTTCCCCGATACTTGCCTCCGATGGGGTTGGGGCAGAGGGGATTCTCCAGCATAAATGTTTACGTCACCTAGAAAAGTCCAAGCCCGTCTGCCCTGCACTCTGACTGCAGACGGCGTGACGTCTTCTACAATAAAAGGACCGTTAAAGCTGGGCTCGTCCTACTTGTTCCTTGTATGGTTGCGAATTAAGATTGCATCTCCGAGGAACACTTTAGGAACACATAGTTCTTTAGGTCCTATTGTTGAAGCGTCTCCTTCTGTGTTCTGTGCTGCTCCACACCCTCTTCGCCATATTTGACCTGAAATGACAGAGATACTTGAGGTCATACACATAAAATAATCACGTAACTCCATTCCTAAGAGTTCTGACGTGGGCTGAGCATCACTTCTAACTCTGGATGGAGGCATGAGGGGTGTCCTCATTCGTCTCCCCGTCACTATTTTCTGGGGGGTGAGATGGTGGTCTGAACCTCGTTGGTTCCTCAATCCATATAATGCCAGTGGTAGGCAATGCAACCACCATTTCTTCAAGGTAAGCTTCAATTTGGCTCTTCTTTCTTTAAACAAGCCGTTGAGCCTCTCACAGATCCCATTCCCTTGTGGATGATAAGTCGAAGAAAACTTGTGCTTTATACCAAGCAACAAGCCAATCTGTTCAAATGACTGATTCAGAAAATGAGGACAATTATCTGATCTTAATACTTCACATATTCCCCATCTAGGAAATACTTCTTGCACTAAGAATTTTGCTGCACAGGTACAATCTGGATGCGGACATGGACCAGCTTCAATCCATTGTGAAAAGGGACAGACTACTACAATCATGTATCTATACCCATTACATACTTGCAGCATGTCAACATAATTGACATGCAAATGCTGAAAAGGGCCAGTAGGTCTCGTAATAACTCCCATAAATGTGCGCAGTGTGTGCCCCGCAGTGAACTTTTGGCAAGCGGCGCAATTCACTACATAGAATGCAATGTGTTCTAACAAATTTGGTACAAACCTTTCCTCTGCAATAGTTGCAGCAAGGTTTTCTCTAGTTGTGTGTGCAGGGTAGTGTAGCTGTTCCAGTGCCACCCTTAATAAGGCTACAGTCATCAACTGTTTACCAGTGCTGTCTTGTCGCCACAATGCTTAGGAGGGATTTAAAGAATACCTTCTTCGCGTCCACAGATCCTTCTCATCTTGGGGTGCTTCTCCCTGAATCTCTATTGTGTTTTCGAAAGATTACTATATGGGTCAGACACTCATCATCACCACCATTTTTTCATTCACATTAGGCATATCAAAAGACATTATATCTTATAAACATGCAGCTCTCTTGGCTTCATAGTCTGCTGCCTGATTTCCGCGTGAGAAAATCTGCATTTTTACTGTGAGCTGCGCATTTAACGACTGTGGTGGCTACTGGGAGTTGTAGTGCCCTAATAAGCCTGTCCAATAAGGTAGCATGTTGCACTGGAGTGCCATCCGCTCTGAGTGCTCCTCCTTTTCCAACGTGCTAATCCTGCGTGCACTGCCAACGTCACATAGGCAGAGTCACTGTACACCATTACTCCCTGGTCTGCGTGACTATCAGTGCCACCAACTCTGCAGCCTCTGCTGAATAGTGAGACTGGAGCAGTGCACTTAACAATGTCTGCAACTCCCCATTGGCTCTATGTTTTACCACAGCGGCACCTGTGTATCTCTGTCCATTATCTCAATCAATCCTTGAAGAACCGTCAATAAAAACAATCTCTCCCCCTGTCAAGGCATTTTCTTTTATCCTAGGAATCTCATCATAGAACTCTTCATAGTTCGAACAGTCGTGCACATGCTCATCCTCTGCCAATGGTTCGGCTACAAACCTGTCGGAATTCCCTATTCTGCATCAGACTATTTTGATCGCTGGATTTGATATGACTACTTCATAGGCAGAAGCCCTTTGGGAAGTCAATGTTCCTTTTGGTTTCTCCAAGATAGCAAATAATGCATGCTCAACAAACAACATCGTAGGGCATCCCATCACTATACTCGCAGCCTTCTCAACGCGAATGCGGTGGCTGCCAAAGATTGTTTGCACAGAAAATGACCCCTCATTACTGGGTCTAAAATCCCACTGTAATATGCAAGGGGCTTGTTCCCCAATGTAGTTCTCTGTGCGAAGACTGCCGTAATAACGGTACCATCTGTATGCGAAAACAAAAAGAAATCCTCAGCATAATTAGGAATCCCTAAAACTGGAGCTGTACAAATTGCCTTCTTCAATTTCTCAAATCTTTCAGTCCCGATAATGTTCTCTTGAGTAGCCTGTGCTTTCTTTAGAGCTTGTAATAAAGGCCTTGTATATGAACTATAATCAAGACCCATGCTCTGACATAGTTACATAGTCCCAGAAATCTTTGCATGTGCTTTATCGTGTGTGGCTTTGTGGTTTTAAAAATGGCCTTGGCTCTCTCAGGAGTAACTTTTTTTCCTTCATGCGAAATCAACTGACCTATGTACAATACCTCCTGTTGACAATACTGTAACTTCTCCTTGTCAACCTTATATCCTTTATCAGCAAGTGTAATCATCAATTGAATAGAATCACATCTGCATCCTTTCTCTGAAGTGCTGCAAACTAAAATATCGTCCACATATTGCAAGACCACACTTTCCAAATTAATATTGCTTAAATCCATCTGGAAAACTCTATTAAAAATCGATGGAGACTCACAATACCCCTAATGTAATCTCATGCTTTTTAACTTAGTTTGTCTGAACGTAAATGGTGTCAATCACAGTAAAATATCATGCTTCAACAGGTATGTTACATAAGATTGTAGCCGGATTAGGAACTAGCGGGAACTCGGCCTCTACCATCTGGTTTATCGGTCTTAAATCTTGAATTAGTCTCCATGATTTCGTGATGGCGTACACTGACGTATTACATGGTGACTCTGACATCACCAAGATGCCCTGATCCATAATGCCGGAAATCGTCTTAAAAATACCTTCATCTGCCTCTCGAGACATAGGATACTGTTGTGCTCGGGGTAAAATTGATCCTGGTTTCAATTTAATCTTCACTTCTCCAACCCCCTTCAATAGGACTATGTCATAAGGGCCTATAGTCCATAATGAGACTGGCTTTTTTGCCATCTCTTTCTCAAAATATTCAGGATGCTTTTGTATTATCATCATTCTCTGGGGGAACTTCACGTTTAGTGGCTCGTACCCAATAAGTAAAGCTCATCTCAAATATGATTTCATCATCTGATGGATGATCACCAAAACATGTCCTCATCAGTGACGTCAGTCAGTGTGTAACCTTCCCCAATGGCGATCACTGTGCACCATTGTCTGCCATCATGATCATTCCCATCAAGCAAGCCTTTTCTCCTCGCACTATGGCTGCTTGTAGTCCAAGATCCACAGGTATCTTTGGCCTGAATAAAATCTCATCAGGTATTCTCATAGTTCTACCTATGAAGCCTGGCAGCCACGTCAACAAGATGCGTACCCCATAATGAAACACTTCAGGTTCTAACGGGATTGCTTTCATGGTCATTTGTCCTGCAAATGCCATGATACATTAATTCATGTTTAAATAATGCATTCCTGGTGTTGAACGCTCTATACCTTTATCAGTAAATGAGATTGTCATATTCAACGTAGTCATCAAATCTCGACCTAATATATTGACAGGTGTCTGCCTTGAATACTGTAGTGGCACTGACATGTCACATTCTCCTATAGAGACTGGTAAGTCTTCAGTAAAAGGAAATCTGCTTGTATCTCCAGTGAAACCTTGAGTATTCATGGCATTGCCAGACATTGAAAATGTTCCCTCTTTCATACACAAGCCTGTTGCACCCGTGTTTACGAAAAACATTTGCCTCCTATACTGACGTCTACCCTTGTTTCCTCGTGAGGATTTGGCGTCGCGAATAGTATTGAACACATCAAGTCTCCCAGTGAGCTGTCCCATTGTGGATACAGCCTCATTCCTGTACTTGTAAAAGGATTTCCTCCTTCCACAGTGACCCCTCCTATCCTAGGAGTCATTAACTGTCCCGTGCTTGTGCTTTGCAGTATCTGCATAGGTGAATGCTCCGACTGTCCTTGGAGTGGATTTACTGCTGCTTGCTGTGGTTTCAAACCTTGCTGCATTTTCTGCGCTTGTGCCTGTTGCACTGTTTGATTCTGAGCAAACCCATCTCCACTCTGCTGTGAATATGCAGGCGGGTTTGAAATCCCCCCTCTTGAAAATTGACAATTGTGCACAAACCCGTGACTTCTGCATGTGCTAGCTAAATGCCCTGTCATCCCACATAACCAACATACAGGAGGCGGTCTCCCCATCTGTCCTCCCTGCATGCCTTGATTATCATTCTGCACATTCTGAAACCCGCCTTGATTATTCTGAAAGTTTCCCTGATTATTCTGCCAATTCCCTTGATTATATGGAAAACTTCTACCTCCAAATACTCCTCTTCCTGGAGCAAATCCATTATTGCCCTGTTCAAACTGACTTTGATTATTTCCCTGCAGCATGTTTGTCATCTGTTGTGAATTTGACCCGCCTCCACTAGTTATCATCGCCCCTTCAATAGCATACGTTGATAACTTCTTTTGTACTAACTTCGCCTCTCCGCCTTTCCTGACATCTTTTTTGCGATTCTTTTTCTGCAAGAGTCTGCAATAATGTGCGATGGTCCACTGTATCTCAGACCACGGTTTGGCCTCCATACCCACTAACCTCTTAAGCTGCTTCTGTACCGGGTCTGGCAGCCCTTGGCATAGTATGTGATAGAACACAGGTATAGGTTTTCCCCACGGTTCGCATGTCTCCAAGCTCCACTGCTCTTGAACATTCTGAATGTCTTCCCCCCTTCCTTCATCTTTTTTGCCATTATCGCTCCCATATCAGACGTGTCTGGATACAGTACTCTAATCGCTTTCCAGACTGCCGCTCTGCAATTATTAAACGGTGCTCCGTCATGAGCAGTGTTAACCGTAGTAATACTTGCATATCCTGCTCTGGACCAAACGCCATCAGCTCTCTCTCAAGGTATTCCCTCCTGTCATCTTTTCAAATTCATGTATCCATTTCCCAGTGCCAGAAGTTTACTCCTCAAAGTATTCTTGTCCATCTGGGGCTAAGGTATATACTGTGGTCTAGCTCCCCCTTTCTCTAGCAAGGGAAACTGCGAAACCCCAAACTCACTCTCATCTCCCATTGTCTGTCTATTCAAGGCAGAGACAATATTTCTGCACCGCCTTCTTCCTGGTAGCGACCTTAATCTTCTCACATATGGTGGCAATTCCTGCTTCTCACCGGGAGGTTGCCATTTAGGTTGATCTGACTGTGTCAATGATTTTGACGTCCTAGGTACAGGTGCGTCTAAATCTGACCATCTCACTTATCCATTGAAATGCAACCCTCAGGACTACATATGTCACCCCTCTCTTCTCTACAAAAGGTGTCTGTCTTCATCCGACATTTCCTGTGCCCAACTCTTATAACTTCTCTCCGCCTCATCTCTGTGTAGAGTCAGTCTGTCTAAAGACAACTCCTTGGCGGGCCTCGTGCTACATGAGGCTCCCTCTGTATCATATAGCTGTGTACCCTCAAGTTGATCATTTTTTCCCTTCCCCTTCAGTTCTTTCTGGGCTTTCATATCTTAATAAACTTTATCGATCGCTTCCCCAATGCTCCTGGAGTTAATCTCGTCCTCTAGATTTATTCTAGATGGGCGAGGTAATGACTCATATTCCGGGAACAACTCATCTATCTCCTCCCATGCTACTTCTGGTTCGGATCCCTTACCTCCTTCTCCAGGCGATTGAGATCGCGTGCTCTCTGCCTTCTTTTTCGTTCTATGTCATCATCACGTTCTCTGCACTTTCTTGCTTCCTCCCTTACCCTGTCTTCCTCCTTTTTCTTCATATCTCTTCTCTCATTTGCCTTTCGTATCTCCTCATCCCTTCATCTTTGCAGTCTCTTATCTCTTAACTTCTGTTCATCTTCTATTCTTTTCCTTTCTAACCTTCCCTCTGATCGATTGCCCTTTGTCTATTATCTTGTTTTCTTTGCTCCTCTGCTCTTTCCTGCTTCTTCAACTGTTCATCTTGACATAGCTGCTCTCGTCTCTATCTTTTCTTTTTACTGTTAGGGAGAATTCTCTCTTTAGGCTGAATTTCCTAATCTAGTGAGTCCCCCAGCAGCTTTGCTGGATTTCTGGAGTTTGTTTTTTTCTCCTGCCAAGAGTGAGACTCTTTTTCTCCCACTCTTGGACATGATTTATGGTGTTCCTTTGACTGCTAATGTGTTTTATGGGCTATGGGGTCCTTTACTCCATAGGGTCTCATGTGTTTTTACTATGTGTGTTACACAGCACCCTCCGTGCAGTGACACAGGGGTGTCATAGTGACACCCCACCATAGACTCCATACTCTGGGACTGACTACTGTCTCCCAGGGCATGTAAAGTCACCATTGGCTTTACCAGTCCCAAATTACGAACAGAAACCAGTACAAACCATCATATTGTGGACGTACTGGCCGGGGCCATTTGATTGCCCCAGGGTCTGTTGGTTGAGGGGGCACGTCTCCGTCCCCCCTGATCGAGTTTTGGCTGGTGGCAGTGGATACTACTTTTTATATTCGACCGCAAATATTTCCCTATGGGATTTTCCCATTGTTCGAGGCTACCATTTTTAATAAATAATTAATATAGCCTCGAACATATCGCTGGTTTATTTAATTAATATTAATTCACCGGTTGGGATTTTTTGCCAGAACTCGATACCAAAATGGCGTTCGTTTTCGCTTCTATGACTCCAACCCAAGTCGAGCCCTTTGATCCACTTTTGGCGGGCTTCTCCACAGAAGCCCTCCAAAGTGGTGCCACTCTGTCTGGGTACCACAGAAGGTGTGGGAGGGGGTTTAGGCACCCTGGACTGAGTTGCCTTGGCAACTCAAGTCGCACTCTTGTGTGATTGGCCCAAGTGGTGAGCCTCCCGCTCACCACTTAGCATGTTTGATTGACAGCTAGGCTGAATGAATGGGGGTTTGCTGCATAAAAGCAGGGCTTTGGGCACTGGAACTTCAGAAGTCGCCACAGGACCTAAGAATCTGAAGAGGGAGAAGCTGAGCCGACCTGCAACAACCTCAACACTTCCCCAACGACAAGAGAAGATCTTCTGCTGCAAGAGTCTTCTCCCTCTGAGCTGGTGGGACCAACCAGTTCACCCTTTTCGCCTTCCAAAGATGGCCCTTGGTCGAATCGCCCGTTGCTGCCTTAAGCTCCCTCAATGGGTATAACCAATCGTCTTTCTTGCTTTCGCCATCTATTTCTGATGGGGTGAGGGGAGCTGAAGGCTCCTTACCCCCCTCTTTGCATATATTAAGCATCCAATCTGTAGGAGGTGGCTCTTCTCTTTCCTCTTGGTACATTTTCCAAAGTTCTAAGCTCGCTAGTCGCTTGTCTAGCTTTTTTCCTGTGTACGCTGCATGCAAATATGTTGTCATATGCTGCAGGACTACCTTCGATAGTGACCCTCCTGGCGGCCATGGCATAAACATTTTATCTGCAGTTCCCTTAACCCATTCCGCACTATACTGTCTAAGCTTAGGTGCATGTTTCGGCAACTGCTTGCAGAGAAGCATAAGTGGAGTGGCATCCTCCATTTTTAACTCGTCTCCCTTTACTATCAATACTTGTTTGCTTTTGACACAGATTTGAAAAAACAATACGTTTCAGAAAAATATAATATGAGTTTGCACCAATCGTCGCAGACTCCAATCCCTCTAACGTTTTTTACTTTAATCTTGCTAAAAAAACACCAGCCACTCAAATTTAAACAATCACTTAAATTTTCCAACCTCACATCTCTTTTTACCAATTTCTTTAAACTATGACGTCATCACCAATACAAAAATACATCAAACGAACAGACACACTCGACCAGTCACATATATCTCTTACGATCTTCTCCTTAAGACTCATCTTGCCCTCTCAATACTCCAAAAGGAGATTAAACCAACTTCGTTAAGTCTGTCTTTAACCAGAACTCGTCGTCTACGCTTCCACTATGTGACTTTAGGTTTAAGATGTCTTCTGATCCGTTCTTCAAAATGCAGGAACAGGGCGTATGCTCTTATTGTGGCACTCTCTCCTCATAATACCTCTATTGCTTGTCCTTACACAAGTCAATTTTTGTTCACTATTTAACACTCTTATTCTCAAGTTATATTTACCCCACCTCCCTCAGTTACACTTCTTTCCCTTATCACTTCTCGTCACTTATAACCCAACTCTCGGGATTGTACGCCTCTTTTACCGCTGCTCCAACTTTCTGTTCATTCAGCTTCTCGTAGACCGTGGGAGAGGATGTAGTTTGAAACCGAAGGGACCCGTCAAGTCCTACTTTCAGGATTTTACAATATAAACTAACCACTATCTGCGGGGAGCTTCACGTCCTGTAAGCCGAATGGCAGAGCTCGTGCGATATTGCTGGGACTCCAAAGTTTACTTATGTCAATGGATTTTAAACCACCCTCTCCGCTACCAAGTGAACTGAATAACCTCAGCCCTTTAAGATGAGTAGCAATTACCCTGTAGATGGATGGGGATGCAGAAGATACTCAACATCAATGATCAAAATGACTCTGTTAGTTTGTAAAAAGGATAAGTGTTTGATTTATTTTCAATTGTCTAAAACAGGGAGCATAACGATCATCAAGAAATTTGGTCGATCCTCTCACTCAACGAAATACATTAAAAAACGGTACTTTTATTTTCAAAACTTGTCATCATTGACGTTGACCTGTGTCACTACTAATGTCATCCTACAGAACCTATTACTAACGATGATAGGCTCCGAGTGAACATCTACATATACGATCTATACTAGTATGGGATAGTAAATGAAAGTGATAGGTTTCTTAACATCAGGTGGGACAACTAAG
This sequence comes from Ambystoma mexicanum, assembly GCF_040938575.1. Lineage (NCBI taxonomy): Eukaryota > Metazoa > Chordata > Amphibia > Caudata > Ambystomatidae > Ambystoma > Ambystoma mexicanum. The sequence continues at coordinate 196,106,500 of NC_090937.1, read as the reverse complement.
CCCTTCCCTCAAAATGGCCACTACGAACATCACTAAATACACGACATCCCATTGGCTACACAAACTATAGGACCCTTAATTACGCAATCCCCTACAATTGGTTCGCACTCTAACCTTTGTCAGTACTTTTCCACCTACGTCTAGCAGCAAGCAGATCGGACTTCCTGGTGCTGGGCAGCTCGTCTTACCCCAGCTTCGCACCAATTAGCATATCAATCTATCATCACCTCAGTGGTCAGCGTAGTCAATTAGGTTTTGAAGCTCGGTCTTGAGTTTGTTCTGTACTGTGGAGAATCGGGGGAGTGAAGGCACGCTCTGCCTCATGCGTAGGTGTGAACATCTTGCTCGTCCAACTTCATCCTTCCACGTGACTAAACAATGGTTTTGAGCTTTTATGGTCTTTAAAATACTATTTTTCTTAATAGACCTATAGACCTCTGACGTCTTTCATGTGTTGTTCATGCCTTTTGAACAAGAGCTGTTCTTTCACACGATTTTATATCCACTGCTAGTTAACTTCATCCTGATAAGTTCTTGGCTTGATTTCATGGTTCATTCAGCCTCGTCTTTCCGAGATTCACTTTTAATTCATGTGTTTTATAACTGCCCCACACTGAAAATGAGGCCTTCCATTTTTAGTACAACTCTGCTATAACACGTAGTGGAAACATTCATCGTTTATCCTTAATGCATATATATGTATGTAATAGCGCATGCTGCAATCTATTCACTATAAAGACAGCCTTACAAATACTTCATCTGCTTGCATTTCTTTTGCATCTGTACACGTGTAAACTAACTTGATATCTTCATCCATTTTATGGCAGAAGCGTCTACACCTTGATCCTAAGATATCATGTATCCTTACTACTTTCTTGATGCCTTATAGAATATCTGCATTCTCTGGTCTCTGCATCTGTTCTAGTTACGTCAACTCTGCTCTGTGTGACGTTCCCATTCGTCTTGTCCATTCATTTGCTCTGCTTCTTCCGGGATTTCATTCAAACGGCCATCATATGTTCTTGTATGCAGGTACGATTTTCTCAACGGGAACCTTGCTTCCTGGATTCTCTTAGGTATCTGTATTTTCACTGGTACCGCATGTGTCTGACATCCTGGCTCCCAACATATAGGCAATACAGGTGAGGTGGTTGAGGTGGTGGGGGGTACTTGGCTCCTCCTCTACACTAGCCACAAATCCAGCTAAGGAGGAGTGCAGAAACAAGACAGCTGCTCACCGGGTGTAACACAGAGTTGAGGAGTGCTCATTTACCAGGACGTGGATGTTGTACTTCTCTGTTGGTGGGGCAGAATGGCACCTTATTACCAGACTGGACATATGTCCAAATGCGTTTTTATGTCACGGCCGCTTAGGCCTCTGGGGCCTTGTAGTCATTGCCCACAGTCTAGTGCCTAGTTGCCATGACAGCCTTCAGAATCACAGCCCCCAAAGACTGGGGCACTGCTGCTAAGCCACGATCATGACTCTCCGCCTGGTCTCTTGGTCCACCTCCTCTCCATCTGACTTCAGCCGAACAACTCACAGCCCATGGTTCATTCCCGTTTTATATGGCTCTTCTCCCTTCCCTCCCCATTGCTCCATCAATGTTCTGACCCTAGGGATCAATTACTGCCCGTATTCTTCCCAGGGAACACCAGGTTACATGGGGCAAAGGCTTTGGTCAGTATTGTGGTGTTAGCAGTGTTTGATGGCTCTCGGTTAAGTGTTTCATCTGGTGTGTAGTCTTTCGCTGCTGTGAAATAACTGCTTTTCTAGCATGCGCTGTTCTCTTCTGGCTTTCTATAAGTTGTGTGGGCCGCTGCAGTTCTTTCTCGTGGGTTGTTTGATTCTTCATTTTCTTTGCGGGTTTCTGGAATATGGGGTCCTTTAAGAGAAAGGAGAGAACACTGGCCAGAATGGATTATGGTAGACATTGGGTGATTGAGTGGCATACCTTCACCCTGTAACAGGGTCCATATATGGGGCAGATGTTAGGCAGAATCCTGTGCAGTTCCTTTGGGGAACACTGCAAAAAGATTAAGACTACAGGAGTAAGCAGTAAACCCAATTGGTAGCAGTCTGCACCACCCAGGTTTACCTGGTAGCTGTGGCTGAGCAGTCAGACTTCTCTCAAGATGAGTAGGGTAGTATACAGAGGATACACAATAGGGCCAAAAACACAGTGGAGCAAACAAACACTGACCAGAGCTTGGTATCAAAAGTATATAATCATTTATTTAAAACACACTTTAGGAAATACACTAAACACTCTAAATCAAAGCAAGTTCAAACACAGTCAGATAAAGTATACACACCTCCCTTAATAATTAGACAAGTCTAGGTTAAAACACCACTAGTTGTAAAAACAGATGCGAGCGCTTAACTTGGATGGCACTCCAATAATTAAGTTAGAGGGAGAGAAAAAGACAGGTCATGAAAATAAACAGTTCCCAACACTTTTCTAAGACCACAGCAAGTTAGTGAAGGCAGAGTCTACTGTAGAGCCAAAGTTCATAGGCCAGGGCCACTTTAAATGGAACAAGGCGAAATGTGCCCAAGATAACACAGTTTAAAAATGCACTCAAGTCTTTGCAAAAATGTTCAAAAGAGGTTGGTTTGTTGCGAAAGATAAAGTTAGAAGGTCTGGGGGCCAACCCAGTTGGAAAGCCAAGGATTCAAGGGTCACCTTTAGCGATCCGAAGAAAGGGAGGCCAGGCGGAACACAGTACCTTTAAAAGTGAGGAAACTCCAGCGGTGGCAGTTGGTCCTGGCAGCGGGTGCAGTTCGTGGTTTCGACCAGGGGAAGAGAAGAGCTCGTCGAGGAGGAAACTGGGAGTCGTTGCACTGCCCAGGGATGAAACCAGCTGCAGAGTTCGTTCGGTTAAAAGGTGTGCTCCTTTTATTCGCGGTCCCAGTGGACTGAAGCTTGGCTATCCGGCCGCCGGGGTGCTTGGCACGGGCAATTCGACCAAGGGGCGTCCTGGAAGGCGAATGTCCAACTGGTTGCCCCCACCAGCTCAGAGGGAGAAGACTATTGCAACAGAAGATCTTCTCTTGTCGTCGGGGAAGTGGTGAGGTCATTGCAGCAGGGCTCCACGGGTGGTGTCGTCGTTGCAGATGGTTCAGCTTCTCCCCTCTTCAGAATTCTTAGGTCCTGTGGCGACTTCTGAAGTTCCAGTCCCAAAAGCCCTGCTTTTATGCAGAACCCCCCCCATTCAACAGCCTAGCTTTCACTCATACATACTAAGTGGTGAGCCGGGCGGCTCACCACTGGGCCAGTCAAGACAGAGTGTGACTTGGGTTGCTAAGGCAATGCAGTCCAGGGTGCCAATTCCCCCACCCACACATCCTGTGAATCCCAGACAGAGTGGCACCAGTTGGAGGGATTCTGTGGAGAAGCCTGCCAAAAAGTGGAACAAAGGGCCCGACCTTGGTTGGAGTTACAGAGATGGACACGTACGCCATTTTGCAAAAGAGTTCTGGCAAAAAGACCCAACAGGTGATTTTATAGTAATTAAATAAACCAGCCGTATCTTTACAATGCATCAAAAAAGTGGTGCGTTTAAAATGAATGGGAAAATCCCATAGGAAATATTCCGGTGGAATATTTTGCATGGTAACCACTGCCACCAGCCAGAAACTCGACAAGGGGGGACTGGACACCGTGCCCCCTTGGAAACAGACCCAGGGGTAATCTAATTAACCCCTTCCAGTACGACCACAATATGATGGTTTCTACTGGTTCTGTTCACAATTTCGGACTAATAAAGCCAATAAAGACAGTAGTCAGTCCCAGGGTATGGAGTCTATGTTTGGGGGTCACTATGACACCCTTTTATTACTGCACTGAGGGTGCTGTGTAACACATATACCAAAACAGATGATACCCTATGGAGTAAAAGACCCCATAGCCCATAAGCACATACTAAGTCAAAGACATACGTCAAATCATGCCTAAGAGTGGGAAGGAAAGAATCTCACTCTTAGAAGGAGAAAAAAAAAACCAAAAATCCAGCAAAGCTGCTGGGGGACTCACTAGGTTGGGGAAATTAGCCTTATAAGAGAATTTTCCCTAACACTCGCACCCCCCAGACTAAGGGACAGGAGGATTGAATCCACTCCTGGATGAAAGTCATACCTCTAGTCGGTTACAAACATCCTAGAGAGACCATCAGCATTTTGGTGTTGACACCCTGACCTATGCTCAATGGTGAAATCAAACCCCTGGCGGCAGATTGACCATCTCAATAGTTTTGGGTTCTTCCCTTCATTTGCCTCAACCATCTCAAGGATTGGTGGTCAGTCTGAATAACAAAAGTAGAACCATACAAGTACGGCCTAAACTTCTTCAGAGACCACACAATAGCAAAACACTCTTTCAATGGTTGCCCACCTTGTCTCAGGTTCCTTCAGTTTCCTACTGATGAAGCAAATGGGGGGGCTCCCTACCTTTCTCATCCAGTTGACTAAAGACTGCACCTATACCTACATTTGAAGCATCTGTCTGTACAATGAAAGGTTGGTGTTAGTCAGGAGCTCTTAGTACGGGAGCTTGACAAAGGGCTTTCTTCAGGTTTTCAAAAGCCTGATTGCATTCCTCATTCCATTTGACCTTTTTAGGGAACTTAGGAGAGGAGATCACATTCAGTGGAGAAGCTATGGTCCTATAGTTCTCTATGAAATTCCTGTTGTACCCAGTGAGACCTAAGAAGGCTCTCACATGGGTCTGAGTAGTAGGTGTTGTCCAATTTTGCCCAGCTTCAATCTTGCTGGGCAAAGGCTTTATTTCTCCGCCTCCTACCTCATGTCCAAGGTAGACCACTTTACTCTGTTCAATCTGGCATTTACTTGCCTTTATGGTTAGATTGGCCTGCTCAAGACCCTGCAAAACATGTCCTAGGTGGTCAACATGCTCTTCCCAGGAGTGGCTGAACACTGCAATGTCATCCAAGTATGCCATGCAGAAGTCCTCCATCCCGTTCAGAACCCGATTTACCATCCTTTGGAATGTAGCAGGTGCATTTTTCAGTCCAAAAGGCATAACCTTAAATTGGTATAAACCAACTGGGGTAGAAAATGCAGTTTTCTCCTTGGCGTGGTCTGTCAGGGCTATTTGACAATAGCCTGACGTTAGATCAAATGTGCTGAGGTACTTGGCTGAACCAAGTCTATCCACCAGCTCATCTGCCCTTGGCAAAGGATGGGCATCATTCTTGGTGACTGCATTAAGAGCTCTATAGTCCACACAGAATCTCAACTCCTTGGATCCTGCCTTTGGTACTAACACAAGTGGGCTAGACCATGGACTAGTAGAGGGCTCTATTACCCCGAGATCAAGCATCTTGTTGACCTCTCCTTTGATGTGGGTTCTTACATTCTCTGACATTCTGTACCCTCTGCTTTTTACAGGAAGACTGTCACCAGTGAGGATCTCATGCTGGCCCCAAGGGGTCAAGCCTGGTGAAAGTGAGAACAGGGAGGCAAACTGATTTAACAGAGATTTGCACTCCTCTTGTTGCTCAGGTGTCAGATTTGAAGAGAGATTCACTCCTTCAACTTTTTCATCCAAAGGTAAGCCTCTGAGAAGATCCGGGAGAGGTTCACTCTCTTCTTCCTCTTGTGCTGAAGCTAGAAGCAAAGCTCCTACTTCAGGCCTAGAGACATAAGCCTTCAGTCTGTTGGTGTGGAAGACTCTGGGAGCCTCCTTGGGATTGCCCAAGTCCACCAGATAGTTCACCTCTCCAAGTTTTCCCACAACCTTGAAGGGTCCCATCCATTTGTCCTGCAAGGCCCTCTAACAAGAACTAGCTGGTCCTGAGCGAAATCAACCATGTTAGCCCTTTGGTCATGCCAGTGCTTGACCAAAGCTTGACCAGCCTTCAGGTTATCACTAGCTTCAGCCATCATCTGTGACATTCTCCCCCGGAGTCCTATCACGTAGTCAGTCACTCTGACTGGCTTGGGGGAAGGAGCACTCTCCAACCCCTCCTTAATCAGGGCCAATGGACCTCTGACTGGATGGCCTTTAAGAAGCTCAAAGGGACTCTAACCTACTCCCTCCTGAGAGACTTCTCTATAAGCAAAAAGAAGGCATGGCAGTAGAAGATCCCACTTTTTTGTAAGGGGTTCCTCTAAAGCACATATCATGCTATTCATGGTTCCATTAAACCTTTCTACCAAACCATTTGTCTGGGGGTGGTATGTGGTAGAGAACTTGTAGGTAACTCCAGTTTTTCCACATGGCCTTCATGTAGTGGGACATATAATTCGACCCCCTGAAAGAGATTACCTCCTTAGGAAACCCAACCCTGGTAAAAATACCAAGGAGGGCCTTAGCCACAGCCGGAGCTGTAACAGTTCTCATAGGAATTACTTCAGGGAATCTAGTAGCATGGTCTACTACAACAAGTATAAACCTGTTGCCTGAAGAAGTTGGAGGATCAAGGGGACCAACAATGTCGATTCCTACCCTCTCAAATGGTACTCCCACCAGAGGGAGAGGCACTAGGGGTGCCACGTTCTTGGATCCACTTTTACCAGAAGTTTGGCAAGTGTGGCAACTCTTGCAATACTTATCTACCTCAGCCCCCATTTTAGGCCAATAAAAGTAGAGAGAGAGAGAGAGCCTTTCCTTGGTCTTCTTGAAGCTCAGGTGACCAGCCAAAGGAATCTCATGGGCTAGTTGCAAGAATTGGAGTCTGTTCTCTTGAGGCACTACAAGTCTTTTGTAGTCTCCAGGTGTAGACTCAGTCGGTTCACTGTAGAAGAGGCTGTCTTCCCAGTGCAACCTATACTTCACAGGCTCTTGCCCATCAGCCTGAGAAGCTGCCTGGTGGCGAAGACCTTCCAGAGTTGGACATTCTCTTTGTCCTTTACTGAAGTCTGCCCTGTTGGGTCCACCTTCTGCCAGTAAAGACTGCAGCTCAGTATGGTGAACAGGATCCAGATCTCCAATAAGTTCTTGGCCTTCTATTAGCTCTGTCTCTTCAGAGTCTAATTCAACCACACAGGGTTGTACCTCCCTCTCAGCCTCAGCTGGAGGTGGAGTTACAGGTGTAACTTTGGACAACCTAGGGGAAGTCCTAGTTGGAAGCACTGGAGTGCTTGCTGCTGGTTGCTTCTAGAAGCCTTGGGTTTCACCTTTGCTTCTGGTTGCTCAGATATAGCAGATAGTAGCTCCAGTGGAGTAGGAGGGATTTCTGTTTCCATCATCTCCTGAGGAGAACCTCTCAGGGTTTTCTCCCTTGCAGGTCTGGTTAGCTCCTGTAACCTTTTACTAGGAGGTATGCGGGTATGTGCACTACTCCAAGAGTTTTCAGGTCATTTCCCAACAGAACTCTTCCTGGCACCTCACATTGTACACTGACCGGTATCTTCAGTCATATCATTGCACTGGATGAGAACTGGTAACTGGGGAAGCATCTGCACAGGCCCTCTAGCTAACTTGGTGAGGCATTTGGGTGCTCTAGCAACATCCTCTGCCTTGAAAAAAGATTTGTCCACCACAGTTATGCTGGCCCCAGTGGCCCTAATGGCAGGAGTCTCCTGACCATTCACTTGGACACTGTCCTTATAATACTCTTTAGTATTATCTGGGATAGAATTGTAGACATCTAAATTCTGTTGTTCCCACAACCCCAGGGACACTAAAGAAACACTACCTGAGACTCTTATGGGATCTTCAGCCAGTAGGTGAAAGTTTCCACTTGTCATTGGTACTTCCTCCTCTGGAGTGAAGGCTAAGGAGACAGTGTAGACCCCTGAAGGTTTACCCTTACATCTGGGATCCCCTTTCACATGGTCAGTAGAGCCACAAGCATAGCATTTCCCAAATTCCTTTATGAATAGTGGCTTGTTCTGGCCTCCTTCTGGTTTGGGATCAGAAGGTACACTAGCCTGATTCGGTTTCCCTTGTGGCTTACCCTTATGGTTCTGTTTGGGGACCTCTTTAGAATTGGAATTATTGGTATTCTCTTTGGAGTCCTTTTTTAGGCTGTTCCCCTCATCCTTTTTCTGATTGCCCCAGAATCCTTGTGAGTAGCCCTGTTGGCAACCCACAAGTCAGCAGCCTTAGCTAGCTTCTTGGGATCTATTTCCTTTGAATCAGCCAAGTGCTGTCTGAGCTCAGGAGAGCAGGCATCATAAATTGACTCCAACATAACAAGATTTCTCATTCCCTCATAAGTGTTCACTCTGTAACCTTTAAACCATCCCTCTAAGTTCTTCAAACTTTCACTCACCCAGGTAGCCCAAGGGGTACCATCATGCTTTTTTGACGGTCCTAAACCTCCTAAGGTACTGGGAAGAGGTCTTCCCAAATCTAGCTGTTAAAGCTAGCTTCACACATTCATAGTCCATCCTATCCACCTCCCCCAACTCCATTACCACATCAGATGCAACAGGGGGGATCCTAGAGAACAACCAAGGAAGCAACCGATTCCCTGTGATGTCCTTGAGCCCATGATTATACTCAAACATAGCCAACCAATCCAACACATCCAACTTAGGTTCATACATACCCACAATCTCTTTAGGCATCCGGGGTCTTTTGGGACTGGAACTCTTACAGGATCCTGGGAGAGAAGCATTTTCCACAGCCAATTTCTTCATCTCTATCTCATGCTTGAGCTCCATTTGTCTGAGCCTTAGTTCTTGGTGTTTTTCTTCAGATTGGGCACTAATTCTTTTGAACTCTAATTCAAGCCTCATTTTTTCTAGTTCTATGAATTTAGGACTTAGTGTGGGACCTGACAAGGGTCCAGTAGGCAAAGCTTGAGCTGGTAGAGCATGCAGAGGGCCTGTGGGGACAGTTACATTAGTCTCACCTTCCTCTTCTAAATCTACAACAATACTATCAACACTTTGATTCATATTAACCTCATTGCTCTTGTCTACATTTGCTGGGGAGGTAGGCTCCTCTGAACCACTACCCAGACTTTGGTTTTCTAACAATCTTTCAATGAATTCTATTTTCTTGCCTTTTACAGAAAGACTCTTATGTCTACAAAGGGCTCTTAAACAATCAGCTGTATTTGCAGAAAGGGACTCCTGGCTGTAACTTTCGATAGTTGACTTGTTAGAAAATTAACTTTTTAGTGCTAAGCTTTGTGGTTAGTTGCACCAAAGTATCAGAAGCACTCTACAATGTATACTCAATACAAATCCCACTTCTGCCACCAGAGTTAGGCAGAATCCTGTGCAGTTCCCTTGGGGAACACTGCAAAAATATTAAGACTACAGGAGTAAGCAGTAAACCCAATTGGTAGCAGTCTGCACCACCCAGATTTACCTGGTAGCTGTGGCTGAGCAGTCAGACTTCTCTCAAGATGAGTAGGGCAGTATACAGAGGATACACAATAGGGCCAAAAACACAGTGGAGCAAACAAACACTGATCAGAGCTTGGTATCAAAAGTATATAATCATTTATTTAAAACACACTTTAGAAAATGCACTAAACACTCTAAATTAAAGCAAGTTCAAACACAGTCAGATAAAGTATACACATCTCCCTTAATAATTATTAGACAAGTCTAGGTTAAATCACCACTAGTTGTAAAAACAGATGCGAGCGCTTAACTTAGATGGCACTCCAATAATGAAGTTAGAGGGAGCGAAAAAGACAGGTCATGAAAATAAACAGTTCCCAACATCTTTCTAAGACCACAGCAAGTTAGTGAAGGCAGAGTCTACTGTAGAGCCAAAGTTCATAGGCCAGGGCCACTTTAAATGGAACAAGGCGAAATGTGCCCAAGATCACACAGTTTAAAAATGCACTCAAGTCTTTGCAAAAATGTTCAAAAGAGGTTGGTTCGATGCGAAAGATAAAGGTAGAAGGTCTGGGCGCCAACCCAGTTGGAAAGTCAAGGATTTAAGGGTCACCTTTAGCGATCCGAGGAAAGGGAGCCAGGTGGAACACAGTACCTTTAAAAGTGAGGAAGCTCCAGCGGTGGCAGTTGTTCCTGGCAGCGGGTGCAGTTCGTGGTTTCAACCAGGGGAAGAGAAGATCTCGTCGAGGAGGGAACTGGGCGTCGTTTCACTGCCCAGGCATGAAACCAGCCGCGGAGTTCGTTCGGTTAAAAGGTACGCTCCTTTTATTCGCGGTCCCAGTGGACTGAAGCTTGGCTATCCGGCCGCCGGGGTGCTTGGCACTGGCGATTCGACCAAGGGGCGTCCTGGAAGGCGAATGTCGAACTGGTTGTCCCCACCAGCTCAGAGGGAGAAGACTCTTGCAGCAGAAGATCTTCTCTTGTCGGCGGGGAAGTGTTGAGGTCGTTGCAGCAGGGCTCCACCGATGGTGTTGCCGTTGCAGATGGCTCAGCTTCTCCCCTCTTCGGATTTCTTAGGTCCTGTGGCGACTTCTGAAGTTCCAGTCCCAAAAGCCCTGCTTTTATGCAGAAAAAAACCCATTCAACAGCTTAGCTGTCACTCATACATGCTAAGTGGTGAGCCGGGCGGCTCACCACTGGGCCAATTGAGACCGACTGCGACTTGGGTTGCTAAGGCAATGCAGTCCAGGGTGCCAATTCCCCCAACCACACATCCTGTGAATCCCAGACAGAGTCGCACCAGTTGGAGGGCTTCTGTGGAGAAGCCCGCCAAAAAGTGGAACAAAGGGCCCGACCTTGGTTGGAGTTACAGAGACGGACACGTACGCCATTTTGCGAAAGAGTTCTGGCAAAAAGACCCAACCAGTGATTTTATATTAATTAAATAAACCGGTGGTATCTTTACAAGTGCGTTTAAAATGAATGGGAAAATCCCATAGGAAATGTTCTAGTGGAATATTTTGCGTGGTAACCACTGCCACCAGCCAGAAACTCCACAAGGGAGTACTGGACCGTGCCCCCTTGGAAACAGACCCAGGGGGTAATCTAATTAACCCCTTCCAGTACTTCCACAATATGATGTTTTGTACTGCTTCTGTTCACAATTTTGGACTAATAAAGCCAATGGTGACTTTACATGCCCTGGGAGACAGTAGTCAGTCCCAGGGTATGGAGTCTATGTTTGGGGGTCACTATGACACCCCTGTGTTATTGCACTGAGGGTGCTGTGTAACACATATACTAAAACAGATGATACCGTATGGAGTAAAAGACCCCATAGCCCATAATCACATACCAAGTCAAAGACATGCCTCAAATCATGCCTAAGAGTGGGAAGGAAAGAGTCTCACTCTTAGCAGGAGAAAAAAAAAATCCAGCAAAGCTGCTGGGGGACTCACTAGGTTGGGGAAATTAGCCTTATAAGAGAATTCTCCCTAACAGCAGAGACTGGGGCTTCTCCAGCATTGGATCTTTAATGGATTCACATGCTGTGTCGTCAGGCTAGGAAACCTCGGTAACTTTAACTTAGCGTTTTCCTATGGAAAATTCAACACTTTAGTGTCCTATCGACGTTCCTTTTGGGTGCTTTAGGCCACGCCAATAGGACGTCTGCTATAAATATGCCTGCCCCTGCGGCTTCCCTTCAGATTTTAACCGCCTCCAAACTGTTGGGATCACCTCGTGTTTCTTCGTGTTTGCACGTACTTTTTTGTATTGGCAGGTATGTCATCTGTGGCCCAGAAAACATCTCTTTCGGCCTTATGCTACCTGCGGCCTTAAGAAGGTATTCGAAGGGGATGGCCATACGGACTGTCTCTACTGTCTCTACCCCCCCATCACTCGGCGGATGCCTGCCAGATATGCCAGGGGTTTTTGCAGAAGACTTTGAAAAGACTGTAACCAATGGCTCATATGTTGGCTAAACAAGGGCACTTACCCGGGTTCGTCCCGGGGGAGCCAATCTTCACGGAGAGCGGAGAATGCCTCTGAGCACCGCCGAGCAGCATCAGCAGATCCCCCGCTAAGAAGCAATGGACGGAGGTGCCTACGTCAGTGGTGGTAAGAGGTAGCAAGTCCTCTATGTCCAGGCCGCATCATTCAAAGGGGGCGAATGGCTCCTCGCTTTCCAAGTCAGATCGGCCTGACAAGTCCAAGGGGTCTGGTGGTAGGCCCGAGAAATCAAAGGTGTCGGACAAAGGACAGGCGAAGCCGAAGGAGTCTTCCTCGAAGCGCTCGTCCAGATATCATCGTAAGTCTTCGTCCAGCCGGGAGTCTTAAAAGCACCATTCTGTTTAGTCTTCCAAAAAATCCAGGTCGCCGGTGTAGGCTCAGACCGTGGAAGCTGCGGTTCCGACTACGAGATCATCGATGGATATTCCCTCGTCGACGGTGGCAGTATAGTCTGCGCTTCCGTCGTCGACGGTGGTGTCATCAGCGCCGTCCACGACTCTGACGGACAGTGGGCCACTGCTGTTGTTGTCAGATGTCTTCTTGCAGTCCACTGGCTTTGGGCCCATGCTTCCTGTGGACATTTTGCAGAAAGATCCAGCTGCGTATTCTGTTTCCTCTGGGATGGAGGAGGAACAAGAGACGCTTTTTGATCCGTCGGCTCTCTGTGTGCAGAGTCCAAGGCAGTCAACGTCGAGTGGGGTGGGGGCTGGGCTGCCCCTTTACCCGTTAGCTAATCAGCAATCGCTGCAGTCTTTGTTGGGGCAACTGGACGCGAGGCTGCCACCGGCTCCGAGTGCGGCAGTGCCAATGGTCGGCGGTTTGCCTTGTGAGGCCCCTAGGAAGTCACCTCTGGCACGGTTGCCATTGCCGGTGGGGTTGGGTCTTCCATGGAGTCATCTTGAGGAGGGGGGAGTTACCTGATTCAGACCCGGTGAGTGCCTCGCGTGACACCCTGTCGACAGTGTCTTCGTCACCGACGAGGGACGCCTGGGACACGGACCCTGAGGTGGAGCAGCCCAGTAATCCGGCACAACCATCTCCGCTGGATGATTTTGGGGCATTCCACACCATGATGGCAAAGGCGTGTCAGGAGTTTGAACTGGCGCTTGAAGAGGAATGTAAAGATTGCTTTCTCTTTGACCATATGGGAAAGCGACAGAAGGCACTCTTTTCAGTTCCGATTCTCGACCACGTGTGGCAGGAGGGCCTGCGCACGATGTGCCACCTGTTTTCTGAGCCTGCGGTGAAGGGTCGCCTGGAAAAGAAATCCAAGGCTCCTGAGTCTACCCCTAGATGTCTCGTGTTGCAGCCCACGCCCAAGTCAGTGGTTTCGGCGGCAGCCAGCGGTAAAGCCAGGAGCCAACACAAATGTGTTACGCCCCCAGACAGTGAGGCCAGGAAACAGGATGTGTTTGGGAAGAAGGTTCTGACGGTGGGGGCTACGACTGTGAAGGCTGCAAATTCCTGCATATATGGCCAGATATGATCGGGAAATGTGGCACAGGCTAGCCCGATTCTTGATCATCTTCTGGAGCAACACCGTAAGGAGGCAATGCTGTTGGTTCGAAAGTGAGAGGAGGCCTCCAACCACAGCATCAATATTTCAGTGTACCTGGCGGAGTTGAGGTTTAAGCAAATTAATAATGTGGTAATGCCCTGACGACAGGCTTGGTTGAAGTGTACGGATTTTCACCCAGAAGTCCAGTATAAGGTCATCGATATGCCCTGTGAGGGTGAACACTTGTTTGGCGAAAAGATTGATGAGGCCCTGAAAGGTATGAAGGAGGATACAGAGACGGCAAAGTCTTTGAGTTCCCTGCAAGGTGATCGCTCTTTTTGCTCCTTTCAAGCTTTTCGTGGAGCCACGGGTAATGCCTGGTTTGTCTCCTCCAGAGATCGAAGTTACAGACGCTCCAGCTACTTGTCTCAAGGCTATCGGGGATCAGTCTAGTCATCTCAGGAGAGCAAGGACTTTCAAGCTCAGTGAAAGAAAGGGTCACAGGTTTCGGTTGCTAAAGGAAGACAGACTAAAGCTCAACAATGACTGCCATATGGGCAATCTGCTGGGGGGCTGGGTGGCGAACCATGCCGACGAGTGGCAACGGATAACATCAGATCGCTGAGTGCTGGACACAGTACGTCTCAGCCACTCAGAGTTTTGGCATCCTCTGGTCCCTTTTCCGTCATTGTATGTGGTGCAGCCGCATCTTCCAATCTTGCAGCAGGAGGTGGTGCTCATGCTAGAGAAAGGGGCGATAGAACCAGTTCCGGTCGCGGAGCGAGGCCAGGGGGTGTACACCCGGTTCTTCATCGTGAAAAAAACCAAGGGCAAATGGAGGCCTATTCTAGATCTTCAGACATTGAACAAGAATCTGCAATGCCTGAAGTTCAAGATGCTCACCCTACAAGATGTCATCTGCTCGGTGCAACCGGGGGAGTGTCTAGCATCATTAGATCTGCAGTATGCCTATTTTCACATCCCGATGAGGGAAAAACACCAAGTTCCTGCGTTTCTTGGTCGGCGAGGATCACTATCAGTTCTGGGTCCTCCCATTTGGTCTGAAGTTATCCCCCAGGACGTTTACAAAGTGTCTGGCTCTGGTGGCTGCCTTCCTCTGGAGGGAGGGCCATCATGTGTACCCCTACCTGGACGATTGGTTGGTAAGGGGTTTGTCTCAGGAACGGGCAAGGGAGTCTCTCATGGCGACCATGGGCCTTTTGCAACAGTTGGGATTCACCATCAACTGCGACAGATCATATTTGATGCCTTCCAGGGAATTGGTGTTTCTCGGGGCGCAGTTTCTTACCCAGGACAATCTGGTAAAACCTTCCAGTCAGCGAGTGAACAAGTTGCCGTCCAAGGCAGGCGAGTGGAGAAAGGGTACAGTGGTCTCGGTCCGAGGTTACATGTCACTGTTGGGGGCCATGACATTGTTTATCCCTCTCCTTCTCAATTGCTGCTGCACACAGGTGGTCGCAGAGTCGAGGATTATGGTCAGACAAGCTGGTGGTCAATGAGGGCTTTGTGGATGCCCTTCCGTGGTGGACTTGCACAACGAATCTTGTAAGGGGCATGCCCTTGCTGGAGCCGGAGTGGAGCCTGAGTTCCAATTCACGATTGTGGCAGACGCTTCCCAGATAGGGTGGGGGGCACACCTCGACAAGTCACAGGTATGGGGCCTATGGTCTCGGAAGGAAACTTCATTGCATATCAATGTACTCGAGTTGAGGGTGGTGCACTCGGCCCTGAGGTCGTTTCTTCTGCACATCCGTGGAGCGTTGGTGAGGGTGTTGACGGACAATACCACCGCAATGTTCTATTTAGGGAAGCAGGTCGGCATGCAGAGTCCTGTCAAAGGAGGCGTAGGACGTTTGACATTGGTGTCTAGCTGAAGGGATCAGTATTGTTGCTTTCCATCTGCTGGCGGTTCTGAATGTTGAAGCAGACACGCTCAGCAGGGACGCCAGTCAGCTGCATGAGTGGAGGCTGAAGGCGCAGCAGGTGGCAAGAATCTTCCAGGGATTGGCGGGGGGGTCTCCCCCGATAGACTTGTTTGCTACGATGGAAAACAAGCAGTGTCCACTGATTTGGAGGACTACCAGTGGGTGCAGAAGTACCTGTGCAGGGTGATTTTGGTGGCCCAGTTCTGGCCCACACAGACATGGTTTTCAGATCTCCTTCATCTAGCGGTAGAAGAGCCGTTTCGTTTAAAAGCGTATCTGGATCTCCTGTCTCAGGACGACGACAGGGTGTGGCATCACGATCCGGCATCTCTCAGCCTGGCGGTGTGGCTCCTGACCAATCCGAGTTCAGTCATCTAGGGATCTCCCGGGATTGTCGCCGGATCTTGGATGCGGCAAGGACGCCTTCTACCAATATCTCGTATGGTCATAAATGGATGAGATTCTGTGCCTGGTGTGAGGGTCACCCTGAGATAAAGCTGTTGGACATCTCCCCGGCTCACATTCTCCTGTACTTGTTACACCTTGTGAAAGGGGGCCTGGCGTTATCCTCCATCAAGGTGCATTTGGCTGCGATATCTAGGTTTACGAGAAGGCGCCATGCTGCTCCTCTGTTTAGTGATCGTTTGGTGAAACATTTTCTGAACGGGCTATTTCAGACATTTCCCCCGGAGAAACGGTTTGCACCGGTGTGGACCCTCAATGTAGTTCTTTCTGCTTTGATGAAACCTCAATTTGGACCCATGTCAACGGCTTCTTTGAAGTTCCTCTCGTGGAAGGTGGTGTTTTTGGTGGCAATTACCTCGGCCAGACGGGTGTCCGAATTGCAGGCACTGGTCATTGACCCGCCTTACCTGAGGTTCATGAAGGAGAAGGTTCTCCTGCCTAATAACCCGCACTTTATCCCGAAAGTGCTGTCTGCGTTTCACAAAATTGCCTCTAATGCCTTACCCTCGTTCTTTGCTAATGCATACATGCCGGCAGAGAAGGCCCTTCATTCTCTGGACGTTAAGAGGGCACACAAATTTTATCTGAATCGTACGCATGACTTCAGGAAGTCGAAGCAGCTGTTTCTGGCATTTGGGCCCTCCAACAAGGGGCAGTCTATTTCCGAACAGGGACTTTCCCGTTGAGTTTAATCTACAATTTCATTTTGTCACACAAAAGCTGGCAAGCCTTTGAGGAGTGCTCCGAAGGCTCATTCTACACGGTCCGTGGCAGCGCTATGGTCTGGGATACCGCTGGTGAACATTTACCAGGTGGCTTCCTGGGCGGTGCCACATACCTTCACCAGGCATTACTGTCTGGGGCAGCAACATGTGGAAGATGTACAGGTGGGACGGGTGGTCCTCCAGCGCCTGTTTCAGTAAGGTAGGCCCTGCAGCTTCGGGGGGTTTTCTATTTTACTCTGTCACTTGCTGGGTTTTTTGTCTCTTGTATGTGATACGATTCTATTGGTTGGTTTGCCTGTGATACACCACAACACATTGGTTTGTACTGCTACGTAATCTATTCACAGCATGTGAATCCATGAAAGATACCAACCCTGGAAAAATTGAGTTACAGGTAAGAAACCACTCCCTTCTCCGGCATTGGATCTTTCATGGATTCACATGCGCCCGCCGGCCGCCCCTGCAAGCAAACCTGGGTTCGGGTTCCCTCTACTTTGGAGGTTAAAATCTGAAGGGAAGCCGCGGGTTGGGGCTATTTATAGGAGACATCCTATTGGCGTGGCCTGAAGCACCCAAAAAGAACATCGATAGGACACGTTTTCCATAGGAAAACGCTAAGTTAAAGTTACTGAGGTTTCCCAGCCTGACGAGGGGAAATATTCACAGCATATGAATCCATGGAAGATACCAACGCTGGAGATATGGAGTTACAGGTAAGAAACGAATCCCTTCCCAACTACCTCACCCACCTCGAGGGTAGGACTCGCTCTGGTAAAAACCCGGGAAGTCATCCTGACCCATGTTGAGAGGGGACCTTTGCCCCGTGACAGGGTCAAGTCTCTGACCCCGTCACATAACGTATATTCTACATCAGCATCTTCATCTGTGCCACAGATACTCGGTAAGGAAGAAGGACCTAGATGACAGAAAAAGGTTTTCCCTAATTTGGCACTTTAGCTCAGACAGGCTAATGCTGAAGCAACCATAGCAGCAGCAAATCTAAAATTATGGAAGGATTAATATGAATTTGAACAATTAATTCCCCCAGACCAGATTGAGCAGTTCAAGGGAGGTCTTGCTGATGCAAGGGTTATTGTACATGACTTATTGGTGGCACAGTGCACCATTTAAGCAGTTCTGCCAGAGGTATAGCAATATGTGTAGATGGATGTTGTCAGCCTAACTCCACGCCACAAAATTTACGGAAGTAGTTTGGGGCAAGGTACTTGGTCTTTCATTTGGCTGAATATTCCTTTTCCACCACCTGACTGACAAACTTATGAAAAGGAAGGCTAGCCAAATCCTTGTCAGTTCTGGGAAGGCCAATGACAAAAAACGCTTCAACCTGTCAAAGACAAGACTTTTGTTCTCACTGGTTTTTGGGGTTTAGAGGCTTCCAGGAAAGCTCCAGGCAAGCAGGCAGATTCACTGGCATCCACTGAAAATAGCAACAAAAGACCACAGTAAAGGGGTTCATTTTTCCATTCCCCATCTTTATTTTTTCCTGCTCCTCATCTTTATTTTCCCGCTCCTCATCTTTCGTAGCATCCTCTTCTGACTAATCCTCAAAGTGATGGTCGTAATTAGTCCCACGGAACTCCATGCGTGGCTGTCCCTCTATGTTGACGCCTGGAGGGCCATCGTGTCGAACCTGTGGGTTCTGTCAGTGGACTGCAAGAGCTTTCCCATTTTCCCTCCAGTTCCTCCCTCCCAACCCCCTTCCCATGCAGCAGATTTTGGTTCCTCTTTTTGCAAGAAAGGATTGGGAAACTTCTTATAAGGAAAGCAATAGGAGTCCCTCTGGCAGAGGGTTTCTACTCTCACCTCTTCTCAGTGCTCAAGGTGAACCAGGCTTGCCGGCACACTATATTAGATATTCAGGTTTCAGTCTGCTTTTACTGCAAATGAAATTGAAGATGATCAGACCAGATCTAGACTACTCTTCAGCCGGGAGATTGAAATATGTAGGTACTGTGGGAACCTGAGGGTGTTTCACTCACTCGTCCCTGGGATCTGTCACCCAGGTACCTCGGACACAGCCATCGCTATTGGATCCAGTTCCTGGGGGGTAGACCAGTGAGGGAGGATCACCTGGATGGAGGGTCCTCAGGAGTGGAAGTGGGACACCGAAGGTTGAGAAGTGGGTTCCCCTTCCTTGTGACATGTTTTCCCCATCCTGCCTAGTGGAAACTCTACCTCCCCCCTTCCCAACACGAACACTTTCTCACAGCATGAATGACAAAGGACTAATAACCAAGCTGTTTACGGGACATGTCCAAACACAAGTCATGCAATTACCGACAATTACACACCTGACTACCCTTTCCCTTCCCCATAGGGATAGAAGGCGGAGCATAAGAGCACACTCCGAGCAAGGCCAAATGCACGAGGAAGCAGCCATTCCAAGATGGCAGGTCAAACAGAGGAGAAAGGCGGCGTGACCTGAAAGGACGTCAAGGACGGAGTTGCCTTTGCCCTTTTCAACCCAGACCCGCAAAGCACAGACAAAAGCAACATAAGACCGTGAATCGCAGCTGGCAAATGTTGTGACGGATGTCACTGGTACATGGCACCCTCCCGCACTGATAGCCAGGGCTGGGAGTCGTGGATGCCATTGTGGTACCGTCCTTGACTCCAGCGGCAAAGGAACTGATGATGAGTTCAGCACAGCCAGTGAGTCGGAAGAACCTGATAGTCGCGGGGCGCTGTTGCGCGGCGTCGGCAATGGCCGTGCCTGAAAGAGCTCCGGCGTGGGCTCAAATATCCTTGGGAATATATCCTGATTTCTGGGGACAAAATCCCCACCAAACAATAAAAACAGAGAGCCGGGACCCCAGGGAGTCGTAGGCTGTCATGGCCACTTGGCAAGGGCCCATGTCTTCATCACCCACAGGGTCCAAATGGACCCAGTCCTGGCACCTCTGGCACCAGGCTCATAGGAAAGTGTGCTTTGCACACTTTGTGCCTAAGGCACGTGCATCAGGGCTGGGCGTGGCCATAGAGGATCATTGGGGAGCACGTGCAAGAACCTCTGGGAGTGGCAAGGTGGAGCCACAAGGCGGGGCCTAAGGGAGGGGCCGGGGCCAGCCTATTTAAGGCCAACCCGCCCACATACTGACGCTTCGCGTTAGTCTGCTTTCTGCAGCGTAACGCTTACCGCCGTCCTTACGTATTTTCCCTGCTCTTCTCCTCGTCGTGCATCTTACCTTATTCCAGCTACTCCAACGCGGAAGGCGCATCTTACCTGATTCCAGCCACTCCATCACTGAAGGTGCATTTTACCTGATTGCGGCTACTCCATTGCTGAAGGCGCATCTTACCTGACTCCAGTTACACCATCGCGGAAGGTGCGCCTTACCTGTCTCGAGCTACACCATTGCTGCATGCACATCTCACCTATCTCCTGCACTCCATAGTCTGCGGCGCATCGCATCTTACCTGACTCCCATCGCCATCGGAGTTGGAGCGCTTCTTCACCTGATCCGGACGTCCAGCTACGCGGAAACTTATCTTCCATTCTTCATCTTTGTATTCTCCATTCTCCTGCAGCCACAGACTGGCCTCCGCTCGACGCCACCAGACTTCTCCTGCAAGAGAAACGAGCACAACAGGTTAGGAGTCATATAAATAACTAACGCTCGGCCGTGCCATACCTAAGCCTAGTGTTCTACTTTAAAAGCCAACTTACCATCTAGTTCTAGCTTCATCATCCTCTGGGGAATCACTGGACTCGCTCCTAACACAGCGGCTCCAGGCAGCCATCTTCACACCTATAGAGGAGAGAAAAGACATTGCAAGAATTACGAACTATAATCACAGCAAAAGACATTGCACGAATTACGAACTACAATCACGGCAAAAGACATTATAATTAACTAACGATAATCATTGCTAAAAGACTCACCTTCTAAGTAGTCTATCACAGCCGGCCTGGATTGCCACTTCCACGGGCCAGTGAAGCGACTAGGTCCACTCCAAGCGCTCCTGCTACAAGAAGCAGGATGGAGAGCTCAACATTACAAATAAACAGGTGAGCTTGCATGGGTAAACGCTTGCGCACTTCGTTCTGGCACGAACGGGTCGAGGGGAATCACGACATCACCACGCCATTCTCATTGCCTCTCATCTTCTCTCAGGGGCAATATCATCATCCAGACCAGTTGATTCCGCCGCAGCTGGGGGAGAGAGTTGATCCGGGGGAGCCACGTCGAGGGAGTGCTCAAACCGTGCCCCAACGTCCCCGCAGAGACCAGGTGAGCGTAACATAGACAAAGTCCTGACTCCTGGTGCCGCCACTCTGACTGCACTGCAGGCCTGAACCATGCCCTCTGGCCTACGAACCAGCGATGCGTTGCTGGTGAGCGGGTATTCTGAGCTGTGGCGGCGTAGGAGACAGAGATAGAGGCGCTGAGGGCTAGACTTCTGCAAACCGCCTGGACCGGCAACCCCCTTTGTCACCCCCTGACTACTGCCCCAGGGAGGGCCTGCATCCTTCCTCCACCTCTGCGGTGGAGACTCGGGGCAGGCGAGGGATGGAGCTCTGAAGGACAGAGTGCTGGACCTTTGCGGACTGCCCTGACCAACAGTCTGCTCTATTGCATCCTGATCACTGCCCCTGGTGGCACGCACTCCTCTATCAGCCCCTCGAGACGACTCTGCCATCCTGCTTCTGCCCCTTGAGCAGCAGAGGGTCGCTGACGGGCCACGGCATCGGGCCTGCAGGGCTCACGACTCGGTCCTGACATGGTGTCATGCACAATGCCCGGAAGTCCGGCGGCGCACTACTGGAGAGTGGGCGCCCTATCTTACAACAGCGTGGAGAAGGAATGAGCAGTGGAGCTGTGAGGTGGTGAGTGCTCAGCTTTTGTGGGCCACCCGGACCAACAACCTCTTTAGGCACCTCCCAGATAACTGCACGGCGTGGATCTGCATCCCTCCCCTGGTCTCACAGGGAGATCCCTTGAACGGACCCCGCCATCTCACCCCATCCCCTCGCCAGGCTCACATCCTGGTGGCACTCTCCAACAGGGTCTGACCCTTGGACAGGTGGGACAAATCGCCCAACAAGTGCAGCAGAGACATATAAAACTAGGGCCTGCTGGGACCCCCTCTGAGGGATGCAGAACAAGACACTGGCCCAGATATACACATCCCAGTCACCCAATTCCTCAGTGAAGCGAGGGCGCAGTCGTGTACCACTCCGGAGTGATTTGGGCCTGCCGCCATCTTGAGACACCCTACAACACGCGGATCACCTCACAAAAAACATGGTCAACGCGAAAAGACAGGCAAAAATGGATCCATATGCAAGGATTGACCCTCCATCCTCCTCCTCCCTTGTTCCTGACCCCTTTCAGCTCGCCGTTGCGGCTTTGAAACAGACACTGGTGGTACTGAAAAAGAGCACTGATACACTGGGCACATAAATTGACTCGCTCACCTGCAAAGTCAACATATCTGCGGTACAGATAGATAAGCTGAGACCAAAATTGAGGACAAAATATCCGTATTGCAAAGAGAAGTTACCCACCTACAACAGACTGAAGAAAATAATGGCTGAAAATGATGACCTTGAAGGTCGATCTCGGAGCAATTTGTGGAGAAGCTGCTAATGGATGTGCTGCATACCACCCCACAGCCCCGATCTCAGAAATTTTCTTGGTGGAGTGCGCACACAGCTCCCTGGCAGCCAGACCACCCCCACACCCCTGGGGCATCAGAGCGCCCCATTATTGCATGCATGATCAACTATCGCGAAAGAGACGCCTCCTTAAAGCGCCAGGTAGTGGGGTGAACTGCGCTGGGGCTCAGCAACAATCTGCCTCTTTCCTGACTTTAGCCCACAGGTGCAGGAACAAAGGTTTTCAAACCACAAAGCACATTCTGAGACGCAAGGGCAGCCGCTATGCCATGCTGTTTGCTGCCAAACTTTGCGTGGTACACAACGAGAAAACAATCTTTTTGGGGAGCAGCGGTGGGATTTGCGACCAAACATCCTATTCCAATCACTCCCCGGGCTACCTCCCTGATGGCACATGACCTTAATCTCTGTTTTTTCGTCCATTCCAACGTCCTCTGCGAGGGTAGCAATCCTGCATGCTTCACTCTGTGACTTGGAGGCTCCTAGGTCCTCATAGGACAAATCCTGCAGACACTGCAAAAGTTATGTGTTTCAGCTGTTGTTTAAGCTGTGTTGATAATGGGGGTAAAGCCGGTATGTTGTGGTTTCTGGCGTGGGTGGGTGTGGGAGTTGGGGTAATTAAGGGGGGAAATGGGATGGGTGAGTAAGCCTGAATGTTTGTGGCTCTTGTAGGGGTGGGGAGTAGTAGACGGGCGGTTCATGCTTAAGGTGCCTACACAGTTGTACATTTCACTCACTGATTCTTAAATGTTAGACATGTGCTTTGCTGATGGGGGAGAATATCCGTGATACACAGGTCATGTCACCATATTTAATTTACTATCTGTAACACGAGGGACCATGGTGGGTGAATTGCTAAATGTAATGTCCTGAAACATCAGAGGGGTGACCAAAAACAAAAGGTTTCGAATGGTGATCAACCATGATAAACTGCAGGTAGTTAATGTGCTCTGTTTTTCAGGAGACACACCTCCCTGTCGATGGCCTACTCTTCCTTGCCAGGCGTTAGAGGATACACAGATACAGTTCCCCATACTCTTCACAGTCCATGGGGTTGCAATATATATACACCACTCTTTGAAGTTTCGATTGCATGACAAAATATGCGACCTGGAGGGCCGCTACATCTTCCTTGCCGGAGAATGTTCAGGGTTTAGAACTCTTCTTATTAATGTTTATGCTCCTAATATCGACTCTCCTGAATTTTTCCAGAAATTTGCAGCAATGATCCATACATTCTCTGCTTATGAAGTAATATGGGTGGGTGATTTGAATTTTGCTGTGTCACTGGACCTAGACCGATCAATAACAACACAACTACTTTATGTAAAGCTGTCACTGCATTGGGGGGGATATAGCCAAATCATTTGGGCTGGTTGATGTGTGGAGACACCTACGCCCTAACACAAGGGACTTTTCATTCTATTCGGGAGCTCATGGAAGCGCATCTAGGATAGACTACATAATGTTTACTGCCCCATTGATTGGGGCCAAACAATCTGTGAAGATGCTGCCCAAGACAATCTCTGACCATTTCCCGACAGCCGCCTCCATCAGCATCCTGGATACGGAATAACACCCCCACAGTGATGCTTCCGCTCCTGCGCTCTAGAAGACTGGGCATTCTGGGCTGGGATCCAAGAAGACGTCTTGGAATATTTTTAAATTAACGCGGATTCGGTCCCGGACTTCAGAACAGTCTGGGAGGCCTTTAAGGTCTACATAAGAGGCTGCAGTATTTCCAGGGAGGGAGGTGGGGGTTCTCAAATCCTTGAGGGGCTCCCTTTGTTGCTTGGATAATGACATTAAGGACCTGGAGCGTAGACGGAGCCGGTGGAGGGATCCACAGACTGAGAAATTGCTATCCTGTAAGAGAATTGAACATCTGGAGATGGCGAGCAGGGAGTATAGGTTCCTAGGTGACCCGATTCTGGCCACAAAATACGCTGAGGGTGGTAGACCCAGTTGCACCCTTGCTTGGGCGATTCGTAAGGACAAGGCTCGGGAGGGAATACTGAAGGTCATTGACGTCAGCGGGTGCCTCGTTCGCAAAACCGGGGTGATCAATAAGGTCTTCAGGGACTATTATAATACACTATATTCGTCACAATCAAAGTTTCTCCAGAAGAAATTAGGGCATATCTGGACCGAGACGCACTCGGTTGGTTAGATCCCGCACATGCAGACCTAATGAATACTCCAACGGTAGATGAAATTTGTAGAGTCATTTGAGATCTCCCTTGCGGTAAAGCCCCCAGCCAAGATGGCATCTGTGCTGAATTCTACAAAGAATACGGCATTATACTAGCCCCACATCTCAGCCGTATGTATGGATCCTACCAACTGCGCGTCCTATAGACCCTTGTCACTTAGAAATATGGATAATAAAATTCTGGCAAAATTACTAGCTGATAGACTCCTCCCCCCTATGAACATCCTGGTCCTTGCCGACCCGGCAGGGTTTATCCCAGCAGGTCTACACAAAACAACCTGAGGTGGCTGTTCACACTAATGCACAACGTGAATGATGTACCTATACTAGCCACAGCCCTAGATACAGAAAAGGCCTTTGACTCCGTCGAGTGGCCTTTCTTGTTTGAACTCCTTTGTAGAACCGGTTTGGGACCCCAGTATATATAGTGGATACGACTGCTTTACTCCGTCCCTCAAGCCGCAATATTGTCAAATCAGCTGATTTCAGATAGCCTATTCCCAACTATAGGTACAAGACAAGGCTGCCCGCTCTCCCCCATCCTTTTTGCATTGATGGTTGAACCCCTTGCATGCGCCATCAGAGAGTTCCACTCACACAGAGGCGTGCAGATTCTCTCACATCAATCATATCCCTATATGCTGATGACATACTGTTTTTTTTTCTTTAAAACAGTTTTTATTGCCTATTCAAACAAACAAAACCAATACAAACCAAACACGCAGTGCAAATGTCACTGGTACAATTTTCACATTTTCGTTACACAATTTTAGTCACTGCTCCCTTTATCCCCCCCCCTTACAAGCCTATTTGTTCCATTCACTCCGTATCCGCCCCGTGTGGTGGAGTCTTATTTTCAATGGATTCTGTCAGATCTTGTAATGTTCCGAACAGTTCCGCTATGAACAATTTCCATGCCATCAGGGTTCCCACCTCTTCCTCTTCCCCCTATGTTGCTTGCCTCCTGCCATACCATGGTCTCCGTTTCCGCCCACTTTTGCAACTCTTTTCACCGATGATGACATACTGTTGTATTGGCGCTCATCGGTCCATCCAGCTGCTCACATCTAAATTTCCCCAATATGGCGGTGAGTCTCCCAGCACGTTCTCTTGGATGCAGACTAGCACGCGTGGGTGGGCTGCTATTTAAGCTGCACCTACACATGCTCCAATGCTTTGCATTATTACTGCCAATGCTTCATAACGCTTACCGCGATCCTCTGGCCACAGTACCTGTAAAGGAAAACAAAGGTTAGTGTGGAAAGAACTTTGAAAACCCTCCAGAAGGTCCCTACCACTTACCTGCTGAGCCACTCCTCATTTTATGCAGCTGCCGTCTCGCCAGCAGAAAACCAGAAGCCCTGACACGTTCCCCTGACAGGCTTCACAGCTCTCCCTCTGGTCTGGCCCTGCAAGGTCTCCGGATCCGCCAGTTTACAGCTCGCCCTCTGGTCCGGCCCTGCAAGGTCTCCTGATCCGACGGCTTACAGCTCTTTGTCCGGCCCTGCGAGAAAAGACAAAGGAATTACATAGAGCATGCGGAGCACAACTATTGAAATACCAGGCAGCACGTTCGATTACAGCAAAGAGAGCAACGTTGTAACCAGTGACCATAATACTTTAAGACATTAAAAAGGAACTCTGAGCAACTCTGAGCACCAGGACAATAACGAGAAACCCACAACATAAAGACACATGGACAGTTCTCCAGTGTAAGCCACAGCCGGTCTGGGCTTCTCCAGTGAGGCAACTGTACAAAGGACAGCGAATAACCCAGTGAGGCAACTGAAAACGGCGGATAGAGACGTTAAGCTAAATGATAAGCGCCCCTGCAACAGACAGCAGGAAGCAGAGCCTCCTATTTTAATACAGCAGGTGAGCAGTTAACCTGGGAAATAAAGGAGTCAAGAGGGAAGGGGGTATCCCCACAGGTCTATACACCCTTATCACACTTGTTCTTTACATATTAAACCACATCACACTCCAGCACACAGGGTGGGGATATTCCAGCACAGCGAGATACGGGGTGACCCCAGAGGGTGCCAACGCCCCTGCAAGGTACAAAGTAAGCGTTACAGATCCACAGGCTCCCACTTAGGAGCAGATCTTCAGAACACAGTTTGAGACATTAGGGATTCACTCCCTGGGCGATTTGGTTCAGGAAGGAGAGTTTATTCAGTGGTAGGAACTCAATAGATGAGGCCCCTGGACCCCTGTCACCATGTTATATTTTAGATCGCGAGAAACCCTTCGTGGCATCTGGGATGGGTCCCACCGGGCACCTCCTCCCTCACTGCTGGATCAGTTTGCGACTAACCCCCTGCTCTGAATGGTGTGGTCTCAGCACTATATAAGCTTATCAAATTCCTGCAGCCATCCTTCCCTGAAACATTTAGGGCTAAATGGGACAGGGCATTGGATACACCTCCAACAGAGACCCAGTGACAGGTTCTCTGTGGGAAGGACCTGGAAGATGTCTCTTAATTCTAGGTTCCGCTTGACACATTTTAAATTTGTACACCAGTCTTATTATTCCCTCGCTTGACTTCACAAGTACTACCCTGAGAGAGCCTCCACCTGCCCCAGATGTAATTTCGACCCGGCAGATTATATGCACATGGCATGGGAATATCGTTATATGCAAACCTTCTGGGAGGGAATATATGGTGTCATGGGCATGATGGTCCCTGATTGCATACCCAATTCCCCAATGGCTTGGTTGCTTACCTTTTTTGATGTCCCGGGAAAGGCGTAAAGCAAACTTATTGCAGTGGCCTCAGTGGTGGCAAGGTCATTGATAGCTAAGACATGGAAAAGGATTAGACTCCCTTTCCACCACTGCAGCAGTGTATCCACATGCTGAAAATCTGTGCACACCGAGAATCATCATACCAGAACTAGATTCTTGGACTATTGGCCCCCATTCGGGATATATCTCCACAATATAGAGTACGCCTCATCACCTGGCCCCAGCCACAGCACACTTACTTGAACGGACAATTATCGATTGAGATGATATGACCCGCACCACACATGGCAAATGGTATGTCCCTCAACTGGCACCATGGCATATGTATTTGTTTCACTATGCCCATGTTTAGCTTGAATCTGTAGGCTTATTGAATCTATGTACGCACCTGTTTGGGTGTTTGGGGAGTGTGTACCTCATGGGAAGCAAAGCTGTTATTGCATGTTACTGTTGTGAAACAATTCCAATAAAAAAGAGATTTAATTAAAAAGGAAGAACCGGACTGTGTTTTACTCAAGGTTTACAGTTGCAATGTGAAGAAGATAAAGAGACAGGAGGTCTTTTGTGAACAAACTGGGTGCCAGAGATAGAGGGTGCCGGCGCCATGTGGGCACTCAGTCAAAGGCCTCTGGCTGGTATCCCTCTCCTGAACAAAGAGACTGTGTCGATAAAGAAACTACAAGTACCAAGAGGCCACAGGGAAGGCCAGTATAAGGTGTTAAGGTGGACATACAGGGATTATGTCAAATCCCATGTGCACTTGAAAGTCCTTGACGCTGTCCAGAAGTTTCATTATTGTGGAACCGATGTTTGCGCCCGGCTGAGGGGAACGCCATGCAAGATGGCAATGTCAACCCGACAGAGGGATGCCAGGAGAAAGCCAAGGGAAGTAAAACCCGCATGGTAACATAACACTGGTGAAACTTTGTGATGACAAGTGTGAACCCAACTGAGGGATGTCCACAGTGAGTGGTTGGTCTGAGCCTGACTGAGGGAGGCTGATGATTGAGAGAAGGATCGGAGCCAGGCTGAGGGGGATCTAAGGGTGGCAGGTATTCACCCTACATAAAGATTACTTGAAGGGACCTTTGATTTGTTATTTTGGCGTATCAGGCCCTCTGAAGCAAGAGACTTTGCATGAGAAGAGACTTAAGCACAGAAGGCCCTGATACTGGAAAAGGAACTGTAGCCTTGTGCTGGAGAAGCCCAGGAGTGTGCTGTGCTCGAGACTCCCACTTGTCCCATGCTAAAAACGTGGGGAAGGGAGACTCCTGCCATAACATCCTGATTTATCATTTTGAGAACACTTCTTTCTTTTCTTGTGAACATTATCCCAAACTTCTGTATTATAGCTGTAAGGATTGGCAATAGAGTTTTCTTAGTTTAGACCCTTTTATTTGACTAGGCAACACTAGGACTGTATTATTATTATTTGATAGTTGTAGCTTGCTCCCATCTTAGATTTAGGTTTCCCTTAGGCGTTTATCTCATCCATCACAGTTTAATAAACACCCTTGAATTGTGATCACTTGTGTCTGTCTTACTTTGATACCATACCTTCCTTACAGTAGGCATCCTTCAGATCTACTGGAAAAATCCAATCTGGTCACCTCCTTGGAAATGTCGAAATGTTTCCATTGTAAATTCTGACTTTCAGTTTCAGGTCCTGCCATTTAGACTGAACTTGTGTACAAGAATGTTCAGAAAATCATGGTGGCTGTCACAGCTTTCTTCAGACTCAAGGGTGTACATGTGCACCGATACGTGGATGACTGGATTCTGTGGTGTCATTGCCCACATTTGGCAAAACATCAGCTCAAAACTCCTCTTCATCATCTTGGCCTGTCAATAAACTGGGCAAAGTCTTCTTTGTCTCTCATGACCCACAGTTTCAGCTAGTTCCAGTCAATGAAGGAGATCTTTCGGCTTCTGGCAAAAGGGTCCAGAGAGATGGTACCCTGCTTGGAATGAAGCTGGGTTTGGTACTCTACTTTCTGATGCCGATGAAGGACAGACTTCTCTGACCTATCCTGGATATGCGGCTTCTGAACGTGTACTTGCACAAGGACAAGTTCAAGATCGTCACTCTAGCCAAGATCCTCCAGTGCCTTTATGTGAATGACTGCCTCGACTCCCTGGATCTCCAGGATGCCCACTTCCATGTGGCTATTCACAGGAGGTACCTGATGTTCAAAGTGGGGTACTGTAATTTCCAGTTCAAAATCCTCCCTTTCGACTTGTCTTCAGCATGCAGGCTTTTCACCAAGCTGCTAGCATTAGGAGCAGTTTTGCCTCGGGAGGGAAGGCATCCATGTCTTTCTCACCTGGATGACTGATTTCTGAGCTCACAGTGGTCTGTTTTAGGGACGAAATGCAGACCTTCCACTGGTCTCGGATAGTGTCTGGAGGCCTACAGTGGTGGTCTGTGAAGGACAACCTCCTAGAAGGGTTGCTTTATCGTCAACCCTGGCCACAATTGACTCTAGTCATGGATGCGTGCCTGAGGCACTCACCTCCATGACCTTACGGTGAGCGGATTGTGTTCCCCATCGGAGTACCTGGAACACATCAATCTGCTGGAGTTGAGGGTGATCAGGCTGGCCCTAGTGGCTTTCCTCTCCTCTGTGAAGGGCAAGATGGTACTGCTCCTGATGGAAAATTCTATAACCATGCATTACCTCAACAACAAGGTTGGCATGGGCTCCTTACCTCTGTGCAGAGAAACAATGTGATTGTGGTTCTGGGCTCTGCAGAACAGCGTGTCTGACTGTGGCCCATCTGGTCGGCAAGGAAGACCTTCTAGTACATGCACTGTGTAGACAGTCTTCAGTCTCCCATGAGTGAGCTCTGCCAGGAAGTTCTGGAGGACATTTTCTCCCAGTGGGGTACTCCTCAGATAGACCTCTTCGTTTCCAGTGTCGACATGAAGTGCAGGTGGTTCTGCTCCAGGAAATGTCACTGTCAGGGAGCTCTGGGGGCCTCCTTGACAGTCAAATGGGATTTGGACCTGCTCTATGCGTTCCCGGCGATACCTGTCATTCCACTGGTTTTCAGGAGACTGCATCTGTTCAGGCCCACGATGATCACCAACTACTTTCACTCCAGCTCTCCTCCCCTAGACCCTCTTGCTATCAATGACACCTTTATATCTCCATCTGCCACCGCCACTCTGGCAGCCCTACATGACTCCAAACTATCCTTCATTCAATCTCGACTGACTGGCAGAGGTGCAGGAGTCTGATACCTACTCTCTTCCCGCCTCAGTGCCTCACAAATCTCCAATGCCACATCCTTTCCTACCTCTTTTGAATTCACCATATCTACTATTGCTCTGCCTCATTCGAGTCACATCACCTCCATCTATCGCCCTCCTGGTCCCACCGGACCATTAATTGATTATCTTGGGCAACTCCTTGATTCTCTTTCCACTAAACATCATGTCATTCTCTTAGGTGGCTTTGACCATCCCTCTCCAAACACTTCTCAGAAAACTGAACTTCAGTCTTTTTTTAGTGACCACGCTCTTCACTCTATGGAGCCTACCTAGCCTTACAGGGGGTTACTCTTTGGACCTGTTATTCATCTCCACCTCTCTCAGCACTAATATTACTGTCACACCATCCATATCTGATCACTCAATTATTTCCACTAACATCTCCTTTCCACCCTTTGACCTTTCCTCACCAGTTACTTCACCTATTACTAAAATAAAATGTAAACCTTCTGCCATTCCCCCCTTTCTCTCCAACCTACAGTTTTCACTCTCCTCCTTCACACCTGATACCTCTTCCACCAACATTGCCTTCGCCAGCTTCCAATCCCTACTATATGAGCGTTTCTCCTCTCTCTTGCCACTGCTTACTTTCACCCCTAAGTTTCAGCATCCTCAACCATGGGTTACCCCACTCATATACTCTCTCCGCACAAACATGTCAACTTCTGCGCAAATAGTGACGTACCCACTCGCATGAGGACCTTCAACTCTACCTGTCTGCCCTGAACTCTCTCAAGTCCACTCTTGATAGATTGAAAAGGGAATTCTACCTAACCCTCATTGACTCTCCCTCCGAGGCACCCTAAACTCACTCCTCCTTGGTCTATGACTATTAACTCCACTCTGAAAGCTAATGACCTAGCTGAATACTTTGCTGCAAACATTTCCAAAATTGGAGACTCTCCTGACCTTCCTCACGCTCCCTCCCCTGACATTGTACACTCTGCCTAATCTACCATCATCATCTATCTCCCACTTTAGACACACTAATACTGACAAAGTGCTATCTCTTCTGATGAAGGCGAACCCCTCTTGTGCCCCATCAGATCCTCTTGTTCCTCAGCTAGTCAACCCTATTGCCCCTTAGTGGCCTTGCCTCAAGGAACTCTCCAACCTGTCCTTCGACTCTGCTTGCTTTTCCTGTGTTTTCAAAACAGCCACGGTCATCCCTCTTCTAAAAAGCAGGGGGCTGAACCGAACCTACCGGCTAACTTTCGCTCTGTCTCTCCTTCCGCATTACTCTAAAGTGCTTGAAAGGGTTGTGTTCAACCGTTTTACCAATTTCCTAGACATCCACAACCTTTGAGACCACCTACAAGCAGGTTTCTGCTTCTGTCACTCCACTGAAACTGCTGTTATGAATGTGTCCAACTTCATTGCCTCTGCTAAGCACTCCAACCTATCCTCTAACTTAATTCTACTTGACCTGTCTGCTAAATTTGACACTGTTGATCACTCTGATCTCCTTAATACTCTTCTTCTTGGGATTCCCGATTGAGCCCTTGCCTGCATTGACTCCTACCTTGATTCTTGCCAATTCTCTGTCTCCTGGAGCAACAACACCTCTCAACTCCTCTAACTGTTGGTGTTCCATAAGGCTCTGTCTTGGGTCTCCTCCTCTTTACACTCTATACCTCTGCTCTTCGGGTACTAATCTCCTCCTTTGGGTTCTCATACCAACTCTTCGTTGACGACACCGAAATCATCTTCTCTTTTCCTGAACCCTCTTCTACTCTATATCAAAATTTCCATCTGTCTTTCTGCCATTAAATATTGGATGATTTTGCACTCTCTGAAGTTAAACTTTACCAAAACAGCAGTGCTCTTCTTCCCTACCAAAAGCTCTCTCTCATCTCTTCCTCTGCCTATCCAGTTCCTACCTGACACTCTCCTCTACTCTTATTCAGCTAGACACCTCTGTGTCATCTTTGACCCTTCTCACACCTTCTCTACTTTCATCTCCAAAACTGGAACAGCAGTGTGCCTCAGCCTCCTATACATTAGGAAGATCCGGCACCTCCTTCCTTTCAACACCACCAAGCATCTCTTAACCACTCTTGTCTTCTCTAAACTCTGTGCCAGCAACCTCTTTGGTCTCCCCAAATATGCGTTCTGTCCTCTTGGCAAGATCATTAACTTTTCAACCATGACTCACTTTAAACTTCCTCACTAATACCTACTTTCTTCTACTGTCCCCAGGCTGGATGTCTGATAATACAAAACCGGGCCAGATTTAAATGTCTTTTCCTGGTTCACAAATCTTTTCACGGTAAGGCTCCACTGTATCTAACCTCCTCTATCCAACTCGTGAGGACAGTTCAGGGGCAACACACTAGCCTTGGAAGCAAGACGATGCGGTGCAATACAGGTTTGAACCCTGGTTCCGCGCTTAGAAACCTCTGGGTATTAAGCGCGTTATAAATATCCAATTCTTTTTGTTTTTTTTAATTGTAATTTTATAGTTTGATTTACAAACTTTTTAAAACAATATTTCATTCATTACACTTCTAGATTTTGATTTTTCAGGAAACAGTTTCAGTATGGTCCTTTAGAGTTTCATCTAGATAGTCAATGAATCGACGACATAACATCACTTTTTCCCCTCCAAGACTTCGAAACCACCAGTCTTCTATATTCGATAAAGTGTATCAGGAGGGTAGGGAGCTTCCTTCTATAAGATCAGGTTGCCCTCTGCCCCCAAAGTTTGTATGGAGACAATTTGGTTCCAAAATTGAACGATGGTTGTTGTCAGACTCCTGTTGTTCCCTAACAGGATGAGGTTCCATCTATCACTGCTATCTAGCTCAGGCCCCTTCATAGATATAATTTCTCTGAACCAATTTCTCTTATCCGTAAGCGCAGGGCAGATCATAATGATGTGATGTAAATTCTCCACCATCAGTTTGTTCTCACAAAATCTGCAAAAAGCTGCTTCTTTCGAAATGTGTCTGTTTTTTGCCATGAGTTCTCGTGTGGGTAATAGATTCAAACGTAATCTAAAAAATAAGTCCCTAATTTTCCCATCCGGAAATTGTTTGAGATAAGATGGCAGTTCATTCATTGCACGAATGTCAGTCTCAAATGACAAATTCATCTGGTATTGGGATTTTCCAGCCATCGTATGAATCCAATCATTTCGCTGTATATTTTTTTTGCGTATTGCGGTCGCTTCATTAACATCTCAAGGGATATGGAGTTTGTAGCCATTATGGGACTCAATGCGTTTTTCCACGTTGCTAGGACTGTATTGGCGACTGCGATATTCCTTTCTTCAAAGACTCGATATGCTGGGATGTCTTCCTCATTAATCATCTTTCTGTATAATTCAACTTTTTTCCACTCAACTATTGAGTGTAGGGATTGCAACGCAACCTCATGTCTGATTCTGATGATTGGAAAGGATTTCGGTAGAGCCAATATTTTCCGCCAAAACAGACCCTCTAGACGGTCCCAAATAGATTGGTCAATGTTTATCAGTGTCTCACTGCCATATGTTAAAATGGGCGTCACTTTTTGTCGATAGAAAATGACAATCGGTTTTAATGAAAATTGACCAAATTTTCTATGTAGGAATACGCCTTGTCATGCCAATGACAAAGTTTTAGCTCTTAAATGATTTGTCCAGGGTATTTCTACTTGCGATTGGTTCACTAGTAGACCCAGATATTTTATTGATGACACTTTGCTCAATTTTATGTCGTTCATGTAGAATTGGAAGTCTTTTTTTTTGGACTTTCTTTGCGACAATTACAAAATTTTTGTTTTATCAATATTTATCTCTTATTTATTTTCACTCATGTATTTTGCAAGCTCCCTTAAGCTTCTTTGGAGCCCTATCTCAGTTTTGTCCAAGATGACGATATCATCTGCATACATTAGATGGTGAATTAGATGGTTGTTCAATTTAGGTGGGTTTGCCCCAAAAAAGCGAGGAGCATCAGGTAGATCTGTAGTGTAGAGCTTAAAAAGTGTTGCAGCAAGAGGGCAACCTTGTTTAAGACCATTCTCTGCGTTGATAGGTGCCGATAAATCGCCTTGTTGAGATCTAAATGTTGTATTGTTGTATAGTTGGATAATTGGCTCCAGTACCGTCGACGGGCAATTCCACTTTTTGAGTTTTTCCCATAGGGTGGATCTATTCACCATATCGAAAGCCATATGCAAGTCGATGAATGCTGCATAAATGTTGTAGTTGTTAGCCATCGCTTCATGTTTCAATAGATTCAGAATCATGAGGTTTACATGTGTTCCCGTACCTTTTGTGAATCCAGTTTGTCTAATGTCGAGTCGAATTTTTTACTTTCTTTGATCCATATATTAAGGTTGTTAAGCAGCAGAGTTGCAAATATTTTTCCAATCGGATCTAAAAGGGCGATCGGTCTATAGTTTGATGGCAATTTTCTGTCCCCTGCTTTATATATGGGTATCAAGATGGCTTTCGTCTAGGTAATCGGAATTTATTTCCAGCATTCGATCGTGGTGAAGAGATGTAAGCAAAATCTGGCCCAGTCCTCAGGATATTTCTTTATGATGACATTGCTCAGGCCATCGGGGCCAGGCGCTCTTGATGTATTCAGCTTTTTTATTATTGCGATGATGGATTTGAATTTCCAGGCATTTGTCCATGGGGACGTTTCTCTCTGATCTAGACCAATTAGCTGTTTATTCGTGGTCAGTTTATAAATCGACTCATAGCGACTAATCCATGCACCTTCAGAAATCCCTTGAATGATATTACGGTGCGTGTCTATTTGTGGATTTAGAAGATTCCACAGTCCTCTTGTGTTATGCGTCTTCAATTGTGCTAGCATGGCTTCTGCATCTAGTTGCGCGAGTAGAGCTTTTGCATTCTTTGTCCAATTTCTGTATCGCTGTTTGACTTTGCGGATCTCATTTTCTATGTTCGGACATTTCCTTGTTTTAAGTTCCAAAATCTTTCTCCGCATATCTTTTTTCTTTTCTCTGAGTTGGGGATTGTATGCGTGAGTATGGATGTTCTTATTGCGGAGTTGGTTGTGAGTCTTCCGCAGAAAGGGAGTCAAAATCCACTCATAGTTTATTAGTTTTCCGCCAGTCTGTGTGTTGGACAGATATGTTGTTGTTATTTTCCTCATTTCATTGTCATTGATACGCAGTCTAGTGCTTGCCAAGTTGATTTCCAACGGAGGTAAGTTGATTTTATCTCCTGTACTATACGGCACTTTCAAGGTGATGCTGATAATATGATGGTCACTGTTAACCGATCTTGTATTCGCTTGCGCTTGTAATTTAGAGACTAGATTTGCCGAGATGTATATATAATCTAGAATTTCTACTTGTTTTCCATTCGTCCAAGTAAAAGATGTAGCACTGGATTTCAACTTGTAGGTGCAATTAAGCTGCCTCATGGTGGTTTCCTTGGTCCAAATCCTTGCACTCGCAGATAATTGTGCTTTATCCTTAAGTCTATCCTGCTTGTCGAATAAATGAATATTAAGATCCCCACAAACTATTATTTCGATCTCCTTAAGTTCCAAAACGAGATTATCTATCGCAGAGAACAGCATGTCAATAAAGTTGTCTGTTTCAATCGCTGCCTGGTTCCAATAGAGATTAAATATCCCTAACGTCTGGGGGGTTCCTCGATGTACGTGTCCTTCAATCGTGCTAGTGGATAGAATTTCTATAACGGTTTGTATATTCAAGGAAAAATATTGATACTATCCACCAGGCGTATATTTTCTTCGATTTTAATCAGGGTAAGGAGACCAGAAGACGGGCGTCCTATTTTTCGTGTTATTGCTGGGTTCATGGAAACGATGTATCCATCACATCCAGGCAAAGTATCAATCCATGTCTCCTGCAGACGGATGATGTTATGTTTCCATAGGTCATCTGTATTTGCACGGAAGAGGTGAGAGGACCCTCTGGAGTTCCAAGTACAGAGGGTCATTGTGGAAGTGGTCTGCTTAGTTGATGGTTAAGAATAATCAGTTCTTGATGACGACACCGTCATGTAAGAGGATTCTGCCTCTCTCCAGAACGGTGTATTGACAGAATTCATTCTCGTTGTTAGCGTTGGCAGGTTTGGAGATTCAACTTCTCTCCAAGATGGTACATTAGTTAGATTTGCTCGAGTGTATTTATAAATCACTCTTTCTGCTGACGAGGGCTTGCTACAATGTGTGAACATCTCTGAGGCATTAACAGCAACCGCTCCTTGTTTCTCCTGCTTATCTGACCTTTTTTCATAGTTCTGTCGGGAACACAATCCATTTCTCTTAATTGTTGTTATTGCTGTACATGAAAACCCTAATGTCAGAAAATGGGAAGCCTCCTTGATTATCTTTTGTATATTCTCTGTATTGTGAAATTGCACGTGCACTACATCCAATTTCTTCTCATCTGTGAATTCCACCAGTTTGATATGACTTGTGTTAATCCATTGAAGTGCGGGAATCGCATGAAACAACCGTAATGTGTTTGTTCGGTTCAAGATCAAATCATCATG
Organism: Ambystoma mexicanum; assembly: GCF_040938575.1. Taxonomy (NCBI): domain Eukaryota; kingdom Metazoa; phylum Chordata; class Amphibia; order Caudata; family Ambystomatidae; genus Ambystoma; species Ambystoma mexicanum. Next base: position 196,069,721 of record NC_090937.1, on the reverse strand, counting down.
ATATTTATCTACTTTCAATTTTTCAATTTTTAGTTCTGTATCTTGTATTAGTTCCAAAGGATTAATGAAATTAGGTTGTCTCAATAGTGACCCTGCATCTTGGTCTATACTGTTTGCTCGCAGAGACCTCTGAATGCTTTGTGTTCTCTCTTGTGGCTGCGAGATAGAACATTCACTGTCTGAAATAGATTCCACGCTGAGAATTGATAGCTCTAACTCACTATCAGATATATCTTCACAAGTGAGCTGTGTTAGTGTAGAATCAATTGTGTGTCCTTCTTCATAAGAATCAATGATTATAAGAGATTGTACATTATTAGGCATTCTAGTGTCCCAATTGCCTTCTTCAGAGTAAGTAGACAGATTTAAGAGTGCAGCTTGACTAGATGGATCGTCATTCTGTTGGGCTTCAGCTACATGCAATATCTCATTTCCAATCGTAGAGGACTCTACTGGGATCGTGTCTTCTTTGTCTATTTTATGTACCTCTGGGGTAGTATTAGATTGCCCACCATTCTTCCCCCCTTGTTGGGTAACTTTGATTACTCCAGGGGTTGTCAAATTTCGTAAAAATGCTCTAGAGCCATTTGATTTGTTTTTCCTTGAAGATTTTTTTTTTTTTTTTTTTGGATTGCAGTTGCTGCGGAATATTAACATTGTTCTTTGATTTTTCGAAGATGGCAAACATTTCCAGCTGTTTTTCATGTGCTACAGGTTTGTTCTCACTGGATTGTGGTATAGATGTATTCGGCATGTTGGGTGGAACCTGGTCACTACTGACATGCAAAGGGTCTGTTGCTTGTGGGGTAGCTGTATTGATCTCATTTTCCTTGGGGCCTTGTAAATTCGTAGCCTTCTGCCCATTTGCCAAGATCTCCAGCAATCCTGCTGTTAATGTAGCCTTCTCTTTGTGTTCTCTTCTGGTTATTTCGAATAGTCTTGATTGCCATTGGGCACTCGTTTCGGCCTCTTGATTTAGTCGAGTGTGTATGTTGTTTACAAAGGTCTCCAGATAAATTTGTTTCATGTGGATTAAGGCAAGTAGTGTAGCTTGATCTTTTTGTGCGTCGTGATTATTTTCTAATAACTTCATAAATGGGCTCAATGCCTGTGATGTTACCGCTAAGAGAAGATTTTGCAGGTCCACCAAAGTCGTCGGAATTACTTCAATTGCTTTTGAAGGAGGTAAGTTCTGTTGGCATTGACAAAAGCGATTTGCGCCCGAGATCTGATCTGGTAATGTAACAGAATCTTCAAGTAGGTTATTGCTCTTTGTTATCCCCACACTTTGATGCATCTTTGTCATAGTGAGGTTTGTATTTCGCGGCGTTGATGCTAGCCATGAGTGCTCTTCCTTGATTTTAGACTGTAGATTGAATACTTCATTTCTTTTATCCTAATTGATCGATAAATCTTCAATTTCTGTGATGTCCATCGACAAACGCATCTGGCGTTGATCTTTCTTGTTTGGGTGGTGATCTCTAACATCTGCCTTCTTGTTAGCTTTGGAAAAAGCTTGTTCCCAGCGTTTTTTTGCTGCAATAGCTTTTTCCTTTTGTGAAACGGGCAGCCCACACATTTCTATCTGTATCTTATGGGGATGCTTAGAACACGACCCGGTAATGGCAAATTCAGTGACTGATGGGGCCGCCTCATTCACCACCGGGGGAAGTGAGTTGTTCGCCAAAGTCTCAGAGTGGCCTGGTGTGGAAATAACTCCATGTGTCTGTCGTTGTGGAGAATTTTTATCTGCGTTACTGGATCCCCTGCTTACCAGATCCAAAGTAGTATTGGACTTGATTTTAGATCTGGTCGCTGGTCTACTTGCAGCAGACATCATTTAATCTACTATATTTGTTGAGTTTTCAAAAGGAATGAAAAAAAAATAAAATTAAAATAAAATAATAATATAGCAGCAGATTCACTCATAAAATACCGCAACCGACAAATGTGCCTTAGTTCCACAGACTCCTGCTTGAATAGGCCAAGTTTGACTATTCAGGAAATATCTCTGTAGGAATAATAACGGTTCAGTCAGGATCAAAGGATCCAATCCCGCAGTCTCCTGACTGAAATTTCACCGTTTCGTGTTCTAGAGTTACTCACAGGCCGCGCCCAATGTTTCTCAAGGACAATCGCTCATGAACAGTCCAGCACCCAGAGGAGGTCGGCAGACGCGCAAACAGCGACGGCCGTGGCCTCCCAGAGCAGGTGAACCCGCAGGATCCTAGGCGGCACCCGCTCTTAGAGTCAGACCGGAGCTCGCGCAGAGCGCACAGCTGACTCTGTGTCACCTGATCTGTGAGCCGGCAAGGGGGCTCGCTCCGGGCGCACAGCTGTAGCAGGTGAGGAAGGAAGAGGAGAGGAGAGGCGGGGGAAACGGAACGGGGGGGGGGAGAAAGATACGCTGTAATTGTCTGCTACCAGCGTGAGGCTGGATCTATAGTAAACCCCGTTAATCCCAGTTCGAAAAAGGGCAATGCGGATTTAATCAGAGACCGGATCCAAATGGTCCAAGTACAAAAGTGCAGAGTAATCACGGGGCCGTCCCCGCTCAGGCAGCACGGCTAAACAGTTTACGTGGCTGACACCGCCAGTTGAAGCAAGTGGAGGTGCAAACAATTATTCCAGGGGAAATGGGAGCCGGCGGATAGCAAGGGCGTAAAACTCTGAGGCGCAAAGTCAGTCGCTCAAAACAAACATGACCTACATCAACAGTTTGAGGCAATGGCTTAACCTCCGCCTCAGCCCAGAAGCCCAGAGACAAGAGACTCTACGACACGACTCCGCGGCCCGCTCCGCGGCTGGGACTGGGTTATGAAGAGTCAGGTGATCCCAGGCAATTCCGTCGCAGTAGAAAGCAGACTGCAGCTCCTCTCACTCAGCAGGCACAGTAGCACAAGAGACTCTACGACCCGACTCCGCGGCCCGCTCCGCGGCTGGGACTGGGTTATGAAGAGTCAGGTGATCCCAGGCAATTCCGTCGCAGTAGAAAGCAGACTGCAGCTCCTCTCACTCAGCAGGCACAGTAGCACAAGAGACTCTACGACCCGACTCCGCGGCCCGCTCCGTGGCTGGGACTGGGTTATGAAGAGTCAGGTGATCCCAGGCAATTCAGTCGCAGTAGAAAGCAGACTGCAGCTCCTCTCACTCAATATCCAATTAAAATACAACTCTACAAGCCTTCTCGTAATATCTGCTATGCCTCCTTGAATACCCTTGTGGCTCCTCATCCTCCCTGTGCTTCCTCTCCTTGCATGGAATTCTGTTCCCCTGGACATCCTAGAAACAGTCCACACAGATTTGTTCAAAACCAAACTAAAAGACTACCTACTTGCCTCTGAGTTATCCTCTTAACCTAACTCTCATCTGCCTGCTAGCTAACATTTTTCTTTCACATCTAACCTGCCTCTGTCCCTCACGTCCTCTGTCTCCACTCTAGTACTTCACCTATCATGGTCACATCCTGGGCACAGTTGGCCGTACCGCCTACCTGCAATTAAAAATGTAAAATGTTGGTTGTCCTTAATCTATATTGTCCCTGGTGACTGCTCCATTTGCTCCCCTCAACAACCTGGTCACAATGTCCCTCAAACGCACCCTATTGTAAAGGCTCACTGCTTCCTGTCAAATCCGATTTTTTATCTACTGTATGTTCTTTTGTGATCAAAAGAGAATTGTTCCTCCTATAAATTAATCTTGTTCGCTGAGGAATGGGCCTGGAGAATGTGTTACCCAGAGTTGCTGGACACGGCCAACTGCCCCCCTTAGCATCTTCTGCACAGGACGGACCTCCTCTACCACTAGGACAGGAGGGTCCTGCACCTTACAGCCTGAACGTTCATGCCTGGCTGCTGAAAGGGTTAAGTCTAGGAAGTGGTGTTTGTCCGAGAATATTCTGGACATGCTCCTATCTATTAGAAGACCCACTGCCAAATCCATATATGCCTGTAGGTGGCGCAAGTTTTCATCTTGTTGCTGGGAGAGTGATCTGGACCCTTTTATCTTCTCCACATCCTTTGGCCCGGACAGGCTTACAGATTTGTAGCGTTAAGGAGTATCCTATGGCCATTTTGGTCTTTTTAAGAGGCACCCGGAGCAGGGCTCCTTGTTCACAATCCCCACGTTGATCCAATATCTTAGGGGTCTTTCCATTATGTTTCTCCCACTCCAGTTGTTTTTTGGCGTGGGGTGTAATTTAGTGTCAATGTTTTTATGGTATCACGTAATAGAATTGCGGCAAAAATGTCGCTGGTAAAAATAATCACAGCAAAAATGCTGTGGTTTGACCCGGTAAAGGTGTACCCCATTATATCATTTATGGCGAGAAGGGTTGCAGGGGTGTCCCCCGCTCTCCTTAAATGGTATAATGGGTCCGGGGGGTTGTGGGGGTGTCGCCTGCATCCTTTACATGATTGTGGCGCAAAAAACCACTGCATTTTTGCCACGATATTTTGTATTCACAGCCATTTTTGCTGCGATTTTAAGACATGGAACCGTTTTTATTGGGTGCTCCGTTTGAATCCCATCATTCTTGTTCTTTAAAACTGCTTACTCTTATGGGGATTTTCCTGGTTGTCATCACTTCCTTTAGACGGAGGAGTGTGCTCCATGCCCTGCCTGTAAAACCTTCATACTTGGTTTTTGCCAAGGAAAAGGCAACATTGAGAGTTTGTCCCGCCTGCCTTCTGAAGGTGGTCTCTGATTTCCATCTCTCTCAAAGATCCATCTCCTGTCTTTTTTCCTCTTCCTCATCCTTCCAAGGCAGAGGGGTGTTTCCATTGACTGGATCCAGTGCGGGCCCTCAAGTTCTATGTCTCACTGACACAGGGGACCAGGTCTGATGATCATTCTTTTGTTGGTTACTCAGATGTCTGAGCTGGCAGGACTGTTAACCAAACAGACCCTGTCTAGATGCATAATTCTCTGCATCTCGGAATGCTATGGTTTGGCGTGGGAGGAAAGGAGTTCATTCGAAGAACAAATTACTTATCTTTGGTAATGTTATCTCTGATGGAGTTTCCTGCCATGGATTCCTCATCCTCCTTACCTGCCCTCTTTGGGTAGCTGGAGCAATTTAGATCTGCTGTCCCTCTGCGTAAAACTGTTAGGAAAAAAGGGTGGAACGGAGGTCACAGGACGCGGCACCTTTATATATACTTGCCGCAATGTCATGTTGGGTGCGGGACATGTCGAGGTGTCTGGCGGGGCTGTGCTGCATCTCCTGAAGGTGGCAAAGTTCCCAAAGAGCAGCTGGCACTGGGAGATAGATCTCATATATGAGGATTCCATAGGAGGAATGTCCACCAGAAAGAGAATTACCAAAGGTAAGTAATTTATTGTTCCGGGGACAGGTTTCAAGCAGCAGATTCCATGAGTTGTTTGGCTACTGCTAACCACGAGTGGGAATTAAAGAGGGGGATTCTGATTCAAAACTTCAACAAGTGGCGATTTCCCCAAGTTAAATAATTTGCAGCAAACTAACACAAGAAGTGCATCTATGCCTTGAGGTAGGGCTAGGGAGACAGCTTGTTAGACAATTTTCTAAAGGTACCATGGGATGGTATGTCTGCACTAACGTTCCCTCCTCTTCCCTGCATACACAACCGCATTTCTAAAGTTCCATAGGGCAGCCAATTGCACTCTTTCCTTCATTGCACCCAGTTGGCCAGCAAGGTTCTGGTTCTCCGATCTGAAGATTTTCATGAGCTGTTCTGACCTCTCCCACACCCCCCTTCAGCCTGAAAATCTGTGAATCTATTTTACCAGGGGAACAGTGAGGTCTTTCACCCCTCTCCATGATCGCTGAGCTTCCCGGCGTGTTCCTGAGACCAGATCCTTGGGACACCTGAGCTTATAGGAGGAACATTTACATATAATCCACGCTGCTAGGAAGACCTCTACAATACAAAAGCAAGTGGTTAAAGTTCTGCCTCCGGTGTCCAGGTAAGAGAACAGTGTGGTCTTGCACCCCTCTCCATGATCGCTGAGCTTCCCGGCGTGTTCCTGAGACCAGAACCTTGGGACACCTGAGCTTATAGGAGGAACATTTACATATAATCCACGCTGCTAGGAAGACCTCTACAATACAAAAGCAAGTGGTTAAAGTTCTGCCTCTGGTGCCCAGGTAAGAGAAGAGTGAGGTCTTGCACCCCTCTCCATCATCGCTGAGCTTCCCGGCGTGTTCCTGAGACCAGATCCTTGGGACACCTGAGCTTATAGGAGGAACATTTACATATAATCCACGCTGCTAGGAAGACCTCTACAATACAAAAGCAAGTGGTTAAAGTTCTGCCACTGGTGCCCAGGTAAGAGAAAAAAATCAATTGTCTGCCTCTGGATGTGGGGCTTTCGTTCATCTCAGAGCTAGCAACTTCAGGCGTGCAATTAGACTGTTGCAGGACATACCTGGCAAAACTAGCTGCATACTTTAACTCGGATAGTAAAGCATTCTTTTTAACTAACCCAGTAGTAAAATGCTATATTGACAGTTTATGCCATCTATACCCTCCAGTTAAGGTTCTTCACACTAAAAGGGACCTAAATTTAGTCTTAACTGAAATGTTTGTGTTAAACCGTTTGAACATCTGGGTACGACAGATATCAGACTAGTCTCTTGGAAGGTCGCTTTCTTCCTCGCCATCAATTCAGCAGGATGAGTTAGCAAGCTGTAAGCACTGTGTGCTGATCCACCATTCAGGGGTTTTCACTTGGACAAGGTGATGCTTAGTACGCATCCCTGTTTTTTTTTCTTTCTGATGACTGTATCAGAATTGTGTCATCATTTTCACATTAACCAGGAGCTATTTTTACCAGTGTTCTTTCCTAATCCTTCTTCAGATCTGGAAGGAGTTCTATCTACACTGCCTGGATGTCAGGAAAGCCCTGAAATTCAATGGATTGCTTTTCTACCGCAGATTCCTCATCTTGATAGATATCCATCATACAGCTCTGCTGTTTGTAAACTTTTCAACAGCGGGCGTAGTGGACCTCGACTCGGCTGTTGATCCGTCTTGTCCGGCTGTCGATCGTCAGCTCCAGAACTGATGTCCACACGCTCGCACGCTGCAATCGGGAACATGACTCGAGTTTATGCCAAGTTTTTTTGTACCTAGTTGAACGTTTTCTCAGAAAACCTCGACGCAATGTTGTCTCACAGAGTTTTGGGCTTCATGCAATGCTGCGATTGTGAGGCCAAAATGTCTGTAACTGATCCCCACAACGTGTGTCGGTGGAGCCTAGGTGTTGGTCACGACACAGAGGCTTGTGCGTCGTGCATAAAGATGCAGCCCAAGTCCCTACGTGAGAGGGCCGGGAAACTGGCTTTGGGCTGACTGGTCACCAAATCTCGGGCGTGGTCCTTCATCTGGTCTTTGAAGGCCGAGACTGAGGAGCCTCCGCCCGACAAAGGGAAGGAACGACAGTGCAAGAAGAATAAGAAATGGTGCCTCTCCAGGAGCCGTTCCTAGTCATCTTCCTTGCTGAAGAAGAAGCGGCACCACTGCCATCGAGGTGAGTCCAGCTCGTCGTCATATCAAGGTAAGTCCGCAGCTGAGCCGACCACTCAGGAAGAGTGGGAAAGCTTTAAGACTTCCATGCTTGAAATGGACCACTCTGTCGTCGACATCAGACGCATTCGGGCATCACGCCTACGAGGCATAAGTCATCAGAGGGCCATAAGGCAGATACCTACGACACCCATCGTCATCAGAGCGTTCCTCAGCGCCGAGAGAACCTTCGGCATTCACCGTTTCAACTTTGAAACCTATTCTTAAGCCCTTGGTGCCGATAGTCAGCGACGGTTCATTTGTGCCGCTGTCAAGATAAGGTTTTTTTGACACGAAGCAATCCATATTTGGTGTCGATGACCCAGTCAACACTGTTTACACCAGGCCAATTTATTGGCCCTAGCTCAGGGTCTACAAGACGCCAGTGGTCTGGATAATTCCCCAGTCCTTGGGTTACAACAAAACCAGCTCTATACCCATGCTAATATCAAGTTCAGGGATCTGGTTCACAGGGTTGTTCACACCCTTGGGTTGAAGGCGTCCACCACACCTCTTCAGTGGTATGAGCTCACTGACATTTTGGACGAGGGTCCCGCAGTTGAGCATTACATACCATTCAACCCAGTCATTGGGGACCCTTTAGCCTCCTTATGGCAGCACCATTATACTATTCCCCTTGTAAATGCCAATTTTACAGGGAAGTATAGGCTGGCAAGAGGAGACCCTTCTTTCATCGCCACACACCCTTCCCCAGAAGGATTGATCATACAGGCTGACACTATTTCCACCAGACCAACAGAGAGAGGGAAAGAAATCGGACGCATTGGCCAGAAAGGTGTTCACATCTGACAGCATGGCGCTCAAAGCCACAAACATAGCCTGTGGATTTGCCAACGTAGCGTACTGCGTTGGCAGAGCAATGGGTTCAGCAGTAGTAATCAAACGCTAAGCCTACCTGAAAACCTCTGCCTTCTCTTTGAATGTTCAGAACAGGCTGCTGGACATGCCTGTTGAGGGAGACATGCTTTTCGGTCCGAAAGTGGACAAATCCTTGGAGAAATGTAAGAAATCCAAGCAGACTGCTAAATCATTGGGCCTAGAAGCCCAGCCGGCCAAACCTGCCTTCAGCTTTGCCTCCAGGGGCAGATGCTATTGATGTTACGTACCCCATGGCAGGAAGCAGCAGCTCCTGCGAGCAAGGCAAAGGCACAGGCGATTCTCACATCCCGGAAAGGGCAGAGGGGCCTCTAGAGGTCAACTAGCAGCAACAGCAGCAGGAGCACCTGCGCACTCTAAGCCGCTTTGATTGTCCCCTCCCACGATGCAACGGTTGGCTGATGGTTGCCAGGGCATTGGCCCCAGTGGCAGGAAATAACCTCTGATGCCTGGGCCCTGCAGTTGATTCGGTGGGGTTATTATTTGCCTTTTCTAAAGAGTCCTCCAGACAGACCCCCCCCCCACTGCCCCCAATCCAACCGGGACAGGTGCTCCAGTAAGAACTGAGAGCCTGGTTATTGAAGGGTGCCATGGAAGAGGTACCTCTCGATCAAAGAGAGGGTGGGGTTTGTATTCCTGGTATTTTCTGCTGCCCAAGAAGGGAAGAGGTCTCTGTCTCATCCTGGAGCTCAGGGCCTTGAACAAGTTCCTAAGGAAAGACAAATTCAGGATGGTGATGTTGAAAGAAATTCTTCATGCTCTCGAACTTCAGGACTGTCTAGTATCAATAGACCTACAGGGCGCTTATTTCCATGTGCCGATACACCAAAAGTTCTTAAGGTTCCTCATAGGAAATGAGCACTATCAGTTCAAAGTGCTTCCCTTTGGTTTGACTTCTGTGCCAAGGGTCTTCACCAAGCTCGTAGTGGTAGTTGCAGCTCACCTCAGGAGATCCGGGGTCCATGTATTTCCGTACCTGGACAACTGGCTGATCTGAGGGAAGTCGGTGGAGCAGGTCTTGTCTCATCTAGAGGACACCTGCCTGCTACTTCAGAGGCTGGGCTTCTCCCTCAACTTGACAAAGTCCCATTTGACACCAGTTCTGCGGCTCCAGTTCACCAGAGCCGTCCTAGACACCCAGGTAGGAAAGGCTTTGCCTCCCGAGGAGAGAGTTGGCAAAATAGCCCAGATGGAGCATTTGTTTCAGAAACACACCACCCTTCCAGCAGCTTCCTTTCTCCGCCTCTTGGGTCTCATGGCCTCCTGTACTTTCCTATTGCTAGAGGCCAGGCTGCGTATAAGATCCCCCCAGTGACTCCTGAGGGACCAGTGGTCTCGGTATCTGGGAGCGCTTACGGATTGCCTTTCAGTGTCCAGCCAGGTAGTCCATGAATTTGGCTGGTGGAACATACACAGCAATCTATTGACTGGAGAGCCCTTCTGGCCTCCTTGGCCCCAGCTCTGAGTGGTCACTGATGTGTCCCTGAAGGGTTAGGACGCCCACTGCGAGGATATTCAGATGAATGGACTCTGGTCTCCATCAGAAGCCAGGTGGCACATCAACAGGCTGGAGTTGCGGGCCATCAGGTTAGCCCTGAGGGCTTTTGCCCCATCTCTCAGAGGGGAGCATATCCTCATCCTGCCAGACAACACGGTGGCCAAGCACTACCTCAACAAGCAGGGTAGTGTGCACTCTGCAAGAGGCAATTCAGCTTTGGTTCTGGTTGAGAGAGAAACAAATCTCAGTCTTAGCAGTTCATCTGGCGGGGGAAGAGAACACCTTGGTGGATGCTGTGAGCATGTAGAGCATGGTCTCACATGAGTGGGAAGTGTGCCGTGAGGTCCTAGAGGAGGTCTATGTTCTCTTGGGTACCCCAGATGTGGAGCTGTTCGCCACTGATTCCAACAGGAAGTGCAAACAGTTTTGCTTGAGGGAACTCCAGAGAACGGCGCACCAGGGGACGTATTACTGGTGGATCGGATCTTCCCTCTCCACTACGCCTTCACCTCCACCCCCGATTCCTGTCATCCCTTGGGTTCTCAGGAGGTTGAAGAGATGTCGAGCGACCATGATCTTGATCACCTCGGATTGGGCGACGAGAACGAGGTACTCCAATCTCCTGGATCTGACCATCTGTCCACCTCGGTGGTTGCCTCGGTGTCTGGATCGCCTAACGCAGTCGGAGGGTCCCCCTGACCCTGGATTCCCTCAACCTACATGTGTGACTCTTGAGAGGATGAGGTATGATGACTGAGACCTCTCGGGGGAGGTACTTGAGGGGTTGCTGGCTGCATGCAAACCTTCTACAAGATCTCTGTATGTGTAAAGTTGGGGAAGATTTGAGGCGTGGTGCAAGGAACGCAAGACTGACTCTATCTCTTGCCCCCCTTCCCATACACCACCTCAGTGACAGAGTTCCTTCTGTCACTGGCCTCTTCAGGCCTTTTGGTTGCCACAGTCAAAGGGTGTTTGGCCGCCCTGTCTATATTCAATAGATCACCAGACCAGGGTTCCTTTTTTACTATTCTGATCATGGCTCAGTTCATCAAGGGCCTTCTCAACAAGTTTCTGCCATCCCCATTTGTGGTCCCAGATTGGGATCTTAATCTGGTTTTGACCCACTTGATGGCAGCTCCATTTGAGCCTATGCACTCATGTTCTTTGCGGCTGTTGTCCCTTAAGACAGTCTTCTTGATCGCGATCACATCTGCCGGGCTGGTTAGCGAACCTCCTTTTCTGAAGTTCATTCGTGTGAAAGTCTCTCTTAAGTTCAGACCCAGATTCCTTCCTAAGGTGGTTTCATAGTTTCATCTGTCCCCGTCTATTGATTTACCTGTCTCTTACCCTCCTTCACATCCCTTGAAAGATTCAACTGCCTTGACCCCAAGAGAGCGTTAAGTTTCTATGTTGCTCGCACATCCAAGTTTAGGAAATCAGACCAGTTGTCTAGACAAGGTCTTGCCATCACTAAACAAACCCTGTCACGTTGGATTATTTTGTGCATATCCGAGTGTTACCAATCGGCAGGCAAGGAACTTCCAGGGGGCATCAGGGCACAAGAGGGGTTTCAGCCTCGACAGCCTCCGGGGGGGTTCCCGTTAGGGATATATGCCGAGTAGCTACTTGGTCATCCTTACATGCATTCACCAATGACTATGCCTTGAATGTTGCACAGGGAGCTGATGCAAGGTTTGGGAGGGAGGTTCTAAAGAATCTACTGGTTTACATTTTTCTGCCCTACTACGTTATTCTAACTGCTTGGGGAGTATATCAAAATGAGGAATCTGCAGAGAAAAGCAATCCATTGAAGGAGAAATTACTCACCGCAATGATCTTTGTATGGATTCTTCTCCCGCAGATTCCTCATCGACCCTCCCATCCATCCCCACTCAAAGTTCTGTGGGTTGTTGCTTCTGTCCAAATGAGAAGGCATCTGGTGATGGGTTTTGGAAGACCACTTCTGTCTCATTTAAAACATTAAAAAATAAAGCTATTTTTTCAATCATTGTTGTGGGGATCATTCTGTTGGGATGTATCCTTGTTAAAGTGTTTAATAGCTGATTAGACCCCTCCTGTGGTTTTTCCATCTGCAGTGCTCAAATGCGGGGGTGGGGGAATGAGGAACTGAAGCATGGGGTGTAGTTACATGCTATTTATATGACGCCTGATGTCCCTTCCGGAGCCAACAATTGAGAGCTGGACAAGACGGAATTGATGACCGAGTTGAGGTCCACTACAACCCCTGTTGATACGTTTCCAAACAGCAGAGCTGGATGATGGATATCTATCACGATGAGGAATCTGCGGGAGAAGAATTAATAGAAAGATCATTACAGTTAGTCATTTCTCATTCTTTCTGGATAGGGCAAGGGAGTTCAGGTACTGCTCTTGCCCTTTCTTAACCTTCTGGGAGGTCAGCAAGGATGCCCAAACCTCTAAGGCCACTATATACCAATGGGTCCTGGCTTGCATCCTAGAAGCATACACCATGTAGACTGCCACAACCAGAGGGACTTTATGCACATCTGGAAAGAGCCATAGTAGCTTTGATTGCTTTTCACAAATATGTCATCACAGCCCCATCTTCTTTTTGCAGGCACTACTGTCAGGACAAAAGGTTCAGGGCAGTTGCTCAGTTTGATTAAACAGTCAAAAACCTGCCTAAAAGCATGGATGAAAGGAGATAGGACATAGCAGTAAGAAAACTTTAGTCATAGTGACTAATGTACTCGTGGTGCCAGAGTTTGAAAAATATTTGTTTAATCAGTCAGACACTGCTCTCTGAGGTAGGAGAAGGACTGAAGGTGAGGGTTCGGTTGGGCCAAGAGAAGGCAGGCCAAGGCCACGCATGTGCAGCTCCTCGTGTAAAAGGAGGACAAGATATTTTTGTCCTACAATAAGTGCTGCTGCCCCATCCCTTATAACGTAATGTCCCAAAAGTAGGGAAGGAAAGGCTACTCTGTAATAGGAGAATGGTTTTTCTTTTTGCACCCATGCAATTCTTGGTTTAGATGTATAGAAAGGTTACATGTGATTTTAACAAACTAAAAAATGAAGAATACATTTTTAACGAATCCAAAACAATGAAAAAATGTTGTTTTTTTTGTTTCCCTTGTTTAAACCCCTTCCCCACCGGATTTTACCCCTTACCCCACATATATTTTTATTTAAAAATGAAATATATTTTCGTAACTTGTTTCTTTAAAATGTTTTTCATTTTCAATTTGTTAAAGTCACTGCATACCGTACATAAAGCATTTCGTGTCGAGATTTTCTGAAGCAAATAGTAAATGTCTGCAGGTTTTTCATTGTAACTATTGGTTAGAAGGCAGTACTTTGCCTTTTCAACATCTCTCCTTGGCAATGAGTTTAAAGAATGATCATTATGAACGGAAATACACCAAAATGTCGCTTCTAGAATTCTGACTCCAGAGAAATTCCAGATTTTTTTTCTGAGCCCCCTTACACCACATATATATGTTGGGGGGAGGTGGGATTGGATATAATAGTAGTATGGGAGGGAGTGTGGGGGGTCTCCCCCCTGCATATTTATGTGGTGTAAAGAGGGTTACTTTTTTTTTTTAAGTCAACATTTTTCAGCCTTTGGATTTCTGGGGGTCTTAGTAATCACATAGACCCTTATGAACATCAACTATTACTGCATGGCAGTGCCGTTGACGGTCGCCTATGGGCAACATTATCCAGATTTCTATAGATAATTAATGGCATGCCTTCAATGTCTGACTACAGAATCAAACAGCAAAAGTCCACCATTTCACTAAGCACATATAGATGTTTCAGAAAAGACCTTTCTCACTCGAACGATTAATGAGCCAAACTTTCTCGAACGTATCCCGGGAATTTCTTTAGAACAAGATCACTTACAAATATTGTTAACCCCACAGTCGACCTGCTGACATGTATTGACAAAGAATACATGGTTGCTTTTGAATCTAGGACGCTGGGTAAATATAATTATAATAATTCAATCACAGTTCTGTATCCACATTTCAAAAATATTCTTTGTCCTAGTAGACGGAATGCTCAAAACTCATTCTTATGAGGACAAATGACAGTTGTGGCGGCAAGGAATTGAAAGACTGACCAAGTGGTGTAATAGTGGTTGCTATAGACTTTTATTAAATGAAAACCAAACCTGTTGATCCCTAACTCTAAGGGGGTTTCCCTAGCTAAACTAAAGAAACTCTGGTGCGCGACAGGAAGTCTGTGTGAGTCAAAACAAAAATGCACCATCCCTGGTCACAAAGGCTCCTATTCTATCCCTGTCACTGCAACAAAACACCATGAAGTCCAGCTACTGTTTGTAATCCAGGAGACATACTCCCATCTCCTGGATGTAAAGCATCCAAATGCCTCTCAGGTTGTTCAAACCAAAGGTTCCATGTTTTCTGTAGCGCTAACAAAAAGTCGATCATTCACATAAAGTTCTCGTGGGGCTAGAATAATGACTCCCTTCTCCTAGCTTGTTCCACCATTCTTAATAAGGTGTGTAGCTCCCTTAAGGAAGTGTTCACAGTCTCTAGGTTTTGTACAATTCTTGACCCACCCCACTCGGACGATAAAGCATTTCTTGGAGTATGTCTCGACTCCCCAGTACCATCCTCCTCTGGGAATAGCCAGGGAACTGTATCACACAAATTTTTTACTGTCTTCTCTGTTTCTTTATGCTTTTATATTGAAAAGGTTCTTGATTCTTCTGGGTTTTGAAGCGTGGAGAAAATAACAATACTGGTTTTCTTCGTATCTTGAGGAAGGCAAGGTTAAGGTATGAGCTGCAAAGACGGTACACTTGGCAGAACCTGCTGTTGACCAATCATCAATGTGTAGCAGACTGATGACAGAAGATGATTGGGGTTTGGCTTGATGGTCCAGCATAGACGATTCTGGGGTGTGTACAGTGTTTCTATCCTTTGGCACGGGATCCCCCAGCTATTCGATGTTTGGGTAGAGAAGGAGAGCAAGAACTATCCCCGGGCCTCTGACCCTTTGTGGCCCCTCTGTTGTACTTTCCAGGGTTGATAAGATAAAACCCTTTTATGGCGTTTCAAGGTGTTGGGGGTGAGGGGGTCTCAGGTTCATGACAACGTGACTTCTCAATCGCTCAGGTTGGTGCTCTCACTTCATATTATTCACTGTTCGCCCCTTGTTGCCTTAAGTTTCATAGAATGTCTAAAGAATTTCTTAAACAGCTTGTCGGCCCCTCCCAGACTAGGGTTGACGCCAAGGGTAATTCTGATAACGTTTGGCTTTCTGTCTTCGTACAGAAACATGTGCAGCAGTCTCTGTTTCTACGTCTTCCAACTCTGGAGTGGTCTACTGGGCATCCACGTCTGTTTTCCTGAACCACATCCTCCACACCCCTCTCATGGGCTGTCCTGTTCTTCTTTCTGCAATATGCTTGGCCTCAATGGTTCAATGTGATCTGCTTGAATTCTTTTAATTGAATACGATTTCATGGAAGAATTTTTTTGTTTGTGTAGACTTTGCTGCAAATATATGTGGGAGGAGCCCGCACACCGCCCTTAAGCCCCCCACATTATTACACTAAACCCACCCCCACATATATTTGTACCAGAATTAATTGTAAAAACGTCCAGGAAATTGCATTAGATGAAATCTCCCACGCAGTAATCTACCTATCCCGCCTCGATTGGCAGGCCCTTCTCGGTCTTTGTCACTCTCTTGACCTCCTCCTTTGTCTGGTTTCATCCATTTTTTTTAAAGAACTGTATTTTTAGATTTTAAAACAAGTTCTGTTTTCATCCACAAGTCGGTCTCTCCAGTTTCGACTTGCTCGTCCTCATCCTTCTTTTTCTCCTCCTTCTCGATACACTTTCGCTGTTGTTTGTTTCTGATGGCCTTATATAGAAGGTCCTTCCTTGACACTACGCCCATTCCATTGACTACAGCTGTTCTGGTGTTTTTCCCGCTCGCTTGTAGAGTTCTTGAGACCTTCTTCGTCTTAGTACCTAAACCATCTTCATGGTTCGATGTTTCACAATAGTTGCACACGAGTTTAGACCTATAAGATTCAGGTAGTAGCCTCAGCCTACCGGGTTGGGTTTAAAGGGGATGTGCCTCCCGATTGCATCCTTATCCCCAGGAGGAGAGTATCTCTCTCCTTGAGATCCTCTTGCATGTTACCACCCCTAGGAGGACTGTTGGTTAGCAGCCTCACACCTCTAGCCTCATGGAGAGGGGTTCTACCATGGGGAGAAGTGATGCCATTGAAAGGATCGTCACACAGTAAAATTCCCGAAAAAACACCTATCAGGATTGCCCAACGTGGTGATAGCCATCATATGGCCTTATAATGGCTGGTTGTGGGACCCCTGTGGATCGGTTCACTAACTGGGTGAAACAGGCTTATCCATGTTGTGTGTGGCCTGAAGTGCCCAGCCACTATGAAGTCGGGGCTGTGGAAAACTGCCTGGGTTAAGATCTGCCAGAGAGGTACATCTGCTGCCATGGTTGGAACTTGGCGCCTGTATTCTGCAGCACCCTGACAGCAGCCTTGAAGTGAGCGGTCCTGCAAGTCTTAACCAAGTGTCAGCTGGCACAATAATCGGTCCGGGCATCGGAGAATAATAACTGTTGCTGTCAGTTATGTGAAAGAAGGGGCCCGAAGCCAGAGTACTCAAGTATTTTTATATATACAAAGACACCAAGTTCATGTAGCTTTCATGCACGTGACACACCTCACTTCTGCATAAGAATCAAGGTTTGCCAAGTCCTGGGGTTGCCACAGGTATTTCTCCTCCTACTCATTACTCAAGGGATGTATGTATTGTTGTATGTGGGTCAGTGGGGTTTTGTTTTATATACAGGGTGAAGAACACTGAGGGAAGGGTGCCGATCGTCGCAGGGGTGATACAAAGCCAGGAGGTCACGATGGTCAACTATTATGGCCCCAAAATGGACTCCCTTGAAACATTACAATGGGTAGAAACTCAGCTTCAGAAGTGTTCTACTAATGTTATCATCTGGGTGAGAGATTTTAATGCAATTCTTGACCCTGACATATATAAAACTGGAGGGATACTTACATCAGTCCTTAAAGCTACCAAGAAACGTCAACATATTTGCACCATGAGTGAACTTGTGAATGTCTGGAAGGGCCGTTATCGGCAAACAATGGATTAATTTCTAATCTCTGAGAGGGGGCGCTAGTTGGGTTAAGTAAAGCACTATTCTGGCACATACGCTATCCGATCATGCACCTGGGACAGTTCGAATGGCCATACCCAGGAGGAGGGGAGGTCGTAGTTCCTGTTTTTTCAAGAATGATAGCCTTTCTGATATAGTGTTTTGTGACTCTATCCGGGGAGTAGCATGAACTTGTTTCAGGAAAACGAGGGGACAGTTGCATCTTCTTCTGTACTTTGGGAGGCCTTTAAATGTGTTCTCCGTTGGGAATGCATTGCTAAGGAGGCCAGTATTCTCAAGTCTATCCG
Source organism: Ambystoma mexicanum (assembly GCF_040938575.1). Lineage (NCBI taxonomy): Eukaryota > Metazoa > Chordata > Amphibia > Caudata > Ambystomatidae > Ambystoma > Ambystoma mexicanum. Next base: position 196,052,301 of record NC_090937.1, on the reverse strand, counting down.
GGCTGAATTAGCCAATAGTGAATCACTTCTCCAACAGATTGAGGCGGACGCAGCCTTGGTTACTGATCCTGCTCTTCTGTCACAATTCCATAAACAACAGGAGAATTTTAGGGAGGCTTCCGAGAGGGGTCGGCGACGTTTGGAAACACAGCAGCTCCAACCCATGATGAGGCTGGATTCCCCTGCGCCCTCCTTTGGTTGATTTATGACTATGTAATTTTGCATCTTGACACACACTTCTTAACGACTTTTAGAACTTTTTTCAATACTAAGACTCTTCGCATTTAGAAGGCTCGGTTCCTCCGCGCCCTCCTCTGGTTGATTTATGACTAGGTAATTCTGCATCTTGACACATAGTTCTTAACAACTTTTAGAATTTGTTTCAATATTAAGACTCTTTGTACTTAGAAGGAGGTGAAGGAATTAGAATCTTTCCTAGAATCAAGAGACACATGGTACGGGTGGATGCTGGAGGACAGAATGTGTGGTTGAGTTGCTTGTGAGGGTGGCAAGAAAGAATTTCAACTCCACTGTTTCCTCCCGATGGCAAGACTGCCACGGTTTAAGGAACATGAAGTTGAGTTTCTGTTAATGATTTTCCTCAATTGGTTTACTTTTTATTAATTAAGCCTGTTATATTTTTCACATGTCAGAACACCTGCCAAGATATTTTTATACACAATACACCAATTTTTATATTTCTCTTATTTTCTTTTGAACCACAGGGTCCTCTAATTGATGCCCTGATGAAGGCGGAACAGTCAATCTTTTTCAATTGTCTTTCCCGCCGAAAACGCAATGTATATGAGGGGCCTGAAAGTTTCTACAGAGTAAAGCTGCATATCCTGGACTTCAGAATACAGCCCTCCTATTAGTATAAAAAACCTTCTTCCTGTCCGCTCCCCCCACTGCTTTGGCAGACCCTACCTCGGAAGATAAGGTTTACTCCAAGGTATACGGCCGGATTGGTTCCGTGCATAACCAATGTTTTTCAGATAATAGGATTCTGATTGGCCTTTTTCTTTGTGCACAAACCTGTGTTCATAATATCAGAAGGACTAAAGTTTATAACCTAGATGTGTTCTAAGGCTGTCTTCCTCTCTTTAATTTTTTCTTCTTTTCGTTTAGACCTTCAATTTTTTGGTTCATTGGTGTCTCTTTCCTGCCAAATGTATAAATAATTTGTGTAACACTTTTGGCGTATTTGAGGGCTGGTCTAAAGAGTCTCTTTAAATGATTTAACCCAGTTGTACCAACCCTTTGTGCAACAGTACTTTCCTTTTTTTTATTAAGTTCCGAGATGGAAGTGGCGTTTCTACATAGACAGCCGTCCCTCAACATGGGGAGGGTCAACATCCTGGTTGTCTCCTGGCTTATGCAGTTCTGGTCAAGGCTCCCAAGACCCATATAACGGCTACAATAAAGGGTGTTGGACACTTACAACATGTGGATGAGGACATTATTCAGACTCTTGTGGAGTGTTATAGGGTTCAGTGTGTTAGTCTTTGATCGACAGTAATCTTGATCTGATAGCATTGTATTGGTTTACTCAGGGTGAAAGGGCGTGGTTGGGTGTCTCTATTATAGCCTAAGAGATCCATAATGCCATGAGGGCTCTACCATCTAAGAAGGCTCCTGTTCCAGATGGCTGCGCAGCCGACTTCTATGAGACATTTGCTGCCACATCTTTTGAATATGGCATTGGAGGATGGGAGGCTGAAAGAGTCCATGAGGGAGACGGTGGCTACACATCTCTTGAAACTAGTCAAGGAGGCCACAGATTGTTCTTCGTATAAGCCGATTTTTCTCATAAATATAGACAATAAAATACTGGCAAGGATTTTGTCTGCTAGACTTGCTCCATTGATGGCTAAGACTGTAAGGGCCGATCAGGCTGGCTTTATTCCGGGGAGGTCCATGTTTTATGGACTATATAGAGTGTTTGGCCTGTTTTCAGCTTTGGGTCATCCGATCTTAGTGGTTGCCTCACTTGTGGACGCGAGAAAGCTTATGTGTTCATGGTATTCAGGCAGATGGGGGTTGGGGACGTGTTTTTCTCGCTGGTTTCACTGTATACATCTCTGGTAGCCCGTATCCATATTAATGGTCAGATTTCAGGACCTACTCAGATGGGTTAGGGAGCTAGGCAGGGGTGCCTTCGTTCCCACCTCGCCCCCCGTTTATTCGCCCTGTCTGTGGAACCTTTGGCAGAATGAATTCGGTCCAAACATATCCACAGAGACGTATGTTTGCATACACACCGATTGGTAATCTCGTCGTATGCTGACAACATGATCCCGTTTGGCACCGAACCTGAGGTGAATTTGACACCCATTATGGTTGATGTTCTTGAATTTGGGCAATACTCCGGACTTCATATTATCCTGCTAAGTCTGTGTTGTTTCCCTTAACCAAAGAAACGGGGAAGTATATAGATGGGTTAGGCTTCCAGTGGCATGAAGTGAGCACTTGCCACTTGGGAATTGAGCTGGCGCGAGCTCTGGAGATTTTATATCAGAAAAACTATGTTGTGAAGCTGGTTCAAGCTAGGACAGTGTACGATCACATATCGTTGGTTAAAATGATTCTCCTCCCTAGATTTCTATATACTTTCCTTAATGTGCTGAAGAGGTGCCATAGTCTTTCTTTATGAAGTAGAAGTCCATTGTGTCAGGTTTTGTTTGGGAGGGCAGGCAGCCGCGATTGCGCTGTGATAAATTGATAGCTCCTTTGGAGAAGGGCGGACTTTCACTGCCTGATTTTGAATCCTTTTTTTTAAAAACAATTTTTATTTTGTTCCAACACGATAACTTAAAGACATTGCATTATGCTGTACATAATATCACAATACAATTATCATCTGTTTATTCCCTTCTCCCCCAACTCCCCCCTCCCCTATCCCAGCCTACTTGACACCACACAATTCTACGATCTCTTGCTTACACTCCACCAATCACTCTGATGTCTGCACCTTCTTGTGCGTGATTGTATTCCGATTCCCTGTTATCTAACGTAGTCGTGGCTAGCTCCACAATCAATTTTCTACATGCTTCCACCCCCTCCCTCTCTTGGTTCCTGCCTACTGTTTCTTGCCACACCACCGTTTCCACATTCGCCTATTTCAGTAGGTCCCTCCACCATGCCTGCACCAGAGGCCTTGTCTGCGCTTTCCATCCCATCGCTATTCTGCATTTCGCTAATAGGTATGCCTTATCCTTTAGTTTACTCACGTTTAGCTCTCTTGGGCCTAGTAAGGCTCCCCAGTAAACAAGTCAGGGGGATCCGATTTCCAGGGTAATATCCGCCTTTGTTAGTGTTCTCTTCCCAGAATCTACCAATCTCTATGAAAGCCCAGAACATATGGACCAGGTCTGCTTCAACATCCCAGCACTTTGGACTTGATTGTATTGCTGCTTGGCTACATTTTGCTATTCATTCAGGGTCAAATATGCTCTATGGGTTGCATATAATTGGATCTGTTGGAGCCTTGCATTCCTGGACACCTTCTTGTGGTATACCGTAGCTCTATTCCACGCCGCATCTGACATTGGTTCTTTCATGTAGCAGTTCATCTGGCGGGGGAAGAGAACACCTTGGCGGATGCTGTGAGCATGTAGAGCATGGTCTAACATGAGTGGGAAGTGTGCCATGAAGTCCTAGAGGAGGTCTTTGCTCTCTTGGGTACCCCAGCAGTGGAGCTGTTTGGCACGGAGTCCAACAGGAAGTGCAAACAGTTTTGCTTGACGGAATTCCCAGAGAACGGCACACCAGGGGACGTGTTACTGGTGGATCGGATTGTCCCTCTCTACTATGCCTTCCCCTCCACCCCCCGATTCCTGTCATCCCTTGGGTTCTAAGGAGGTTGAAGAGATGTCAAGTGACCATGATCTTGATCACCTCGGATTGGGCGATGAGAACGTGGTACTCCAATCTCCTGGATCTGAACATCTGTCCACCTCGGTGGTTGCCTCGGTGTCCGGATCGCCTAACGCAGTCGGAGGGTCGAGTGCTCCCCCTGACCCTGGATTCCTTCAACCTACATGTGTGACTCTTGAGAGGATGAGGTATGATGACTGGGACCTCTCGGGGGAGGTACTTGAGCGGTTGCTGGCTGCACGCAGACCTTCTACAAGATCTTTGTACGCGTAAAGGTGGGGAAGATTTGAGGCGTGGTGCAAGGAACGCGAGACTGACTCTATCTCTTGCCCCCCCTCCCAGACACCACCTCAGTGACAGAGTTCCTTCTGTCACTGGCCTCTTCAGGCCTTCGGGTGGCCACATTCAAAGTGTGTTTGGCTGCCCTGTCTATGTTCAATATGTCACCAGACCAAGGTTCCTTTTTTACTATTCCGGTCATGGCTCAGTTGCTCAAGGACCTTCTCATCAAGTTTCTTCCATCCCCATTTGTGGTGCCAGATTGCGACGTCATGGCTCAGTTCCTCAAGGGCCTTCTCAACAAGTTTCTTCCATCCCCATTTGTGGTGCCAGATTGCGATCTTAATCTGGTTTTGACCTACTTGATGGCAGCTCCATTTGAGCCTATGCACTCATATTCTTTGCGGCTGTTATCCCTTAAGACAGCCTTCTTGATCACGATCACATCTGCCGGGCTGGTTAGCGAATCTCCTTTTCTGAAGTTCTTTCGTGTGAATGTCTCTCTTAAAGTCAGACCCGGATCCTTCCTAAGGTGGTTTCAGAGTTTCATCTGTCCCAGTCTATTGATTTACCTGTCTCTTACCCTCCTTCACATCCCTCAAGAGGAAGAGCGATTCCACTGCCTTGACCCCAAGAGAGTGTTAAGTTTCTATGTTGCTCGCACATCCAAGTTTAGGAAATCAGACCAGTTGTCTAGATAAGGTCTTGCCATCACTAAACAAACCCTGTCACTTTGGATTATTTTGTGCATATCCGAGTGTTACCAATCGGTAGGCAAGGAACTTCCAGTGGGCATCAGGGCCCACTCAACAAGAGGGGTTTCAGCCTCAACAGCCTCCAGGGCGGGTTCCCGTAAGGGATATATGCCGAGTAGCCACTTGGTCATCCTTACATGCATTCACCAAGCACTATGCCTTGAATGTTGCACAGGGAGCTGATGCAAGGTTTGGGAGGGTGGTTCTACAGAATCTACTGGTCTACATTTTTCTGCCCTCCTACGTTATTCTAATTGCTTGGGGAGTCTATCAAAATGAGGAATCTGCAGAGAAAAGCAATCCATTGAAGGAGAAATTACTCACCGTAATGATCTTTGTATGGATTCTTCTCCCGCAGATTCCTCATCGACCCTCCCATCCATCCCCACTCAAAGTTCTGTGGGTTGCTGCTTCTGTCCAAATGAGAAGGCATCTGGTGATGGGTTTTGGAAGACCACTTCTGTCTCATTAAAAAATAAAGCTATTTTTCAATCATTGTTCTGGGGATCATTCTGTTGGGATGTATCCTTGTTAAAGTGTTTAATAGCTGATTAGACCCCTCCTGTGGTTTTTCCATCTGCAGTGCTCAAATGCGGGGGTGGGGGAATGAGAAACTGAAGCATGGGGTGTAGTTACATGCTATTTATATGACGCCTGAAGTCCCTTCCGGAGCCAACAATTGAGAGCTGGACAAGACGGATTGATGACCGAGTTGAGGTCCACTACAACCCCTGTTGATACGTTTCCAAACAGCAGAGCTGGATGATGGATATCTATCACGATGAGGAATCTGCGAGAGAAGAATTAATAGAAAGAGCATTACAGTTAGTCATATCTCATTCTTTCTGGATAGGGCAAGGGAGTTCAGGTACTGCTCTTGGCCTTTCTTAACCTTCTGGGAGGTCAGCAAGGATGCCCAAACCTCTAAGGCCACTAAATAACCCATTGGTCCCTGGCTTACATCCTAGAAGCATACACCATGTAGACTGCCACAACCAGAGGGACTTCATACACATCTGGAAAGAGCCATAGTAGCTTTGATTGCTTTTCACAAATATGTCATCACAACTCCATCTTCTTTTTGCAGGCACTACTGTCAGGAAAAAAAAGATCCAGGGCAGTTGCTCAGTTTGATTAAACAGTCAAAAACCTGTTTACATTGACCTTACATGTGACCATCCACCCAATTATGGGAATCGCCTAAAAGCATAGAGGAAAGGGGATAGGACATAGCAGTAAGAAAACTTTACTCATAGTGACTAATGTACTCGTGGTGCCAGCGTTTTAAAAATATTTGTTTAATCAGTCAGACACTGCTCTCTGAGGTAGGAGAAGGACTGAAGGTGAGGGTTCGGTTGGGGCAAGAGAAGGCAGGCCAAGGCCACGCATGTGCAGCTCCTCGTGTAAAAGGAGGACAAGATATTTTGGTCCTACCATAAGTGCTGCTGCCCCATCCCTTATAACAGAATGTCCCAAAAGTAGGGAAGGAAAGGCTACTTTGTACTAGGAGTATTGTTTTTCTTTTTGCACCCATGCAATTCTTGGTTTAGATGTATAGAAAGGTTACATGTGATTTTAACGAACTAAAAAATGAAGAATGCATTTTTAACAAATCCAAAACAATTAAAAAATATTGTTTTTTTGGTTTCCCCTTGTTTAAAACCCCTTCCCCACTGGATTTAACCCCTTACCCCACATATATTTGTATTTAAAAATGAAATATATTTTGGTAACTTGTTTCTTTAAAATGTTTTTCATTTTCAATTTGTTAAAGTCACTGCATATCGTAAATAAAGTATTTGGTGTTGAGATTTTCTGAAGCAAATAGTAAATGTCTGCAATTCAGAGGTTTTTCATTGTAACTATTGGTTAGAAGGCAGTACTTTACCTTTTCAACATCTCTCCTTGGCAATGAGTTTAAAGAATGATCATTATGAACGGAAATACACCAAAATGTCGCTTCCAGAATTCTGCCTACAGAAATTCCAGATTTTTTTCTGAGCCCCCTTACACCACATATATATGTTGGGGGGGAGGTGGGTTTGGATATAATAGTAGTATGGGAGGGAGTGTGGGGGGGTCTCCCCCCTGCATATTTATGTGGTGTAAAGAGGGTTACTTTTTTTTTTTTAAGTCGAAATTTTCGGTCTTTGGACTTCTGGGGGTCTTAGTAATCACATAGACCCTTATGAACATCAACTATTACTGCATGGCAGTGCCGTTGACTGGTCGCCTATGGGCAACAGTATCCAGATTTCTATAGATAATTAATCGCATGCCTTCAATGTCTGACTACAGAATCAAACAGCAAAAGTCCACCATTTCACTAAGCACAGATAGATGTTTCAGAGAAGACCTTTCTCACTCGAACGATTAATGAGCCAAACTTTCTCGAACATATCCCGGGAATTCTTTTAGAACAAGATCACTTACAAATATTGTTAACCCCACAGTCGACCTGCTGACAAGTATTGACATAGAATGCATGGTTGCTTTTGAATATAGGACGCTCGGTAAATATAATTATAATAATTCAATCACAGTTCTGTATCCACATTTCAAAAATATTCTTTGTCCTAGTAGACGGAATGCTCAAAACTCATTCTTATGAGGACAAATGACACTTGTGGCGGCAAGGAATTGAAAGACTGACCAAGTGGTGTAATAGTGGTTGCTATAGACTTTATTAAATGAAAACCAAACCTGTTGATCCCTAACTCTAAGGGGGTTTCCCTAGCTAAACTAAAGAAACTCTGGTGCGCGTCAGGAAGTCTGTGTGAGTCAAAACAAAACTGCACCATTCCTGGTCACAAAGGCTCCTATTCTATCCCTGTCACTGCAACAAAACACCATGAAGTCCAGCTACTGTTTGTAATCCAGGAGACATACTCTCATCTCCTGGATGTAAAACATCCAAATGCCTCACAGGTTGTTCAAAGCAAAGGTTCCATGTTTTCTGTAGCGCTAACAAAAAGTCGATCATTCACATAAAGTTCTGGTGGGGCTAGGATAATGACTCCCTTCTCCTAGCTTGTTTCCCCATTCTTAATAAGGTGTGTAGCTCCCTTAAGGAGGTGTTCACAGTCTCTAGGTTTTGTACAATTCTTGACCCGCCCCACTCGGACGATAAAGCATTTCTTGGAGTTTGTCTTGACTCCCCAGTACCACCCTCTTCTGGGAATAGCCAGGGAACTGTATCACAAAAATTGTTTACTGTCTTCTCTGTTTCTTTATGCTTTTATATTCAAAAGGTTCTTGATTCTTCTGGGTTTTCAAGCGTGGAGAAAATAACGTTACTGGTTTTCTTCGTATCTTGAGGAAGGCAAGGTTAAGGTATGAGCTGCAAAGACGGTACACTTGGCAGAACCTGCTGTTGACCAATCATCAATGTGTAGCAGACTGATGACAGAAGATGATTGGGGTTTGGCTTGATGGTCCAGCCCTAGACGATTCTGGGGTGTGTACAGTGTTTCTGTCCTTTGGCACAGGATCCCCCAGCTATTCGATGTTTGGGTAGAGAAGGAGAGCAAGAACTATACCCGGGCCTCTGCCCCTTTGAGGCCCCTCTGTTGTACTTTCCAGGGTTGATAAGATAAAACCCTTTTATGGCGTTTCAAGGTGTTGGGGGTGATGGGGTCTCAGGTTCATGACAACTTGACTTCTCAATAGCTGAGGTCGGTGCTCTCACTTCATATTACTCACTGTTCGCCCCTTGTTGCCTTAAGTTTCATAGAATGTCTAAAGAATTTCTTAAACAGCTTGTCGGCCCCTCCCAGACTTCGTTGACGCCCGTTACCTGTATTGGAGTTGGCAAGCTTCGCTGGGTCAGCTGAATTTGCAGATGATGCCATCTGCCTTCTCTGTTGCAGGGGGCCAATTCTTGGAGCCTCGTGCTGCTCATTTCACTGATATCGATAGTGGCTTTGACTGTCCTCGTATAGGCCCGGGCGCCAGCAGCACTCCGTCGTTTTTCCTGGTTCGTTATCACTTCTCTGTAGCAAGCCTGCGTTAGCTGTCCCAGTGTAGTTGTTGGACCTAACGGTCCACCCAATACAGGCCACGTGACCACGTGTACTGTCTTTCTGTTGAGCAATCTCACGTGATGCTTACTGCTCGTATGATGAAGTGGTCTCGCTGGGGCGAAAGACAACTCATTCTTGGTTGTGGTTTTTGTTTCCACACGCCAGCCACCAAGGGTAATTCTGATAACTTTTGGCTTTCTGTCTTCGTACAGAAACATGTGCAGCAGTCTCTGTTTCTACGTCTTCCAACTCCGGAGTGGTCTACTGGGCATCCACGTCTGTTTTCCTGAACCACATCCTCCACACCCCTCTCATGGGCTGTCCTGTTCTTCCTTCTGCAATATGCTTGGACTCGATGGTTCTATGTGATCTGCTTGAATTCTTTTAATTGAATACGATTTCATGGAAGAATTGTTTTGTTTGTGTAGACTTTGCTGCAAATATATGTGGGAGGAGCCCCCACACCGCCCTTAAGCCCCTCACATTATTACCCTAAACCCAACCCCACATATATTTGTACCAGAATGAATTGAAAAAACGTCAAAGAAATTGCATTAGATCAAATCTCCCAAGCAGTTATCTACCTATCCCGCCTCGAATGGCAGGCCCTTCTCGTTCTTTCTCACTCTCTTGACCTCCTCCTCAATGTTAGGGAGAATTCTCTCTGTAGGCTGAATTTCCTAACCTAGTGAGTCCCCCAGCAGCTTTTCTGGATTTCTGGAGTTTGTTTTTTTCTCTTGCCAAGAGTGAGACTCTTTTTCTCCCACTCTTGGACATGATTTATGGTGTTCCTTTGATTGTTAATGTGTTTTATGGGCTATGGGGTCCTTTACTCCATAGGGTCTCATGTGTTTTTACTATGTGTGTTACACAGCACCCTCCGTGCAGTAACACAGGGGTGTCATAGTGACACCCCACCATAGACTCCATACCCTGGGACTGACTACTGTCTCCCAGGGCATGTAAAGTCACCATTGGCTTTACTAGTCCCAAATTATGAATAGAAACCAGTACAAACCATCATATTGTGGACGTACTGGTCGGTGCAATTCGATTGCCCCGGGGTCTGTTAGTCAAGGGGGCATGTCTCCGTCCCCCCTGATCGAGTTTTGGCTGGTGGCAGTGGAAACTACTTTTTATATTCGACCGCGAATATATCCCTATGGGATTTTCCCATTGTTCGAGGCTACCAACTTTAATTATTTAATTCTCATAGCCTCCAACATACTGCCTGTTTATTTATTTAATATTAATTCGCCGGTTGGTATTTTTTGCCAGGACTTGATTCTAAAATGACGTTTGTGTTCTCTTCTGTGACTCCAACCCAAGTCGAGCCCTTTGTTCCACTTTTTGGCGGGCTTCTCCACAGAAGCCTCCAAAAGTGGTGCCACTCTGTCTGGGTACCACAAGGGGTGTGGGAGGGGGTTTAGGCACCCTGGACTGAGTTACCTTGGTAACTCAAGTCGCACTCTTGTGCTCACCACTTAGCATGTTTGATTGACAGCTAGGCTAAGTGAATGGGGGTGTGCTGCATAAAAGCATGGCTTTGGGGACTGGAACTTCAGAAGTCGCCACAGGACCTGAGAATCCGACGAGGGAGAAGCTGAGCCGACCTACCACGACGACACCACCGGTGGAGCCCTGTGGAACCGACTCACCACTTCCCGACGACAGAGAAGATCACCCGGCTGGAGAGGCTTCTTCCCCTGACTGGTGGGTACAACCAGTTTACCTTCTTCTCTTCGCACCCCAGACCGTCTTGTGGTCGAATTGCCCGTGCCAAGCACCCCGGCAACCGGATAGCCACTTACCACTGGACCGCGAATAAAAGGACCGCTCCTTTTACCTGAGAACTCCGCGGCTGGTTTCTTCCCTGGCAGTGCAACGGACTCCTGTCTTCCTCCACGACGAGATCCTCTCTTCCCCTGGACGTAGCACCGACTTGCATCCGCTGCCAGGAACAACTGCCTCCGCTGGAGTATTCTCACCACTTTAAGGTACCGTGTCCGCCAGGCCTCCCTTTCTAAAGATTGCTACAAGGTAATAATAACCCCTTAACCTTCTGGACTGGGCTGGCCGCCTTGACCCTCTAACTGGTCCCTTTCTTTTGGTCCAACTCTTTTTCAACCTTTGCAAGACTCTTGTGCACTTCAACCGTGTGACCTTGGACACATTTCGTTCTGATCCTCTTAAAGTGGATCCGGCCTACTGAACTCTAACTTTTTACTTGCCTTCCTCTCTTGTTTTGTTCTTATGAAAGTGTTGGGACCTGTTTCATATTATACTCTGCTTTTCTCTCCCTTTTAAAACCACTGTCTGAAAATAAGTGGGGCTTTACTTAAGACTTCTCTAAAATTCTTCTAAGGGAGTGTATATCTTTTAGTGACCGTGTTTTTGAATTGCTTACTATTAGTGCCTGTGTGTTTTTCTATATGTGGTTTTAAATAAATAATTATATCTCTTTTACACCAAGCTCTGGTCAGTGTTTACTTGTTCTACTGTGTTCTTTTGACCTATTGTGAATACTCTGTATACTGCCTAACTCTTCTTGAGGGAAGTCTGACTGCTCAGCCACAGCTACCAAGTGAATCTGTGTGGTACAGACTGCTACCAAGTGGGTTTACTGCCAAACACCTGTAGTCCTACATCTTTTGCAGTGGTCCCAGAGGGAGCTGCACAGGTTTCTGCCTAACACTCAGTCTGTTTTCATCCATTTTTTTTTAAGAACTTTATTTTTAGATTTTAAAACAAGTTCTGTTTTCATCCATGAGTCGGTCTCTCCAGTTTCAACTTGCTCTTCCTCATCCTTCTTTTTCTCCTCCTCGATACACTTTCGCTGTTGTTTGTTTCTGATGCCCTTATATAGTAGGTCCTTCCCTGACACTATGTCCATTCCATTGACTACAGCTGTTCTGGTGTTTTTCCTGCTCGCTTGTAGAGTTCTTGATGTCGTACGTGATTAACAGGGACACAGCCCCTTCAAGAATAGAGACACACAAGGGAAGCTGGAGGAGGGCGGAAGGGGAGGGGACAAAAGGGGGAAACTGGAGTTAGTTAAGATGTGAACGGAATAAAGGAAGGTTGACATGCATGGTGGCTTCATGTCTCTGAGAAGGTGTATGGATGCTAGCGAGTGTTGGGTGCCAACCCCAACAACTGGCGACGAGGCCGGCACGAACCTTCGTGTGACGGCAGCAGCGGAGGGCCTGTGAGCCCAGCAGTTTACGAGGGCCCGTGTGCCCTGCAATCACGCAGCGGCCCGTGTGCCCTGCCGGAGTGCCTGTGCGCCCAGTAGTTCAAGTGGGCCCGTGTGCCCTGTGACAGAGAAAAGGTCAGCGTAGGAGAAACCCCACGACCGACGCATCCGAGAGGCCCGTGTGCCTAGTAGAGGCCCATGTGCCCTACAGCAGGCCCGCGTGCCCAATATTAGCGAGCCCGACAGCAGCGGGCCCGTGTGCCTGGATCCAGCACCTGCACCAAGCCGGTGTCACGAGCAAGGAACGCGAGTGCCCCCCTCACGGCTCCGAAGGACCAAGCGAGATCATCCCGCAGCGGGCTGAGAGCCCTGAGAAGAACAGAGGACCACGATCGACGGACACCATGTAGCACATCGGAAAACACCTCAAGTAAGACATTCCCCGCTCCGCCGCGTTGCGCAATACAAAATATTTGAGACATTTCCTGGTATCCGAAATACCTGAGTGCCTGCTAACATCCCGACTGCCCCAGCCAACGCAATCATAGCAAGGAGAACAGCCACAACCAACGGCCACAACCAGTGCCAGGGCAAAGGAATACCCAGCACCCTGCCAACACCCTAGCCACCCCGACCACCACCAAACAGTGCGGTGCGGATAGCAATAGTACCTAGGAGCAACGCACCAAAACAGCAACAAAGGGTGACCGCCCAACACCCAACTTCACATACTGAAACACTAATAATAACACAAATAATCGGGGCGCCGACGACGCCACCGTCCCTTACAGTAAAAGGAGCTCACTACCCCTGCCTACATTACCAACGGAAAGGACAGGGACCACCCAGAGAACCCAAACCCGCAACACATGAACAGCGCCCCACGCCACCAGAGGGCCGCCATGACTGACCAGGCGCAGGCAGCCACGGATGCTGGGACACCACCAATGGCCATACCAACCTCAACTCACATGCCAGCCTCATGAGGAGACCGAGCCCATTCACACTCAATCCTCACCACGACCAGGCCCAGCGATGGGAAGAGTGAGTGGAAGAATTCGAGGACTTCGTAGGTGCCATCGGCACACAAGAACCCCCCAATATACTGAGTATTTTCGCCAATGTTGCAGGGAGAGAAATGAAAAACATCATATGCACGATTCCCCTACAGGATCGCACCACGTATGCAAAACTCCTACAAGCCATCAATGAGAAAATTGTCATCTCACCCAATCGTGACTATGAGCGGTACACTTTCAATCAATGTGGTGAACTCCCTCATGAATCGATAAGAGAATTCGTCATCCGCCTCCAAAGAAAGATAACAAAGTGTGACTTTGCCAACTTTAACGATGACAAAGCTATCAGGTTACGCATAATAGAAGGGTGCATATCCTCGATGTTCAGGAAACACCTCCTAAAAAGCCCCTTTCACTAAAAGAAGTCCTAGACTTGGCCAGAGTTTACGAAAGAGTGGATGTCCAAGCCGCAGCTATTGAAAATCCTAAAAAGGGCGACATCATCGCAGTTGTGAGCCCCTATGCCCGATACCCAACCTCACAAAACAGGATGAACCCCAGATACTCGACTCAACGGACCCAGAGTGACGCCAATGCTACCGCTGTGGGTTCGAGTACCCACACAGAGGACCGTGCCCTGCCATCGGCCAGCGATGCCTAAGATGCGGAATAGAAAACCACTTTCAAGTGATGTGCAAGGAACAACTCCCCGAGGGGAGTTCAACACGCCAACGAACTGCCAACCGAACAACAGAGACACACACAGAGCAACAACGCCCTGCAGAGAGAAATGCACCACTCCCCATGAACGCCTATCAACGCCCGAACACAGTGAGAGCTCTTGAAGGACTCCAGATTGAACCAGATAGGAAAGACCATGAACTATACGACATCCACCAACGAGACCCGATGCAAATACCGGAACAAAGGGCGACATACATGAGGGACTCCCTGTCTCCCCATGAACAGGACATAGACCCATACACCAACTCCCCACCAACATATCAAATAAGGGAAAGCAACCATACTCAATACCTGCAAGCTGGTTACGACAGGGAAACGTCCGCCTCCTCAGTGTTGACGTGGAGGACACTTCAGCTCCCAGAGTAACAATTCAAATGGGGAACACCAGAAACAAATTTGTTGTCAACACGGGAGCGACGGTGAACGTCATGAATGAAGACCTATACCGTGATATCGCCCTCTCATACCCCCTACGAGAATCCAGGACACACATCTTCCAATGGGGAGCAGCCCTACCCATGACATCCAGAGGGCAATTCCAATGTGACCTGAGACATCGCGACCTCGCAGTGACTTCCACGATTCATGTCATAAAGAGTCCATCTATTGGTCGCTGCCTTCTCAGCTACCGAACGGCCAGTGCCCTGGCATTGATTGACTTACACTACGACCAATCGGAAGTGAGAAAGGGACACCCATCGACACGTGAAACCATTATGGCGATTACAGGCCGACCCCTTGTGAAAGGAGACCTCATAGACCAGTTCCCCAAACTCTTTGAGGGAGTGGGAATGCTCAAGGACTCACCCATCAAACTACACATCAACCACAACATCACGGCGGTACCACAGCACCACCGCAAGGTAGGCTTCCACCTACAGGAACAAGTGTCAAAGGAGATCCAGCTCCTCCTCCTCAATGACATCATAGAGAAGGCAGAAGGACCAACGCTTTGGGTATCCCCAATAGTGATAGTGCCCAAAGACAACGGACGCCTACGCATATGCGTCGATATGCGCATCCCAAACACAGCTATCCAGAGGGAGAGGCACCCAGGCCCAAGCCTGGAAGACATGCTTACCAGGCTAAATCAGGCAAAGCACCCAGACTCAAGACCTATCACCACCTTCGCAACCCATGATGGACTATTTAGATATAAGAGACTACATTTCGGTATATCATCTGCTGCAGAGCTCTTCCAGGAGGCAATTAGATGCCTGATAGCATCTGAAATGAATGCTCTAAACTACAGTGATGACATTCTGATTTTCGGAAAGGACCAGGAACAACACGACAACGCCCTAATAACTATTTGCAAGATCCTCCAAGAAGCAGGATTGACGTTAAATGAACTCAAATGTGACATCAACAAGACCAGCCTCAAATTTATTTTTTGGGCACATATTCTCCAACAAAGGAATAACAGCCGACCCGGATAAGATAAAGGCCATCACTGACCTCCAAGCCCCCACGACAGCGGCGGAACTGCGCTCCTTCTTAGGCATGGCGGGATATTGTGTACGCTACCTCCCGAACTATGCCACAATCACCGACCCACTCTGCACCCTCCTGAAAAAAGACCAACCTTTTGTCTGGGATGCACCCTGCCAAGCAGCGTTCGCGACCATAAAGGAAAGTCTCACCAACAACCGTCAACTGGCATACTTTCACCCAGAGTGGCACACCATCATTACGGTAGATGCCAGTCCAGTAGGACTTGGCGCCATCCTTGCCCAGACCGACGCCAAGGACAATGCCCGCCACACAGTAGTGGCATACGCCAGCTGCGCTCTATCACACACAGAAAGGGCCTACTCACAAGCATGGAGGGAAAGCCTAGATGCGGTATGGGCCTGGAAGAAATATCAGCATTTTATCATCGGTCGGAAGTTCACCCTTGTAACTGACCATCAGGCACTCCTCTCAATATTTGGCAACCCCAAAACTAAAATGCCTCCCCGAATAGAGCGCTGGGGAATAAGACTACAAGAATATAACTACGTGATCATCCACAAACCTGGGGGAGACGCCAACCCGGCGGATTATCTGTCAGACACCCCACGATGAATAAGGACAACACCCTGGCCCATGAAGCCGCTGACCACATCTCCTACCTGTCCTCAAATGCCATGCCACCAACGATCTCAACTGCAACATTCGAGGAAAGAAGCAAGGCCGACCCTACAATCATAACCGCCGTCTCCCTCACCTGCTCCAACAAATGGAGAGAGTGCTAAAAAAGAGGTAACGGAGGGGAGGAAGGAGACAAGAAGGACCTTGATCGGCTAGCCAAAGTGAACAAAGAACTAATAGCCACAGACCAAGGAATATTGCTGCGTGGAAACAGACTAGTAGCCCCGAGAGACCTAAGAAAAACCCTTGTAACACTAGTCCATGAGGGCCACAGAGGGATCGACAACACAAAGCGATTTTTCAGAAACTACGTCTGGTTTCCCTACATGGACGTGATAGTTGAAGACATGCTGATGAACTGTAGACCCTGCCAACTTGCGGCAAAGGGGCCAACCCCGAACCCCCTCCAACTAACCACACTTCCAACAAGGCCCTGGCAAAAAGTTGCGATGGACTTCTACGGACCTCTGGAAGAAGGGGGGGTACCTGCTAGTGATAATAGACGAATACTCAAGATTCCCATTCATCAAGCAAATACCCTCAACATCATTCACGGAAACAGCACCCATCGTAGATGAACTATTCAGTGAGTGGGGCATTCCAAACGTTGTCAAGACAGATAACGGATCCCTGTTCCAAGGAAGAGAATTTGCGAAATTCGCAGACCACCTAGGATTCCACCACCAGAAGATTACACCACTTTGGCCCCAAGCCAACAGGATGGTGGAACGTTTCATGGCCACCATCAAATTGACCAGACAGAAAGTGGCAGCAGAGCAGACGCCCCACACGCAAGCCATCTGCAGCATGCTCAGAAGCTACCGCAACACCCAGCATGACGCAACGGGAAAGCCACCGGCCGAACTCATGGTGAGATACCAACCCCGCACACGCATTCCCCGATGGGAGGATTACACACCAGAAGAAGATACGACCATCAGAGAACGAGACGCTGAAAGAAGAGAAAAGCCAAGCAGTGGGCCGACAAAAAGAGGAGAGCAAAGGAACACCAACTAGAAGTAGGACAACTGGTCTAGTCCGGCAAACTCAACGGAAGAAGACAGACACACGCTACAGCCCGGAACCTCGGGTCATCACAGCCATCAAGGGACCCATGATCACGGCGACCGGAGAACCAGGAGACATCACGACTTTGGCGGTAACCCTTAAATCCGGCGGTCGCGCTATTACCGCCTGATTTAAGGGTCCGCCAAATCAGGACTTCGGCAGATTTCACCCCAGCTCTTGGCTGGGCGGAAATCTGCCGAAAATGTGCGCTATTACCGCCGGCGGGAAATCCGCCGGCGGTAAGAGCGCGAATTTTCCCCATTGAGCCCAATGGGGAATGGGGCATTCCCGAATGGGCACAATGGGGAATGGGGAATTACATTACCGCCAAACTTGTGATACGGCACTATTAGCGCCGGGGAGTTCGGCAGTAGGGCTAATACCGTGAGCGGTAATACCGCCGGCATTACCGCCAAAGTCGTGATCAGGCCCTATATCCTGAAGAGCCAGAGACGCAGGAGATAACGGCCGAAGCTCCAAGCGAGGACGAGGAAACAGAGCCCCCAATGGAAACGACTGGCGAAAGCAGGGAATCCCCAAGAAGGCCTCTCAGAGCTATAAAGAGACCAGTGAGACTCATCGAACAGATGTAACTGGACTCTCATGTTAAGCACGGGGGAGGTGTTGTACGTGATTAACAGGGACACAGCCCCTTTAAGAATAGAGACACACAAGGGAAGCGGAAGGAGGGCGGAAGGGGAGGGGACAAAAGGGGGAAACTGGAGTTAGTTAAAATGTGAACGGAATAAAGGAAGGTTGACATGCATGGTGGCTCCGTGTCTCTGTGAGGTGTATGGACGCTAGCGAGTGTTGAGTGCCAACCCCAACACTTGAGAGCTTCTTCGTCTTAGTACCTAAACCATCTTCATGGTTCGATGTTTCACAATAGTTGCACATGAGTTTAGACCTATAAGATTCAGGTAGTAGCGTCAGCCTACCGGGTTGGGGTTTAAAGGGGATGTGCCACCTGATTGCATCCTTATCCCCAGGAGGAGAGTCTCTCTCTCCTTGAGATCCTCCTGCATGTTACCACCCCTAGGAGGACTGTTGGTTAGCAGCCTCACACCCCTAGCCTCATGGAGAGGGGTTCTACCATGGGGAGAAGTGATGCCATTGAAAGGATCGTCACACAGTAAAATTCCTGAAGAAACACCTATCAGGATTGCCCAACGTGGTGATAGCCATTATATGGCCTTATAATGGCTGATTGTGGGACCCCTGTGGATCGGTTCACTAACTGGGTGAAACAGGCTTATCCATGTTGTGTGTGGCCTGAAGTGCCCAGCCACTATGAAGTCGGGGTTGTGGAAAACTGCCTGGGTTAAGATCTGCCAGAGAGGTACATCTGCTGCCATGGATGGAACTTGGTGCATGTATTCTGCAGCACCCCGACAGCAGCCTTGAAGTGAGCGGTCCTGCGCGCCTTAACCAAGTGTCAGCTGGCACAATAATCGGTCCGGACATTGGAGAATAATAACTGTTGCTGTCAGTTATGTGAAGGAAGGGGCCCGCAGCCAGAGTACTCAGCATGGAGCAACTGCCGGCAGATATATGTGCATGACCAAGATGGGTGTTGGCTGAGCCGTTGGGTAACTTGGATGCCTAGGTTATGTTTGTGGGGCTGACGCTTGTAGGGAGACCTGTGTGTAATATCTGCTGCAAGTATTTGCTTGACCGTGAAGAACATTAACACACTTTGCTATCACTGCCTCTGCTGCTGGTGAGCCTGGCTCAAGTTACGTGGGTCTTACTTTTTCCTGGTTCACTTCTACCCTAGTAACTTCCATCCCCACATTGTATTGATTATCGGGGATTGCCAGATCTGGGGGTCTGTACATGATGGGGGAAAAAAGGAAAACTCCAATCCAGGCTGCCATTTGCTACCTCGTCCTAGGGTGATCAGATGCCTGTGCTGGTCCCTGGCTTGGAAATTGGAAAGGGTTCACAAGACTTCAAGACCATGTTCGAGCAGCTGCAGGCAAGTCTACATTCAATGGACGGCAAACTCAATGCCTTAACTTGCAAAGTAGACCATATGCAAGTCCGACTGAATAAGCATGGAGAGAGGCTGGATGAGTGTGAAGCTTGTCTCAAGGATGACACCACTGCTGCTTCCAGAGATCCAACCTTAATTTAATAAACTCTTAAAGAACTCACTGACAAGGATGATAACCCTAGATCTTGTTCTAGGTGGAATACTCTGAGAATAGTCGGGTTCCTGAGGTGACGGACTCCGGATCCATGGAACGTTTGATGGAAGCCATTGTGTATGAGGTGCTAGGCCAAGAAGGCTTCTCTTTGGCATTTGTGGTCAAACGGGCGCACTGTCTTCCAGGAGGAAGGCCACCAATTCCATATGCAATGCCTAAACCAATAATAACCAGAATGCTCAATTATAGAGATTATGCATTGTGCCGAGCTCGAGAGAAGAGCACCCTTATCTACAAAGGCGATCAGATCTGTCTTTTCCAGATTTTTCCAACAAGGTTCAGGCCTCCTGGAGAACATTTATAGATGTTAAGCAAAGACTTCAGAGAAAGGGTTAAAATATGTAATGCTCTTTCCAGCAAAGTGCCACATTGAACCTAATGGATGAGCTATGTTTTTCCAGTCTCCCGACGATGCTTGTGGTTTTTTGGACTCAATTGTTAACAGTTACAAAAACTCGGCGAATAGGAACAAGCCAAAGATCTTCCCTGATGAGGGTTCTGGTTGATATAATTATGTTTGCCATGCCTGATCGGAATGTAATTATTACTGCCCTTTAGTGCTGTTGAAGCAAATAATGAGGTTGATGGGGCTTTGAGCTGTGCTCATGCATCAAAGGAACTGTTGTGGTTTTGGGGTTTAACTAGCAGATTGGGGTTGCAGGTGCGGGTTGGTCATGTGGAGTTTCTTGGTTTGAATTCTGGGTTTTTTGTGCTGTTTACTCTGACTGACTTTTTTGTGTTTCCATGGGGGTACCTGTTATGGGACAGTGAATGGGTGGCACTATAGCCACAGTGTTGAGTGGTTATTGCGCTTCTGCCACGCTATGCTTTTTGGGGCACACAGTTGCAACGTGTTTGAAGATTTCCATGAAAATAACTGTGAACATTTCAGATGGTGAAAAATTGGGTACATTGTATGACGTGGAATATTTGTGGGCTTAATCCCTCACAAAAGCCCAGAAGGTATTGTTATATATACAAAGACACCAAGTTGATGTAGCTTTCATGCAGGAGACATACCTCACTTCTGCAGAAGACTCAAGGTTTGCCAAGTCCTGGGGTTGCCACAGGTATTTCTCCTCCTACTCATTACTCAAGGGATTTATGTATTGTTGTATGTGGGTCAGTGGGGTTTCATTTTATATACAGGGTGAATGACACTGAGGGAAGGGTGCCGATCGTCGCAGGGGTGATACAAGGCCAGGAGATCACGATGGTCAACTATTATGGCCCCAAAATGGACTCCCTTGAAACATTGCAATGAGTAGAAATTCAGCTTCAGAAGTGTTCTACTAATGTTATCATCTGGGTGAGAGATTTTAATGCAATTCTTGACCCTGACATAGATAAAACTGGAGGGATACTTACATCAGTCCTTAAAGCTACCAAGAAACTTCAACATATTTGCACCATGAGTGAACTTGTGGGTGTCTGGAAGGGCCGTTATCGGCAAACAATGGATTCATTTCTAATCTCTGAGAGGGGGCGCTAGTTGGGTTAAGGAAAGCACTATTCTTGCACATACGGTATCCGATCATGCACCTGGGACAGTACGAATGGCCATAGCCAGTAGGAGGGGAGGTCGTAGTTCCTGTTTTTTCAAGAATGATAGCCTTTCTGATATAGTGTTTTGTGACTCTATCCGGGGGAGTAGCATGAACTTGTTACAGGAAAACGAGGGGACAGTTGCATCTTCCTCTGTACTTTGGGAGGCCTTTAAATGTGTTCTCCGTTGGGAATGCATTGCTAAGGAGGCCAGTATTCTCAAGTCTATCCGGGCTGAATTAGCCAATAGTGAATCACTTCTCCAACAGATTGAGGCAGACGCAGCCTTGGTTACTGATCCTGATCTTCTGTTACAATTCCATAAACAAATGGAGAATTTTAGGGAGGCTTCCGAGAGGGGTCAGCGACGTTTGGAAACACAGCAGCTCCAACCCATGATGAGGCTGGATTCCCCTGCGCCCTCCTTTGGTTGATTTATGACTATGTAATTTTGCCTCTTGACACACAGTTCTTAACGACTTTTAGAACTTGTTTCAATATTAAGACTCTTTGTACTTAGAAGGAGGTGAAGGAATTAGAATCTTTCCTAGAATCAAGAGACACATGGTACGGGTGGATGCTGGAGGACAGAATGTGTGGTTGAGTTGCTTGTGATGGTGTCAAGAAAGAATTTCAACTCCACTGTTTCCTCCCGATGGCAAGACTGCCACGGTTTAAGGAACATGAAGTTGAGTTGCTGTTAATGATTTTCCTCAATTGGTTTACTTTTTATTAATTAAGCCTGTTATATTTTTCACATATCAGAACACCTGCCAAGATATTTGTATACACGATACACCAATTTTTATATTTCTCTTATTTTCTTTTGAACCACAGGCTCCTCTAATTGATGCCCTGATGAAGGTGGAATAGTCAATCTTTTTCAATTGTCTTTCCTGCCGAAACGCAATGTATATGAGGGGCCTGAAGGTTTCTACAGAGTAAAGCTGCATATCCTGGACTTCGGAATACAGCCCTCCTATTAGTATAAAAAACCTTCTTCCTGTCCGCTCCCCCCACCGCGTTGGCAGACCCTAGCTCGGAAGATAAGGTTTACTCCAACGTATATGGACGGATTGGTTCCGTGCATAACCAATGTTTTTCAGATAATAGTATTCTGATTGGCCTTTTTCTTTGTGCACAAACCTGTGTTCATAATAGGACTAAAGCTTATAACCTAGATGTGTTCTTAGGTTATACCTGTGTAAAGCAGCCACATAGGCTGTCTTCCTCTCTTTCATTTTTTCTTCTTTTCGTTTAGACCTTCAATTGAATTGAAATTTGTAATTGTGGTTTCCACCCCGCGCTTCCCCCTCTTTTTATCCCTTTTGTTGTCTTTCACTTATTTGCATATGTGTATGTAGATGATCTAAATAATCTGTTTATTTCTGTATCTCTATTTATTGGTTTGTTGATATTTAATGCATTTGTACATTTATATTTGTTTGCTTAACACAATATTTATCTATTTTGGAATTTTTTAGTTCATTGGTGTCTCTTTCCTGCCAAATGTATAAATAATTTGTGTAACACTTTTGGCGTATTTGAGGGCTGGTCTAAAGAGTCTCTTTAAATGATTTAACCCAGTTTTACCAACCCGTTGTGCAACAGTACTTTCCTTTTTTTTATTAAGTTCCGAGAGGGAAGTGGCGTTTCTACATAGACAGCCGTCCCTCAATATGGGAAGGGTCAACATCCTGGTTGTCTCCTGGCTTATGCAGTTCTGGTCAAGGCTCCCAAGACCCATATAACAGCTACAAAAAAGGGTGTTGGACACTTACAACATGTGGATGAGGACATTATTCAGACTCTTGTGGAGTGTTATAGGGTTCAGTGTGTTAGTCTTTGATCGAAAGTAATCTTGATCTGATAGCATTGATTTGGTTTACTCAGGGTGAAAGGGCGTGGTTGGGTGGCTCTATTATAGCCTAAGAGATCCATAATGCCATGAGGGCTCTACCATCTGAGAAGGCTCCTGTTCCAGATGGCTGCGTAGCCGACTTCTATAAGACATTTGCTGCCACATCTTTTGAATATGGCATTGGAGGATGGGAGGCTGACAGAGTCCATGAGGGAGACGGTGGCTACACATTTCTTGATACTAGTCAAGGAGTCCACAGATTGTTCTTCGTATAAGCCGATTTTTCTCATAAATATAGACAATAAAATACTGGCAAGGATTTTGTCTGCTAGACTTGCTCCATTGATGGCTAAGACTGTAAGGGCCGATCAGGCTGGCTTTATTCCGGGGAGGTCCATGTTTTATGGACTAGATAGAGTGTTTGGCATGTTTTCAGCTTTGGGTCATCCGATCTTAGTGGTTGCCTCACTTGTGGACGCGAGAAAGCTTTTGACTCTGTGGAGCGGCCTTTCATGTTCATGGTATTCAGACAGATGGGGGTTGGGGAGGTGTTTTTATCGCTGGTTTCATTGTATATATCTCTGGTAGCCCGTATCCATATTAATGGTCAGATTTCAGGACCTATTCAGATGGGTCGGGGAGCTAGGCAAAGGTGCCTTCGTTCCCACCTCGCCCCCCGTTTATTCGCCCTGTCTGTGGAACCTTTGGCAGAATGAATTTGGTCCAAACATATCCACAGAGGCGTATGTTTGCATACACACCGATTGGTAATCTTGTCGTATGCTGACAACATGATCCCGTTTGTCACCGAACCTGAGGTGAATTTGACACCCATTATGGCTGATGTTCTTGAATTTGGGCAATACTCTGGACTTAATATTATCCTGCTAAGTCTGTGTTGTTTCCCTTAACCAAAGAAACGGGGAAGTATATAGATGGGTTAGGCTTCCAGTGGCATGAAGTGAGCACTTGCTACTTGGGAATTGAGCTGGCGCGAGCTCTGGAGATTTTATATCAGAAAAACTATGTTGTGAAGCTGGTTCAAGCTAGGACAGTGTACGATCACATATCGTTGGTTAAAATGATTCTCCTCCCTAGATTTCTATATACTTTCCTTAGTGTGCTGATTGAGGTGCAATAGTCTGTCTTTATGAAGTAGGAATCCATTGTGTCAGGTTTTGTTTGGGATGGCAGGCAGCCCCGATTGCGCTGGGATAAATTGATAGCTCCTTTGGAGAAGGGCGGACTTTCACTGCCTGATTTTGAATCCTTTTTTTTTAAACAATTTTTATTTTGTTCCAACACGATAATTTACAGACATTGCATTATGCAGTACATAATATTACAATACAATTATCATCTGTTTATTCCCTCCCCCCCCAATTCCCCCCTCCCCTACCCCAGCCTACTTGACACCACACAATTCTACGATCTCTTGCTTACACTCCACCAATCACTCTGATGTCTGCACCCTCTTGTGCGTGACTGTATTCCGATTCCCTGTTATCTAATGTAGTCGTGGCTAACTCCGCAATCAATTTTCTACAGGCTTCCACCCCCTCCCCCTCTTGGTTCCTGCCTACTGCTTCTTGCCACACCACCGTTTCCACATTCGCCTATTTCAGTAGGTCCCTCCACCATACCTGCACCAGAGGCCTTGTCTGCGCTTTCCATCCCATCGCTATTCTGCATCTCGCTAATAGGTATGCCTTATCCTTTAGTTTATTCACGTTTAGCTGTCTTGGGGCTAGTAAAGCCCCCCAGTAAACAAGTCAGGGGGATCCGATTTCCAGGGTAATATCCACCTTTGTTAGTGTTTGGGCCATCTCTTCCCAGAATCTACCAATCTCTATGAAAGCCCAGAACATATGGATCAGGTCTGCTTTAACATCCCCGCACTTTGGACATGATTGTATTGCTGCTTGACTACATTTTGCTATTCTATTCAGGGTCACATATGCTCCATTGGTTACATATAATTGGATCTGTTGGAGCCTTGCATTCCTGGACACCTTCTTGTGGTATACCGTAGCTCTATTCCACGCCGCATCTGACATTGGTTCTTTCAAGTCTGCCTCCCATTGTTGTCTCGTCTGTCCCAACTGCTTCCCCCACTTTGGACATTAACAGCTCATATATCTGCAAGACTTCATGCCCACCTTCTGACACATAAAATGTCTCAATTGTCTCATCTGGCTGCAGTGGTACTCCGGTCTCCGCCCATCTGCTTCTTACATTCCTCAGTAAGCAGGAATATGTAAGGTGTTTTCCTGGTTGTACCCCGATTATCCATATAACTTTGTTAAAAAAAAGAACTGGGTTCTTGTTCTTTGTAACAGTTTCGACTCATGTGTCTGTTCATCAGATAGCCATTTAGCCACAAATTGCAACTGGCTAGCCCCATGTAATACACTTCAAAGTTGGGTACTTTTATCCCCCCTAGTTCGTATGAATTTTGAAGCTCCCAAAGCGCCACTCTGCATCTTGAGTTATGCCATAGGAAGTCCCTACATATGCTATGTAGTTTGTTGAAGAACGACTTCGGTATCGCAAGCGGGTCATTTGTGAAAAAAATGTAGGAGTCTCGGGAGCACCACCATCTTCAGCAGTGCCGCCCGTCCCATCATGGACAGTCATTCATTGCTCTCACTGTGTTCCGTGTATGTTCTGTCTGAGGGTCATGATAAATGTCCACCCCCAAATATCGGAATGTGTTCAATTCCCACTTAATTGGCAGCACCGGCAGCGTGCGCACTGTCTTCCCGATGTATCCTCCTAATGGAAACCGACTCGACTTCTGTGTGTTAATTGTTATACCAGACAAAGCAGCGTAGCGCTCCATCACGTCTAGAACATATTGCAGTTCGTCTCAGGATGTTGCAAGTAGAGTAGCGTATCATCTGCATACAATGAGATAAGATGCCTTCCCCCACCCTGGCTTGTCTATTTCCGCCTCACCATGCTCGGCCCTCAGATAAACCGCCAGTGGCTCTAACGCCAAGATAAAGAGCATCGGATACCACGGGCACCCCTATCTTTTACCCTTACAGAGCTGCCATTGTTCTGATATGAATGCACCTGTTTTGACCCTGGCCACTGGTTCATTGTACAACAGTCACATGCACTTAATATATGTCGGTCCCATACCAAATCTTTCCAACACTGACAGTGGCCATCTAACGCCTTAACTGCATTGTCATGTGTCTCCCTGGGCACAATTTATTATGTGGTGCAATCTATGCAGATTAATGGTAATATTTCTATGCAGGACATATCCTGTCTGGTCTGAGTGTTTAAGCGTTGCTATGATTGGTCTGACCCTTAGCGCCATTACTGCCGTCTTGGTTCAGTAATGACAGGGGTCTATACGAGCCACAGTCTGTATCCGGCTTATTCAGTTTCAGAAGGGGGACAATCAATGACTCCCGCAAGGAACCGAGCAGTCTGCCCGTTTCCAAGGATTCATTGAGCATTTCTAGCAGTGGAGCCAGGATTTCTGTCTTGTATTCTTTATAGAGTTTGCTGGAGAGCCTGTCTGTCCCCGGGGCCTTGCCTGTCGGTAGTTCTGTGATCACATGTTCTAGTCAATCTATTGTAATGGGGACTTCCAACCTATCTTGTTCTTCTATACTTAGCTTGGGCAGGCTAATCTCAGACAGTGCTTCCTGTATCTCTACCATATCGCACTCTGAGGTCTCCTCATACAATCGCTCATAATATTCATAAAAGCATTTATTTACTCCTTCTTGTGTTTCGCATAACCCTCCATCCGTTCCCACCACCGCTCTAACTGTCTCCCGTTTGTTCTCACTTTTGTAGAGCCAGGCCAGCAATCGCCTCGGCTTGTCCCCTTCTGCGTGTTGTCTCTCAATGTACCTCCTATAGCTTAGATTACTTAGCCTATCCCAATGCTTTCAACAGTCTTGTTGTAATGCGGCCACCTCTTGTGCTTCCTCTAGGGACCTTTCCACTGCCTGCGCTATAGCCTCTAACCTGCCTTCTTCCTTAAGCAAATCTCATAAAATCACTTCCTGCATACCCTTTGACTTCTCTATGACTGCTCCTCTTACTACTACTTAAAGGCCTCCCATAATGTACCTGATGAACTCACACTACCCTTGTTATGCTGAATATGTATGTATGTATGTATACAAGGATGGGAAATATGCAGCTGTGTCAAGATTTTGGGCATATGTGTTAATCATGCATATTTATTTTCCACCCTCCACCTTAGTATGACCATCCTGCCATCTGCATCCAAGTAAGTCTGGAGGACCTTAAACACAACCGTCGGTGCCACCCAAATCAGCACCCCACTGACATATGCTGAGAATGTGGAGCCTAGGGTCACCCCACCCCGTTTCTGTGCCAAGGTGTCTTGTCTCGCCTTGGTCAGATGTGTTTCCTGCATGTGGGCTATATCAATTTTTTGGTATCTCAAATATGGCATTACCCTGTTTCGCTTGATATAACTATTCAGACTTCTAACACTCCAGGTTGCTATCCTTAATTCACCCACCTTCTATCAGCCATTCCGCCCTCACACTCCATTTGTCTCCTCCACCCCCTTCTAGCTGTGCGTGTCTGCAGGCCAACTTCCTGTTAACTAACCCAACTCATCCCCATCCCTCCCCTTCCCCAACTATTCCCAACATTTGCCCAGCTTCCGATCCGAAGCTCGGGCATCCTCACATCTTGCTTCTGTTCCGGCTCTACTGCTGGTGTTTGGTGTGCAGCGGGAGGATACTGGACTACTAGTATCCTACCTAATCTGCTCTACTGAGGGTGATAGTACGATTCCTGTTGCCGTCTAGGACCTGGCGGCGCCGGTGTTTCCTGCATTTAGCTAACCGTTAATTAGTGTTCAATTTCCTGACTCGGATGACATTGTCAGATCATTACATTAGGGCTGCTTCGCAGTTCCAATGTACATTATACAAGCAATGTAGGTTCACTTATCACTTCCGCTTCTCGTCTGGTCGGCCTTCTCCGACGGAAAGTTTAACGTGTCCATCCAATTGTTCACATCCTCTGGGGTCTAAAAAAAAACGATCGATCTTTGTTCAGGACCTTCATCGTTGCCAGGTATAGCAGCATATATTTAAGGTTAGCTGCATATAGCAGTCTCTTGACCGACACATAGTGCATCCTCTGTTTTTGCACCAAGGATGTGTAATCCGGGTACGCTGTGATGGTCGCTGATGCTCTGCCTATCCTTCCTCCTTTCCGGAAGTGTTCTAGGATTCTTTCCCTATCTTTATAGCTAACTATCTTGGCAATGATCGGTTGAGGTGGGGCTCTAGGCGGCTGTTTTCTTGTCATGGCCCTGTGCGCTCTTTCAACTGTGAACCCCTGAGTGAGTGACTCCGCTCCTATATCTTGCAACATTTTTTTGATAAAATGTGTCAGGTTTGAGCCTTGTTCACCTTCCGGAATCCCTACAATGTGTACATTATTTGTGCAGGCTTGTCCTTCCGCCTCTTCTGCTCTGCTCTCCAGATTTCGCACCTGCTGTTGCAGTATGGAGACCTCTTTAGAGTTGTTATTGCAACTGCTGGTATTAGCCTCCACCTTTTTCTCCAGCACCCCTGTGTGTTCTGTCAACGCCCTGACATCCTGTCGCAAGAGATTCACATCAATGCTGATAGCGTAAATTTTAAGTTCCAATGATGACTTCCACTCTGCTATGGCCTCCCGGATCTGCTGGTCACTGCGCTAGGGGCCTCCTCAACTTGTGCTTCCTGCCCTGTTGTTTTCGCATTGTCCGTTGTTTGCACTGACTTGGCAAATGTGTCTATTGATGACTGTTTCACTTTGGTCTTGTTAGGCTTCAATGTCATTGTTGCATCTTCTAGCCCCACTGTGCTCTCTTCCATTACAAGTGGGATAGTACACTATCTATTTAACTGTGGTACAACGTTGGGCCGTGTCCTGATCAGCGTACTTGTTTAGCTCACCGTGCTCGCAATGCTTCCCTGTGGTTGCATTAATTATCAAGTCTCTCCTTCGCACTTGTGTCACTTTGAAGCACCTCCCGTAATGGGGATTGACCAGTCTCTTGGCACTCAGGCGCCTTCCACCTGACCCCAATCCTTGTGGGCACTTCAATGGGCACCCTTGGTATCTCCCCCTCTGTTCTGTACTGCTCGTGCTACTGGTGCACGATACCTTCCACCCCTCTGTTCTGCTTTAGTATTGCAGTGCATTCCGATATGTTCCAGCGGATATTACCACTTCATGTTAGTCACTGGTCCTGGTAGGCCCTGTATCTTGCGTGGGCCGGGCTGCTGTGCATCTCCCCAGAATCACAGGCAGATATTAATAAATTGCTGTTCTACATCCGGCCAGTACAGGTTGCCAATTCTATGACAAGACTGGAGGCGAGCATTATGCTTCAACTTCTTTAATTTACCACTCTTCAGCAGTTTCAACAACTCAAAAACCCATAACAAAAGACTGCAAACCGTCTGAACAGACTTTTCCTCTTTTGAACTACAATCTCCATAGTCTCTGTAGTCCATCTCACTCCTTGCTCAGCTATGACCACATCCTGTCCCTGAGCTCCTCCTCTTCTTTTACTGCTCTTCAAGCAGATAAGTGACTTTCTTTGTACCTCTTAGCTAATGTGGGTTTAATTAGCATTAGCATAGGATTTGGTTATCTAGGGGGTTTAATATGCCTCCACGGCAAGCCTGCACTGAGTGTTTAGTGTTCAGATACAGGGATTGCGGGCTTTATAAGTTGTAAGGTGCGTTTCTGCAGTACCTTGTTTCGTTTCGGGAGCGGCATGCACGTTGTTTATAGCGCGAGCTAATAGCTGCTTTGTGGCAGCATCGGGAGCTCCAGCGGCCACTAGCTCTGTGCCGTACTCTCGGCACATTAGGGGTGCTCTGCCGGGCCACGGAGCTCCTTCAGGCCTCTCCCCACCCCAGCGGGGAGCGGACGCGCTGCAGCGGGCCCCCCTCCCTTGTGGAGGCAGGTCTGAACGCCGAGCGCTGCGAGCCCTCGCAGATGGCCAGCACAGAGGACTTGCCCCCCACCACCCATGTGGGGGCAGAGCTTGCAAGACGAGCCGCGTCGCATTCACTACACCAAGCGGCAGAAAGCAAGGGAGCTCGTACAATCGGTACGAGGCTCCGCAGTGCAATATACTTATTTCCCCTCGCGCGCGTTAAGCGCCCAGTGACCGAGGGCCCGCATAACCTCAGAAGAGGCAGCAGGAGTGGGAGCATCCCGCTATAGTAAAAAAAAAAAAAAATGATTTGGAAGGATAGTGCCAGCACACGACAATACGGTTTCCTAATACTTGCTAAAGACTCACAAGCCACCTCAGGCATTGCATATCAAGAAATGTCCGGTGCAGCCACATAAAAAAAAATAAAATAAAATAATAATACATAGAGACTTGGAAAGGGTCTCTGAGGGAGGAGCATCTACCAGGAAGTGGGCAGCAAAAGACACCTGCACTCAGGTAATAAGGCACGCAGCACCCCTTATCATGTCGGAATTCGAGTGGAGTGAGGAGGAGCAGTCCCTAGACTTGGCTGCAAGTTTCAAGGAGGTGCTGGGGAATTCCCTAGTAGATGCGGTGGCTCAAGGTGTGAGACCCTTACAGGAAAGGCTAGAGACACTGGAAGCTATACTTCACCAGCCTAAAGAAAGCACCAAGAAGACTCGCAGCTTGCCCATGGAACCCTCTGGAGCAGGGTCTAAGGGGAGTATTCAGGCGCGCAAGAGGAAAGCCTCTGCAGACCCCCAGGGCCCTACGGATGGGGCGGAAGACAAGGCCCTGGAGGTCGCCGACGCCTTCGCGAAGCTTAAGAAAGCATATTTGCAGCCTCAGGCCGTGCCGGACCTCATGACCCCCTCTCCTGTGGACGAAAATGTAGGAGATGACCCAGGCTCGGAAGAAGAGCCAGAGGAAGGAGACTTGTCCCCTCAAGAGCCGGAGGAACCAGTCGATGAAGAGTGGGCAAAGCCCAGCGGGGGAAAGAAAGCCCGCAAAGAGAAGCACCTCGATGAGGAGCAGGACGATATGTTCAACCCGGATACCATCAGAAATCCGAGATCTTCCGACTGGCAGCCTTCTCCAAGAGTGTCTCAATACATGACAGCAAGGCTAAGAAAAGCTTTGGATAAGGAAGTGCATCAACGGCTCTGAGCGGAATGCCCCAGACCAGACTTACCGGGGAAGGTGGCGGAAGCCCCTGAATTGGATCCAAAGATGCTCACTTTTGTTTCAAAAACCAATAAGGACCCCCGTAAAGGGATTGATAGGTCATGGAAGAGTTGCCAGGAGAAGGTCCTGGACTTGGCCGGTCTTCTCGCTAAGATCATGGACTTGGCTGAAAGGGCGAAGGACACAGGCGAGGAGGTGGACCCAGAGGCCCTAGCTGGATGGGCACAAAGGGCGGTTTGCTTCCTAAGAAACGCAAATTGTGCTATCGCCTCCGAGAGGAGGAGAGGGTTGCTCCTGAAGATAGACTCGAAGCTCAGTGACCTGGCATCCTATGAGGCCCGGGAAACAGCCCAAGGCCTCTTGTTTGGCGAGACTTTCGGGAAGGAGATGGGCTGCTTTGTAGGCACTTACACGTCGCTGGAGAAAGCGCAAGCATCCATTCGTAAGATCTTCCCGCAGAGAGTTTTTGCCAGGACCGGTCGTTACAGGGGTCGCTTGACCGGTTGCCAACAAGGAGGCAGAAGACCCCCGAATCACAGGGCACAGTACTGGGAGAACAGGCAACAAGACACGTTTTTCCCGGCCAGAGGTCGCAATACCAGAGGGCGACGAGGAAGAGGTTTCGGACGAGGCCAAGGGTTCACACCAGGTAAGAGCAATAACTTACCCCCAGTGGGAGGGAGAACGAATATGTTCTGGGGAAGCTGGCGCGCGCCTTCCAGCGATGCCTGGATTTTGCAAACCGTCAGAGGTCTGCAGCTAGAGTTCATTCAAGACCCAGTGCAGACAAGAGTCCCCCAACGCCCGCAGCTAGCGAAAGCAGAGCAAGCAGCCCTCAATATCGAATTGGAGCATTTAGTAAGAGAGCCATAGAAAGATGCCCCGGGGCCCCGAGTTTTCTCAGCAACATGTTTCTCGTTCACAGGAAGGAGAAAGTACGCCCAGTAATAAATTTGAAGGAACTGAACGGATGGATAGTCTACCATCATTTCAAGATGGAAGGGATCCATCAGCTCAGAGACTCCCTGAGAGAGGGAGACTGGCTGACCAAGTTAGATCTAAAGGACGCCTACCTTACGGTCCCAGTACAGGAGCAGTTCAGGAGATTCCTGGCTTTTCGCTGGAAGGGACAATTCTGGCAATTCAGGACTATACCATTCGGGCGTGCGGCAGCGCCTTGGGCGTTCACGAAATTGATGAAACCAGTAGCCGCAGCCATCTGAGAAAAAGGAATTCGGCTGATCATATATCTGGACGATCTGTTGCTTCTAGAGGAAGATCCAAGGGCACTGGAATATCAGACGCAGTGGGTGCTAGACCTGTTACAGTCAATGGGGTTCCTAGTGAACACAGAGAAGTCGGATACAAAGCCGGCGCAGAGACTGGACTTTCTCGGCTTCGTCCTGGACACAAGGAAAGCCACCCTGGAGCTTCCGGCAAGGAAGATCCGAGATGTCAAGACAGAGATCAGAGCATGCTTAGGGAAGAGAGTTATCTCTCTGAGAGTTCTAGCGAGGATTGTGGGCCTCCAAGCAGCCTCCATACAAGCCATTTTTCCAGGTCCCTTACACTATCGAGCCTTGCAGAGATTGAAGATCAGACACCTGCAACAAGGGTTGAGATATCATCAAACGATACCGCTAGATCAGGAATCTATCACGGAGCTGGAATGGTGGTTGCAGAATATGGACGCCTGGAATGGGCGTGCCATATTCGGGGACCGGCCGGACCTCGTGATAGAGTCAGGCGCCAGCCGTATAGGTTGGGGAGCGCGATGCAGAGAGTTGCAAACTGGAGGGGGATGGAGCACAGAGGAGCTGAGCCTGCACATAAACTGCTTAGAGCTTCTAGCAGGCTCCTTCACGATAAAGACATTCACGAGGGACAGAGTGAAGTCTTGCATCCTACTAAAGATGGACAACATATCGGCAGTGCGGTACATAAACCACTTAGGAGGGACGAAGTCCAAGATGCTAGCCGAGCTAGCGAAAGATTTCTGGCATTATTGCCTGAGGACGGGGATATCAGTGACAGCGGAGTACTTACCCGGGGCACTGAATGTGATAGCAGATTGGAACTCCCGTTATCTCACAGACTCCAGCGATTGGATGCTAGATCCAGCAGTGTTTCAGATTCTGGATCAAAAATGGGGTCCATTGCACACAGATCTATTTGCGTCTCGCCTCAACGCTCAGATACCCAGCTACTTCAGCTGGAGGCTAGACCCAGACGCAAAAGGCACAGACGCATTCTTGCAAGACTGGGCAGGCGGCACACATTACGCCTTCCCTCCGTTCATGATGCTGAGCAGAGTGCTGGCGAAGTGTCTGTCGGAGGGAGCGAGCGGAGCTAGTGCTGGTGGCACCGTTGTGGAAAGCCCAGTTGTGGTTCCCGACACTGATAGAACGATTGATAGATCAACCAAGGATCCTCCCGGAAGGGGAACAATTGCTCACGAATCAGCTGGGCAGTGTCATCCCCTGAGAGTGAGAGGGACACTCCCGCTAATCGCGTGCAGGATATCAGGAGACGATGGGAACTGCCAGGCATTTTGATGCAAGCAGCAAAACGTATTGCCGAATCCTGGGCTCCATCAACTAGGAGGAGCTACGACGCGGCTTGGGCCAGGTGGACGAGTTGGTGTAGAGGGAGAGGTGTTCATCCCATTTCTGCACCTGTAGTGGCCATATTGAGTTTTCTAGCACAACTGCTGCAGGATGGGAAGGCATTCCGCACTATTGGAGTGTACAGATCAGCGATTTCCGCGGGTCACTTGCTGATTGAAGGTGTGCCAGCAGGTGAACATCCAGCAGTTTTTAGGCTCATTAGAGGAGCTAAGTTTAAAGCGCCACCGGTTCCCAGATATACAGTGCTATGGGACGTTACGAGAGTATTGAAATTATTAGAAAGTTGGCCGGTGAATAGATTCTTGTCTCTCAAGCAGTTATCGGGCAAATTAGCGATGATGTTATGTCTCATATCCTGTAAGAGAGTGTCAGATGTTAAAGCGCTAGAGATTAATAGAAGGACGTTTGGACCAGAAGGAGTAACCTTCGTAGTAGTACAGAGGACGAAATCAAGTACATCCACAGTGCACTATCCCTACTTTCCGAATAATGTCAAATGGTGCGTAGCTAGTTGCATTAAGGAATACGAGGCCAGGACGGCAGAGAATAGAGCGATGAGTACAAGTCAGTTGTTAATAGCGCGCAGGAAGCCTTTTCAGGCAGTAAAAACAGCTACCATAGCGAGATGGGTCAGAGAAGTAATGCTAGCTGCAGGGATTGATTTACAGCGGTATGGTGCGCATTCGGAGAGAGGGGCCATGGCGTCCAAAGCATATAGGACAGGGGTTCCTTAGCAAGATATTATGGCAGCAGCAGACTGGGCGAATGATCGCACATTCAGGAAATTTTATTTTAAACCGACGGAGAGCATAGCGAGTGCAGTACTGGGACAGCTTTGAACAAGCATAATGCTCGCCTCCAGTCTTGTCATAGAATAAAGATTACCCCTGCTAGCTGCGCAGGGAGTATTAATTCTATTAAAGACTAGGAGGCGAGCATTAAATTCCCGCCCGAGAGATGTATTGTGCATAATATTGAATGATCGTATGTGATAATAATATCATGTTAGCGGCAATACATAGACACCACCATGATCTTTCTGCTTTCTATTATTTCTAGGAGAGGAGCAGAAGAACAATTGAAGTGAGAGACTAGCGGAGGTAGTCGCCTAGGTCGAGGGAGTTCGACATTCCGTTTGGAGTGGTTCAAGTCATTGCCTGTTGCAGGACTAAGTGTGGAGTTCTCATTGTGACTTTCAGAGCGAGTAAAAGAGAGGAGGAGCTCAGGGACAGGATGTGGTCATAGCTGAGCAAGGAGTGAGATGGACTACAGAGATTATGGGGATTGTAGTTCAAAAGAGGAAAAGTCTGTTCAGACGGTTTTCAGTGTTTTGTTATGGTTTTTCGAGTTGTTGAAACTGCTGAAGAGTGGTAAATTAAAGAAGTTGAAGCATAATGCTCGCCTCCTAGTCTTTAATACTCCCTGCACAGCTAGCAGGTGTAATCTTTATTGCTTCCCAAGGATGGTATTTTCTCAGTGCGCAATCAAGTTATTGTGGTCCATCCGCTAATGACTTTGCCCTACAATGGTGCTTCAATCTTGCCCAGTTTACGGTCTAGTACGGTGACCCTCTGCAGTGTTATGCGGTTACGATGCCACCAGTGTGTTGGGAATCTGCCATCCTCCTTTTAGTGGCCCAAGTCTCTTTTGTTTCCACTCCTCCGGCTGTGCTCTGCTTGAGCCTGTCCAAGCTTCCACCACGGGGTGTCTGATGTCACTATACAGCCACTGTGTATAGGCCCGTACCATGAGCCTCAGTACAACTCTTCCTCATATTTTGTAGCCGTGTCCCGTTGAGCCGTGCTGCCATATCTCCTCTGGGGCTCAGCTGCAGCTCCTTTCGTTACGGTGCCTTCCTTCACCTCACCCATCTGGGTTAGAACAGTCACTCAGCTATTCAACGAGATAGTTTTGTTTCGTGTCATCATCCGCGTGACTGGCTCTTTTGTTTGATGAACCCTTTGTAGTGTATTTGCTTAGGTCCAATGCACATAGGATTCCCCTCGCTCTGATACCTCGTCAGTTTTGTTTTCCGGAGGCCCGGGCTGCGCTTTCTTGTGTTGGCTACTGTTACGCTTTTAAGTGTTTTGTATCCGGTAAACGTTGCTTGCAAAGGTTCACCGCGCCATCCCCTGCGGTCACTGTTAATGTGCCTCTCACGATAGAACTCCACTCGCCTTTGCTCCGTTATCAGGTTTACCATCAGCGTTAGTTTACGGACAGCTATTCATACCATCCCTGTCTTAGTGCCCGATCTGGGTGGTCCGTTGAGATTACAGGTTTCTTATGTAAGTTTGCTCGCTATATGACGCTGTTCCCTCAGTAGCCGTGGCCCCTGTGCCTGGGTATGCCACCTTGGGTCATCCCTGTGCGCCTCTCACTTAGGTGCAGTTCGCTGCTCTGACGATCATCTTCCAGCGGCTTCCGTGCTCACCGAAACGGTAGAAATCAGCCCGCCTGCGATGTCACGTTTCTATTTGGTATTCCCTGCAGGCTGAAAACTATACAGACACATCTGTGTTGCAGTCACTTTTGGATTTCTCCATGGCCCTCTGGCACTGTCCTTTGTCCCGGGTTGGCCGCCATTTTGTCGCCTCCTGCCTTTCTTCTTTCACACGTAACTCCGGGCCAGCACGATAGTTCAATACGAAAGTGCAAGCATACTGTTCCTTGGATATTCACACAGCAGTAGCTTCAATATTACGTGAAATACACAATTCCAATCATCTGTTCAAGTCAGGATAGTTCAGGATCAGCAGGAGCACTGAAGAGAGACGTCCTATTGCATGGCTCAGTAGCCACGCCCCCCGATTTTGAATCCTATTATGATGCAGTGCAAGCTTTGTTTCTGTTGTATTGGTACTCTTCTAATCCTGACAGATGTCATATTCAGATAGAGAGAGCCCTTGCATCAACAGCACGCTTGAGATCAGTAATCCTTACTTTGCCACAATGTATTGGCAGAGCTAGAAACACGGTAGAGGGCACTAAAGCTTGGCAACATGTTCTGTCTGTTATTCATGTTCCAGGGATCCCTTTAATGGGCAGAAAAAGTTAGGCCTTATGCATGGTAAAACTGGGTACTTCCCAATTAAAGGATTTATTTCCCTTGGGACAATTCCTTATGTTGGATGAGTTTCAACTCTTGGCGGGGGGCATGTTTGCGCTGGACTTGATTTTATATTTTCTGGCTAGGAATGTTTTTAAAAAGACTGGTTTCCATCCTTCCCAGTGGCTCCCCCAGTTGCACCACTCCGTCATGACTTGTTAGAGGGGGAGAGCGATGGGAACTTGGTTTCACGCTTATATGGTCAAATTATAGATAACAAAATGGTATGTGCTGAGGAGGCTCATGAGAGGTGGGAGGAATCCCTGGGTACTCCTACCCCGGAGAATGTGATGTGCTATTGTTGTGCTCAGACAAAAAAGGTAGCCCTCAATTGCAGATATAAGTTTATACATTTTAAATGTTTACATCAGTTCTACTTCACTCCCTTTGGCCTGCATAAACCTTTACCTGATGTCACAGATGAGTGTTTGCGCTCTGGGTACTCCATGGCTACCTTTATGCATTTATCATGGTACTGTCCCCGAATCTATTCTTTTTGGACACAGGTGTTTAACGCAATTAGTGAGATTATTGGTGACCGATTGACCCCTTACCCTTTAATTGCTCTGCTGGGGTATATGAAGGAGGCAGCGGATCATGTTAAGTGTCTCCTTTTGGTTCTGGCATAGAGGAGGGTGGCCATGGAGCTAACGGGTTCTCATAGTGAAGATAGTGATGTGATTGGAAAAGTCTATAGCATAATTAACAAATGGATGCTGGCTAACTGGATGTGTCTCAATGACACTTAAACTGAGATCATGCTGTTTGGGTCCAGTTGCCTACTAGCTAAACTTGGGGCGGCGTTTGAGTCTTTTCAGATCAAGGATGCTGTGATACAACTATCGTCCCAGGTTAAAATCCTCGGCATGATGGTGAACTCCGCCGTCAACTCGGAAGCTCAGGCCAACTACCTGCAAAAAAATACAGTTTATTACCTGGGGCTCATGAAGGCCATTAGGCCTTTTTTGAACGAATGCAATATGTCTACTATTGCTAGAGCCATTCTACTGTCTAGGCTTGATTATGGCAATGCTCTTCTTATTGGGGCCTCTGCCAAAGATCTTGCAAGATGCCGAGTCATACAGAATGACGTGGTGAGGCTTGTAAAACATCTTAGTAGAAGGGTCCACACCACCCCGGCTAGAAAATCTCTTTACTGGCTCAGCGTAGAGGAGAAAATAAAATTCAAATCTCTGACTCTCGTGCATAAATGCCTTTAGGGCAAAGCCCCCTGCTATCTCAAAAATAGCCTAGTACTTTATACCCCGCAGAGACAGCTTTGTTCCGAAGGTAAGAGCCTGCTGCTAGTACCTAAGTACAAGCTTAAGTCGGGACTGGGCATATCCTTCGTAGTACTTGCAGCCCAGTTGTGGAACACACTACCTATGCTGCTGAAGGTAGCCACCTTAAGTTCAGAAAATCTTTGAAGACTCATCTCTTCAGATAAATCAGGTTCTCTTCTAACCACCCTCTCAGCCTCTGTTTTTCTCTTGTATTAGATACAGGAGGCTCCTTGTCTTCGTATTACTGTATCTGTGTTTGTTCTGTCAAAGCTCCCTGATGCCTGTGGGCTGCCGGCACTATATAAGATGCAATACCTACATACATGGTCTGGGGCAAGGGACTTCCCCCCTATGGATAATATTTGGCATTCTGATATCCTTATCTGTCACTATGTCGAAGCAGAATACTGTGCTACTGTACACTCCTCTGGGAGACCTAAAATGTTTGGGGCCCGTATATTTCCTATTGTCAAAAGCTCAACTGGACTCAACTGATTCCTTGGACTGCTGATTTGATGGAACTTGTGGACCTAAGTTGCTGTATAGTATCTGTTAGGTAATGCTGTCTGGTTTGTTCTGTTTTTAAAATAAAACAATAAAAAGAGTTTTAAAAAAGAAGCCTAGCTAAGCTTCACCAAGTGTCCAAAGCATTCACCATTGATGATTACAACATCCTCATCACCACTGCAGTAAAAACCCTTGGCGTTTACATGGACACCTTGATCAACATGATGTGCCGTCAACCATGTTGCCTTCACATCGGCATATGCCACAAGACTCATCACTGCCAGCCGACCTTTCCTTTCTGCCAAAAATCGGCATGAAGTTGCTCTCGCCCTTATCTGCTCAGAACTTGACTATTGCAACTCCCTGCTCAGTGGCACCTCGATCAAAAACTTGAGCAAAATCCAGAACGATGCACTGCGAGCAGCACTTGATATTGGGAAGCGCGACCACATCACAGAGGCTAGAAAATTCGCCCACTGGCTCCCGGTAAAGGACCAAATCAACTTCAAGATCCTCTCCATTACGCACCGGTGTCTCTCCAACAATGCCTCCTCTTACCTTGGAAAAAAGCTCAAAAGGCACTCCCCGGCAAGGCACCTGAGATCAGCCTATAAACATTGTCTTGCCCTCCCCAGGATGCAACCGTAAGAGAGTGGGTGGGTCCAGCTTCCCAATTCGTGCCTCCACTCTATGAAATGAGCTCCCCATTCACATGTGCGACAAACCTTTGTACGACATCCTCAGGAAAAAGCTTAAAACCCACCTATTTAACTGACATTCCACTTTTCACTCTGTTGTACCCATTCCCCCATCCCATGTTTTTATCCTATTGCCCGACTGTAACAATGCCCAAATGCCCAAGGGCTGGGTGTACTAATGCAAATGGCAAAATAATACAAATAAGATGGCTACACAAAAAAGGGGTCAGCATCATAGCTGGTGTTCCAAAAATCTATTATAGAGGAAAATTCTATTAAAATGTATCACTTTATTAAAAATTAAATGATCGGAGTAAGTATCTCTTGACCATCGATTAGCTAGAAGAAAAAAAACAGTTATAAGACCAAACTGGAAAGATCAACCTATTCTTTAGGTTACTTTCCCCCCATATGGAGAAACCTGCTTGTTGGAGATAGAAGGCTATAGGTTGTGAAACGTAGGTTAGAGAACCTTTTAGCATGGCTGCAACACATTTGGGATACACTATGGACTTTTGGATACAGGGACCGACTAGCGGCATACAGATGCAATAATGCTTTACTGAAATATTATCGACTCTTGCGATCTATTTTGAAGTATCTGATATGGAAAACTGAGTGAGGCTTTGAAGGGAAGGGTGTTAGCAATAATTAGATCTTTGGTGAATTCCAAGATGACATACATGAGTACTTTTCGTTGAAAAACATTGCTCACACCAGCAAGACTTTGCCCACTGAAAATGCCTGTATTGTAGTAATGTCTTTAGACATTGGATTCGTGAAGTACAGCTTTTGGGTTGCAAAAATGCTGTAGAAGCCCACCTGGAATAGAGTGAAAGTGACTCCTTAGTTTCTATTCCCTAAGTCACTCAGAACATGCTTTTGAAACCAGATGGTGGCATTGAGCACCCAGAGAGAACCTGCAAGAAAGAGGCTTTGTCCTGTGTGAAAGTATGCTGTTGTCTTCTATGTTATACATGAGTGACGATTGTAATGTATTGCTGGGGGTCACTTGTTTGGTTTACAAAATTACAATAGCCACAGAAGATGGAAAGGATGGCCTAACGAAATTACAGGCTTCGGTATTATGGAAAAGAAAGGCCTTAGAAATCGAAGGTCCTGATGAAGCTAAACTTCAAGACATTGGTTAAAGAAATTTGGGTCACCAAGTACAACACAATTGCATCCATCCTGTAGGTAGGCATATTCTTGTGGTCAACAGAGAACCAGCCATACGTAACACAATTTAGCTCCATTGAGCAGAGACGGTCCTTTGTCTGATCAGATTCAATCCACTGGAGCCCAGGACCCAAAAGAGAATCTGGAGACAATTTCCGATGACACAGGTGTCTGTAGTCAAGGTCAACTAGAAAACCTTTCTGTATTTTCTGCTTATGCCCCGAGTACTGATACTGCGGGAGAAAATGCTGCTTTTAATAATCAGTCCTTAATCTACAACTTTAGAGAAATTATAATATTATCCTGAGCAATCAATTTCCAGAGGATGGCCAAAAAGTCTCTTTTTTGTGCCAAGCAATGAAAGTAAGAAAGAAAAACATGATTACCAGTTAAAATGTGCCATCTGAAGCATGAGCCTATTTGACTTATTCCATCTCCAAAGACAATTTTGTATAGGACTGGAGGGGATATGAGCAATTTAAAACAGATTCTCCTTAAGAGTGTATCAAATAATTCCTGCTAAAATAAACAAATCAGCAAAGGGTGACAATCGGTCAAACTATGCGACCCAGAGAGCTGATCTATGAAGGTTGTGTGGAGGGTCGGATGAAGGAGATGGACACACGACAGACATGTTCCAGGTTCTTTTTAATAAAACTAATATGAAAAGCCCTAACTTAATTGTTCCTAATTAAGAAACTAAGGGTGCTCGTCCGTCTTTGTAAAGTGCAAAAGACTATTGTCCTCCGTCCGACTGCCCTATCTGGCCCTACCACTATTTGAAACTAACGTAAATAGACTGAGGGAAGACTTCTCTTTGCCTGGCCTCTCCAGTTCATTCAAGTAATGTGTATGTCTTTTCTTTCTGTGAGGCAGCCAATCTCTTCGATCGGTTCATGTAGCTCTTCAAGCAATCTTTTATCTATCTTGCTTTCTGTGTTTCTCAGGTTATAGACTCCACCAATGTAACCTTTCTTGACACTCAGTTTCTGATTTATATTATTTTCCCAGTTCTTCCTTTTAGTAGTACTTGTCCGGGGTATCCTTTCTCTCTCTTCTAGGCTATCATCACCACCAATTCTCAATCTTACATTGGGCCTCATTACAAGTCTGGCGGTAACCCAGCCGGTGCTGCAGCCGGGTTGCCGCCGGACTTCCAATATTTTCAGGTGCCTGGCTTGCTGGAAACACCGGGGGATTATGACCTGGTGTTCCTGGAAGTCAGGCGCAGAAAATCGTTAATCCCTATTCCCATTTGAGTCCCACAGGACTCAATGGGAATGACAGAAGCACTGGCACCGTTAATAACGGTGTCGGTGCTTCCGTGAAGGTCTGCGCTCGGCTGCCATCCACAGACTTGGAGTGTGCCGGTCCGGTAACAAAGATGCCGGTAGCCTTACCGGCACTGTTGTTACCGGACCGGCACACTCCTAATGAGGCCCATTGTCTCTTAATTTACTGCTTGAATCCCAGAGATATGGGTTTAGCCCCTCTCTTCCAGGGTGTTTACTTCTATTCTGACTTGTTTTTTTAGGACCCAACTTTGTGTACTGGGACGAGGCTTCACCTTCATCAAATAGTTCTCTTTCCCCTCGAGGATCTTCGGTATTTGCTTACAACACTGTTTTAGTCCCCCTTTCTCATTCTCATGACTGGGATGAGTTTTTCGCTGATGCATAATGATATCCCGCGGGCCTTCCGCTTCTCCATACACCTTTCTCTTGATGGAAATGGTGGTTGGGCTTGGCACTTGCTTGGGATGTGGCTCCGGAGTGACACACGCTTCCAATTCAGGCGATCTAGGCATTGTTCCTTAGGTGTCTTGCCCACCTCTTCCACTTTGTGGTCACGCCACCAACAGGTTGCTGATTGCTCTCTCAGTCCTGCCGACACTCCTCTCGTGTCTGCACATGCTGGCCTTCCAGCATCTACTCTCCTCTTGCTCTCCACAAGCCGCAGCCTCCGCCTCTCGTCAGCAAAATGATGTCAGCGCATCAGGTTCTCCCTTCTTTCTCCTTGCGCAGTTGCGTACACATCTTGTATTAAACGGATATCTTCCTTTTCTTGTGCACTTGACTTTATTCTTGCATTGCCTTCAGCCAAAGATATCCTATTCTTCAGCTTCCCAGATAGACATTGTTATTGGTTTGTCTAGGCCTTTCCTCACAGGAACACAAGTCCTTATTCCCAAAGGGGGAGTCTCTCCTGGTGAAGTCCCACGTGTCTCGATCCCTAAGGAGGGTGTTTTGGAGCGGACTCACCTCCCAAGCCTCACGGGGGTCCCCCTCAGGGATAAGGGGAGAATACCTGTGATTCGTCAGAGTAGGCATAAAAGGGTTTACAATACTGACACACTACAGCAATGGTGCCGGACATTGACAGCGTTGCTTGTCTGTCGAAAATGCAGATGAAATTACATTGACAGTGTTGCTTGTCTGTCGAAATTGCAGATGAAATTACTCTTTTATTTGTCACATGGGCAGTGGTGCCCATAAGCAGTTATTTGTCTTCATGTTTGCTAGGTTCTTTTGGCTGATTGCTGAATACAATTATACTTTGCTCCTCATACGTTTTTCACTTTCACTAGAAGCTCTAGGTTAGTTAACATATGAGTGGGAATTAGGATACAAGAACATTAAATTAAAGTACCAGACCTTGAATGGGAGCACTTTCCAGCAGGAGTTCCGAGACTCTGTTCAGAGCTACAATTAGTTTGATTTGGAGAATGTAGGGCATACAATGCAATTTCAGTACCCCGGTATGTCCTGGAAATGTGGCAAAGCAGCGGGTGGTAAAGTACATCTATTTTCCAACTGCAAAATAATACAGACAATCGAGATAAGACGGTAAATAGAAATGTCACCTCGTGTTGGAGAACTGGAGCTGTCGTTTCTGAGATCCTTGTTTTCAGACTGGATGGTTTTGTATTTTTATTTGAGTCAGGGAAACAGTTTGTCGGACAGAAACAACGCACAGAGAAATCCCAAGAAGCAGAGCA
The DNA here is from genome assembly GCF_040938575.1 of Ambystoma mexicanum. Taxonomy (NCBI): domain Eukaryota; kingdom Metazoa; phylum Chordata; class Amphibia; order Caudata; family Ambystomatidae; genus Ambystoma; species Ambystoma mexicanum. The sequence goes on along the minus strand of NC_090937.1, from coordinate 196,009,013 downwards.
GTCCTGATTCCAGATGCCTTAAAAAAGCAGAGTATTGTATTATGGCAAGAACACAAACCTGTTCATGAGGAGTAAATGGAGGAACACGAGAAAGAGCCCAAACACTACACGATATTTACAGGATGTACATTAGCGCATGGTCAGCTGGAATGCATACAGTCGTATGGAGTTATATGAAGCAGGAATTGGGGGTGGGAGGTCATGTGGGTGGGGTTATTTCATAGCCAGTCTGTTTGGGAACTCTTTCACAAGGCAGTGGGTACTTTTGTTTAGGGTGTTCCTAAACCTCTGGATATTTTTTTTTTTAAACGTGTATTTTATCGAAATTTCAAATAACACGCAGTTCAGGGGAAGCAATGGGTCATTTCTGGAGCGGCAGCATTACATCGAAATTCATTTTTAACATGTAATTCTAACTGTTTTGCTAAACAAGACAGCATAATCAGTAGATGCAGATTGTAAAGGAGAAGGGGGAGGGGGAAATAAAAAAAAAATCAGTGCCAACATCAGGGTTTCAGAAGAAGTTTCAGCAGTAACGGTTGGAAGAACATTTGCTCTTTGTCTGACACATAGTCCAAGAATGGCCCCCATGTCCGTGTGAACTTAGGCAACCTCCCCTCTACCATGGCTGTGAGCTTCTCCATCCCCAGCAGCTCCCAAACCTCCACCCACCAATAAGCTGTGTGTGGTCCCTCTACTGTTTTCCAAAAACTAGCTTGTGTGATTCTGCTGCTGTAAGTAGTTGGGAGGTCAGGTCTGCTCTGTAGCCTGTCATCGGGAATGAGCCGTCGTCCGGGACGTCTCCCAGTACTAGAACGTGTGCACCAAGTGGCAACAAGTGGCTGTTTGGCTGGATGGACTGAGATTGACTGCTTTCTACCTCCTTGGGCCGCCGTCCTCAAGAGGAAGCTTGCGCTTTGATGAAACACAGCAAGCATCTCCTGAACTTACTTTGCAGTAAATATTACATTCTCTGTCTCACTTGTAGACATGTGGACTTTGCTTGTGGTCCGCAATGTCTTACTCATTCACTTTCCTTGTTTTACTGCCACGTTCACTCAACAGAGTTGGCTCTGTCCCCCCTGCCCAGCAGCCCTACATTAGATCACTGCCTCGCGCACCAGCACACGCACCAAGTGGCAACAAGTGGCTGTTCGGGTGGGCGGCGTGAGGTGAGTGAGACCTGTTTATTAGAGTGTTTGTGCCTGGAAACTCTGAGTGAAGCTTGTTACTTGAACAGAGGGTGAACTACTTTACTGATTTGTTACACGTATCTTGAACGTTATTACATCTTATTGAAAATATTGCTAATTCTTGTGCTTGCGAGCTCTACAATTAGTAATTTGCAGTATAAGGTCTTAAGGGTTACATCATACGTCCCGCAATAGATAAAAGCTTAAGGAGCGGGAAACGTATTCAAGACGTAGCACTCAAACCAGTCTCTGTGCCCTCTACATCGACTTCTGCTCCCTCTAAGGAAACTAAAAAGCCCTTGCCAGTAGTGAACTGCAACTAACCCTACCACGAAAAAAATAATCTATAACATATCAATTACGGACAACTCCCTCCTTGGAGTTTCCAGTGAGAATAGTATTCCACTAACTGACACGTCTTCAGTAGCACCCGCCGTCATGTCAGAGCTACATAAGCAGGTTCGGCTCTCAAATGGTCCTTCTACCCCAGTTGTTGGCTCCTTGAGATTTAGGGAACAAGTGCATTCACATGACACCGCATGCACATTATGAAGTATCCCTTCCCAATGGTGATGAAGGTCGGGCAGGCACAAAGGACCACATACAAGCAAAAGCAAGCTCACCTTCCTCTGATGGCGTACCAATTATTATGTAGCCAGCATATCCGCATTCACCAGTACTGTTACATGGCCTGAACCCTCTATCCTTTTTGGCAGAAGGAACCCGCCAACCTATTTCATCTCTCCCATTGTATCCTCTTGAAGAGTCCTGCATCGATCTAAAGGAGCAGGAATGACATAATTTCCCTGTACTCACACGGATTCTTAACCTATTGGATAGAGGACATGAACACACTCATTTGGCCATTAACGCTCTTACAACAGCCATAGCTGACATACTCATTAAATTAAGCAAAATAGAGGCTACATGTTAGCCCAAGAAAACTGCCATTCAATTTGGGCAAGGCAGCTTGCAAAGACAGCTGAACCCATTCAAATGAAGTACCATTCCTCCCTCAGAAACCCTCAGTCACAGTACACTCAAACCAAGGCATGCACAGAACCTCTGGAAATTCCCAGGAAATCTTTTGCTCACATAGCACAGCAACAAAAGTATGGGTCTTCCAGTGTTTGTGCTGCCTTTCAACCTGATTTAAGGGCTGTTGCTAAATTGCAACATGATAGGATCATAGCCATAGAAAAGATATTGCTTAATGCAAATATGGTCCAGTTGGATCTATTTAATGATGACTGCGGTGCAAATGTAAAAATAATGTCCTGCGAAATGAACTTGGATACTCTGGTAGCCCGACAGCACTAACCGATATCAGAGATGCAAATGCTGGGCTGACAGATGAAGCTAGTCAGGCTGCTGAGGAGGTGTCTCTCCATAAAGAGGAGCAACAGACTAACCAAGTTATGTCACAAAAAGCAAAAAAACTTTATCTAAGAGTGCAAAAAAGACGTCTCTTGGCTAAATCAACTAATCTCAATTTGACAGGTTCAAAAGCACCTCAAGTAAAGTCAAAAAATATGCCCCCGATTAAAATAAAGGGGCATAACTCAGACATTAAAAAAATTGGTCGTACCACACAGGATGATGCAACCATAGATTTGAACAAACTTAATGCTGAAAGCCAATAGCATCTCGACCTAAAAAACAATTAAATAACGATGCCTTCTAATGTCGGCGCATCTGCTCTTTCTGCTTGTGCAGCCATAGCAGAAGGGCCAGTAAATAGTGAAAAAAAAATTGCACCTACACTTCAAACCACAGGGATGGGCTCCTCCCTGACACAAACACACATGCCGAATTTCTTTAACCTTATGGCAAATAAAAAATCCTCAGTGACGTCACAACCCAACAAAGCTAGTAATACAAACAACAATTTGCCAACTTTGAATTCTCCATCTAGCAAGAAAGGTGAGAAATCCAGTGTTCCTAACAGGGAAGATACACCTTAAGATTACGACCTACAGCAGATACAAAATCAGAATCTGGTATGGCTCAAAACATTATTGATGATCAATCAGTAACACCTCTGATAATGAAAACGTCACACCTGGAAAACAGAAGCATTGATAGTTCTAACAATGCGACAGGAGATTCAGGTGATACTTTGATCACCTTTGAAGAGGCTCCATCTGACATGCAATTAATGATGGGATGGGGAACTAGGCCCTCTAGCAAAAGCAAAGCAAGCTTAAACCGCTATGCACTTATGAAAATATCCCATCAGATTCCAGCGCTGCGCAACTTGATCTCAGACGATATTGAATGGATTAAGCTACCTAACCGTTTCAACAATCGTATGCTTTGCAAACTGCAATCTCACAGCATAGCAAAGCTATTATGGGATCACCAATCTGATCTGGCCTTCATAGACCTGTACATATCTGCATTTCGGTCCATGGACGAGGCTACCAGGTTCATTGAATTTCAACCACCGGTGGCCGTTCTGCCATCTGAAAATAATGCATCTGAACAACAAATACACATTATGAACAACAAAATGAAGGAACAATTTGAATCATTTTCTCAAATTCTAAACGGCCTGGCTTGGCTGGAATCTCTCATTAAATCAATAGTCAACTCAAAGGCACAGGTGGAAAAATCATAAAATTGTAATCTATCGATATGCTCATGGAATTGTTGTGGGTTTAAAAACTTATTTGCATGGCATACGTCCTTAGCAGAGTGGAAAAGCTATCTATCATTCTAGTACAAGAAACCATGGCAATGACCTACCTTCTTATAGATGGTTATATCTCCTTCTTGCAGCAAGCCAAAAGAGGAAGTGTTGGGCGACCATTTGGAGGTCTATAAATTCTGATAAAAATTCTCTTAAACTCACATCGCAGCTAATTAATGCTTCACTGGAGCTCCTGGTTATTGAATTTACAACTGAAGCCAAACCCACTTGCATCATCTTAGTCACTTCACTCTACTGGAACCCAAGTACATTGCCCCTTGATGTGATGTTATCTAACTTAAATACAGTACTGACAGAAGCTTTCATTAAGAACCCGAAATACAAGCTTATAATTGGAGGTGACTTTAACTCTACCTTGCAGTCATTTCCTATTACTACACCTGATAGCTATCTTAATCAGTATGATAACCTCTCTTACGAAAGAGGGATGTTATGGACACTCTTTTTAGAAGAGTGGGACATTGATCTGGTGTTACCAAGTCAAGATAGTTCTTACGTAACATGGCACTGTGGTCACTCCAGTTCATGTATTGACTACATTGCTCTCTCGTGCAAATTAGCAGGGATATCTTCCTACTGTTCTCTACATATACTAGCGATCATTATATCTTAAAATGCACACTTCACATCTTTAATCCATCCTACCCAGTGATTCCATCTCTAGTTCTACCAGTAATTGATAGACACATGTTGTCCATACATTGGAAGCCTTCCTTGTGCAGACAACTGACTTATCTTGTTAATCGTGATGTTTGGATAGTTGAAGAGTCAAGTGCAAGGAGTGGGGAGATCATGGTTGCGATGTATGGAACATGCAGATGATTCACAATTATCTTAGATCCTTAGCCGTATTTGAGAACACCAGGCATATTGCCTAGTACCCAAACACATTCAGCTCCGCTATTAATATCTTGAAGCATGCCAAAAATGCGGCACTTAGATCTCTACTAAGAATAAAAGGAAATAATCCTGAATACATAGGCTTAAAGAAAGCAATCATTTTGAAATACAAAACTGAGGTGAAATCCATTAAATCTGAATTGCATCTAAAAAATAATCAAAATATGATAACTCTCCTATGCAAGAAAAAAACAAGAGACATTTGAGCCTCTTTAAGAAATCCTACCGGTAAGCAAAGCACAGAATTTCAGGCTTCCATATCTGGTAATACCTGGATGGAATATTATGAAACTAAATACCGACTACCACAAAGATTTCATAGATTCAACCATCTAGAATTAGCTACATTCATGCTTCCAACTTGCCTGTGGGAAGTGGAAGACATGGTTTGGGCCCTCAAAAAGCTCAAATACTCAAAGGCGGCCGGGCCAGATGGACCGCTGCCCTGCGTACTTAAAGACGATCCACACTTTTGGACAGTTGTACTAAAGCAGCGCTTTGATTCTATTTTTCTCTTCAGGGCTGTTCCGGAATCATGGTTAACATCAATAATTATTCCGACACATAAAAAAGTCTCGACAGGCACCCCTGCAAATTTTCGAACTGTAGCACTGATTGATGTCACAGCAAAGGTCTTTGCCTCCCTAGTGCTAAGAGATCTTAATGGCTTCACCTCTATGCATCAGACCTTATCATGCTTTCAAACTGTATTCAGGAAAGCCATGGGCACTCAGCTAAACGCAACCATCTTGTCCCATATTCTAGCATCCTCGCACCAGTCAAAAAATTGTCCCATATTTATGGCACTACTTGACTTATTATTTGCTTTTGATAGTGTAATTAGGGGTTTGCTATGGGAGAAGATGCAAGGGTTTCACATTCCCTCTCACATCATCGCAATGATCGCACTGCTCCATGCAAAAACCAACTACAGAGTCCGGATTGACCAGACTGGGTCACTCACAGACCACATTCCAACCGAGATTGGCGTAGAGCAAGGGTGTCATTTAGCAGCCATGCTGTTCAATTTCTATCTTGCTGACATAGACGCACTGTGGTCTAACACCGACACCTTTCCAGTAAAGTTAAGAGCACTGCGAATCAACTGGCTCGCATTTGTTGATGACCTTATTTTATTTGACCGAACACCATTTGGTTTACAGAAGAAAGGCCACTATTTTTCTTTATTTTGTTCTCAACATAACCTGGCTACGAACACCTCTAAATCAAACATCCTGGTGTTCACCAACAAAAAAAAGGCGATCAGATTCCAATGGAGCCTCGAAAACAACCCAATTCATCGTACCTTGGGAACAACATACTTAGGGTATAATTTGACCAATACTAACTTGATTACAAAGTGGCATAATTCTATTGCTACTAAAACTATTCTGCTAATAGCACAGATGAGGATCCTCTTGCACAAACTTTGCAAATTTTCAATCTTGCCACTTATTGAATTTTATCTTTTAAAAGTAGAGGCAATAGTTCTTTAAGGTCTTGATCTTTGTTTGCTCCCAATAGGTGAGGACCTCAACAAAATTCAAGGTACTATTTGGAAAACTGTTTTAGGTCTTCCACAAAGTGTTCCCAATGTTACAATAATCTACGAACTTAGCTTGTTTTCCTTGGCCTCCAAACTACAATGGCGAAGGATTAGCAACTTCACAAAAATGTTAGTACCATCCCCAAACTCATTATATGAGGATTTAGCAGGGATGACAGCTAACAAGACCCCAGCCTCATTATTGCTATATAACACCCAAATGTGGGGCGCACTTGATCAGATTTCTATGACTCAAAGATCTGATAACACGCTCGGGAACTGTAAAGAAAAAGTTATTTGAATTTGACTGGGCAAAAACATCAGACCGGATTGCATGCTACAAATCATATGTAGAATATGCCAAATTTAGGCACTCTCAGAAGCCCCGCTTGGCATATTTGATGATGTTCCCGTGCAATCAAGTGAGGGGACTGTATATGAGGTTTACATCAAACCTATTTCTCACAAAAGAACGCACAAAACACTGGAATAATTACATCGATAAAAATGTAAGTGGCTTCAATCCAGCACTCCAACTAAGTCAATGGGCCTCATTCCGAGTCATGCCGGTAAGTATCTGTATTTTCCGGCATGGCGTAAAGTACGACACCGTGCTGGTTGAAGTCCGAAAATTACGGCCCATTCCGAGCTCACGGACACGTGCTTTCCGCCATGCCGGAAAAGGACCGCGCGGCCTGCCGCAAAACCCCCCAAAAAACCCCTACCAGCATGCAACCGACACGTAAAGTACTACACCGCCCTGTAAGCATTAGCGACAGTGCATAACGGTGACCGTAAATTACGGTGACCGTAATTTACAGAAACCGTAAATTACGGTCTCTACCGAAAAACGGATCCGGAAATTACGACATCTCACAGGAACGGGAAGGAGAGCGGCGGCCATCTTTAAAAACACAATCCATTGCCATCCGCAGCTGCCAGCAGCCCTGTGAGGAAAGTAAAGTCGTGAACCGGACCAGGCACCGCAGGACATGCCGAAAGCACCAAAAAGGGCGGCGGATCGCGTCCGCAAGGTGAAATTCTCCACCGATGAACTGCAGGTCATGGTAGACTACCTTGCAGATCATGCTGATGTAGTTTTCAGCGGCAACATGCGCAAGGAATCAACCCTCTGCAAGAAGACCATCTGGGCGGAACTGGCACAGAGGGTGAGCGCTGTTGGAAGCACCCCCCGCACCCCAAGGGACTGCCCAAGCGGTGGGACGACCTGCGGGTGCGGGTGCGGGGCCTCCTCTCCACCAACCGCAGCCAGGCCCTGCAGACGGGAGGTGGGCCAAGTACACAGGTCCAACTAGAGCCGTGGGAGGAGACCTGCGCGCAGCTCATTGGCACGGAATCCATAGAGGGCGTGGGGACCATGGAGTGCGGCGGAACGACTTCTGCAGAAGGAGGTGAGTGTTGACAGTGCACACTGGCAATGTCCATTGCATCATGTAAACTGACCCAGGGGCCATCGAAGGCACCCTCTCGTGTTGCCCTCCCCCCATCCAACGCATCCAACAAATGCTGAGGCAAGTGCCGCCTAATGCTGGCCCAAGTGCGAGTACATAACGCACATCAACCATAATGGACTGACTTGCACAGCCCATCATGCACACCGTCCAGCGTGGTAGGCATAGTACCTGCCGAAATGTACATGAACAGGGCACAACGAATCACTCCCAAACATGGGTATATGTTATCACCATGCACATGTACCACTGCCATAGCTATCCCCCAAACTGAACAACCCGTGAATGACTGAAATGTCCATGCAACCATGTATGCAAATAGGACATAGCACATACACTAATGTTGTCCCTCTCTCCTACCCCCACAGGCACAGACCATGACAGCACAGAGCCCCAAGGAAGCCGGCCAAGCACCTCCGCGGGTACTGGCAGGGCCAGGCCGAAGCCAGCAGCCAAGAAAACCACCCCTCAGCCTACTGAAAGGCCACTTGAGGCTGGCAGACCAGCAAGCCACACAACATCCGCGGCAGCAGCCGAGCAGACCCCTACCTCAGCACAATCGAGCATTTCAGGGGAGGCTGCCGCTACCGCACCAGAGTGGGAGCCCAGCCCGCCACCCATCCAGGGGCCCATGTCGGAGGACGACCAGGAGAGCATGCAAATGCTGGAACCATGCCTCGTGACACTGGCGTCATGCAGTGACTCCGGGGATGCACCATCACAAGTGCACAGCCTTGAACTTGACCCGCTGGGGAGTGACGTCGTTCCCCCCAGTCCACCCATACAACCCCCTGCACAGCATGCTGGTGCAAGTAGATCATCCGATGGCCCCCCTTCACCTGACCAGTTCAGAGTTCAGCAATTGAGCGATCTCATAGGGAACTATATTGAGGATAATCGCCAGACCAGGGCTGGACTGCATGAGGAACTCGATCAAATGCGCCAGTCCCTCAACGACTGCACCACCAGATTGTGCGACTCCCTGACGGACAATACAACCCGGCTATGCCATGTCCTCAACCGCATTGCTAATGCCCTTGAGGCAGGGAGTCAAAATACGGAGCCACAGCAGGAGGGCACGTCCGAGACAAGTGAGGCCACGCAAGGCAGCCCAGAGAGACGCATCCGGCGTTCCTTGCGCAAACGGGATTTGCCTCCCCCAGACAAGGGCTCCAAGGGACATTAGCCATTCCTGCCACATGTGGTCCCAATATCCTACATGGGACGACTGCTCGGGAGTTGGGGGGAGGGGGGAGGGAGTGGCGTTGTGTTCTGGAGTTGGGGGGAGAGGGGTGATGTGTTCTGGGGTTGGGGGGAGGGGGGTGATGTTGTGTTCTGGGGTTGGGGGGAGGGGGGTGATGTTGTGTTCTGGAGTTGGGGGGAGGGGGCATGGGCATTTGCTGAAGTAAGCACTGTTTTTTCATTTCTTGTTATCTCAATACACAATTGGTGTTGCAAAGTTGAACCGTTGTGGACATTCTTCATTGCACTTTTTGTCCATCTGCACATATGGCATGGGCCCATTTGACACCAGATATCAGTGGAGGGGTCAGCCACCAGTCCTGGTTCGCGGGCACATATGTGCATCACGCAAACCTGGTGACTGCTGCATCTACACGCATGCACGGGTATGGCCATGGTCTGGTTGCCCCATGGGTCTGTTCAGGGGGTTCATGACAGGGGTCATGTGGCTTGCTGTTAGGGTACATCCACCAACAGCTGCATGTGTCGCAAAATGAGGTGGGTGTGTGGACTGTCATGGTGGTGAACAGTACTTGGCTGTCATGGCAGGCTTTCGATGATGGCCATATGTACATGTACATAGATATATTCGGTACGATCAGGGACACAAATATGTGTCCGATGCAATGTAATGCTGTGGGGTGTTGTGTCTACATGATGGTCCGTGAACGGTGGTGTGGACATCTTGGGATACATGTTCCTTTGTCGCATGCTGCTGTTCTGATGTCGGATCATTCTGGTGCTGTGTACTGTGTACATTCTTATTTGGCTGTGGATCATGTCCATCATCCAGCTCTGATCCATTCTATGGTGATTCCCAACACTCCTATGGGGGTGCCATGCCGGTGACGTGATATCGTACCCCTGCTGTCCTCCGTGAATTCCACTTCCAGGGGTGGGTCTCCAATGTGGTGCCAGGCTGGGGGATGCCGCAATGTGAATGTGCAGTGTGCCCTCGGATATGCACTTGCGGTTGTGGTGTCCGCCAATGAGTGGTGCTGGTGTAGTGTGCCTATCCCTTGTCAGTTGGTGTAGATGTAGTGTGATGTGGGTGCCTTATTCTGGCAAAGTGAAAATATGTTCATATGTGCCGTTGCCCTGGTTCTTTGGCAGGTTTGTTGTCAGGGTGAACAACGAACAATGGCTCCATCTTTTCTACGCAGTTGGTTCAAGCAGGCACCCACCCTGTGGCACCAGTGCACTTGCATGACACAGTCAGACGACTCAACAGCCAGCCAGACAGGTCATCCTGCATGTTGGGCCATGTGGCGCGGTAGCGTGCTGACCTCTTTCCTTTTCAATCGACCCTCCCAGGTCCAACTTGGGGCCCTCCTCTCTGACATCTTTTCCTCCACCTGTGGTGTTGCCCTGGGATCTAATCTCCCTCCCTGGCTTTTCAACCAGTATTTGGCACTCCTTGGCCACCGCATCGCCACCCTCTGCTCAAACTTTCTGCGCTATGCGGACGATACCCGGCAAATTTTCAGCCTAGCCTCGGCGTCCTCCTCTCCTTCCCTCATCTCTGACTGTCTGTCTGATATCCAGGAATGGTGTGCAGCCAATGAACACTGCCTTAATGCTAGTAAGACTGAGATTCTCCTCATCGGCACACCCACTCCCTCCTTCCCTTAAGTTCAAAACACTATGCATTGTCCACAAGGCCTTCTGGGGCCTGGGGCATGAATACCTTCTACTCTCTCTTCCTGAATGTCTTCCTTCCCAAGACCTTTGCTCATCCGTCTCCGACTCACTCAGGGTCAGCCGCTTCTCAGAGCAACGAGCTGGGGGTAGATCTCTCTCCGCGGCAGGGGCCTCCCTCTGGAACAGCCTTCCTGCATCCCTGATATTTGAGGAGAACCATCTCTGGTTCCGGAAGCACCTCATGACCTTCCTCTTTGCTTCTGCTTTCTCTCTCCCTCTCCCCTGCTGAATTCTTCACTGAAACTGCACAGGATCTGGATCTGGGCCACTCTCGCCGACCTTGGTCCTGGGCCCAGCCACTCTCCACTTGCACTGCCTCCCTGGCAACCCCTGCACTGCGGGACTGTCTCTCTATCCCTACAGCCCCCCCTTCCCAGCACTTGTCTGCACTTACCTTGCACTTGCCACCAGCTGGCCCTATTAATTTATTTTTGGATATTCGACTTACTTTGTACTGCACTTCCCCCGTCCCCTTGCACTTGCACTTTTTCCATTCTCACTACCCCTGCACTTGCGCGGTCTGTGTGACACCTGGCCTAGCGGGATCGTTGTCTGTCTTCCCCTTGTTCCCCCCTCCCTGCCTCGTCGCGCCTTGAGACACTTGTGTATGGGCGCGTTCCAAATGCCATATCATATCATATCATGTAATTTCAGCAGGCCCTTTGAGTCATGTGTAGTTGTTTGGTGTCGGGCCCACCCATGTGTGCGGTTCTTGGTAGTGTTGCATTCCATCTGCACGTAGGGGGAGTGGTATTGTTTGCAGTTGATGTCCGCAACGTGCATGCCAAGCTGGTCCACATACGACCGGTGGGTGCTGTCAGGGGCAACATTGTCATTTGCCATGCCTCCATTTGCTTTTGGTCCAGCTTTACTGTTGTGTGTCTCATGGGTGGTCCATGTTGGGGATCGGTGGACCCTTGTGTGTTTGGGGATGTGCTTGGGGGGGTGTAAGGGCACTTGGATATTTGGCCGCATAATGGACGGTTGTGACATGCCACTGTGTGCTGGTGGGTGCCTTTGGCATGGGTGTGGGGCACAGACAACACCATCACTTGTGCCGGGTTGGCACTGTACATTTGTATGGTGCTCGCTTGTCTCGTGTCTGTGCCGCAATATGGTGGTGACGGTGTCACAGTCTAGGTGGTCAGGGGTGTCTGTCTGGTAGGCCTTCTCCTAGAGCGTCAAGTCATGCTACGTGTGCATGGGGGCTGCAGGGGTGGTAACGGAGGATGCACTGGTGCTGCATGCAGGGCCTGTCTCCCCCCTCCTTTTACCCCTGTGTCTCCTCAGTGGGGGGGCCTGGTGTTGTTGCAGGGGTTTGTGTGGTTGTGGACTTGATTGTTCAATTGGTGTCATCTTGGTGTGGGAGGGTGGTGGTGTGTGGGTGTGTTCCTTTTCTACTATGCCAGACTCCTGGCCTCTGTCTGTGTTGCATGTGTGCACCTGTGGCTCTGGGTCCCACTGCTCAGGGTTCTTTACTCCTTCTCTGAGATGCCTGTATGTACTCCATGCCGGTAAGGTACTTTACGGCCTTGAGGAGGACGTAATTTATGTGTGGTCCTTACTTGGAATCAGCTCCGGTTTACGCCATGGCGTTAATTTCGCCATGGTGGTGCGCGCACGCGACCCAAGACCGTAAATTACGGCATTGTAGTTTACGGTGCCGTAATTTACGGTCTGAGGGGTCGGAATGGCATGGAGCGGAAAACCATGCAGGTAAATCAATACCGGCATGGTTTGCACCTTACCTCCAGACTCGGAATGACCCCCATTGCCTAGTATGGGATGTCCAATGGAAAACCTTATTTATATATTTTATGTCAAAAGTTCTTTTATTTCTGGATGATGTACCCTTATATAACGCCCCTCTCTTTGAATCCCCCGGCCTCACTGAGCCAAGAAGTAGGTTTGTTTTGAAAATTAAAAGATTTATTTGAAGAATTGAACAATATATATATCGCACTTTTATAATTATGAATAATATCTGAATATCACACTTATGAATATTTATGCAATGATCAGCAATGGGTAATATTACAATATCAACAATCTCTTTAATCAATTAGGACTAGGAATAGGAAGAATAATGTAGCACAGAATCTTTGTATGGTTCAAGGAAATGCAATGATAGGAAAGAATGCAACACAGAAATAAAACATGATATGAATTCAATCAGAGACAATGTAATCACTCTTTCCCCCTGATACTACTCACTCCCCCCAACATGCAATATGAAGAGATGGAATGAGGACACACAGGTTTCAGGAATAACAATCAACAATTGCAGTTCAATCCCGATACCCACCCCCAGCAAGTTTAGAGAGAACAGTAATGATTTTAAATAGGTCAATTCCTTTGAATTGTGGTTTGAATTGAATGGGAAAAATTCTAAAAATGATTTAAATTCACTAACTGGGATTCAGAACTAGTGAGAGTTGCTTTGGATAGGTTCAGGGAAACACTAGCAATGATTGTTGAATGGTTGGCAGACGGAAAACAAAATTCAGAAGTTGAAAGCAAGAAATAGCGTTTTTTAGATGTGGTGAAATTGAGCCAAATGCGAAATCGTGGCAAACTTTTCAGCGCACGAAAAACGTGATTACGGAAACACTAAAAGAGTTGGGTTTGTTTGAAAGCCTAGAATGTTAGCTTCAAAATTACATTTAAAATTTGTTTCTAGGACGTACGGTTAAAAAGTTACAGAGGTTTTAGTGAAGGTCGATTTTTCTCAAAAAGGTCAAGATTTCAAAATGAAAGATGCGCTGTTGAAGATTTGGAACAAAGATTTCTTAACACTAGGGAGTCTATGGAGCCGCAAACTACACGGCCAGCACAGCCACCGATCCATAGGTGCCTCCGGATGGTTTCTATCTGCCTGAGACGATTGCCTTTCTCCAGAAAATATATATTAGCGCCAAGATGGTTATCACTACAGTTATCACAGGATTATGTGGATGAGAGAAGAATTCAAGATAGACAAAAGAGATTCAATAATGCAGTTATGGATATGTTGGAATGATTTGGATGGGATTACTTAAGCTAAGAGACGACTATGGACAGTTCTATGCTAAATACTCACTACTATGGCTTTGGAATGGAATTGACCCGTCAAAGATCTGGTGAAAGGTTGGGCTGGAATTTGCTCGCCACGGGACAGGATTCAGGACACCTGGACTGCTCTCAGCAAGGCACTCTGGTCTGCACAACCTCTTGGACTGGATCTGACAGGTTCTGGGTTACAGTTCTGCTGGACTGATCTGGATCTTGGGTTCTAGCAAGGGTTCTTGGCCAGTGTAGCCAACACAGCACAGCCAGGCTGTTGAATTGATTAGGCCCCGTGGAAGTTTAGGGGTTAAATCAGGTTGCTAGATTTTAAAGGCCTGCTGAAAAGGGTTCAGCTTTTTGGGTTAGGCCTCTGCTTCAGGGTTCTGGAGTCCGGTTCTGGGGTCTGGTTCTGGAGTCTGGATCTTCCTTCAGAGTGCTTCGCCGGAAGATCAGTGATGAGTGAATGTGTGTCCTTCTGGGTCCTCAACAGTCCCTATTTATCCATCGTCCAAAGGGGTGGGGAGGCTGATTATACAATGCCCAACCCTCTAAGGATCTGATAGGTCAGAGAATTCCCCCTCTCCTGATTTGAGAAGGGAACAATGTGTCATGATGTGTCATCATGTGTCAGAGTGACACAGTGCTTAGGGTCCAGAAAAAATCCCTCCCCTTTGTTCTTATCCAGAAAATCTATTTTTCCCAAAAACACATTTCCAATATGCACAACTTGTTAACAATACATAATTACATGACAGATTGACTAAGGTACGTTTCTGTCAAAATCTTATCTTCCTATGGGTTTTGGTTCACAAATGACAGTTTTTTGTGCTTTTGGGCAATTACTCAGTGTCAGTCATGTACCAATGTTTACACATGCATGCGCATACCCTCTGGGCATATTCCTGTAATTTTTCATGTTCCTAACATAATCACAATAGCTAGAATATGAACTTTTTCGTGGTTCAGTCTCTGAATGTCGCACAGATTCCAGATTAGTTTTAAACTGTGAGAGAATTTTTCATTTTAATAACCTATTAATCCCATATTTTTACTAGTTCAGTACAATTTGCTATAAGTCTTTTACACAAACATACAGTTACTTCATTTTCAAATCCACATTTTCAGTCTGGCCCGCCTCCAAGGCTTGGCTGAGTCAGAGAGTCACATGGGCTTGTCTTCCTGGGCAGTTGGTGTCAGTCACACCCGAATTAGCATTTTCATTCAGCTCAAGGGAGTCCTTTGTCTCCACTCAGAGCAACATGCCAGAGTGCTCCTCCCATTTCCTTTCACACTTACCTGTCAGATACTCAGCAGAGCACAGGGGAAAAGATTCCTTTGTTTAGGGAGAAGGTGTGGAATGTGTTTGAAGCTCAGTGTGGGAAGCCTCTTGGAGTTTAGCTGAATCAGGTTACCTTATGGTCAATTGTAACATTGTTCCTTGTGAAAAATTACAGTTACAATTTTTAAATAAGCAATCATATCTTCAATTCCGGTCATTTTAATAACCTATTAATCCCATATTTTTACAAGTTCAGTACAATTTGCTATAAGTCTTTTACACAAACATACAGTTACTTCATTTTCAAATCCACATTTTCAGTCTGGCCCGCCTCCAAGGCTTGGCTGAGTCAGAGAGTCACATGGGCTTGTCTTCCTGGGCAGTTGGTGTCAGTCACACCCGAATTAGCATTTTCATTCAGCTCAAGGGAGTCCTTTGTCTCCACTCAGAGCAACATGCCAGAGTGCTCCTCCCATTTCCTTTCACACTTACCTGTCAGATACTCAGCAGAGCACAGGGGAAAAGATTCCTTTGTTTAGGGAGAAGGTGTGGAATGTGTTTGAAGCTCAGTGTGGGAAGCCTCTTGGAGTTTAGCTGAATCAGGTTACCTTATGGTCAATTGTAACATTGTTCCTTGTGAAAAATTACAGTTACAAATTTTAAATAAGCAATCATATCTTCAATTCCGGTCTTTTTCAACATGAAAATCAATGTGTGGCACCCTATATTGCATTTGATGGAAGTCCCTTCTTTGACATATTTAGCTTTTGAGACACAAGTTTCACCTGACAGATTTAGAGATCGCCACCGTCTGACAGAGGCGAGTAACGGTATTGCACCCATTTTTGACATATTTCTCTCGAGCAAGTATCTTTAAAGTGGATTTTGTTCTGATAAAATATACTTCTGCTGACATTATATTTATGTGGATTCTTGAAGTAGAATGATGTTCAACACCCAACAAGGAGGTTGGATCTTTAGGGTGGTTTGTGAACCATGATTTTTGCAGATTTGACAACCAAGAAAAACGGATTTCCACACAGCTCTGTGTTTCTTTTGAAATCATTTTGCTCTGTGGGCAGCCAAATGATGGGTTTTGGCAGTGGTCTTCTGTGTTACCACTGACATGGGCAAAAATGGATGGCGGTCTACTTTCCAGATTTTTCCTGCGCACTTCTGGGAGATTTTATGGTGCATAATGCTTTCGAGCGGCCATTCTGATGTTCCTGATGCAAGCAGCGCACAGGAATGTTGCAGGGCCTGGACGAGTGGTGTAGAAACATCCCACAAGCCCGCCCTCTTGCTATTTGGCATTGATCGTCCATCAATGGGAATTCGCAAGACTGGGATGTCAGTTTCATCTCTTCTGATTCCACAAATGGCAAAGTTCATCGTCTTTTCCTCCATCAGGGGTGGATTGATCGGTTCTCCTCGCCAGTCCTGATGTGAGTATTGAGCGATACTCCGGGCCCCTCAGATATTTCCTCCCGGTCCCGGGTAGTCCTCCTTGGTTAGTCTCCATGGTTTCCAATCCTAGGATGACAAAGCAAAAACATATTTGTAGATATTTCCCCACCACTATTAATGTAGTGGGGCGGACACATGCATTTTGATAAATCAGCACACATTTTTACATGATAATCATGGACTATATATGGAGTATTTTAGAGTTGGAATTTTATGGAGCTGGAGTGACCTCCGCTTGGGTTCCAGAAGAGTCCTCCAGTTGCTGCAGAGTGTGCCTAAGATGGCAGCACTTTAGTTGATTAATATGGACCCACTTATCTTCCCCTTCCGCCAAACTGCCTTTGGGGATGCGGATTTTGTAGGCGACTGGTGAGATTTTGTCTACAATTTCAAAAGAACCCCTCCAGGTAGGCAGAAATGTGCGCTGTTTGGCCTGGTTCCTTTGGAAATTGTATAGGTAGACCCGGTCTCCTACATTGTATTCTTTTCGGGTAGTCTTTAAGTCATAGTGGTTCTTCATGCTGTCGGCTTATCTTTCTAGATTTCGCTGAACATAGGCAAAAGCATGTTGAAGGTGTTTTCTTAGATTTTCAACATACTCATGAGTCGTGGAGGCATTGATCAATGTCTGCTCTTGGGTTGTGTAGAGCAGATGCTGGGGAAGCACCATCCTGCGTCCAGTCATCAGCTCAAACAGTGACATTTTAGTTGCAGTTGAAGGGGTAGATCTGATGGCCATTAGGACAAGAGGTAATCGAATATCCCAGCTTGGCCCAGAATCTGCCACAAACTTTTTTAATATGCTCACAATGGTTTTGTTGTATCTCTCCACTGCACCACTAGAGGCTAGCCAGTAAGCAATGGGTAGCTTCCTTTTGACCTCAAGTATCTCCCACATCTTTGTCATTACTTCGCTGGTGAAATGGCTACCTCGGTCTGACTCGATCCTTTGGGATAGTCCAAAACGCGAAAAGATGTGGTTGATCATCAGGGCAGCTGCTGTTTCTGCCTTGCAGTTTGGGGCCGGGAGACATTCCACCCATTTAGTAAACAAGCATGTCATGGTCAACATGTACTTGTTTCCCCTAGAGGAGCGAAACACGGGCCCAATGAAATCAACCTGCAAATCTGACCATGGCAGTGTCATCCCCCTCTTTTGGAGAGGCGCACGGTTGTGAGGGATGTTGGCTGAAATTGTGCACACACAAGACACCCCTTCAAGTATTGGTCGTGGTCCTGCCCCATGTGTGGCCAGTATGCAACCTCTCTTAAGATTTCAAGTGTCGTATGAAACCCCCTATGACCGGCTATGGGCGCATCATTGGTGTGACTTAACATCAGGCTTCGGAATGAGGTAGGGACCACCCACTGATCATGGCCAGCTAGGGATCTCCTTACCAACAAACCGCCTTGGATTCGGAACATTCTTGGACATTTCATTAACACTCTGAGGTCCTCTTTCCCTATGTAATTGGTATCCGTCAGCGGAAAGTTCTCAGGGTCCTCAATGTGTTGATAAAACTTACCAATTATTGTATCCCCTTTTTGAGCCGTAATCAAATCAGCATCTGGGGTCTCCTTACTCCATTGTGCAGTTGAGAGATCATTGTGAGCATTTGTCTGGGACCTAGTGATAGCAGTGACCTGGATTTCCCCCAACAGGGACTCGATCTCTATTAGATCCCCTTGGATGGCCCCGGTTTTGGCCAGCTGATCAGCTAGGTCATTTCCAGTTTTGTCTGGTCCCTCTACTTTAGAATGACCCTTGATCTTTTTCCAGTAGAACGTCCTCCCATTTGAGGTGACCAGATCATCAATGTTTTGAATTAATTTCCCATGTTTCAATGGTTTGTTATTAGCACATAACATGCCCCTGGTTTTCCAATTAACCAGGTGCTCCACGAACCCGTTCCGTATATAATCCGAATCTGTGATTATGACCAGTTCGTGGAGTTGATGTTGGACAGCAGTGAGGATGGCTTGATGCACAACCATCAACTCTGCCACTTGACTACTTCGGGGACCAATCTTGTACCCAGCTGAGGGTTCTTGGGTCTCATTCACCCATGCATTCCCTACGCCGGCCACAAGTTCTTTTTCCCCGTTGTTGTCAACATGGTAGGAGCATCCATCCACATAGACAGTGGGCATTCCCTCACACGTGTCTTCTTCAAAGACTTTGTGTGGGGAATTGAGGTATGCCTCCATGTTGTCCTTGATTTTTAGACTCTCGTCCTCGAGACAGTTTTCTCTGGCACAATCATGCAAGTCAGCCACACCTTGCGCGAGGGGACTCTTCTTGTTTTGGCCATATCTGACCTCCACAGGAAAGCCTTGCATTGACAGAATCCAGGAAGTAATTCGGGAATTACTCACATTTCCGGCCCGGATTCTGTCACTTTGGAGATATTGCAGAGGCTGGTGTGGAGTCTCCACTATGATGTGTTCCCCCTGGACCATTGCCAGGAGTGCCTTCTCACAATTGTTGAATTTTTCCTCCACAGAGGATAAAGTTTTACTCACATAGGTGATTACTTTATTGACCTTGTCATGCTTTTGGTATAATACTGCAGTCAAGCATGTATTAGAGAATCCTGTCTCAAAGAAGAACTCCTTGTTTCTGACAGGGTAAGCTAGGCAAGGCGCTTGTGAGAGACTTCTTTTGAGTTGTCTTACTGCCTCGGTTTGTTCTGGATCCCATTCCCACTTGACCCCCCCCTTCAAAAGATGAATCAGGGGTCTTGTGATCTCTGCATAGCCCTCAATGAACTTTCTACTGTAATTAGTCAGTCCAAGGAGGCTCCTGAGTTCCCGCAGAGTTGTGGGGTCTTTCCATTTCTGGAGTGATTCCACTTTCTTTTCCTGGGGACAGAGACCCTGAGGAGTAATCTCATGCCCCAAGAAATTGACACGGGTTCTACACCGCTGTGCCTTTTGAAAGGAAAGTTTTGCTCCGGCAGCCCTCAACTGTGTCAGAACATAACGGATCTCCGCTATGTGTTCCTCCGCAGTTGAGCTTTTAATGAGTACATCATCTAGATAAGCCAGGTTACCCCTCTCACCCAGGTCGGGCATGGCCTTATGTAGAACAATGTTGAACTCATTGCCGGAGTTGAGGTATCCGAAGGGAGTCCGGGTCCATGTGTACTGCTGCCCCCCAAAGGTAAAGGCCAGCTTGTATTGGTCCTCCCTACTGACAGGTACAGTCCAGTATCCATTGGTCCGGTCTATTGCAGTGAATACCTGTTACCCCTGGATCTGGGCCAGCCTTTGGTCAATGTAGGGAAGAGGCCATCGGGAAGTATGGACCCGTTTGTTGAGCTCCCTAAGGTCGGCGCAGAGTCTCCACTGGCCGTTTGGCTTCAATATCCCCAGCACCGGATTATTGAAGGTGCTGTGGACTGGACGGATTATCCTTCTTAATTATTTCAGTAAGGGACTCCATTGATGTGAGAGGCAAGCAATATTGCTTCACAAACACTGGAGTCATGCCAGGGTCCGTGGGGATTGTTGTTGAGTGGATGTCGGTGCGAGCACAGTCATATGAGTCCACTGCAAAGAGATCTTGAAAATCCAGGAAAACTTGTTTCAACTTTGGCTTCTGCTCCAGAGTCTCACATGCATCAGCTAGGTTGACTCTCTCTTCAACCATCTGCCTGAACCCTGGAAAGACTTCTGGGTTTGCTATCTCACTGGCTTCCTCCAGCTGGGTGGAGAAGTCCCTGGTCAGAGTGCTGATTTGGACTGGTGGCTTCAGGTGGGGAAGGCAGTACACACGGACCTGGAAAATCACCTCATCCCTCTCCTGAAGTCACAGGTCACATCTTCCTTGCCATAAGGGCAGGAAGTGTACACCAGGAAGTTCCCCCCATGCCGGG
This sequence comes from Ambystoma mexicanum, assembly GCF_040938575.1. Taxonomy (NCBI): domain Eukaryota; kingdom Metazoa; phylum Chordata; class Amphibia; order Caudata; family Ambystomatidae; genus Ambystoma; species Ambystoma mexicanum. The sequence continues at coordinate 195,988,577 of NC_090937.1, read as the reverse complement.
TAGAGATCCTGTCTGGTGTTGTGTTGTCATTTCTGTCACTGTCAAAACAGTCCTTGGGGATTTGTCCTAACAGTTAATTGCCTAAATCAATGGAAAAATGTCAGTCATCAACCGCCATTCCAATAATGGTGCCTGCGGCTAGAGTGATACTCTTTAAGTCGCTGCTATCCACCTCTATTGGAATGGTGTCATGTTCTATATTGACTAGTGGTGCTGGGTTTACCCCCAACCCTTGCTGTTGGAGAGAAGCATTTAGATGAATATAGGCATCAGGGTTTTTCAATTTCTGTCCTCTTTTAACTTTCACTTCCAGGGAGAATTGTCGGGTCCTTTCTGGGATGGTGACTTCCTCTCCAATCTGAATTTCAACTGCATAAATACGCAGTTTAGCAGACCTAAATGCTTTCTATGGGTCATCAAAGCCCATGGGATTATCCGCTAATTGGGACCAAGCTTTGAAGTTTATTAGGTCCAAACTAATGGCAAAGCGATTGAGAATGTCACTGCCTACGTAAAAGGCGGCAGTGACGTCTCGCACAACCCAACAATTATGGACTATGCTCTTGTTGCCTATGGAGATTTTGAGCATACACCTGTTTGGAATTGGGTGTTTCCAGATCTATTTCCCATTTGTCTATGAGTCTAAATGTGGGAATGGCCGGTTCTTTTGGGAGTTGGCGGAACATGGCTTCGCTGATGAAGCTCTTACCGTTGTTCACACACACTCGGGCGAGAACAGAGTCCTTCCCTTCATTTAACTGAACAGGGATGAACAACTGCTCTCCAATTTGCTGACTATCAGCCAGGCTCTGAGCTGATTTTTCATCTTTTTTGGACTATAGGAGTGGGAATGTCTGATTGTGGATTGGTAAAGAATTTCAGAGTGTTTCCTTCCAGTGTGGAAAGCCACCTTAAACTGGAAGGAAGGTTGATTTTCAGAAATAGAGAGGACACCCCATCACCAGTTTGTTGTCCTACTGCTATTACTGTCAGGCCTGGGACTTGGTTGTTCTGGAAGTGAAATTCTACTTGGTCAGATTTTTGTTGAACCACGTGGCAGGTGCCGTTTAAACTAACATGGCTGACACTCTGTTTTAACTTTATTGGTCGGCTAGTCTGGGTCCAGAGGACCTTGTTTACACAGTCTATTAGGGGTGACAACCTTCGCAGGAGGTCATTCCCTAGTAAACAAGGGGTGCCCTCTGGAGTCACAACTATGACCGGGTGCTTCACCTTGTGTCGGCCAATTTTAATGTCCATATCCGCAGTCCCCTCGATGGGAATTTCCTTCCCGTCAAAGTTCTGAAGTTGTCCAGGAAGAGAGGTGAGAGGAATTTGGTATATCTCCCCCTTCCTGAATTCAGTTCACCGAAGGCCTTTTTGGACAGAAGGGTAGCTTGGGATCCAGTGTCCACCAGTGCCAAAATTGTAACCTGCCCCTGTACTTGAACCGGGGCATAGTATCTTCCCTCCTTCTCCACAAGGGGGCACAGATAATGCCCATTTTGGGACAACTGGTGGGCTAATTTTCTAGTTTTGGACATTGAGAGAGAAGACATTTGGCTAGAATTCTATGGGGAGTCTTGGGAATCTGAAAGAAAAAGGTGGCAACCAGAGATAGGAGAAGTTTTGAGTTCCCCTGGTTCTGGTTCTGTTTCTGGCCCGACCCCCCCCTTTTGGAGGCAGTCACCAGGATGGGTTTGAACCAGGGGATTTTCATGTTGTTGGTTCTGGGGTTGGAGGATGGGCGGCGCTAGCTCAGTCCCTACATCTACCCAGTCTGGATTTGAATCCTTTGGGACCCATTTTTCCTTGGGAGGAGTTCTCCAATCTCTGAAGGAGAAGATCCTTTTCCCAGGATCCCCTGAGGATCCCTCTCCTTCAAATGGGAAGATCTGTACCTTCTCCACAAAATGGGTCTGTTTGGGTCCTTTGTTTCTCCTACCCCCCCTCTGCTCCTTGGGTGGCAGACTTTCAGGGGCAGGAGATTTTGTTTCCGGTTCCTGGGTTTCCAGGGGCTGTTTACAAGTGGGGAAGGAAGCTTCCTCCAAGGCTCTACACCCCCCTTCCCCTTGTGCCTCCTCCCTGGGAACCGGTGGGTTGTCGGGGTGCTGCCCCTGTCATTGTTCTGGAGCACCAGGTCCAGAGTTTGAGGCATTCTGTGCCAGCATGCCCATCTGAGGGTTCTGTTGAGCCCTCAGCATGCGACCCAGATCCTGTGCCATGTTTTGGACCTGGCGCTCTAGCTATGAAACCCGCTCAAGCTGATACGGGGTTCTCATTTCTCCCCTGGGCTGATCCCAGGAAGGGTAGCTATCCCTTCTCTGGTAATACCCCGGGTTGGGAAGATTTGGGTACCCCTCCTCCCTTGGCATCCCCTCTAGCGGATTAGGCTGTCTGGGCTAAGGGAATTGGGGAAAGAAGGACAGATTGTTCTGGGGTTGAAAGTTTTGTGGGTACCTGGGGAAAAAGTTCTGCCCAGGATTTGGGGAATTTCTGCCCTCCTGGGGGAAGTGAGGAGGGAAGTTCCGTGGGTTAGGTGCTTGGTTGGATCCCCCCCTTGGGCAGGGGGAGTCCACACATAACCCAGGATGGGTCGGTTCCCCTTGTAGCGGGGACTAATATAGTCAGGGGAGAGAGGGATCCCATTTGTGGGACTACCTCCTTGGCTCCCTGTCTGTGACTGGCCCAAGGGCCTTCTGGGCTTGGGATTATTCTGCTGTGCAGGCAAGTTTTAAGGCCCCCCCATCTCCAAGTCCAAAATGGGGGCAACCTTTACCTCTGCCACCTTAGCAGCAGCAGGGGTGTTGGGTGGTTTGGGGCTTTTTTGAGTATTCTTGTTGTCTATGGGCTTTTGCACCTCATAGATCCGAGTGGCCTGTTCAATGACCCAGTCTAGTGATCTTTTCTCATGAAAATCTCTCACTGGCTGGATCATGATGTATTTTGGTAGAGCGTGGAAAAAAGTATTAACAAATTCTTTGCTGTCCGTACGCACCCTTCTGGAAGTCTGCGCAAAGGCACGCTTTAACTCCTGCACAAATTCTTGTGGGGCCTGATCCTCCCCACATTGCAAGTTGTAGGCTGCCTTGCGAACCTCTTGGGGATTTCTGTGAACAGAAAAATGCTTCAAGATGGCCTCCCTATATGTGGACCATCTTGAATGATTTTGGTCCTCCAGCCCCGCAAAGAAACAGGAGTATTCTGGTGAGAAGGTCCATTTCACATACTGAATGAAGCTACTGCTGTCTTTCAGATGGAAAGTTTCCATCATCTGCTCAAAGAGCTCTAAGTGCTCCCAAACAGAATACTTAGCGTTCTTATGATAAGGCGTGATGACGCTCCTTATTGCCTTGATTTGTTTTAAGGGGTCCTTAAGCAAGGCCCTTTTTGCCTTATTGGCCTTCTTGGTTCAGGTCACCCTGGTCCATTCATCCTCTGACTCAGAGGCACTGCTCCCAGATGTGCCCGTCTGGTCTTCTAGGTTCTCCCGGATTCTGCGAACCTGGGAATGGCTGGCAGAATGTGGGGACCTAGTCTCCTGTGTCCCGGGGCGCTCAGAGGAGTCTTCTGATTCCACCTTGCTCCCAGGATTTGATGGGTAACCCCCCACTGTCCTAGCTGGACAGAGGTTTTTATGATGCCCTTAGTGGGCCTACCCTCCTGAAGTTCCCCACTAAACTTCACAGTACTTGGGTAGCCATACCGAGATGCCCGCCCATCCATTCCTGGGAGGTACTGGTCTATGAGCCCCATACATCTGACTGGATAGTAATCTGACATCCCCGTGGCCCTGGGCTCATGTGCGCCAGTGGACATGGGGGTGGCAGAGTCCAGGGACTGGGAGAGATGAAGGCCTCTGGTACTGGGGTTTGTGAGGTTATGCTCAGGTGTTTCCCTTTCCCAGCGAACCTCATCTCTATCAGCCCCTTCTCCCTGTTGCCATGCAAGAACCTGAGCTTTCTGTTCCTCAATGAAGGTCTTACTAGTCTCTATCAGTCTCTCTTGCATGGCTACCTGCCTGTGGAGCCTATCATTGTTCTGACAGAGAGCCTCATTTTCTCTCTGTGCTTCCTGGTTTGTCTTTGAGTACTGGGCCAGTCTTTGCTGCAGGAGGGTTACCTCCTGAGTCCTGTCCATACTGGCCTGCTCCTTCCTTGCCAGAGCATCTTCCACCCTCCTGGCGTGCTCTAACAATCTATCATGCTCTTTTTGGAGGTCACCCAGTCCCTGGAGGGCCAGGTGATTTTCTTCCAGTTTCCCTTTTAAGTGACAGACTTCCTGGCATAAGGTGTCCCTTTCCTGAGCAAGAGCCTGCCTCTGTGCCGCCAGGTCATCCCTCTGTCTTTGAAGGGCAACAGCTTTCTGGCGCTCTTCATTAAACTCTGCCTGTGTGTCCAGGTCTTTCAGAATTAATTTGTTGCTCTCTGCATTCTCTCTATCTAGGTGGCTTTGGAGGGTGACTACCTGCTCTGCGCATACCCTGTTGAAGTACAGTTGTTGCTCCAGCTTTTTCTGGCTCTGCAGTAGACAGTCCACACTTTCTTGGTACTCCTTCTGCAAGGCCAGAATTCTGGTATCTTGTTCTGCCCTTTCCTGTTGCAGGATACCCATATCCTCTTGTATTTTAACTATATACTGTCTGCTTTCATTTTCGGACTCCTGGCCTCTGCTCAGAAGAGTCCAGATCAGATTGGGTCTTTTCTAATGCCATCAATTGCCTACTTGCCAGATCTTGGCCTTCAGCATATTTATCCTGTATGGTTCCATAGATAAATATAGATATGCCGCTATCTTGGCAATCTTATTTTGCTCATCCTTGGCCTTAGGGGCCATATATAGTTCACTCAGGGCCACATGTAAGGGACCCTGATCTCTCCAGATATCTAACCCTTTTTGCAGTGATCTGTTGTGTGATTGCCTGCAACCACACATTCTGGTCCTGCTCAGTCTATTCACCTCTCACAAATAACAAATAACATATGTAAAAGGTGTTCTCTAGCCATCTTGATGTCTACCAATTTCGCCATTTTTGGAAATATTAATTTCCTTCCTGGTTTACAGAAGTTTTTTATTTTATTTTTGCAAAACAGACAGTTTCCTTAGAGCGTTCCCTTTTAAGGGGTGCTTTTACAGTGTAACACAGCGTGGTAGCTCACCAGGATTTATGTATGCTGTCAGTTAGCACACTGTATTAAGCTGCACAAGTGGTATATCTAATCCAGAAATTCCGCTACGAGCCCCCAATCTGTAAGTGGCTTCAATCCAGCACTCCAACTAAGTCAATGCCTAGTATGGGATTCCCAATGGAAACCCTTATTTATATATTTTTATGTCAAAAGTTCTTTTATTTCTGGATGATATACCCTTATATAACGCCCCTCTCGTTGAATCCCCCGGCCTCACTGAGCCAAGAAGTAGGTTTGTTTTGCAAATTAAAAGATTTATTTGAAGAATTGAACAATATATATATCACACTTTTATGAATATGAATAATATCTGAATATCACACTTATGAATATTTATGCAATGATCAGCAATGGGTAATTTTACAATATCAACAATCTCTTTAATCAATTAGGAGTAGGAATAGGATGAATAATGTAGCAGAGAATCTTTGTATGGTTCAAGGAAATCAATGATTGGAAAGAATGCAACACAGAAATAAAACTTGATATGAATTCAAAGACAATGTAATCACTCTTTCCCCCTGATACTACTCACTCCCCCCAATATGCAATATGAAGAGATGGAATGAGGACACAGAGGTTTCAGGAATAACAATCAACAATTGCAGTTCAATCCCGATTCCCCCCAGCAAGCTTAAAGAGAACAGTAATGATTTTAAACGGGTCAATTGCTTTGAATTGTGGTTTGAATTGAATGGGAAACATGCTAAAATGATTTTAATTCACTAACTGGGATTCAGAACTAGTGAGAGTTGCTTTGGATAGGTTCAGGGAAACACTAGCAATGATTGTTAAATGGTTGGCAGATAGAAAACGAAATTCAGAAGTTGAAAGCAAGAAATAGCGGTTTTTACATTTGGTGAAATTGAGCCAAATGCAAAATTGCGGCAAACTTTTCAGCGCACGATAAATGCGATTACGGAAAAACTATAAAGGGCTGGGTTTGTTTGAAAGCTTAGAATGTTATCTTCAAAATGACATTTAAATTTTGTTTCTAGGACGTACGGTTCAAAAGTTACAGAGGTTGGAGATTCCAAGATCGCCGCCTAGGGAGCAGGACGCATCGCCCCGCGCTCCCGACCTGCGTAGCGATCCGGACCCGTCCACAGCTTTAGCTGCCCTCCCCGGCATCTGGCCGGTTCTCTGGTGCTTCCTGGAGGACCTCGGTTCCCTGCGATTGTTGTCACCCTCAGGGCGGACTGTGGAGAGCGTGCCCGCGGCTGGAGGCGCCTCGGCGGCTCAGATCCGGAGTGCCGTGTCAGAGAGTGGGCCGGGCCAGACCCCGGGGGCTGCGGAGGTCTCTGGGCTGCGGCGGCCGGCACCCGCCGTGCGGTTGGTGTTTCCCCCCCGTGGGTCCCGGTGGGCCGTGTGAGGGGAGCTTCAGTGGGCTGCAGCCAGAGTGTCACGGCCCCCCCCTGTCCCCTGGAGCTCCCCCTACCTGGCGTGTCTTGGCCGACCGGCGTGAGGGGGTGCGGCGGAGGCCCGCGGAATGGCCCTGGGGCCTTCATTTTGGACATAGAGAGGTCGGGGTGGCTCCCCCGCACCCCTTGGAGGATTGTGAGGACGTCTGGGCGGCCCGCTTCGCCCCGCGGGCGGTGGGGCAAGAGGAACTTCACTGCTACCCCCCGCGGGGGCATATCTTCAGAGGTGAGGAGGATGGCAGGTGGACTGAGGTGGGCCCAGTTCTAAGTTTGTTGGAGAGGGCGGACTCCCTGTGGGGCGGTGGTGTGGGGTCCTCGGGGGCTGGAGCGGGGAGCAGCTCCCCTGGTTCTATACTAAAGAGACACTCACGTGGCATATACTAAAGTGACACTTACGGGGCACGCGCTGGAGCGGGGCCCCCCCATCACAATCCTTGCCCGACGCCAGGGAGATTCTGTTGGACTTGGCCTGCGGGGGCGCTGACTGATTCTTGCTTGGGGGGTGCGCAGTTGCTTAGGGCTTGGGCCGCTTTGGGGTGTGCTCGCTCCTGCCGCCCTCTGCCCGGGATCCTGCAGCCCAGGAGTTGTTACTGTGTCCTCGGGTGCCCTTCTGGAGATGGTGGTTTTGGGCGCCCTTCTCAGCCATGTCACGAATCAAGAACTAAGACGGTCCACCCCAAGGGAAGACCCCCCAAAAAGACACCGGAGGGCCCCCTCACGAAATTTTGGTCCAGGGAGTCCGACGCAGCCGAAGACACACAGGCAGCCCAGGACTCCTCGGAGAGCGTCCCCGCGTGTTCCCGCGAGGGTCAATACAGACCAATTACCCAAGCGATGCTCTCGCAGTTTATGGGAGATCTAGTTGAGAAAATTACTGCTGCGGGGCAGCAACAAATGGATAAGCTGTGCGAGGACTTAGCTACAAATCTAAGGGACCTTAAAAGAGATGTTAATAAAATCGAGGAGCGTGTGGACATTAATGAGCGGGCCATACGGGAACTGACGGAGGACGCTAGAAAAGCAGACAATTTGCTTGAGTCTCTGGCTGTGGCCATGCAAAACCTGGAGTTAATGGCAGAGGATCTAGAGAACAGGTCTCGAAGGGCAAACATTAGAGTGAAATCATTGCCGAAAGACGTCCAGGACCAGCAGCTAGGCACAGTCTTGAAAGCTATGTTTGTTGATTTGCTAGAGGCTAATCCAGACCCTGAAATGCAGTTCGATAGAGTCCACAGGGTGGGACTGCATATGGCCGAGCCAGGATCCAGACTGGGAGATGTTCTGGTTGCCTTCCATAGCTATGCAATGAAGGAGAAGGTTATGGAAAGAGCGAGAAAGGCAACCTGTATTACCTACAATGGCCAAGAAATTTTGCTGTATCAGGACCTGGCGAGGAGCACCCCAATTAAGAGGCGGCGGATGGGTCCGGTCCTGTCCTTCTTAAGATCGCAGCATATCCGATACAGATGGGCCCACCCCTTTGGTTTATCTTTTATGTGGCTAGGTTCCCATCATAAGGTCACTACCTGCGACCAAGGGATGTCTTTGTTGGGCCTCGAAGAGCAGGCCCCGCCCCCATTAGAGGGCACCGACGAACCATCCGCCACTCGGAAATCATGGGAATGGTCTACGGCCAAGCGCAGGAGAGGTCGCAAGAGACCTACAGATTTGGATCGCGCGAAGCCTTCTGCTGGTGGGCCCAGTGACCGGTTGACGGGGCTGAGTGGTTCTTCATCAGGATCATGAGACTTTCCTTGGCGGAGCTAGCTTAATGATTGAGCCCGGGGAGGGCATTACCGACAGCTGTTCATGAGTGGTTGATGGGTTGTTTGAATGAGTTGTGAGGGTGGCAGGTTGGGGTTGAGGGGCGGCCGGGAGTTTTGGAATGGGGAAGGGTTTCCCTGCGTTGGGAGTTTCCGGTTTGGTTAATGGGATCGGCTCTCGTGGCACATCATGAGGGGGGCTGAGGGCCAGTCGTTCCCGCCTGGAGGGGGTTTGGGTGGGGGAGGGGAAGTGGGTAGGGGTGGTGGGAGAGGTTTTAGATCCAGGGTTCAGGGTGAGGTGCCTGGACATGGCGCCCTTGGTAGAACCGCATGACACAAACAATAAGGGTAATTCTTGAGGTGCTGCTCGCGGGGTTTTTCCAGTGTCAATATAACCCACGTGAATCAAGCTAATGGCTAGCTCCCAGGTTGTAAAATTCCTTTCCCTAAACGTGAATGGTCTCAATTCCCCGGTTAAGAGGCGAAGAGTCGAGAGGTTTCTCAAGAGAGAGCAGCCTCAGGTAGTAGCCTTGCAAGAGACCCACGTGAATATCAAGGACTCACACAGAATTAGATTTTGGGGATATTCTAAAATGGTACAAGCCACTCAACCTAGCAAGAAACCAGGGGTCTTAATTGCACTACGAGACGGATCGGGTCTTTCCATTAGAGACATGCAGAAGGATACTCAGGGACGGTATCTGGCCGTGTTAGTGGAGGGCATGGGCGAGAACTTCACGGTAGCGACTATATATGCCCCTAATCAGGCCCAGGATGCCTTTCTACAAAAATTCCTTACGAGACTGGGGAATTTCGCTGTGGGTAACATATCTCTTATGGGGGACCTCAACTTGGAGTGGGACCCCTCCATAGATAGGAGCTCCGTATCGTGGGGGATTCAGGGCAGCCCATCAGGGGATCTGGTAAAGAAACTGAGGGATTTGGCCTTGGTGGACACTTGGCAGGAACTTTATGGTCAGACGAAGGGGTATACCTTCTACTCACATGCACACAGGTCTCACTCCCGGATAGACAATGCATGGATCTCAAAACCATTGGATATAGGTGTGATCACATTGGGAGATCACGCCCCTCGCACTCTGATATTTGCAGCCACCAAGGGTCCCCCGTCCATCTGGAAATGGAGGTACCCAGCCCCGCTGTTTAGAGATCCAGTATTGGTGGGGGAGATAGAGAAGGAACTGGGGGATTACTCTAATAATAACAAGTGGGAAGACACTACCCCCCAGAATTGGTGGGATGCCCTGAAGGCCAATATTAGGGGAAGGGTCAATGCCATTAAAGCTAGAAGGGAACGGGAACTGAGGTTAGAGGAATCACGCATGGAAGTGAGGCTAAAGGAGATCATGCCTCGCGTGGGCATGGTAATGTCGGCAGCCACCAAAAAAGAATACAGAGCCGTGCGGGGTCAATTAAACCTCATACAAACAAGAGCGGCCGAACGTAGCCTCCTCCATCAGAGACAAAGATACTACGTCAAAGGCAACAGAGCTGACGTTTGCTGGCCACAAGGTTGCGTAAAGAAGCAGGCGATAAGACAATAATAAAATTAAAGGGTGAGGGTGGAGCTTCACTTACGTCGAATTCCTACATTGAAGCTCAATTTACTAAATTCTACACTGCCCTCTATAGCTCAAACTACCCCGATTGCTCAGATCAGGTTGCTTACCTTGCGGGAGGTTCACATCCGGCAGTTGTCACAGGACAATAGGGACGTGCTGGAGATCGAGATCACGGCAGTTGAGGTGAGGAGAGCTATTGCTAACCTTCCGTCTGGCAAAGCCCCGGGTCCTAATGGGTTTGTCGTTGAATTTTACAAGACCCATAGGGAGTTTGTGATTCCAATTCTTACCAAACTATTTAACTGTATAGGGGTGACAGGCTTTCTTCCCAATTCTACGAACGAGGCCAAGGTAATTTTGATACATAAACTGGGCAAAGATCCGACGGACTGCACGTTTTACCGTCCTATTGCTCTAATTAACGTAGACGCCAAGATTCATGCTAAGATTCTAGCTAACCGCCTTGAATCCATTCTCCCCAAGTTCATTCACTGTGACTAGTCAGGGTTTATAAAGGGCAGACAAACCTCAGATAATGTCAGACGGTTGGCACATCTGGTTGAAAAGGCTCAAAAAAAGAACATACCGGCCCTTCTTCTGGCGATCGATGCCGAAAAGGCTTTCGATTGGGTTGAGTGGGGCTTCCTGTTTGCGGTCTTAGGTCGAATGGGGTTTGGCCCGGGTTTTATTACTAGAGTAAGAGCGAACTACCGAAGCCCGGTCATACGTCTTGCAATTAATGGCCAAGTCTCCGCCCCGATACCGGTGGGAAGAGGCACCAAGCAGGGTTGTCCGATGTCACCGCTCCTTTATGCTCTCCACCTAGAACCGTTCGTAGAGATGGTCAGAGGGGCTGATGATGTCAAGGGAATCCCATTTGGGGGAGAGATTCATAAGATTGCGGCCTTTGCTGATGACATGATCTTCTCGTTGACCCATCTGGCCATCTCCCTGCAAGCAGTGGGAAGAAAGCTTACCAAATTTGGGAGGGTAGCGGGTCTAAAAATTAATGCCCATAAATCCGAGGCGCTTCCCCTTACCTTGTCTTCATCCGCCATTCGGGATCTCAAAAGGGTTTATGACTATAGATGGGTGGACTCCTCTCTGAGGTATTTGGCGATCCAGCTGACCAATGCTGTGGAGCACCTCTATATAGCAAATTATCCTCTGCTTTTGCAGAAGGTGAAATCTAAGTTGGTAGACTGGGGTCCCCTGGAGATTTCTTGGTTGGGTAGAATCAATACTTTAAAAAGGGCAATTCTCACGCTCCTCTTATATCACTTTTCAGCCCTTCCAGTCCGGGTCCCTGCCTCCTTTTTCAGAGTCGTGCAGAAATTAACTAGTAGGTTTGTATGGAACCATAAGCGTCCAAGGGTAGCAGCTTCCACGATGAAGGCACTGCCGGAAAGAGGTGGATTGGGAGAACCTGACTTCCGAATGTACTATGTAGCAGCACAATTGAGGATTATTAGAGACTGGCAGCAGAATGATAGAAGCAAGGTGTGGCGGTCGATGGATAGAGCGGTGGTGGGGAGGGACCTGGAGGGGGTTCTGTGGCTCCCAAAGCAAGACAGGCCGACCAGAATGTACTGCAGTACAATATCGTCAACAATAGGGGAGACCTGCGATCAGGCCGTAGTGAGAGCTCCAATTACCTCCTTCCCGTCCCCGTTCTCACCCCTGCATGGTAACCCACAATTCTCCCCAGCGGCCACATTCGACCCGAACTTCGACCCATGGTTTTCGGGTGGTTGCAGGATGCTGCGAGATATGGGGGGGAGGTGAAGCAGTTCGAGCAGTGTAAGAGGGAATTTGGAGTTGGGGAAAAGCAAAGGTTCTCGTATCTCCAGATCAGGCACTGGCTTTCTCATCCATCTATAAAGCAGGCGAGTTCTCGCTCCCTTACCCACTTCGAAAAATTCCTAGATACAGAGTCGGGAGATAAGGGGTTAATCTCCTCCATTTACAGATAAATAAAACGCGAGGAACCTATATATTCTAAGAACTGTATGAGTAAATGGGTGCAGGATCTTGGGTCAGGCATAGACGAACAGGAATGGCTTAGGCTGTGGTCCCAAATCCCAAAACTTGCACAGTCTGTTCAAATTCGTGAGATCTGGGTGAAGCTCCTTCTGAGATGGCACCGCACCCCCTTTAGCCTACATAAATGTTCCCCATGGTTTCAGAGAAATGCTGGAGGGAATGCAGTGAGGTGGGCTCATGATCTCACATATGGTGGAAGTGCCCGAAACTTGATGTCTTCTGGTTGCAGGTTCAGCAGGCCACGGCCCAGGTGTTGGGGCTTCGGAGGTCTGGTGACAGGGGTAGGGACCTGGTGGGCCTAAACGCGGTCTTCTCTACTCTGCTTTCTAAAGCGGACCGTAAACTATATGTGATAATGATGCTGTCTGCTGCACTGGTCTTAGCTAGAAGGTGGAACTCGAAGGTCCCTCCTCAGGAGCACGAGTGGATTGCTAAGCTTTGGACATTGGGTGCTATGGAATGGTTAACTTGCTCGATCCAGGGTTGCCATATACGCTTTCATACAGACTGGGCCGGTCTTCTATCATTTCTAAGGGAAGGTGCATGCCGGGCCTGGTGCCCCAAGGCGATGGAACTCCTGGGCATAGTTTTGCCCTCAGGATGAATCAGACTTGTGAATTTTACCTTGACTGTTGTGCATGCCGCTACCTCATTTATTGATGTTGTGCTATCTCTGAACCTCTGGGATATGGGTGGGGACGGGGGGGGAGCGGAAGGGGGAGAAGAGTGGGGGGGAGTTTGGCGGGGCAAGGTTGTTGATTTCTTGTTACTCCTGTTTCTATGAAAATCTGCCAATAAAAATGTATTAAAAAAAAAAGTTACAGAGGTTTTAGTGAAGGTCGATTTTTCTCAAAAAGGTCATGATTTAAAAATGAAAGATGCGCTGTTGAAGATTTGGAACCAAGATTTCTTAACACTAGGGAGTCTATGGAGCCGCAGATTACACAGACAGCACAGCCACCGATCCAGAGGCGCCTCCAGATGGTTTCTATCTGCCTGAGACGATTGCCTTTCTCCAGAAAATATATATTAGCGCCAAGATGGTTATCACTACAGTTATCACAGGATTATGTGGATGAGAGAAGAATTCAAGATAGACAAAAGAGATTCAGTAATGCAGTTATGGATATGTTGGAACGATTTGGATGGGACTACTTAAACTAAGAGATGACTAATGACAGTTCTATGCTAAATACTCACTACTATGGCTTTGGAATGGAATGGACCCATCAAAGATCTGGTCAAAGGTTTGGCTGGAATTCGCTCGCCACCGGACAGGATTCAGGACACCTGGACTGCTCTCAGCAAGGCACTCTGGTCTGCACGGCCTCTTGGACTGGATCTAATGGGTTCTGGGTTACAGCTCTGCTGGACTGATCTGGATCTTGGGTTCTAGCAAGGGTTCTTGGCCAGAGTAGCCAACACAGCACAGCCAGGCTGTTGCATTGATTAGGCCCCGTGGAAGTTTAGGGGTTAAATCAGGTTGCTAGATTTTAAAGGCCTGCTGAAAAGGGTTCAGCTTTTTGGGTTAGGCCTCTGCTTCAGGGTTCTGGAGTCTGGTTCTGGAGTCTGGATCTTCCTTCAGAGTGCTTTGCCGGTAGATCAGTGATGAGTGAATGTGTGTCCCTCTGGGTCCTCAACAGTCTCTATTTATCCATCGTCCAAAGGGGTGGGGAGGCTGATTATACAATGCCCAACCCTTTAAGGATCTGATAGGTCAGAGAATTCCCCCTCTCCTGATTTGAGAAGGGAACAGTGTGTCATGATGTGTCATTGTGTTTCAGAATGACACAGTGTTTAAGGTCCAGAAAAAATCCCTCCACTTTGTTCTTACCGAGAAAATCAATTTTTCCCAAAAAACACATTTCCAATATGCACAACTTGTTAATAATACATAATTACATAACAGATTGACTAAGGTATGTTTCTGTCAAAATCTTATCTTCCTACGAGTTTTGGTTCACAAATGACAGTTGTTCGCGCTTTTGGGCAATTACTCAGTGTCAGTTCTGCAGCAATTTTTACACATGCATGCGCATACCCTCTGGGCATATTCCTGTAATTTTTCATGTTCCTAACATAATCACAATAGCTAGAATATGAACTTTTTCGTGGTTCAGTCTCTGAATGTCGCACAGATTCCAGATTAGTTTTAAACTGTGAGCGAATTTTTCATTTTAATAACCTATAAATCCCATATTTTTACCAGTTCAGTACAATTAGCTATAAGTCTTTTCCACAAACATACAGTTACTTCATTTTCAAATCCACATTTTCAGTCTGGCCCGCCTCCAAGGCTTGGCTGAGTCAGAGAGTCACATGGGCTTGTCTTCCTGGGCAGTTGGTGTCAGTCACACCCGAATTAGCATTTTCATTCAGCTCAAGGGAGTCCTTTGTCTTTACTCAGAGCAACATGCCAGAGTGCTCCTCCCATTTCCTTTCACACTTGCCTTTCAGATACTCAGCAGAGCACAGGGGAAGAGATTCCTTTGTTTAGGGAGAAGGTGTGGAATGTGTTTGAAGCTCAGTGTGGGAAACCTCTTGGAGTTTAGCTGAATCAGGTTACCTTATGGTCAATTGTAACATTGTTCCTTGTGAAAAATTAGTTACAAATTTAAAATAAGCAAACATATCTTGAATTCCAGTCTTTTTCAACATGAAAATCAATGTGTGGCACCCTATATTGCATTTGATGGAAGTCCCTTCTTTGGCATATTTAGCTTTTGAGACACAAGTTTCACCTGACAGATTTAGAGATCGCCAGCGTCTGACAGAGGCGAGTAACGGTTTTGAACCCATTTATGACATATTTCTTTCCAGCAAGTATCTTTGAAGTGGATTTTGTTCTGATAAAATATACTTCTGCTGACATTATATTTATGTGGATTGTTGAAGTAGAATGATGTTCAACACCCAACAAGGAGGTTGGATCTTTTGGGTGGTTTGTGAACCATGATTTTTGCAGATTTGACAACCAAGAAAAAGGGATTTCCACACAGCTTTGTGTTTCTTTTGAAATCATTTTGCTCTGTGGGCAGCCAAATGATGGGTTTTGGCAGTGGTCTTTTGTGTTACCACTGGCATGGGCAAAAATGGATGGAGGCCTATTTTCCAGATTTTTCCTGCACACTTCTGGGAGATTTTATCGTGCATAATGCTTTCCAGCGGCCATTCTGATGTTCCTGATGCAAGTAGCGCACAGGAATGTTGCAGGGCCTAAACGAGTGGTGTAAAAACATCCCACAAAAACAATGAAAGTTATTGCAGATTTTGTGGAATTGGTTTTGAACTTGAATCTCTGAAGAATTTAGTATTGTTTTGTGGCTTCATTGCAACATCCCGAGAGTCGATTTTGAGAGCTTTTGTAAGTGGTAATTCCTTTAACTCTCTTGAAACATTCTGGGTATCATGCATGTGGGGCAAGAGCAATTCATTAATTCTAGCCCTGGCACGCTTCTTAAAGATCTTAGAGACAAAGCTCAGCATACAAGCAGATTAAATTTATTCAGATTAGTATCTCATTGACGAAGATATCATTTTTCTTCGACCATGTCATACTATTTCTCGGTGTGCAGTTAAAATGTCGAATTAATAATTTCGAATGCATTAATTTCGAAAAAAATGTCGAAAAAAAATGTTGAATATTTTTTTTATTTTATATTTTTTTGGGGGGTTTAGCTAGTTAAAAAAAGGGTTATAATAAAAAAAAACACGGGTTGGGGGAACCCCCCCATTAATTATTTTTTTTAAAAATAAATTCGACATTTTTTTTCGACATTTTTGATTCGAAATTAATGCATTCGAAATTATTAAATTCGGAAATATCACTATAAACCCTCTTTCTCTTTATTCATGACATAGCTTCTCTCAACCTGAACAATATTATATTATCCTCTTCTTATCTTTGTCATAGCTTTTATCTACCATATCATTGCTTATAAAAATGATGATTTATTTTTTATGATTTGACTTGAAATTCGTTGAGTCTCTTCCCAATTAAGGGATTGTTTTTAATACTTTTCTTCTTTCTTAACACTTCTTTTGACTATGTAAATGATGAATTGTCTTGAAATCATCTGAAATAATCCAACTACATCAATATGTTTAAAAGCTACTATTGATATAGAAACATTGGAATCATGAGAGACTCAACACCATCTTACTGTTGTAAAAAAAAGTGTAATCTCTATTAGATGGATTGTTTGAGCATTTTACATTTTCTAAGCTGTTTTTCAGCAAATATGTAAGTTCATTGCATTGCAATCGCAAGATTTTATGAGTTAATGTACAATTATTTTGTAAAGGTGCTTGCACCAAATACAACAAAAACATTTTTTTTTAAAGAACTTGTGGGTCCATGGGGAGAAAGGCACCAGTGATTTCTTTAATTTTTGATCGTATCTCCAGCCAGAATGATTGTATGACTGGGCAGTGCCACCACATGTGGGCCAGGACCTCTCACTCGCCACATCCGTGCAAGCATGCATCCGGATAGGCTCGGTTCATCACATGCACTCTGCTTGGGATATGTACCAACATAAGCAGAGTTTAAGGGCCCCTTCCTTTACTGTGGTGCATCGGGAGCTCTTCTGGGCCCTGTTCCATATTTTTTGCCAGGACACCCCAGGAATCTCCAAGCCCAGTTCCCTCTCCCAGGCTACCATATAGGGGAGCTTCTGTTCGATCAAGATGTTTTCCAAGAGTTTATAACAAGGGGCTAATTTATGGGTCTGTTGGCCTTCTAGGATTTTAAGTTCTATTCCCATTGGGTTTCTGCAAGCTGCCTGTCGGATGTCACTATTGGTCAGCCAATGGCGGAATTGTATGTATCTAAAATGCTCAGGTTCGGGCAATTTGAATTTCTCCTTACATTCTATAAAAGTTAAGCGTTCTCAGTTTACATATAGATCCTGTAATCTCAGGGGCTCATCTGACTTCCAGAGCCGGAACAAGCCTATTTGGAGGCCCAGTGCGAACGCTAGGTTCTTGGTGACAGGTGAAAGTGGACCCAGGCTTGACCTAATCCTTCTCTGTGCACAGGCTTTGTCCAAACTCTGCAGCGTCCTTAAGGTGGTGGGTGGGATCCCTGGGGAGGAATGGGTGATAAGCCAAGGGAAAAAGAGCTGCGGCTTGTTCAATATCCTGCCATTTAGGGGCCTCAGTCGATTCCCTCCAGTTCAGCATTGCAGTGACCTGGGCTGCTCTATAGTATCGCAGGATCGAGGGGAGCCCCAGTCCCCCCGCATCTTCCCCCTAGGAAGGAGTTTGCAAGGGATTCTGGGTTTTTTCCTTTGCCATATAAATTGGCCCACTGCTCTTTGTAAGGTGGGGAAGTCACCCTCAGGCATTATTACTGGTAAGGCATGAAAGACGAATAGAAGTTGCGGAAGGAGAGTCATCTTAACTGCACTGATACGGCCTAGCCAAGAGATTTCCCGGGAGTCCCAATGTAGGAGCCAATCTTTGGCTTCTTTCAGAAGGATGTTAGCTTTGAAGAGTCCTGAATATGTTGGGGTCAGCTTTATGCCCAAGTAGGGGTTTCTGTTAAAGCCATTCCCACTGATTTCAAGGGCTTTGCCACAAACCCAGACACCGCTGCAAATTGGGCCAAAAGGTCAGTGAGGGGCGGAAGAGATCTGAGGGCATCATTTAGGAAGCAGAGCACATTGTCTGCGTATAAGGCCACTTTATGGCATTGTCCCACATATTCAAAAGCAAGAATATTTGGGTGAAGGCGTATTCGTTGGGCTAGGGGTTCTATCTGCAGGGCGAATACTAGAGGGGACAGTGTGCAGCCCTGTCTAGTGCCTTTGCCCAGGGTTATCAGAGGGGTCCAATGTGAGTTGATCTTAACCCGGGTAGAGGGGATTTGGAAATTTGAAAGAATCAATTTCGTACATTTCGTGCCAAAACCGAATCCCTTTAGAACTAATTTCAGATATTCCCAGTACATGCTATCGAAGGCCCTATGGGCGTCTAAGGAAAGTAGCGATAGCTTGCTGGGGATCCTGGGGGCTACGGCAATTAGATTGATCGCGCGTCGGATGTTGTCATGCATTGAACGATTGCGGATAAAGCCCATCTGGTCTTTCTCTATTAGAGTTGGGAGGACCTCCCCCAGCCGGCTTGCTATTATTTTTCTAAAAAGTTTCACGTCTGTATTAAGCAAGACAATGGGGCGGTAGGATGTACATTCCGTGGGGTCTTTCATTGTTTTTATGATCAATGTGGTGGCGGATTCCGACATGGATTTAGTTACCAGCCCAGCGGTCCAAATAGTATTAAAGAGTTTCATCAAGTGGGCGGTAAGGTCAATGGTAAAGATTTTGTAGAATTTGTTTGTGAGGCCACTGGGACCTGGGGCTTTCCCAAGGGGGAGGGATCGGATTGCAAATTCAATTTCCTGAACAGATATGGTCTCCTCAAGGAGATCTCGTGGGCGACCTGTGGTCAGTGTGCATTGCATATGAACTCCTGGGCCCCTTGGATGTCGGTATGATGGGGGAGAAGTGTCCCCTGAGGAAATGTTCCACTACCTGGAGTTTTCCTCCGAGGAGACACATCTCCCATTAGCATCTTTTAAAGTTTCTATGCGGTTGCGCCTAGCTTGTTTTTTCAATTTTGCCACCAGGAGTCGATTGGCCTTATTCCCTTTTGAGTAAAAGTATTGCTTGGTGTGCATTAGAAAGTGCGCCACTCAGCCCATATGGTGTGCTTCAAGGGCTTTCCGCACTATATGCACGTCTCGGAGCGAGCGCGGGATCCCTTTTCCATATGTATCTCCGCTTTTCTTTGGTGTTCTAACTCCAACTGGGACTGTAGATGTTTCCTGGCCCTCCCTCTCACTGTTGTTTGTTCTATGATGTGGCCCTGGATTTCTGCCTTCCCGGCATCCCATACTGTGTCATAACTCACCTCACCTCACCGGTGTCATTCTCGGTAAAATAAGGTTTTATGGCCTCTGAGATGTGGGACCGGAACAAGGGGTCATCTAATAAGAGCTTGTTCAGTCGTCAAGTTAGCTTGGGCAATGGGGTGGTGCGGTGGGGGGGGGTGGCTAACGTAAACATTAATGGGCATGGTCTGACAGAGCTTTTGGGAGGATCTCTATGGTGATCGTCTGGGATATAAGGGTATTAGACACAAGAAACATGTCTAATCTAGAGAACCCCCTTTGCACTGCAGAAAAGAAGGTGCAGTCACATTCCTCTTGGTGGAGGAAGCGCCACGCCTCTATAAGTGAGTGTTTGCCAAGAGTGTGGTGAGTGCTATAAAGATCTTTTTGTCGTTGACGGTTGGCGGTAGGGATTTATCTACCAAGAGGTTAACCACTGCGTTAAAGTTCCCTCCTAAAATGAGGTCTCCTTCTGTGTGCTCCCCCAGTATCCTGGATAATGAGGCAAAGAATAGGTCCTGATGAGCGTTGGGAGCATATAGTGAGACCAGGGTCACCTTCTGCCCCAAAACATTGCAACCAATAAAATCTATCTCTCACTCACATCCCGCAACTCTTTCAGTTCTTTCAGGGGGGTACCTCTGCGCACCAGAATGGCAAACCCTCGTTTCTTCAACCCCGAAGAGGTACAAAATTTCATAGGGTAGAGTTTGTTATTGTGGTGGAATTCATCTGAGGGCAAGAAGTGAGTCTCCTAAATGAACAGGAGCGAAGAGTTAAAGGTGGCCATTCTATGAAATAAAGCCTTTCGTTTTAGAGGGGAGTTTAGGCCTTGTACGTTCAAGGTAAGGCAATTAATGTCAGGGGGCGCCTTTCTGGTATCACTCAGGCGTCTGCGTAGCTCGATATAAGATTACCCTCTCGTCGGGGAGCCAGCGTCGCCAGCCTCCCGCAGCTGTGCTTCCAAATTGAATTGATATATAAGCAAATGTGTCAAGAGTCGCCCCTTGTTTGTGGTACTGGCATTGTGGCAAAAGGGACGTAAAGAGGAAATCCGAGATGCATTGTGGTAAGAATGAAAAAAAGATTCAATAAGCTTTCCCTAAGACAACCAACACCAACCTTAAGTCAACAATAATGTGCGCAGTCTGTTCCGGCTGCCCGATCAGCGTTGGTTTCTGTTCCTTCCGATTCTTATCGTTAGGTGTCCAGGAATATGATTTGGAGTCAAATATGTTTTTGCAGATAGTGGATCATCCCCGGAAACTTCAATCTTGTGGTAATTGTTCAAAGATATAGTTGCGGGAGTAGGTGTGTCTTTCCAGCAAGCAGGGGTCCCTTGGTAGTGTCTGATTCTTGGTTATGCAGTTCTTATTGGGATCGACACAGATTCATTTGCTCTTGACGGTATTCAAAGGTGTGGGGAGCTGCTATGGGTTTGCGCAGTATCCTGTAGGGCCTGCAGTCTCTGGCTTTGTGCATGGGGTCCCCTTCACAGAAGGCCAGCCCCTAGGTTTCCTTGTCTTATCTTTTGGTGTGGGGCTCTGGTGTGGGTCCCCCAATTCCTTATCAACCGGGTTGGCATCATTGTCCGATTCCAGCATTAGGTCTTTGGCTTCTTCTTCAGAGATAATGGTATAGGGCCGATTGTGGAGCTCAAAGATCGGCTTACACAACGGTAATGGACCTTCTTGACTTGAAGCCATGTTGTGACTTTTTGTAGGTGCCTGCGACTCGCTTCGGTATATGGCGTTAGGTCCTGAAACATGGTTAGAGTTGCTCTACGGAATTTCACTGGCTCTGACCTTCTAGCCGCCGTCATGATTTCCTCTTTCTGATGAAAGAAGTGTACTCGAGAGAGGACATCAGGTAGGAGGTTCCGTCTTTGCTGAGCAGAGGAGTAAACCTGGTGGGTCCTGTCCAGGATCAGTTCATCTGAGTTGTCGAGGTTCAGCAGGGATTTAAAGAGGGCTCTCACGTAGTCCGGTAGATCTTGATCCGTGATTTGGCGGATCTGTTTCCAGGTCGGCCTGTTTTGCCCATATTTCGGACCTCGCGGGTTTAACACCACCCGCCTATAGGCGGACGTGGAAACACCGGCACCATCACGAGATCGTGCCAGTGTTTCCACTTCCCCATTCCCATTGAGTCCTTTGGTACTCAATGGGAATAGGGATTTACCGAATTCCGCCTCTGGAATTCCCGGGTCACCGGGGTTGTGCCCCGGTTATTCCGGGAATCACAGAGGTGGAATGGTAATACGAGTCCGGCGGTAACATGCCGGAATTTCAGGCACGGTTACCGCCGGACTCGTAATGAGGCCCTGTGTCTTGGTATAATACAGCCTTGGCATTGGCGAAGAGTTGGCGGTCTGGGGCTGCCCAGCTTTGGGCACTGCATTGCAGGGGTCTCATAGTATCGGGCTGGGAGTCCTGGGTAAAACCAATGCACTCTGAAGCGCACTACCAGAAGAGCCTGCAGCACTGGAGGTGGAGATAGGACTTGAAGGAGTGCTCGGAACGCAATGGCTACCAATTTTGTGGGTGCTCATTACAGTGAAACAGCATGTCCAGGGATAGAGAAAACATTGGTTTAAGAAAACAGGCTACAGTTACTCCAAAGCGGTGGGGAAAAGCAGCAGAGCATATGGGGCTGTTGAATATTGACTCCTGATGCAGTGATCTTCACTAGAGTGTGCTTGGAGCAGAGACTTGTAGCAAAGACAGGTGCACTGGGCAAACACGGACCTTGTTAGGAAGGAGCAATTGGCATCCGGGTTGAGGGCATTCTGGTCTTCCTGGCTGACAGCTTGCTGGGTCTGACACTTACTGGTTCTGACACTTCTGACACTTCTCAATACAGTTGTAGCAATTGAGCAACATACACTTTGAAAATGTGCCCTCACCACAATAAAATAAATGAAGTAGTGAAGCATCTTGTGAGTACAGGCGCAATATTTCTTTTTAATTTATCATAGCATATGGTCATAAAACAAACCTTTTGCCAAGCACAGAACATCAAATTTCTCTAATACACTCAAACTAGTTATATACAACAAGCATTTAAATATAAACATATACGTACAATCATAAAAATAATAAAACTGACAGATTTACAGAATTAAAAGCTTCCTCACACAATTAAAATTAAAAACTCTATTATTACCAGAAGAGGTTTATAGATAAAATGTTCAAAGCTGCTAGCATTAAATTTAAACTACCATTAGCTGGCAGGCTAGATTCCATACATAATAGGCCGCAGCCATCATAACAACACTTTCTACACAGCATAGTGTATTCCAGAATTGATCTCCCTCTATGGATAAAATATTAAGTATTAGGGACAATATGCAAAAGAAGCCCTCAACTATGCAAGAAATGCATACTTGCCAACCCTGCCGATTTAGGCATTAGGATACCGCTTTTTAAGCAGTCCTACCGCCTACCGATTTAGTGGCAACAAATACCAATTTTTGGAAACAAAAAATATATATATATATATATTTTTTGGCCTGGCTGTCTGAGGCCTGGCACAGCATGATCAGCATCCTCTGGTGTGGGGGGGGGGGGCGAGCCGGCCGGCCGCCCGTGGCCCATGCCCCCCAGGGCACTATTGGCCCCTGCCATGCCAGCTCAGGGGAGTCTTTCAAGGGCTCCCCCGAGCTGGCGTAGCTTGAGAAGGCGTGGCATTCAGGCTTCTGATGTAAAAGGCGCCCATGGCAGCGGGCTAAATGCGCCCCTCCGCCACGGGTGCCTTTGACAAAAGGCGCCATTATCCCTCCACCACGCCAGCTCGGGGGAGTCTTTCAAAGGCTCCCCGAGCTGGCCTGGTGGCAGGCGCCTCATTGTCATTGAATGCACCCACGGCAGCAGGCTCATTCAATGACAATGGGCTGCTGACGCGCCCTATTCCTATCATTGCCTCCTCGCCGGACTATTTTTGAAACTTTAAGATTCCTACAGATTTTTGGTCACAGAATGTTGGCATGTATGCAACAGGGGCCCAAAAGTGCCACATGAAAGACCTTCAGCTCACATGCCAGTCTGACAAGGGATGAAATCTGCAATGAGAAGTATACCTGGTTGTGCTTCTTTAAGTGGTTTCAGGAAGAATCACATGACGCCAGCAGCTGAGATGGCAGGAGCCAGACAAGAGACCGCCCAAACAAAAGAAAGTGAGCACTCCACAAAAAGAAATATATATGAAACGGGAGGAGAGGTGCAGTCTCTAACCAAACAGGACCTTGTCAACTGTATGGCCAACTTACGTGAGGACATCAGGAAGAAATTCACAGAGGAGCACAATGCCACTGCTGTGACGATCAACACAGCCTTTGCAGATATCAAACAAGAGCTGCTCTCCATGACTGCAAAAGTGGTAGCAAATGAAACAGCTATTCAAGATCTGCAGGGGAGAGCGACAATGCAGACGGCCACAATGGAGGATATCAAGATAACCAGCAAGGTAATCATGGAGCATCTGGGAGACCTTGAAAATCGATGCAGTAGAGATAACCTATGCCTAAAAGGTTTTATTGAGGGCACTGAGTGCCCAAATTTGGAGGCCTAGATTCCACAGCTTATCACCTTCATAGACCCAAAAACCCAGAAACGAATGCTTCAAGGGTTATGCTGAAAAACGTTCATAGGCTTGGCCCTCAGAGACCTGCCCCTGTTGTAGAGACACATCCTAATGAAGCTTCACTTGTTCCAAACAAACAAATGCATCACCCAAAAAGGCTCAGGAAATCATAATGTTCTAGGTGTAATCTCCCCACATCTTCCATGATCTGTCACTGGTTACTATACAAAAACAAATTGTGTTCAGGAAAATCACAGAAAAGTGGAGGAGTGCCAATGTTAAATATTGCTGGATTTTCCCATTTGGCTTGACTTTTTGAGAAAAAAAAAATCATAGAGTGACATTTATGGAAGAATCTATTGTAATCCTGGGAATTGCCTCGGAGGAATGAGGCCCTGGACCATCAGTCATGTTATTGGACTGGAAAAGTGATATGAACACCAAGGAAAAAGAGATTAGAGGCTTGTGAATTGATCACAGTACCAAGAGTGGAAGAGTGGAGTGGCACCTGATATGTGTGGGCACTGTAATTTTACTAGAGTTCTCTAACATGGGGTATTAGGAACCCCCTGTGACTTACATAAAGATAACAGGGAAATCCAAGAATACGTTTGAAGGTCACAGAGCGTGTAACCTTGGTGTATAGCTGTAAACTGAAATCTGAAAACTTTCATATTGGAAGCTTGTTTGAATTCAGATCAGAAGATAATAGAATCTGGAATTCTGGAGTGGTAAAGCAGAAGAACATCAGGTTTGAGAATATTTCTCTCAGGGGTGCATGTTGGTTCTTGTCCAGAGATCCTTGATCTATCATTCTGGCAGAGGGTGTATCAATGAAAGCATGTATTCAGACCTGGTCACCACGGCAGGCTTTCTTTCAGTGTCTCTTCCATATCTGGCTCGTTGACACATGGCAGCTAATCACAGTGAGTCAATTGGAGGTTTCAGTGGGTGGGGGTGTGAAGGGGAAGAAAGGCGATTGGGTGGAGGGGATAGTTGTTTGTGATTATGTATAAAAAGGTGATCTCTATAGACTTTGCAAATGCTAAAATATGACACTGTGTATGGGAAGAGGTTCGGTTTTCAGGCCCATTTCTTAAGTGGAAACATTTAAGACATCATTGTTAAATATATGGGGACTTAACATGGCACATGAAATGATAAGGCTTTTAAAACTCTGCAACGATCATAAGGTACAAATAGTCGGTAGCCAGGAAATGCACTTCCTTAACTGGTTGTCACACCCCTGGAGTATCTCGCAACTCTTTCCTAGCCACAGAAGCCAAATGTAGTTGACCCCTCCCGGCTTGGTTGGCACAGGCTCCTGAATGTTCAGTATCGCAGGTAACCTTCAGGCAGCCAATGGTGGGAAGAGGGTTAAGGAGAAGTTGTGAATAGGTAGGGGGTGTTTAGGGTAACTGTAAAAAGGTTTAGGGTCCTTGAATTGGATAGGGAACCACAGGGAAAATCATACCTAGCATTAGCACTCAAACTTGTACCTTGAAGTCACCACGTGCACCTACTCCTGGCATAGGTCAACACCCTTCTTTATTACGATATTGCCCCTGGAAAACTGTACCACACATCTCATCATTCCTAAACAGCAACTTCCAGAAGAACATGATGTGTTAGCAGGATAACCTCCTGATAACAGTATTGGCACACAACATGAAAATAACATAGACATTTGCATGTGGTAATGGCACCCCCAATTGTTCCATTATCTCTCCCCTTCCACTTGGCAGAGGTTGTTTTGAGTGGATGCATCTTGAACCAGCGATAAGTATTACACATATTCTTGCTTAGTAGGAGATTTTGACAAGAGCAAGCAGCCACAAACAAACATGCAGCGTCCCTCTCTGCCAGTTCACACACAGGGAACACTCACGAAAACCTGAAAAAGTCTGCTTTACGCAGTGTGTATCGGTGTACAGACAAGTTTGTGAGAAACACTGCAGTGAAAAAACACATGGCTGCAATAAACACACGGTGTCCCAGCGTACCAGGAATTAGCATGTGTGCCTGATGAACATGAGGTTCGTATGCCCAAAATGTTAGAGTGACCCTCCCCAATTCCCAATGAGCACTTATCTGAGGCCTGGGGGGCCCGACAGCACAACCTCAGGCAATGCTGAACACCGCGTTGAGCGGTCATGCCGCCATCCGTCTGCTTCTCTTCCCGCGAGGGATGAAGCTTCTCACATCCAGCATCAGCTCTGCCACCTCCTTCCTGCCACATTCTCACCACCGTGGCCTGGGTCCAAATCCCTCTGTCACCTGCTCCCCTCCAGCCCGTGCCTGCATGCCAACAATCACCAACAAGTGGCACGGGCCGGGGAGGGGTTTAAATAGACTGCGCATGTGGGCGCATGCGCTGGCCACAATATCCCACAGCTTCATGGCAAATTAAGTTCTCGGGCCGTTTAAGCCGTGAATGCAGTCCTCAGCCTCCTTGAGCCTGCAAACCACCCCTATTCCTGACATTAAGCCCTCCTCTAGGGCCCTTCCCAGGACCTGGTTTACCCGGATATGACTGGTGAAAACGTCTTACTAGACAACCTGCATGAACTGCTTCCGAAGGTTCCCAAGAATCATCGTCCGGACCACAACCCACCAACGAAATTAAATACCAAAGCTTCTTTGCTCGCCATTGGGAGTCCAGAATGCATTGCACTTCAAATTCTTCTTGACCACCCTCCATCACGCTCGGAGCCTTGTGTGTCACCACACCAGGAGCTGTGGGTTTAACGAGAGAAACTTGAAACACAGGGTGGATCCTCATATGCGAAGGCAGACGCACCGAAGTGTCTGACACGCATTTCACAACTGTGTAGGGCCCAATAAAACAGGGCAATCATTTTCGAGACCCAAACAGCTTGATGTTTTGAATGGATAACCACACCCGATCCCCCACCACATACTTGGAACTGGAATGTCTCTTTCTGTCAGCTTGCCTCTTATAGGTCACCTTAGCTGTGTCCAAATTTTGGTGTGCCTTCTCCCTTATTGTGAGGAGCTCCTGCGTGCGTTCAGTTACTGCCAGAATCTTATTGAACTCAGGAACCTCCTCGGCCAACATTTGACAATTTTATCCATACAAGCAGAAATGGGGAGACATCCCCAGGGAATCATGTTTGGTATTGTTATAACAAAATTCTGCCAGCCAAAAAGACCCGGACCCATGAGGTTTTACCCTCCGTCAGGAAACACCTCAGATATTGCTCCATATTCTGATTAAACCTCTCTGTCTGACCATCTGTCTGGGGATGGTAACTGGTGGAGAGAGAGCAGGAGATTCCGAGCAACTTGCAGAAAGCACGCCAAAACCGGGAGGTAAACTGAGAACCCCGATCAGATACCATAGTTCACTACATGTTGCTAGAACAATTCTGCCAATGTGCCTGCACTTGGAACACCTTCACAAGGAACAAAATGAGCCTGTTTAGTTAGATAATCCACTACCACCAAAATCGTATCAAAGTCTCCATCTCTGGGTAACTCAGTAACAAAGTCTATAGAGAAACACTCCCATGGCTCCTTGGGCATGGGTAACGGTTGTAACAAACCTGCTTTCCTCAAATGGTCTGCCTTAGATCGCACACAGGTCTCACACCTAGCAACATACTCCTGTACATCTGCGGTCCAGCCCTCCCACCAGAAATGCCGTTTCACCATATCCTGAATCTTCCTGACACCGGCATGACCTGCCAAGGGGGAATCATGTCACCCAAACAAGGCCTTCTTCTTCAGAGTCTCAGTGGGGAGAAAAAACTTCCCTTCCTGATAAGGTAACCCCCTTCGGATGAGTCTGGCACTGCCCTCCTTCACCTATTCAGCCCATTTCTTCTGAAGAAAATTCTTATGAACCTCCCCAAGCACTTCCTGAGTCGAGTCACTGCACCCACAATCTTCTCCACCGGAATGATACATTGTTCCACTTGACACTTCCCTCCCATGTTCTCCTGCCTGGATAGTGCATCCGCCTTTCCATTACTCCTACCCGGCGGATACCTGACCACAAAATCTTTTTATTTTTTGATTTTTTTATTAAATGTTTATGGTTTGTATCTTGAACCTTACATTTGATTATTAACTTAAAATTCAAGTTATAACATCTTTACATTCAATTCCAGCGTGTGTCCATCTTATCTTACACAGAACCAGAGTTTGCAGGAGTCTTTAGATTATTCATGTTTCCCCAGAATATCCATCTGCGGATATTAGTGTCCAGAAGTGTACTATGGTGGTAACCATGCGTCTGTTGTTACCAATCAGTATTTCAGACCAGCGTTCAGATTTTTCCAATTCTGTCGGGGCACAGGAATAGTTTAAACTAAATGCAAGGCGTTCATTGTTTAGTGCTTCACATTCCACGACAATGTGTTTGATGGTTTCAGTTATATCTTCATTTTTGCAGAATCTACACAATTTGGTGATTTCCTTATTGGGACATCTTTTCTCGATGATCTCTCTAGTTAGCAGTAGATTCAATCTAAATCTTAAGAATGTGTATCGAATTTGGCGGTCAGGAAATAGGCTAAGATAGTGCGGAAGTTCAATCAGCGCTCGTGATTCACCATCGCATCTTAATGTTCATTTCAATCCAGTTGTTTCTTGCAAGGTGTTTTTTGCTTTCTGTGGCCTATTTATCAGCATGTCCATAGTTTTCTCAAGAATATATGGACATAAATGAATTAGCTGTTAACGTCACCAAAACCCAAATCATGACTCTAACGCCACAACTACAAAGAAAGAGGAAACAACATGTCTCTTATCTAAAAAATGAAAAACTCGAGTAAGTCTGCATGTATAAATAACTGGGTATTTGGATTAACCAATCCGAAACTGAACAAAGCTGGTCGATGCACTTAAAATCTAAAGCTAAATCTCTGGCAAGGCAAGGTATGATCATACATCAAACATACGACAAATTCTCTGTAAAGCCTGCTGTTTCCTTTTACAAACAAAAGGTAACAACAATATTGACCTACGGCGGGGAAACCCTAATAAATATAGATCAAGCCATATGGGAACAAATAGAGGCAATCTACTGGAGGAAAGTCTTAGCGCTACCCCAAGCAACACCTATGCCTAGGATAAGATATGAACTAGGTTTGCAGTCTCTGCCCTCAATAGTTATGTGGAAAACCTTGGATCTACTCAGAAAGCTCAATAACGGAGATTCCATACCTGCACTTGATATACTAAGAACAATGGATCTACATGCCGATGATAATGTCTTGATCAAATGGAAAGAAGCTGCCATGAAGATATTCTCAGAAATAGTTCAAGAAAGCAACAAATCAGGCAGGTCAAACAACCCCAGCCCTCTACAAAGACATTCTTAGCAATGAAATGCCACCCAGCTGGTACCAGGAATTTGTGAATGTGTTACTAAGTACTGCAGGCATACCATGATACCTATGTAAACCATTGCTAAAAACTATGAGTGGAGACCCAGACGCCCCCACAAACTACTGACCAATCTCAAACACACTGCTGCCAGAAAGAAAATTAAAACGCTGTGCTTACACTCACATCCTGGAATAGCTTGAGTTAGACAACATCCTGGACAAAACCAAAGTAGGATTAAGAGGATGAGAGGAACAGAATCAGTGCTCCTATCCATATTTTACGACCTAAAGACCAAAGTGGCTGTCATGATCACCTTGGTCCTCATACTTCTCAACATCTTTGCAGCATTCAACACAGTAAACTACTTGTTTCTAACATAAGGACTCCAGGAAGCATGACTATGCAAACCTATGCTACAAGGGATGGTGTTATTCCTTACAGACAAAACACATATAACGGAGCTACCTTCCTACTGATCAAACTTGCGCAACATAACCTGCAGAGTACTCCAAGGATCGATCTTATTGCAGCTGTTCATCAACATGTACATGCCCCCAATCACGAGACTCATCAGCCTCTCTTCAGCCTCAGTACGAGTTCGGTGGTGTGGTCAAGAATTGTGGTAATGCGTTACCTCCGCATTACCACACCGCCGAACTACAGATTTGGAGGTTAGGCAGGGGAAACACCTCCAGTAGAATGCTGATGGTAATGCCTCCACCGTACCACCTCAAAACAGCCAAATCAGTGGTATTACCACCAGTGGCAATACTACTGGTGGTAATATCGCTGAAATCCCCATGGAATCCTACAGACTCCAATGAATGGTGATTAACACTGACTACCACCACTTGTAATCTGGTGGTAATGGTAATACCATTTGGTGGTATCTCAGTGGTATTACTGCTGAGATACCACCAAACTCGTAAAGAGGCTGACAGACTCCAATCTCACAAGATGCCTAGCCCAAGGGAATGAGAAGCAACCTAAAACTCAACGCGGACAAGAGGGAGATTGGGATTTCTCCTGCTAATGCCAATCCTTAAACAACAATCCTAGGTGGCTACAGAGATTGGTACGTACCCAGTGTGGTGGGTCTTAAGGGGTTGGACACAAAGTGGACATTTTGAGGTTTTTTTATTTAAATAATAAATAAAAGGCCTATCATGCCCTATCGCTATAGGGGAATCCCCTTCCTAACTAAATTAAACTAAAGGTGATTGTTTGTCGGCAGGAAGTCAAAACCCAAAATGCCCTCCGTCCAAACCTAAATCTACCTGGCCCTACCAGTTATAAATAATAATTTAGCTGAGCCAAAATAATGTCTCTTCTGGTGGCCTTCCCTCTGCCTTTTATCTTGAGGCATTCCTTTGGTTATCTTATTCAAGGCAACTCTTAAATATACAAATCTCTGTGTGGAAAAAGAGCTCCTTATGGTGATCTCCTCTGATATGGGTTTTGTGTTTTCTTTACTAGGTCATGTAGCTCTTCCCAACTGTTCATGGATCTTGCCTCCAAGACCATATGACACTTATCTTGGTTCTCCTTGAAATAGTCTCTCAAACATCTTCCTTTCACTTCATGTTTTGTACTTGCTTTATCAGTTTTGTGAGTTCCAGAGCACTGCAGTCTTCTAATTAACTATTTTCCTCCTTATTTATCTCACTTTGTATTCTTAACTCATAACACGTTCTATAACTTCTCGTTAAGTGGTCTCCCGACTCTTCAGGACTTATCTCTCTCCGAGTTATCTCCTAGGATTCTTTCTCTCTCTCCATATACTATATCTAGATTAGTGCAGACCTAATAAATCTCCAAAATATTCACTGAAGCGCTCAACTATTCAACAAATGTTTGTTGTGTGCAGGGGAGGAATACCGGCCATGACACAAAGCCGTAACAAAATATGAACCAAATAGTGTCCAATCTATGGACACTCCCGTTCCCTGCACACCTTAGTGCTAATTAATCAGCCGATTTGTTAATTCAGATTACCAAAGTTAGAGTTAGTTACAACAACATATTAGATACAAAACTGTTAAGATCATCCAAAATGCATTATTCTTTAGCATTCAGATGGAGGACACAGATGCTCTGCGCTGTTCGGAGATGTCTTCCCCTTCTTCAGGAGCAAAAGAAACTGTAGGTACAAACATAAATAAACCCAATGTCTTACACATAATTTTTCTTATATACATATTGCATTTCACCAAGGTGGTATGTAATGTACCTTATCCCAATTCCCTGTGGTTAACATGCCTGAGGGTGTACAGATTAGGTCCTATAGTATACTGTGAGCATGCCTCAGTTAATTGTGAATAAATGTGGAGAGCCAGCCGCCATCCTAACACTTGTCAATACCATGTCACCACTATGTATCAGACTTTCTAATTTGGACCACCCAGATTTCATGAACGGAGAGGGCATATCTAAAGGGCCTACCTGGCCTCTTCAACTGTTTTCAGTCAGTCATACAATAGACTAAAGTAGCTGTAGGGGTCACAGGTGAAGTAATTAAAGAGCCACCATGTTGCCAATCAATTCAAAGCACAATCATAAATGTGGGTGCAGATCTCACCTGGATCTTCAAACCAAAAAAATGCTTTATTCCAAATCGCCAACGCTATGGAGGTTTGTCTCTGGAGTCCTCATTACTCTCAACGTATACGTGCTGTGAGAAACCTGAAGTTGTCTCACCCACTAGTTCCCAGGGATCTGCCATCCAGGTGGCCAGGACACTGCCATCGCTTTTGGATGCAGTTCATGGGAGTGGACCAGTGCGGGAGGATCACCAGGATGAAGGGTCTTCGGGGAGTGGAAGTGGGACACCGGATGGTGAGACATGGTATCCCCTTCCCTGTAACACCTTTTCCCCATTCTAGCAGGTAGGATACCTAGGAACGCAACACCCCTTCCCTCCTTCCCGACATGAACACTTTCTCATGGACAGCTCACCATGAGCGACAACAGACTATCACCAGAGCCGTATACCTGACATGTCCCTATGCAATGGCCAGGCAAGATCAGACAATTATTGATCATTACACACACCTGACTTCCATCACACTTCCCCACGCGGATAAAAGGCAGAGGCGACTACAAGGAGAAAAACACAGAGACCACAGAGGTTTTCAAGGAGAGAAGTGCCCTTGACCTTTTCAGACCGTTCTTTCATGAACCTTTGAAAGTAAAAAACCTAAGACCGGGAACTGAAGCTGAACAAACCTACACTGTGCATCGTAGGTACTCCTGCGTCAATAACCGTGGCACAGAGGAGCAATTGTTGCCATGGTACTGTCCTTTACTCCTACAATAAAGCAGCGCCAGTAAAGACAGCACAGCTGGTGAGTTGGATAGACTGATACCAAACCAGCTTGTGTTTGAACCAAGGTTGCAAGTGGCAATATTGTATGAAGAAATCCAAAGAGGACCATGTGTGAGACGTCTGTAATGAGTGACATAAATATAACTGGAATCCAAGGGAGTGATTGAACATTAGGAGGCAATGAAAGATATTGTAGACAAAGTGGTACGGCACCATGTGGGTGCTCATTCAAAAGTCTCTGTTAGGCATCCAACTGATGCTAAGTATAGAAAAGTGAATCTTGAATCGAAGTGGTCCTGCAGCGGGTCATGCTAAACCCTATGCACATTGGAAAGCCTTCAATAGTTTAACGTGAAATGCAATTGGTTACGAGCCCGGCTGAGGGAGACTAATGGGATAAGAGGAAGGATTTGAGCCCGGCTGAGGGGAGTCGGGGGTGAACTGTGAGTCACCCGAGAAAGAATATTCTCTGAACATTGTAAAAAGGGGATCTGAGCCTGGAAGAGGGGGATCCAGGGGTAACAATCATGATAGAAAAGAGATCTGAACCTGGCTGTGGGTAATCCAGGGTGAATCACCCAAATTGGATACTTGTAAGAAGAAAAGAACTTTGTATTTTGGTTTTGTACATCAGGTCCTCTGAATCAAGAGACTTTTTAGAAATAAAGAGACTGTTAACAGAAGGTCATGTTGCTGGTAATGGAACTGTATCCTCGAGCCATGGAAGCCAGAGTGTGTGCTTTGGAAGGGAGGCCAATGGCCCAGACATCCTGAAGTATCTTTTTGTGAACACTTCTTTCTTTTTCATGAACACTACCCCACATAATTTGTACATTAGTGGTATGGATTGGCAATTGTTTTTTTTTAGTATAGGCCTTTTTATTTTGACAAGGCTCCACTAGGACTGCATTATTATTATTTGATGGTCAAAGCTTGCTCCCATCTATAGATTTAGGTTTAGATAGCTGTTTACCATGCCGTTGTAAAGGTTCATTAAACACCCTTTAACTGTCGTCATTTGTGTCTGTTTTACTGTTGATACCATGCCTTCCTTACATGTGGTGTCAGGAGTAGGATGTGACTCAATTGAAACAAAGTGGGGAACCCTACAATTCCAGAAGCTTAGTCATAGAGCCTCCAACCCTTCTGTTGCCACAAAAGAATCAATAGGCTTTGATATCTCTAGCAGTAGAGAGGCTACTATCCCTCCTGGGAAAATAAGAATGATTCCCACAGACTTAGTTTTGATACCCCCTCCTGGGAGTTATATAAGATTGGCCCAAAAATCTGGCCTGGTTTGGAAGTTCGGTATAGATGTTCTAGCAGGCATCATCGATCCCGATTTCCGGGGAGACATAAAGGTTCTCCTACAGAACCATGGTGAAATCCCATTTGAAATACATTGTGGGGACAAAATTGCCCAAGGGATTCTTGAAAAGGCTCTATTTCCTCATTTTAGTTTAAAGTGTACCAGAAGAAACTGAGAGAGTTAGCTTAGGCTTTGGGGAAGCGGATGATCCATCTAACTCTGGAGAAAAAAAGGGAGAAGAATCTACCATCTATCCAGACCTGGCCTTTCGCCCATTGAAATGTACCAACTCTCACTGAGGCTTTTTTACAAGCAATTCCCAAAGGAGAGGGCGTAGAGAAGGGAAGTCCTTTTTTCTTCTTGAAACAAGGGTTGCTATATCAAAAAGAAACATCCACAGAAGGCTTAAGTAAAACTCAGTAATCCCCAACACCCACTGAAAGATTGTACTAGAAATTGCACATTACCATCTGACTGGGGGACACTTAGGACAATCCAAAACCCAGGCATACATCAGTGGGAGGTTTTACTGGCCAGGTATCCATGCTGATATAAAAACCTTTATTCAGACGTGTGAGATATGTAAAAAAAAAAACATTACTCACATCCCATTGCCTCCCCCTCTGAATCCTTTACCAATCATCGAGGTCCCTTTTACAAGAATTGGGATGGACATCATTGGACCTTTAGAAACATCTAGACTGGGCAACAAATATGTCCTTGTGATTGTCGACTACACGACCAGATACCCTGAGGCATTTCCTATGCGGAACAACACCACCCCGCAAATTCTAAAACACCTCCTACTGTATTTTTCCAGGGTTGGCTTTCCTAAGGAAATCTTGATGGATCAAGGTACACATTTTATGAGCAAGCTCATGGGGGAAGTCAAGGTACTACTCCATATTACCGCCTAATGTACTTCAGTGTACCATCCCCAAACAGATGGTTTGGTAGAGAGATTCACTAAAACGCTTAAAATTAACCAAAGAAAGTTGGTAGATGAAGATGGGAAGGACTGGGACCGTATGATCCCCTGGGCACTATTTGCAGTAAGAAAACCCCTCAGGCATCCACTGGATTCTCGCCTTTTGAACTACTCTATCTTAGAGAACCTAGAGATTTCCCGGACATGCTCCTGGAGACCTGGGAAGAATGAGAAGAGGCACCCATTCCCCTTTTGCAATCTGCTACCAGATTGCAAGAGCATATGAGACTTGTTCGAGATCTGGTCTATACTCATATGGAAAAGGGCCAAATCCAGCAAAAATCCACCTTTGGAATTTTAAAGGCTATTCAGGACATGCAGAAAGAGTTGGGTGAGTGACAGCAGGAGATGATGGCATTAAAAGCACAGGTTAGCGGGTTGATCGCCCAGGGCACACCGTTACAGGGGGCGGGTCGTTTATTTCTTTTACCGAAAGACCATCTACGGTGGTAGTTAATCAACCATTAAATGTACCGCTGGCTGCCTCTGAATGGTTCTTGGGGGATCGTAGGGAATACCTTGCTTTCCTGACTCAGTTCCAAATCGATTCTTTATGCAAGCCAGCGGCTTTTGATACTACTCAAGCTAGGACAGAATTTGTCATTGCTTATCTCTCTGGGGAAGCAGCAGCATGGGCAATTCCACTAGTTCAGAAAGATGATCCCTTGCTGTACATTTGGAATGTGTTCACCAAGGAGTTTGTGCATTTTTCTGATCGTAAAAATGTTTCATTAGCCTGGGATAAGGAGCTGCTTGCATTACTCCATGGAACTCGGGATTTAGTGACTTACATCACACATTTTAATAGACGTATTATAGAGACCGATTGGCCATAGGCAAAGCAGACTGTGTTATTTTATCAGGGTCTGAAGGAGGAGTTGAAAGATGCAATAGCACAAGTAGAACCACCACCCAGTATGTGTCCAGCTCTGATTGATTTAGTTCCATTTGTACGGTTGGATAGGAGAGTGGAAACTAATGCCAAACAGGGAGAAGGGGAGCACATGCAGTTTGGCAGCATTCGGGGCCCTCTTACAGTGGAGGAGAAGGAGAAGAGGTGGAAGGATAACCTTTGTATTGTAGGAAGGGTGGTAATTTTATTTGGAATTGTCCAAACACATCACAGCAGAGGGGAGGTCCGAGGGTGAAATCAGAGGCAGGAAAATAACAGACTCATCAATAGTGGGAACTAGATTGACGAGTCCTAAGCATGAGAGGTGCCCAAACAGTACTGCAAACACCTTACAAACTAAAGCTCTGCATTTGTACATTTTAGTGATTGTTGTTTTCCTCTACAAAGGTAACGGTGTCCGCCATGATTGATTCAGGGGCAACAGGGAACTTTGTAGATCTGTTATTAGTGGACAAACTTAAACTGCCCACTCAGGTTAAGGGGGTCACAGAACTGGTGAGGTCTGTATATGGTTCCATGCCAATCACACGGCTCATCACTACACAAACACAGCAACTACAGATTCAATGTTTGTCAGGACATAAGGAAATTATAATCTTTGATTTAATTTTAGCGCCGCCTTTCGGACTAGTTCTTACAGTGCCCTGGTTGGTCGCTCATAATCCTACGATCAACTTGGTTGAGCGCACAGTGACATTTGAAGTTCCAGACTGTAATGTGCACGTTTGTGAAGAGGCAGGCCCACATCATTTTTGGTGGAAGGGACTCATAGACCAGGAGGGAGGCCAGGGAAGCATTGGGGCAGTGGAAACCACATTGCCAGACATCTATTCAGAATTTGCAGACGGTTTTGATAAAGGGAAGGCGGAATCTTCCCCCTCATAGACCCTACGATAGCATGATTGATCTGGAGGCTAATACCAAGTTACCATATAGTTGAATCCATGCCCTTACGGAGCAAGAAAACCAACATCTCAGAAAATAGCTAGATGACATATTAGCTTGCAGATTTATCAGGGTGTCTAAGTTGCCAGTATCTTCTCCCTTGTTTTTCGTCCCTGAGAAGGAAGACACTCTGAGAACTTGCATAGACTACTGGGCATTGAATGAAGTGACCATTAAGAACAGATTTGCCCTGCCTTTGATTTCGGTTTTGCTAGAGCAGGTGAAGTCAGCGACCATTTACAGGAAGCTAGATCTTAGGGGAGCTTACCATTTGATCAGAGTGAAGGATGGGGATGAGTGAAGACAGCATTTCGGCCTATGTTTGGCTTTTATGAATACCTAGTGATGCCGTTCGGGTTGTGTAACGCTCCAGCAGCATTCCAACCTTTCATGCAGAATGTGTTATGGGAATATATAGACATTTTTGTGATTGTCTATATTTACGATATTTTGATCTACTCTGAAACCAGAGAACAGCACATCCAGCATGTTCAGGCGGTGTTACAATGCTTGAGGGAACACCGGTTATATGCCAAGTTGGAGAAATGTGTCTTTCACAACTCTCGGGTAGAGTTTTTGGGGTTCATTCTTACTCACCAGGGTATTGAGATGGACAGGAAAAAGGTGCAGGCAGTTACTGAGTGACCATCCCCACAGTGTAAAAAAGGTGCAATGATTCTTGGGGTTTGCCAATTTCTATCACAGGTTTATTGGTAATTTTTCCCAGATCATCACACCTGTTACCCGATTGCTCCGAAAGGGAAGCCAATTCAGGTGGCGAGGGGGAGGCGGAGTTAGCCTTTCAAGAGCTCAAGGGAGAGTTCATGAGGGCACCCATTTTACAACATCCAAACACAGAAAGGGCCTTTCAAGTAGAAACTGATGCATCAAACTTGGCACTGGGGGCGGTTCTTTCACAGAAGGATCAGGTGGGGTCCTGCACCCACTCGCATTCTTTTCACGCAAACTGACTACCTGCGAATAGAACTATTCCATCACGGATAAAGAGTTGTTGGCCATTTGTGCAGCTTTTCAGGAATGCAGGCACTATCTTATGGGAGCATGACATCAGGTAACAGTGCTAACTGATCAAAAGAATTTGCAGTATCTTAAGACCACCAAGATTTTGAGTGCAAGACAATTACGATGGGCTTAGTTCTTTGAGGAGTTTGACTTTGTCATTACATCCCGGCCAGGAGCAAAGAATGGGAAGGCAGATGCACTTACCAGGCAGCAAGCGCCCGAAACACAGCACAGATTTCACGCCCCAGAATAAGGATAGACCGGATTGTAGGAGTAATCACGAAAGTTCTACTAGAAGAGATACAATGTCAGTGCAGGAAGAAAGAGTTGCAGGAGTAGTTGAGTGAGAGTTCTCTCAGGTCCATATGTGATGGGTTACATTAATATGCGGGCCGACTGTTTTTGCCAACGGCACGCCTGAGAGACAAAACCTTGCTTTGGCCTTTAGCAGGGCATGCAGGAGAACGCAAGACCTGACAGATGTTGAGTAAATATCTTTGGTGGCCAGGTATGAACACATAAGTGCATGGTTACATACAACAGTGTGATATTTGTATGAGGAACATGGCGGATCATGGGAAAAAGCAAGGGTTGTTGCAACCATTACCTACCCCGGGGGGGCTGTGGTCCCATATTTATATGGATTTTGTGACAGAGCTACCTAAGGATAATCAGTATAACACTATTCTGGTGGTTATTGACTATTTCTCTTAACAGGTATATTTTATTCCCTGTATTGGAATTCCGAGTGCTGACAAACTAGCAGAGATATTTTTACACAACATAGTACAACTACATGGGTTACCTCACACAATTGTATCTGATAGAGGTGCGCAATTTTCCTCCCGATTTTGGCGAGCATTTTTTCGGTTGATGGGAATCAACTGTGCATTATCCACTAGTTATCACCCACAAACAGTTGGACAAACAGAACGGGTGAACCAAACCATGGAACAGTACTTGGGATGCTTGTTAGCCGATTCATTAAGTTCCTGGATACAAACCCTTTGGGTAGCTGAATTTACCTACAATAATTCTGAACATACCTCCTTGGCAATGTCGCCCAACATGTGCAAGAGCAAAATATGCTTCCTGAACATCTTCCAGGAAGAGTTAATATGTCAACACTCATGGAGCGCAAACAGGTGCTTTCAAGCATTAGGCAAAAGGCACGCCAACATTTGGAAAAAGCTAAAGCCACATACAAGGGGTATTCCGACAAGTGAAGGCAGGAATCCCCTAGTTATAAGACAGGAGATAAGGTGTGGCTCTCTACTTCGAACATTTGTATGGTGGGTCCACGAAAACATATGTGGTTCTTAACGGTGTCTAATTCAGCTGTAAAACTAAAATTACCTGGAACTTCGAAAATACATTCTGTATTTCTTGTATCTTTACTCAAACCTGTAGCCCCTGGCATGCGCCACAAGCATCCACCTATCATTTTGGAGGATGAGCAGGAAGAATATGAAGTACAAAAAATACCGGATTCCAAGACGCGTTACAAATGGCTGTGGTACCTGGTGGATTGGGTTGGCTATGGTCCGAAGGATCTTTTCTGGGAGCCGGCAGAGGAGGAGCATGCTCCAGGGTTGAATAAGTTGTTCCACAAACGACATCCGGAGAAACCAGGTCTTGGGGAGACCTCTAGGAGAGGGGGTACTGTAAGGATTGGAAGGCTGTGGAGTGTGGGAAGAACTGGGAATCATATTTCCTAGGGAGCCCAGTGGCAGTGGGCAGACAGCATGTGCCGTCCGAGCTTGAAAAGCTCACACCTGCTCGTGCTCTGCGCTGATTTTTGCGACCTTCAGGAGCACGGGCTAGTTGTGGCATGGTGAGACCGGAGCGGACGAGGCAGGTTTGGAGAGGAATGAGGGTGGACAGCGGTGGCCTGGAACCCCCGGGGCATGGCAGTGATCCTGCTAAGTGTTTGTGCCCCCGGGCAGCAGCACTGGCTACCGGAGCATGTGTATTCATCTTCTGCTACTTGCTCGGGGTCGCTGCATGGCGCTCCCGAGCCAAAGATAAGTACAAGCCCTGAATGTAAAGCCAGATTGTGTTGCCTTAATGGGGTTGGGCTTCATGTGTGAACAGTGTTACGAAACTAAATCTCTGTGAAGGAACAGTGGTATTTCATGTGCATTTGTTTGTGAACCTTTCTTTCAATGTTGGATTGGGTGTCAGGAAAGTCTGACACAGGTTGTTAACTGTACAACAGGACAATTTTGCAGAGCTTACAAAATTGGACAGTGGCAGGGAAAACTCCCAACAGGGTGATTCTCTGTGCGAACCTTTACCATCAGACAAGCCAGTAGAGGAAAGGATGACAAGAATACTAATGCTGAATCATTCATGTTCATTTGTCTCACGGGAATTATGTGCAATCATGCATGGCTTATGGTAGGAGAGTTTCTCTCCATATGTGTTATGTGGCTACATCATATTCATTGTATGTGCTTACATGTTTAGGGAAGTTAGGAGGCAGACAGGTAGCAGGAAGCAGGACAGGGTTGCAGGTGTTAGGCATCTGACCAAAGCAGGAGAGGCTCTAGACGGTCTGGCATTTGCACGTGTATGGTAGCATTTTCGCTCCAGGGCATGGGCTTATCTAGTTTCGTGTCTGATCTATCTATTTTGGGGTTCAGCGTGCAATTTAAGTCTCTTCCCAATATAACCGCACGCCCTATGTGGGGACTTATTTTGTTATATAGTGTCTTGAAATAGGCTACTGTATCTTGGTTAGGGGCGTATGTATTTATGATGCACAGTTCTCTATTCTCTAGCAGCCCCCGAATCACTAAGATCCTCCCATCCGACTGCACCGTGGCCTGCAGTATCTGGAAAGGCACGTGTGGCGCCACCTAGGTGATTACTTCCCTAGCGTATGCCGAATATGTTGCTCCTATGGTGATCCCTCTCCACTTTTTCTTTACCACCTCTTGTTTCTCTTTAGTGAGGTGGTTTTCTTGCAATAAGGCTATGCCCACTTTTTGCCGTCTCAGGTACATCATTACCTTATTTCTCTTCAGGTAGCTGTTGAGTCCTCTGACATTCCAAGTTACTATTCTAAGGTCTCCCATTATCCCGTCTAATCTCACTACAAACCCCCCAACTGATCATCTTGCCCGGTCTCCTCCCTTTGCCCTCCTCCTCCTGCTTCAAGCTCCAGCGAGCATTTGTGTAAGCTTGTTCCCCAACACAAAACACTGCAAATCCCCCAACTCCCCTCCCTCCCTTCCCATGCCCCTCTAAATAAAACTCCCCCGGCCCCAACTCCCTCCCCTCCCCCCTTAACCCAAACTGATGCCCAGCTCCATACCTGGATCTCAGGCTACCCCACATCTAGTCCTTTTCTTGGCTATTGCCTGTACTCTGGACTCAGCAGGGAGTGTCACCCTACTGGTGGTTCGACTATCCTAACTACTGGGCGTAGGCTGTGCTCCGCCTGTGTCTTTCTCAATAGAATTTGGTATGCCGCTTTTTTCCTATGCCTGACTGGCGTCACACATCTCTATATTCCAGTCCAACTTAGTCTACATATGGAGTGTGCGCCTTCTCTGGTATCTACACCTACTGACATACCCCATGCAACTCCACCAAGTACCTTTATTACAGTTGCCTTTGATCTAAGCTGTCAATGTTGCCGCATACGTTCACTTTTCCTGTACACCTCGTTCTGGTCTGTCTGCATCTTCGGGGCAACCCTGGGCATTCAACCAGTTTGTGGCCTCTTCCGGCTCCTCAAAAAAATATGCCTTGCCCTTGTGTAGGACCATTAGCTTCGCCGGGTACAACAGCATATATTTGAAGCCTGCTGCTTTCAATCGTCTTTTCACCGCAACATAGCTAAATCGTTGTCTCTGCACTAGCATAGCGTAATCCGGATATACGGTAACCTTCGCTGACGCCCGGCTATCGTACCTCCCTTCTGAAAATATTCCAGGATCTTCTCCCTGTCTCTGTAGTTCAGGATCTTTGCAATGATTGCACGGGGGGGAGGTCTCCCGGTTGTGGCTTCCTCGTTAGGGCCCTATGTGCCCGTTCTATTGTGAACCCCTGGAAAAGCTTCCCGGCTCCTATTTCCTGGATCAGCATATTTTCCCACATATTCCGTGGGGTCCATTCCCTCTTCCCCTTCAGGCAGCCCCACCACATAGATGTTGTTGCGTCTCGCTCGCCCTTCTGCCTCCTCCACTCGATTTTCCAGGTTGCGTACTCGTTGTTTCAGTATGTGGACTTCCTTGGCATTGGCCGTTCTGACTTCTGTATTTGTTTTCAAAGCACTTTCCAATCTGCTTGTATGTTCTGCCAGTGCCCTCACATCCTGTCTCAGGAGGTTGACATCCATGCCCATCGCATCTATCTTGAACTCCAGGGCCTCTTTCAGTTCCGCTATCATGGTCCCCCATGAGGATTTCAGTTCAGCGATGGCCTCTAGTATGAAGTGGTCTTCCCGTGGCATGTTCGCCGTGTCTTGTGGGCTGATTTGAGCCTGTGCGAGTGTGTTTGGGGATTGGGGTAGTTTGGCAAAATTGTTCTTTGTTGGCAACTCCTAAATAATTGCTGCTCGGGGTTGCGTGCCGATTCTACGTTGAGGTTCTTATGCTGGGTTCCCCTGGCAGTAGGCGTGTGGGACCTCCAGCGACACAGTCCTATATGGTATCCTTCAAGGGTGGAGGAGTCCACTCTGCATAGGAGTGCGTGTGTCTCTTCAGTGGTCTACTGGTGGGGGCCTCTTGTTCTTTTATTGGTCGGTCCCTTTCCTTTGCCCCGGTAGCAAAGGGGCACAGCTCGTATGCACTTGTCCGAGCTTGTACGTGTCCCGGCAGTGCTGTATGTCAACAGGGCCCAGCCAAGCTTGATTGGGCAGGATGTTCCCGTATCTGCTGTGCCACGTCTCGGCCCAGTGCCTGGCCTTTGGCTTGCAGGGCTCGTTTGCAGGTGCTTAGTGTTGTGTCTCAAGGGCTTGGTGGTGTCCTGTTTGTTGCCACAAGCCACGAGCCTGACCTTGGTGGCTCTCGCCTGCGGGCCGCCTTTGACCAAGGAATGGAGATGCCAGGCGCTTCTGCCCAGTGCTAATGTGCCTCTGCACTGGTTGGCGCCATCCCGTGTTAGGGTGTTCCTCGCAGCCCATCCGCCGGTCCCTTTTTTCCAGCTACGGATGCAGATAAGCCTGTGTTCTCAGTGCTCCTAGAGTGCCGTGGCAGGCGTCCTGCAGAGCCGCTTT
Source organism: Ambystoma mexicanum (assembly GCF_040938575.1). Taxonomy (NCBI): domain Eukaryota; kingdom Metazoa; phylum Chordata; class Amphibia; order Caudata; family Ambystomatidae; genus Ambystoma; species Ambystoma mexicanum. The sequence continues at coordinate 195,946,017 of NC_090937.1, read as the reverse complement.
GATTTATACTCTGTGTCAGTCCCTGATTTCAGGGGACCGCACCGTTTCGGTCAGGAGCGCTTGCAGCCCGCAACAAAGTATCCCGTAGACATTCAGCGCTAGTGTTCATTGGGCGCAGCCTTTGCTGCCCTTTGTGGGTGCAGCAGTATCCCAGCAGCTGGCTCTCACTGCTCTGCCGTGTGTCGCTGCTGCAGCGACGGTCACATTTGGTTTCTCTGCGTACTTCTATGTTTAGGGGTCTGCCATTTTCCCCTCGGCCATTCTGATTTCTGCATCGTCTTCCACAGTCACGGCTTGTCCTGGGCCGACCCGCTATCTGCCGGATCTCCCTATATTCTATCAGCCGGTGGCAATGAGTAGTTGCATGGAGCCGCAAGTGTTGTTTGTGCATGTATGCGTATGCCGCCTGCAACAAAGTATCTCCTTGGGTTATTCACCGCCTCTGTATTTTGGAGGAGGTCCACTTTTCTTTCTGTTGGCACCGCAATGTTCCAACTGGCTGCTTGTACTCTAGAGCGAGTCGCGGCTTCAGCGGCTGTCACGTCCCGCTTCACCCCATCCTTTGTTCAGTGCTCCGCCATCTTGTGCTCGTATCATTGGACCTTTCCGCGTTACGGGTCTCTCTATCTCCGGTGAACTCGCTTCTTTTTCAGGAATGCAGGCACTATCTTATAGGAGCATGACATCAGGTAACAGTGCTAACTGATCAAAAGAATTTGCAGTATCTTAAGACCACCAAGATTTTGAGTGCAGGACAATTACGATGGGCTTAGTTCTTTGAGGAGTTTGACTTTGTCATTACATACCGGCCAGGGGCAAAGAATGGGAAGGCAGATGCACTTACCAGGCAGCAAGAGCCCGAAACACAGCACAGGATTCACGCCCCATAATAAGGATAGACCGGATTGTAGGAGTAGTCACGAAAGTTCTACTAGAAGAGATACAATGTCAGTGCAGGAAGAAAGAGTTGGAGGAGTAGTTGAGTAAGAGTTCTCTCAGGTCCATATGTGATGGGTTACCTTAACATGCGGGCCGACTGTTTTTGCCAACGGCACGCCTGAGAGACAAAACCTTGCTATGGCCTTTAGCAGGGCATGCAGGAGAACGCAAGACCTGACAGATGTTGAGTAAATATCTTTGGTGGCCAGGTATGAACACATAAGTGCATGGTTACATACAACAGTGTGATATTTGTATGAGGAACATGGCGGATCATGGGAAAAAGCAAGGGTTGTTGCAACCATTACCTACCCCGGGGGGGCTGTGGTCCCATATTTATATGGATTTTGTGACAGAGCTACCAAAGGATAATCAGTATAACACTATTCTGGTGGTTATTGACTATTTCTCTTAACAGGTACATTTTATTCCCTGTATTGGAATTCCGAGTGCTGAGTGCTGAGTGCTGACAAACTAGCAGAGTTATTTTTACACAACATAGTACAACTACATGGGTTACCTCACACAATTGTATCTGATAGAGGTGCGCAATTTACCTCACGATTTTGGCAAGCATTTTGTCGGTTGATGAGAATCAACTGTGCATTATCCACTAGTTATCACCCACAAACAGTTGGACAAACAGAACGGGTGAACCAAACCATGGAACAGTACTTGGGATGCTTGTTAGCCGATTCATTAAGTTCCTGGGTACAAACCCTTTGGGTAGCTGAATTTACCTACAATAATTCTGAACATACCTCCTTGGCAATGTCGCCCAACATGTGCAAGAGCAAAATATGCTTCCTGAACATCTTCCAGGAAGAGTTAATATGTCAACACTCATGGAGCGCAAACAGGTGCTTTCAAGCATTAGGCAAAAGGCACGCCAACATTTGGAAAAGCTAAAGCCACATACAAGGGGTATTCTGACAAGTGAAGGCAGGAATCCCCTAGTTATAAGACAGGAGATAAGGTGTGGCTCTCTACTTCGAACATTTGTATGGTGGGTCCACGAAAACATATGTGGTTCTTAACGGTGTCTGATTCAGCTGTAAAACTAAAATTACATGGAACTTCGAAAATACATTCTGTATTTCTTGTACCTTTACTCAAACCTGTAGCCCCTGGCATGCGCCACAAGCATCCACCTATCATTTTGGAGGATGAGCAGGAAGAATATGAAGTACAAAAAATACCGGATTCCAAGACACGTTACAAATGGCTGTGGTACCTGGTGGATTGGGTTGGCTATGGTCCGAAGGATCTTTTCTGGGAGCCGGCAGAGGAGGAGCATGCTCCAGGGTTGAATAAGTTGTTCCACAAACGACATCCGGAGAAACCAGGTCTTGGGGAGACCTCTAGGAGAGGGGGTACTGTAAGGATTGGAAGGCTGTGGAGTGTGGGAAGAACTGGGAATCATATTTCCCAGGGAGCCCAGTGGCAGTGGGCAGACAGCATGTGCCGCCCGAGCTTGAAAAGCTCACACCTGCTCGTGCTCTGCGCTGATTTTTGCGACCTTCAGGAGCACGGCTAGTTGTGGCATGGTGAGACCGGAGCGGACGAGGCAGGTTTGGAGAGGAATGAGGGTGGACAGCGGTGGCCTGGAACCCCTGGGGCATGGCAGTGATCCTGCTAAGTGTTTGTGCCCCCGGGCAGCAGCACTGCCTACCGGAGCATGTGTATTCATCTTCTGCTACTTGCTCGGGGTCGCTGCATGGCGCTCCCGAGCCAAAGATAAGTACAAGCCCTGAATGTAAAGCCAGATTGTGTTGCCTTAATGGGGTTGGGCTTCATGTGTGAACAGTGTTACGAAACTAAATCTCTGTGAAGGAACAGTGGTATTTCATGTGCATTTGTTTGTGAACCTTTCTTTCAATGTTGGATTGGGTGTCAGGAAAGTCTGACACAGGTTGTTAACTGTACAACAGGGCAAGTTTGCAGAGCTTACAAAATTGGACAGTGGCGGGGAAAACTCCCAACGGGGTGATTCTCTGTGCGAACCTTTACCATCAGACAAGCCAGTAGAGGAAAGGATGACAAGAATACTAATGCTGAATCATTCATGTTCATTTGTCTCACGGGAATTGTGTGCAATCATGCATGGCTTATGGTAGGAGAGTTTATCTCCATATGTGTTATGTGGCTACATCATATTCATTGTATGTGCTTACATGTTTAGGGAAGTTAGGAGGCAGACAGGTAGCAGGAAGCAGGACAGGGTTGCAGGTGTTAGGCATCTGACCCAAGCAGGAGAGGCTCTAGACGGTCTGGCATTTGCACGTGTATGGTAGCATTTTCGCTCCAGGGCGTGGGCTTATCTAGTTTCGTGTCTGATCTATCTATTTTGGGGTTCAGCGTGCAATTTAAGTCTCTTCCCAATATAACCGCATGCCCTATGTGGGGACTTATTTTGTTATATAGTGTCTTGAAATAGGCTACTGTATCTTGGTTAGGGGCGTATGTATTTATGATGCACAGTTCTCTATTCTCTAGCAGCCCCCGAATCACTAAGATCCTCCCATCCGACTGCACCGTGGCCTGCAGTATCTGGAAAGGCACGTGTGGCGCCACCTAGGTGATTACTTCCCTAGCGTATGCCGAATATGTTGCTCCTATGGTGATCCCTCTCCACTTTTTCTTTACCACCTCTTGTTTCTCTTTAGTGAGGTGGTTTTCTTGCAATAAGGCTATGCCCACTTTTTGCCGTCTCAGGTACATCATTACCTTATTTCTCTTCAGGTAGCTGTTGAGTCCTCTGACATTCCAAGTTACTATTCTAAGGTCTCCCATTATCCCGTCTAATCTCACCACAAACCCCCCAACTGATCATCTTGCCCGGTCTCCTCCCTTTGCCCTCCTCCTCCTGCTTCAAGCTCCAGCGAGCATTTGTGTAAGCTTGTTCCCCAACTAAAAACACTGCAAATCCCCCAACTCCCCTCCCTCCCTTCCCATGCCCCTCTAAATAAAACTCCCCCGGCCCCAACTCCCTCCCCTCCCCCCTTAACCCAAACTGATGCCCAGCTCCATACCTGGATCTCAGGCTACCCCACATCTAGTCCTTTTCTTGGCTATTGCCTGTACTCTGGACTCAGCAGGGAGTGTCACCCTACTGGTGGTTCGACTATCCTAACTACTGGGCGTAGGCTGTGCTCCGCCTGTGTCTTTCTCAATAGAATTTGGTATGCCGCTTTTTTCCTATGCCTGACTGGCGTCACACATCTCTATATTCCAGTCCAACTTAGTCTACATATGGAGTGTGTGCCTTCTCTGGTATCTACACCTACTGACATACCCCATGCAACTCCACCAAGTACCTTTATTACAGTCGCCTTTGATCTAAGCTGTCAATGTTGCCACATACGTTCACTTTTCCTGTACACCTCGTTCTGGTCTGTCTGCATCTTCGGGGCAACCCTGGGCATTCAACCAGTTTGTGGCCTCTTCCGGCTCCTCAAAAAAATATGCCTTGCCCTTGTGTAGGACCATTAGCTTCGCCGGGTACAACAGCATATATTTGAAGCCTGCTGCTTTCAATCGTCTTTTCACCGCAACATAGCTAAATCGTTGTCTCTGCACTAGCATAGCGTAATCCGGATATACGGTAACCTTCGCTGACGCCCGGCTATCGTACCTCCCTTCCGAAAATATTCCAGGATCTTCTCCCCGTCTCTGTAGTTCAGGATCTTTGCAATGATTGCACGGGGGGGAGGTCTCCCGGTTGTGGCTTCCTCGTTAGGGCCCTATGTGCCCGTTCTATTGTGAACCCCTGAAAAAGCTTCCCGGCTCCTATTTCCTGGATCAGCATATTTTCCCACATATTCCGTGGGGTCCATTCCCTCTTCCCCTTCAGGCAGCCCCACCACGTAGATGTTGTTGCGTCTCGCTCGCCCTTCTGCCTCCTCCACTCGATTTTCCAGGTTGCGTACTCGTTGTTTCAGTATGTCGACTTCCTTGGCGTTGGCTGTTCTGACATCTGTATTTGTTTTCACCGCACTTTCCAATCCGCTTGTATGTTCTGCCAGTGCCCTCACATCCTGTCTCAGGAGGTTGACATCCATGCCCATCGCATCTATCTTGAACTCCAGGGCCTCTTTCAGTTCCGCTATCATGGTCCCCCATGAGGATTTCAGTTCAGCGATGGCCTCTAGTATGAAGTGGTCTTCCCGTGGCATGTTCGCCGTGTCTTGTGGGCTGGTTTGAGCCTGTGCGAGTGTGTTTGGGGATTGGGGTAGTTTGGCAAAATTGTTCTTTGTTGGCAACTCCTAAATAATTGCTGCTCGGGATTGCGTGCCGATTCTACGTTGAGGTTCTTATGCTGGGTTCCCCTGGCAGTAGGCGTGTGGGACCTCCAGCGACACAGTCCTATATGGTATCCTTCAAGGGTGGAGGAGTCCACTCTGCATAGGAGTGCGTGTGTCTCTTCAGTGGTCTACTGGTGGGGGCCTCTTGTTCTTTTATTGGTCGGTCCCTTTCCTTTGCCCCGGTAGCAAAGGGGCACAGCTCGTATGCACTTGTCCGAGCTTGTACGTGTCCCGGCAGTGCTGCATGTCAACAGGGCCCAGCCAAGCTTGATTGGGCAGGATGTTCCCGTATCTGCTGTGCCACGTCTCAGCCCAGTGCCTGGCCTTTGGCTTGCAGGGCTCGTTTGCAGGTGTGCTTAGTGTTGTGTCTCAAGGGCTTGGTGGTGTCCTGTTTGTTGCCACAGGCCACGAGCCTGACCTTGGTGGCTCTCGCCTGCGGGCCGCCTTTGACCAAGGAATGGAGATGCCAGACGCTTCTGCCCAGTGCTAATGTGCCTCTGCACTGGTTGGCGCTATCCCGTGTTAGGGTGTTCCTCGCAGCCTGTCCGCCGGTCCCTTTTTCCAGCTACGGATGCAGATAAGCCTGTGTTCTCAGTGCTCCTAGAGTGCCGTGGAAGGCGTCCTGCAGAGCCGCTTTGATTTATACTCTGTGTCAGTCCCTGATTTCAGGGGACCGCACCGTTTCGGTCAGGAGCGCTTGCAGCCCGCAACAAAGTATTCCGTAGACCTTCAGCGCTAGTGTTCATTGGGGGCAGCCTTTGCTGCCCTTTGTGGGTGCAGCAGTATCCCAGCAGCTGGCTCTCACTGCTCTGCCGTGTGTCGCTGCTGCAGCGACGGTCACGTTCGGTTTCTCTGCGTACTTCTATGTTTAGGGGTCTGCCATTTTCCCCTCGGCCATTCTGATTTCTGCATCGTCTTCCACAGTCACGGCTTGTCCTGGGCCGACCCGCTATCTGCCGGATCTCCCTATATTCTATCAGCCGGTGGCAATGAGTAGTTGCATGGAGCCGCAAGTGTTGTTTGTGCGTGTATGCGTATGCCGCCTGCAACAAAGTATCTCCTTGGGTTATTCACCGCCTCTGTAATTTGGAGGAGGTCCACTTCTCTTTCTGTGGGCACCGCAATGTTCCAACTGGCTGCTTGTACTCTAGAGCGAGTCGGGGCTTCAGCGGCTGTCACGTCCCGCTTCACCCCATCCTTTGTTCAGTGGTCCGCCATCTTGTGCTCGTATCATTGGACCTTTCCGCGTTACGGGTCTCTCTATCTCCGGTGAACTCGCTTCTTTTTCAGGAATGCAGGCACTATCTTATAGGAGCATGACATCAGGTAACAGTGCTAACTGATCAAAAGAATTTGCAGTATCTTAAGACCACCAAGATTTTGAGTGCAGGACAATTACGATGGGCTTAGTTCTTTGAGGAGTTTGACTTTGTCATTACATACCGGCCAGGGGCAAAGAATGGGAAGGCAGATGCACCTACCAGGCAGCAAGAGCCCGAAACACAGCACAGGATTCACGCCCCATAATAAGGATAGACCGGATTGTAGGAGTAGTCACGAAAGTTCTACTAGAAGAGATACAATGTCAGTGCAGGAAGAAAGAGTTGGAGGAGTAGTTGAGTAAGAGTTCTCTCAGGTCCATATGTGATGGGTTACCTTAACATGCGGGCCGACTGTTTTTGCCAACGGCACGCCTGAGAGACAAAACCTTGCTATGGCCTTTAGCAGGGCATGCAGGAGAACGCAAGACCTGACAGATGTTGAGTAAATATCTTTGGTGGCCAGGTATGAACACATAAGTGCATGGTTACATACAACAGTGTGATATTTGTATGAGGAACATGGCAGATCATGGGAAAAAGCAAGGGTTGTTGCAACCATTACCTACCCCGGGGGGGCTGTGGTCCCATATTTATATGGATTTTGTGACAGAGCTACCTAAGGATAATCAGTATAATACTATTCTGGTGGTTATTGACTATTTCTCTTAACAGGTACATTTTATTCCCTGTATTGGAATTCCGAGTGCTGAGTGCTGAGTGCTGACAAACTAGCAGAGTTATGTTTACACAACATAGTACAACTACATGGGTTACCTCACACAATTGTATCTGATAGAGGTGCGCAATTTACCTCACGATTTTGGCAAGCATTTTGTCGGTTGATGAGAATCAACTGTGCATTATCCACTAGTTATCACCCACAAACAGTTGGACAAACAGAACGGGTGAACCAAACCATGGAACAGTACTTGGGATGCTTGTTAGCCGATTCATTAAGTTCCTGGGTACAAACCCTTTGGGTAGCTGAATTTACCTACAATAATTCTGAACATACCTCCTTGGGAATGTCGCCCAACATGTGCAAGAGCAAAATATGCTTCCTGAACATCTTCCAGGAAGAGTTAATATGTCAACACTCATGGAGCGCAAACAGGTGCTTTCAAGCATTAGGCAAAAGGCACGCCAACATTTGGAAAAAGCTAAAGCCACATACAAGGGGTATTCTGACAAGTGAAGGCAGGAATCCCCTAGTTATAAGACAGGAGATAAGGTGTGGCTCTCTACTTCGAACATTTGTATGGTGGGTCCACGAAAACATATGTGGTTCTTAACGGTGTCTGATTCAGCTGTAAAACTAAAATTACCTGGAACTTCGAAAATACATTCTGTATTTCTTGTATCTTTACTCAAACCTGTAGACCCTGGCATGCGCCACAAGCATCCACCTATCATTTTGGAGGATGAGCAGGAAGAATATGAAGTACAAAAAATACCGGATTCCAAGACGCGTTACAAATGGCTGTGGTACCTGGTGGATTGGGTTGGCTATGGTCCGAAGGATCTTTTCTGGGAGCCGACAGAGGAGGAGCATGCTCCAGGGTTGAATAAGTTGTTCCACAAACGACATCCGGAGAAACCAGGTCTTGGGGAGACCTCTAGGAGAGGGGGTACTGTAAGGATTGGAAGGCTGTGGAGTGTGGGAAGAACTGGGAATCATATTTCCCAGGGAGCCCAGTGGCAGTGGGCAGACAGCATGTGCCGCCCGAGCTTGAAAAGCTCACACCTGCTCGTGCTCTGCGCTGATTTTTGCGACCTTCAGGAGCACAGGCTAGTTGTGGCATGGTGAGACCGGAGCGGACGAGGCAGGTTTGGAGAGGAATGAGGGTGGACAGCGGTGGCCTGCAACCCCCGGGGCATGGCAGTGATCCTGCTAAGTGTTTGTGCCCCCGGGCAGCAGCACTGCCTACCGGAGCATGTGTATTCATCTTCTGCTACTTGCTCGGGGTCGCTGCATGGCGCTCCCGAGCCAAAGATAAGTACAAGCCCTGAATGTAAAGCCAGATTGTGTTGCCTTAATGGGGTTGGGCTTCATGTGTGAACAGTGTTACGAAACTAAATCTCTGTGAAGGAACAGTGGTATTTCATGTGCATTTGTTTGTGAACCTTTCTTTCAATGTTGGATTGGGTGTCAGGAAAGTCTGACACAGGTTGTTAACTGTACAACAGGACAATTTTGCAGAGCTTACAAAATTGGACAGTGGCGGGGAAAACTCCCAACGGGGTGATTCTCTGTGCGAACCTTTTCCATCAGACAAGCCAGTAGAGGAAAGGATGACAAGAATACTAATGCTGAATCATTCATGTTCATTTGTCTCACGGGAATTATGTGCAATCATGCATGGCTTATGGTAGGAGAGTTTCTCTCCATATGTGTTATGTGGCTACATCATATTCATTGTATGTGCTTACATGTTTAGGGAAGTTAGGAGGCAGACAGGTAGCAGGAAGCAGGACAGGGTTGCAGGTGTTAGGCATCTGACCCAGGCAGGAGAGGCTCTAGACGGTCTGGCATTTGCACCTGTATGGTAGCATTTTCGCTGCAGGGCATGGGCTTATCTAGTTTTGTGTCTGATCTATCTATTTTGGGGTTCAGCGTGCAATTTAAGTCTCTTCCCAATATAACCGCACGCCCTATGTGGGGACTTATTTTGTTATATAGTGTCTTGAAATAGGCTACTGTATCTTGGTTAGGGGCGTATGTATTTATGATGCACAGTTCTCTATTCTCTAGCAGTCCCCGAATCACTAAGATCCTCCCATCCGACTGCACCGTGGCCTGCAGTATCTGGAAAGGCACGTGTGGCGCCACCTAGGTGATTACTTCCCTAGCGTATGCCGAATATGTTGCTCCTATGGTGATCCCTCTCCACTTTTTCTTTACCACCTCTTGTTTCTCTTTAGTGAGGTGGTTTTCTTGCAATAAGGCTATGCCCACTTTTTGCCGTCTCAGGTACATCATTACCTTATTTCTCTTCAGGTAGCTGTTGAGTCCTCTGACATTCCAAGTTACTATTCTAAGGTCTCCCATTATCCCGTCTAATCTCACCACAAACCCCCCAACTGATCATCTTGCCCGGTCTCCTCCCTTTGCCCTCCTCCTCCTGCTTCAAGCTCCAGCGCGCATTTGTGTAAGCTTGTTCCCCAACTAAAAACACTGCAAATCCCCCAACTCCCCTCCCTCCCTTCCCATGCCCCTCTAAATAAAACTCCCCCGGCCCCAACTCCCTCCCCTCCCCCCTTAACCCAAACTGATGCCCAGCTCCATACCTGGATCTCAGGCTACCCCACAGCTAGTCCTTTTCTTGGCTATTGCCTGTACTCTGGACTCAGCAGGGAGTGTCACCCTACTGGTGGTTCGACTATCTTAACTACTGGGCGTAGGCTGTGCTCCGCCTGTGTCTTTCTCAATAGAATTTGGTATGCCGCTTTTTTCCTATGCCTGACTGGCGTCACACATCTCTATATTCCAGTCCAACTTAGTCTACATATGGAGTGTGCGTCTTCTCTGGTATCTACACCTACTGACATACCCCATGCAACTCCACCAAGTACCTTTATTACAGTCGCCTTTGATCTAAGCTGTCAATGTTGCCGCATACGTTCACTTTTTCAGGACACCTCGTTCCGGTCTGTCTGCATCATCGGGGCAACTCTGGGCATTCAACCAGTTTGTGGCCTCTTCCGGCAACTCAAAAAAATATGCCTTGCCCTTGTGTAGGACCATTAGCTTCGCTGGGTACAACAGCATATATTTGAAGCCTGCTGCTTTCAATCGTCTTTTCACCGCAACATAGCTAAATGGTTGTCTCTGCACTAGCATAGTGTAATCCGGATATACGGTAACCTTTGCTGACGCCCGGGCTATCGTACCTCCCTTCCGAAAATATTCCAGGATCTTCTCCCTGTCTCTGTAGTTCCGGATCTTTGCAATGATTGCACGGGGGGAGGGCTCCCGGTTGTGGCTTCCTCGTTAGGGCCCTATGTGCCCGTTCTATTGTGAACCCCTGGAAAAGCTTCCCGGCTCCTATTTCCTGGATCAGCATATTTTCCCACATATTCCGTGGGGTCCATTCCCTCTTCCCCTTCAGGCAGCCCCACCACGTAGATGTTGTTGCGTCTCGCTCGCCCTTCTGCCTCCTCCACTCGATTTTCCAGGTTGCGTACTCGTTGTTTCAGTATGTGGACTTTCTTGGCGTTGGCCGTGCTGACTTCTGTATTTGTTTTCACTGCACTTTCCAATCCGCTTGTATGTTCTGCCAGTGCCCTCGCATCCTGTCTCAGGAGGTTGACATCCATGCCCATCGCATCTATCTTGAACTCCAGGGCCTCTTTCAGTTCCGGTATCATGGTCCCCCATGAGGATTTCAGTTCAGCGATGGCTTCTAGTATGAAGTGGTCTTCCCGTGGCATGTTCGGCGTGTCTTGTGGGCTGGTTTGAGCCTGTGCGAGTGTGTTTGGGGATTGGGGTAGTTTGGAAAAATTGTTCTTTGTTGGCAACTCCTAAATAATTGCTGCTCGGGGTTGCGTGCCGATTCTACGTTGAGGTTCTTATGCTGGGTTCCCCTGGCAGTAGGCGTGTGGGACCTCCAGCGACACAGTCCTATATGGTATCCTTCAAGGGTGGAGGAGTCCACTCTGCATAGGAGTGCGTGTGTCTCTTCAGTGGTCTACTGGTGGGGGCCTCTTGTTCTTTTATTGGTCGGTCCCTTTCCTTTGCCCCGGTAGCAAAGGGGCACAGCTCGTATGCACTTGTCCGAGCTTGTACGTGTCCCGGCAGTGCTGTATGTCACCAGGGCCCAGCCAAGCTTGATTGGGCAGGATGTTCCCATATCTGCTGTGCCACGTCTCGGCCCAGTGCCTGGCCTTTGGCTTGCAGGGCTCGTTTGCAGGTGTGCTTAGTGTTGTGTCTCAAGGGCTTGGTGGTGTCCTGTTTGTTGCCACAGGCCACGAGCCTGACCTTGGTGGCTCTCGCCTGCGGGCCGCCTTTGACCAAGCTCCCTGCAGTGTCTATCACTCCCTTCTGGGTAACAATTTATTCCGCATACATCCCCATTTTTGTGCTATCTTGGCGGGTATGTGTAAACAGCCCGTGGAATGGAGATGCCAGGCGCTTCTGCCCAGTGCTAATGTGCCTCTGCACTGATTGGCACTATACCGTGTTAGGGTGTTCCTCGCAGCCCGTCCGCCGGTCCCTTTTTTCCAGCTACGGATGCAGATAAACCTGTGTTCTCAGTGCTCCTTGCGTGCCGTGGCAGGCGTCCTGCAGAGCCGCTTTGATTTATACTCTGTGTCAGTCCCTGATTTCAGGGGACCGCACCGTTTCGGTCAGGAGCGCTTGCAGCCTGCAACAAAGTATCCCGTAGACCTTCAGCGCTAGTGTTCATTGGGGGCAGCCTTTGCTGCCCTTTGTGGGTGCAGCAGTATCCCAACAGCTGGCTCTCACTGCTCTGCCGTGTGTCGCTGCTGCAGCGACAGTCACGTTCGGTTTCTCTGCGTACTTTTATGTTTAGGGGTCTGCCATTTTTCCCTCGGCCGTTCTGATTTCTGCATCGTCATCCACAGTCACGGCTTGCCCTGGGCCGACCCCGCTATCTGCCGGATCTCCCTATATTCTATTAGCCGGTGGCAATGAGTAGTTGCATGGCGCTGCAAGTGTTGTTTGTGCGTGTATATGTATGCCGCCTGCAACAAAGTATCTCCTTGGGTTATTCACCGCCTCTGTATGTTGGAGGAGGTCCACTTCTCTTTCTGTGGGCACCGCGATGTTCCAACTGCCTGCTTGTACTCTAGAGCGAGTCGCGGCTTCGGCGGCTGTCACGTCCCGCTTCACCCCATCCTTTGTTCAGTGGTCCGCCATCTTGTGGTCGTATCATTGGACCTTTCCGCGTTACGGGTCTCTCTATCTCCGGTGAACTCGCTTCTTTTCGAGCCAGCAGGCTCTCAGCAAGTGCTCTGCATATTCCGACGCCTGGCAGGCAGAGTTTGGTTTCCAAATGCTACTTTGACGCGTTGCGTGCATCAGGATCGCCTCAGGATCAATGGAGCTCGCTGAAAGCACAGCCTACTCCATGGCTGCCAAGCCACGCCCCCCCTTGCATGTGTATGGTATAGTTTTTTTCCCCTGGATTTCCCCGTACCCATCCATCTTTGCATCCCTAAACCTCTTTCCGTTGATTCTAATCTCCTTGCACCTATCCACAACCTCTCCCTAACCCTCTTCCCCCCATTGGCTGTCTCGTAGTGACCAGTTTATAAGCATCAGGGACCTGTGCACAACCAAGGTGTAAGGGGGTGGTACGCCCTTCGGCTTCCGTGATTAGAGAGGGGTTGCCGATACACCTTCAGGTGTGACACTGTACTTATAAGGTAGCACAACCTGACAGGAAACAGAATTTCCATCTATATCATGTAAATCTCTTAAAAGATTGGAAGGAACCCCGTCTGCCACCAAAGCCACAATACTATCCTGTTTGGTGCCAGAAGAGACAGACAACTTTGAATTAATTCCTCAAGAGCTATCTAGTCAACAACAAGAAGATTTAAAAGATGTAATTATATCATTTGCCGATGTATTCTCAGAGAAACCAGGAAGAGTGAAAGGCACCTATCACTACATTAGAACACCTAAGTGAAAAGGGGTAATCTGAAACCATATAGACTCCCAGTAGCCCGTATACAGGAAGTGAACACAATTTTAAGAGCGAAAATGATCGAACCCTCTTCAAGCCCATGGCCCTCCCCTATCGAATTGGTCACCAAACCTAACCATTCCTGGAGGTTCTGCTAAGTTAATGCCATCTCTGACTTCAATGCTTATCCCATGCCACATATCGATGACCTAATTGATAAACTCGGAAATGCCACTTTTCTATCAACCCTAGACTTTAAAAAAAGGGTACTGGCAGGTCCCAGTGATTGGACCTGATAAGGAAAAGACAGCTTTCCCAACGCCCCTAGGACTGTTTCAGTTCAAAGTCCTTCCTTTTGGCTTACACTGGGCCCCAGCCACTTTCCAACGGCTAATGGACAAACTATTACAGCCCTACTCTGATTTCTGTGGAGCTTATATTGACGATGTCGTTATTTCTAGTAAAACTTTGGAAGACCAACTTTTCCATCTCTTTACTATCATTAGAGCCCTCAGAGAAGCTGGCCTAACTGCCAATCCATCCAAATGCAGACTGACCCAATCAGCCGTGAAATACCTTGGTTTCTTTGTAGGGAATGGTAGTGTGCAACCTCAACGCAAGAAAAAGTGAAGGCCATCCTAGATACCCCTATACCTAAAACTAAAAGAGATCTTAGAGCATTCCTGGGGTTAATTGGTTGTTACCATAGGTTTATCCCAAACTTCACAGACAGGACAGCTAGGCTGACAGATAGACTAAAAAACGATGAACCCCAGAAAAAGAATTGGACTGACGAGGATGATTTCTGTTACAACAACCTTAAACAAGCCCTGTACCAGAACCCGATCCTAAAGGTAGTAGATAGCTCCAAGGAATTTGTATTACAAACAGGCGCTTCCCTTACAGGGCTAGGGGCAGTCTTATCACAAATTTGCAATGGATTAGAGCATCCCATCTTATTTAGGAGTCGCAAACTTTTCCCATGTGAACAAAAATTACTCTGTGCTGGAATTAGAGGCCCTTGCCATCAAGTGGGCCATTATCCACCTAAGATACTACCTCCTAGGAAGAAAGTTCACACTCGTCATGGAACATTCTACACTCGTTTGGATTAGCCAACGCAAAGATTCCAACCCTCGAGTCATGCAACGGTTCTTAGACCTGTAACCCTACTGTTTCACGGTGGAGCATCGAAAAGATTAAGACCAATGGAATGTGGATTTCCTCTCTCGAGTCCCCTGTGAAACAGATGCGGCTACATCGGGAACAGAAGCTGAACAAACCTACACTGTGCATCAAAGGTACCCGGGGCTCTCCCTCGTCGATAACCAGGGCAGGGAGGTGCGATTGCCGGCGTGGTACTGTCCTTGGCTCATACGACAAAGCAGTGTCAGTAAAGACAGCACAGCCTGTGAGTCGAAGATACTGATACCAAACCAGCTTGTGTTTGAACCACGGTTGCAAGCGGAAACATTGTATGAAGAAATCAAAAGAGGACAGTATGTGAGGCACCTGTGAAGATTGACTCAAATATAATTAGAAACTATGGGAGTGATTGAACTTTGGAAGGCCACGAAAGATACCGTAGCCTGAGTGGTCCGGCACCACGTGGGTGCTCATTCAAAGGTCTCTGTTAGGTATCGAACTGATGCTAAGTATTGAAAAGCAAATCTTGAAATCAAAGTGGTCCTGCAGCGGGTCATGCTAAACCCTGTGCACATTTGAAAGTCTTAGATAGTTTAACGTGAACTGCAATTGGTCCAAGCCCGGCTGAGGGAGACTAATGGGATAAGAGGAAGGATCTGAGCCTGGCTGAAGGGTATCCGGGGTGAACCATGAGTCACCCGAGAAAGAATATTTTCTGAACATTGTAAAAAGGGGATCTGAGCCCGTAAGAGGGGGATCCACGGTAACAATCATGACAGAAAAGGGATCTGAGCCCGGCTGTGGCGGATCAGGATGAATCCTCCGAATTGGATACTTGTAAGAAGAAAATAACTTTGTGTTTTGTTTTTGTGCATCAGGTCCTCTGAATCATGAGACTGTTTAGAAGTAAAGAGACTTGTGCACAGAAGGTCCTGTTGCTGGTAATGGAGCTGTATCCTTTTGCCATAGAAGCCAGAGTGTGTGATTTGCTCGAGTGAACCGCCTTGTCCCGTGCTGAAAATGTGGAGAAGGGATGCCAACAGCCCGAACATCCTGACATATCTTTTTGTGAACACTTATTTTTTTTCCATGAACACTACCCCCAATTAATTTGTAAATTAGCAGTAAGGATTGGCAATAGGTTTTTTAGTATAGGCCCTTTTATTTTGACAAGACGCCACTAGGACTGCATTATTATTATTTGATGATTGAAGCTTGCTCCCATCTATAGATTTAGGTTTAGATAGGCGTTTATCACACCCTTTTAAAAGTACAATAAACACCCTTGAACTGTGGTCACTTGTGTTTGTCTTACTGTTGATACCATACCTTCCTTACAGTGCGATGACCAGAAAAGGCTGTTCTATAACAACAGAAGTAAGTATAGATGTCAGACGTCGAGCCTACTGCTCCCTCATCTTCTGATTTTCATGGTTCAAACAAGCGCAGGCAGAGTGCTTTGAAATTACTCTCTATACCCTCTCCTGCTCACTTCTAGTCTTCTCTTATGCTGTGCATTTCGTCACTGGCATTCGTGTTCTACTGCTACTAAAGGAAAGAAAGCTTCCTGGAGTAATCACGTGAGGAGAAGAACGTCACATGAGTGTGTTCTTCTAAGCATTAATTCACATAGTTTACAAATGTGGGCGCCATATTGGAGAGGACAAACACATATCGGCCCTCAACTACAAGAGATGGTCGCAAAGTCACACAAAAGTGTTTACCTAAAAATGATGACGTTCTTCATTTGGGACCTGGACCCAAAACCGGGTTCCCTTGTATTACAAGGTGTATTTAAAACTAGAACCCCTAAATTTCCATAATTGCATAACCCTCTATTTCATCTAATGTGGGTGGAGGTATCTCGAGCTATATATTATGCAAATATTAGACGATGCACTCACAGTATACCATACATTTCCTCTATATCATTACTGGATAAATTCCACATACGTGCATCATGTAGGGGCATAGGTAACCAACCTATAGCCATGTTCAACCATATCATCACTTCCTATGATATACCTTCTATTCCCATAAAGTATATGGGTACTAGACACACCAGGAAAACTGGTTTAAAATTAAATCCAGGCTATTCATTCATACAAAGTTATCTAGGTCCTATTCTAGTCCAGATCCATACTACACACTAGAATATAGCCTATCTGTCTTTACATAATTGCATAGGTCATCTTGCATAGTCCAGTTAAGTTCTTAGCTCCTAGGTAACAGAAACCTATACCCCGTGGCATGTTAATCTCATAGTTCATGGCATGTTATACAATACAGCATATTTATACATTTTAAATTTTCCTAGCAGTATAGACAAACATGTCCCTTCCTGTATTTATATCAAAATCTCTGCATAGTCAACCACAACTTAGATCAAGCAATTTCAACAGAATTCTTCATTCATCCCCTTGGGATACACAGTATCCAACAAGTGGATCCAAAACATCTCTCTTTGTGACAAACGGGTGTTGAAATCGCTCCCCCCCCACTGCCCTGGTGGGACGTTTAACCACTACTAGTCTCATAAATTGCATCTGTGCAATTGAGTGTCTCTGCTCATTAAAGTGTCTTGCTACTGGTGATTTAGCACTTTTACACCTTACATTAGATATATGTTCCGTCGACCTTTCATGGGCAGGCCTTGCTGTTTGTCTTATGTACAAAAGCCCACATGGACACTTAATGCTGTAAATCACACCAGATGTCACACAAGTGGCATAATCGTGCAGGGAAATCTTCTTTCCTGTATGTGGATGAGAAATACTTCTCCCTTTTGTCACATTGTTATAGTGGCTACATGAAAGACAGGGGAATGTGCCCTTTTTTGTGTACATAAAACCAACTGTCTGTCTTTCCGAGGTCTCTCTGCCCATACCAGTTTGTACTTTAGATTCATGCCTCGTTTGTAGGCCATCATGGGGTGTGTAGGGAACAATTTAAGTAGTAAAAGGTCATGTTGCAAAATACCCCAATTCTTTTAAGTGTGTTGTTAATTTGGAAGCTCTGTCTGGAAAATTTAGATACATATAGCAGTGGAACTTCCATGTCCTTTTGGTTGGGTTGTAGTAGCAACTCTTCAGACACCTGTGCCAATCGTGCTACTGCTTCTCCCAGTATCTCTTCAGGGTATCCTCTTTTGGTGAACTTTTTACTAAGAGCTATGCACTCTCTATCAAAGACCTCTTGGTCTGAGATGATTCTTTTAAGTCTCAGCATCTGACTATAGGGGAGACATTTGGTCATTGCTTTTGGGTGAAAGCTTGCATAGTGTAAGAAGTTGTTGACATCAGTTGGTTTATGATATATTGTGGTCACCACTTTCCCCTCGATAATTGAGAGTTGAACATCCAAGAAATGTAGGTCTGGTGTCCCTATTTCTAGAGTGAACCTGATGTGGGAATTTACTTGGTTAAGATATTCAAAAAAGGCTGCCAGTTCTTGTTTAGACCCACACAAGATGCCAAAGATGTCTATAGATATTTCCAAACCAATATCCTGCTTGACTAGTCAGGATGTTCTAATACAAAAGTATTTTCAAAAACATACATAAAGATATTGGCATATGCTGGGGCCATCGCTGACTCCACTGATGTCCCTGATGTCTATGCATAGAATTTACCCTGGTACCGGAAGCAGTTATTGAACAAGCTAATACTTATTAGCGCAATACCAAATTGTTTATTGCTCTCACTGTTTCTGAATTCAGCAGCATCCACTCTATTGCCTCGATACCTTCATTGTGGGGAATGGACGTATGCAGGCTGCTCACATCAAGTGAGAAGAGCAAGCATTCTGTAGTCAATATTACAGTCTCATTTAGGCAATTGAAACAGTCTGTGGTATCTCTAAAGTGTGTGGGAATTAATATCTTGAACAAGTGGTTGTAAAATTCCACATACATGGCTAAGGGATCAAAGACACTATCTGTCCCGGCCACAATGGGTCTTATAGGTGGTCTTGTCTGATGTTTGTGAATCTTCGGAAGACCAGAGAAAATCAGGGTATTGGGAAACCGATTAATCAAGAAGTTCCTAGTTTTGTCGTTTATCCCGTCGTTATCTAATGCCTTGTTCACTATTGTTTGTATCAAAGTCTTAACTTCATTGATGGGGTCATGGTCCAACCCAATGTATTTGGACTCGTCCCTCAATAGTGTCAGACAGTTTTCATGGTAATATGATGAGTCCATAACAATTATTGCACCTCCTTTATCTGCTGGGTTGAGAGTTAGCTGCTCATCCCTCGCTAATCCAACTGCGAGTTTTTCATGTTGTAAGGTGATTTCCTCTAATAGTTAATTTTCTGTAATTCTATCTCCACTTTTTTCTCAAACATGTTTCAAACGTAAATTTGGATATGGGGGGTCAAAATGAATCTTAGATCTTATTTCCAACTTGTCATATGTGTCAGAGGGTTCCTCTATTGGAGGTTGTGTCTCAAAAAATATTTTCAGACATATTTTATGTAGCAACCTGTGTAGGCTCATCTTCTTGTCAAATAAGTTAGTGTTGGATTTGGAGACAAATGAGAATACTCAATCTAGGGCTTCTAGTCGTCCAATAGTTAGCAATTGGCTTTACATGTTGATTACAATGTTCTCTTCAGCTACTATTTGTTTTTGTTGACATGTTGGTATTTTTGCCTCTCCTTGTTTTCCTCTTTTTCCTAAAAAATGAACTGACTGGTGAGCTGGTGTACTGCTACTTCCTGGGATAATTGACAGGTTATTTGTAAGTGTGTGTGGCCTCAAACTATCAGCCGGGTTTGGGTCTCCAACACTACTAGTACTACTGTTGTCAGAGCCTGACTTGCCAGAGTGTGGATTAGGGAATGTATTCTGGTTTCTCTGAGCGTAATATTCCTGCCAGGAATATACAATGTCATCAGTGGTTGAAGTGTACAAAAAGAAGTAGTGGAACTATGTTCCCTCCTGTCCTGCACCCACTCCCCACAAACCCCATTACCGCGCCCCCTCCCACACACAATACAAACCCCCAAACACTTGCACCTGCTGTTTAAGAGAACGTTCCATTCCGGAACAATTTCTTTTTAAAATAAAAGTATAGGAGCTGTAAAACGTAATTTAAAAAAGTAGATGAACACCGCTCCCGACCGCTCCCGCTCACTTCGACCACTGAATGTCATTCATATAGTTGAATGTATCCCTTTTGAATTTTCTCAGTTTCCTTTGTTCAATGCCACGTTCATAATAAATAAGTTTCATATTTGTGTTCTCCAAGTTTGAGGTAAGTTCTAAATCAGTTTTAAAAAGGCTCAACTCTGTTTTTAGTTCATTCATTTCATTCTCACTGGCATTCGAAGAATTCAAAATGTTCTTCAATAGTGAGAAAGATCAAGTCCGAAGAACATTTATTTAGAATGTGATCCCACTTTTTAACAAATTCTATACTATCTTTACATAGAGTGGATTGTAGATATACCCTCAAACCCCTTGGTATTTTCTGGGATTTATACTACTCCACCAAGGTAGTCACGTGCAGTTTCTGTGATATTTCCTGTCTCATCACCCTCTCTAGTTTCAAAATCAGTTTATCTGGATCTTTGTTTCTGTCTGCAGTTCTTTTCACTTGGCCAATTAGGGAGAGAATTCTGCTAGCCTCCTCCGATGTGAAAGCTAAAGTGGTTGCATGTTTATCTGTCAAGTCATTGATTTTTGAAAATGGCATTCTTTATTTGCGGGTGCTACCAATCCACTGTGTCACACTGCAGAACGGAAATACTATTCTATGACTGACTGAAAACAGTTGTAGAGGCCAGGTAGGCCCTTTATATATGCCCTCTGCGCTCGCGGATCTGGGTGGTCCAAATTAGAAAGTCTGATACATAGTGGTGACATGGTATTGACGAGTGTTAGGATGGCAGCTGGCCCTCCACATTTATTCATGATTAACTGAGGCATGCTCACAGTATACCATAGGACCTAATCTGTACACCCCCAGGCATGTTAACCACAGGGAATTGGGATATGTTACATTAAACACCACCATAGTGAAATGCAATGATATGTATGTAAGAAACATTATGGGCCTGATTCATGGAAGTGTTTTATAATGGCGCAAACCCATAGGAAAATGTTCCATGAATCAGGGCCTATGTGTAAGACATTGGGTTTATTTATGTTTGTACCTACAGTTTCTTTTGCTCCTGAAGAAGGGGAAGACATCCCCGAAATGTGTAGAGCACCTCTGGCCTCCATCTGAATGCTAAAGAATAAAGAATTTTGTATGTTCTTAACAGAGTTATGTATCCAATATGTTGTTGTAAATAACTCTAACTTTGGTAATCAGAATTAACAAATCGGCTGATTCAACAGCACTAAGGTGCGAAGGGGACGGGAGTGTCCATAGATTGTACACTATTTGTTTCATTCTTTCTCTCTTCCCCAGGATCTTTGTCTCCACCTTCTTAATGCTTCACAGTTATTCTTATTGTTTAGGGCTTTGAATAATGTTTTTGTTATCTTGTGATCCTGGTTCTCTATTCCATTATTCCCCTTATGGCCATCGCAGTCTCTGCTCTTTATTATAGAGTCTACTCTACCGGCGGCCTCCTGCTATTCCAGTCCACAGTGGTACCTGCGTTTGTTGAGGGTGACTTTGCAGGGTATGGAACTTACTCTGGCACGGTAGTCTGCTTTCTTGCTTCCTCTTTTTGGGTTTCTAGGTCGTTCCAGTCTCAGCATCTCAGTGTCTTGCCGTGTTCTGTGAATGACAGCAGTTGGAAGCTTTCCACTCTCCCTGTCTTCAAGGTTCCTGTGTTGTTATGTCGGTGTGAGTTCAAACGCACTCTGCATCACCCACCATGCCCTCCAAGGCTGTGGATTCAAATACATCCAAGAGATAACAATCCCATACCTCCTGAGGAGAACTAGAAGATCCAGCAGTGACGTACTCCTAAAAACCCTGTGATAGGGCACAAAAGGGCAGGGAGGAGCAAACTTCTCCATCATCAAAGTAAAATTTTGAAATTCTCCATAAATCTTATCCCACAAGGCCCTGCCATTAAATTCAAATTCCAAGCACTGGCACCAAACCAAGGGCAAATCACTGACATACTAATGCAAGATGCCAGGCAAGATTCAACGCAGGATGGTTCAAATCATGAAGTTCCAACAGCTAGGTAGTGAGAATACACAATTATTTGCTTGCTGACTAGAACCTCAGGCTGCACCTCATGCCGAAGAGAGGCCCGTGATGGACTCAAACACAGACTACCAGATCAAAAGACCATCACAGAACCTCATACTGCACAGTGTTTCCACTTTCTGGACTGCATGCCAAGGCGCCACCAATATAGTAGCATGCGCAAAGAAATACAAGACGCACCAAGCTGCTGGGTAATTCACACGTTGGAGGGGCCTTCTTGGAACCATTGCATAAGTAGTTCCACTGTAATCTATCCACCAGGAATTTGCCTCTGGGTGCCCACTGTGATTTCTCTCTAAGGTGTGCCACAATACCTTTCCCTGCTCTGATTTGCACCTTGGTGTAAGCTACTCCCAGGTATCCCACTCTAACCTGTTCAAAGATGTTACCTGCCTACTTTATTCACTCTTGTATGCAAAAACCAAAACATATGCACACCAGCTGATGTTGAAAACAACAGTACTTACTGCATTAATTACCTTGCCCTTTGCAGTAGACTGTACCAGTAGCCCCTGCCATGTGGAATCCCTGGAATGTTGGTAAATATAAACAATGCACTATCATTTCCTCCTTTAAGGGAACTGAGGTGGAGTGAGCTCGCAAGAGAAGAGACAAGAAGGCAGAGGCAGTCAGTGCTCTACAGGAGGGCAGCTGCATTGCCCCCTCTCTCCATGGTGGTGTATGCAGGGATGGCTACAGAACTGCTGTGGTGAGTATGCAGGGCTTCATTGGCTGGCCTGTATTATCGGGGGAGGCCCAGTGAAAGCAAAGGACCAGGCCCTATGAGCGGGGCAGCACCAGGTAAAGAGTGATGTAGGGGCAGAGCGAGCCGGTGATACTGTGCTATGGAGACATCAGCATGGCTGGAGTGAAGAATGGAGGGGCGGCTGGGAGGAAGACCAATGGTTCCCTTCTTAGTCAGAAGGGACAGGGTGCAGTGCCTGCACAAAGCAGAGAAGGCGTCAAGGCTGGCAGACAAGGCCGAGGGGTTTACCAGGAGGAGCAGCGTTTACCTCATCCTCAACTTCAGAGCATGGCCGGTTGGAGGATGTCCACTTGTGATGTCCACAGGTGGGCAGTGGGCACTGTGGGGACATGACTGCAACGCGTCGGTTGGAGCAACAGTCAAGCATGGGGCCTGTGTGCCAAAATAGTCCATCCGGCGTGGTTACAGAGTGGGTCCCAGGGTGAGTGGCTAAAGCTGGTCCACCGTCTAGGGCATCATACAGGTGGAAATCAGAGCCATTCTTAACCCAACGGGTCAAGGTGGCAGTTGGGAGGGCCCCATGCTTTGCCATTTCCCTTTGTGCCTAATCACTAATAGTACCACTCTTGTACCTGTATACCTGGCAAATGTGCCGTGGCAAGTAGCCCATCAGTCTCCAGAGTGATGCCGCCTGCCAGCGTCCTTTCACCGGCACCAGAAAGAGAATGAACTGCAAAGCGATGCGCATCAACAAATGTAACAAGCTGCAGCACAGATCACTATCACTACGCGATGCTAACATATACAGATTCACTTACCTGAAGATTAGCAATGAAGTGGCTCCATGAGGGATCACTGGTACTTTGACATGATCTTAGACATTGTTCAGGGCGAGAAGCTACTGACAAAAGCCAGCGGTTCTGTAAGGATAAAAGGGCTGGGGCTTAGTCCACTTTTATGTATTCACCAGTCTGTGAATCCTCCTGGGCAGGGAAGATAGGGAATGATTGGCCCAATTAACCACTAAGACAAGACCAATGGGAGAAGGAGAGACAGGGTATAGACAGAGAGAGGAAAGAGGAAGGTGTCGGTTGTTTGGGTGAGGTCAGAGGAGGTGCCAGATCAAGAGATCAGTAGGAGAATGGACTGTGTGGAGGAGTGTGGAGGTGAACTCTAGAAAGGTGAGATACTGGCTGGTGAGAGAAAGTGGTACTCTGTAGTGAATGTGCCTGCGAGTAGTGTAAGTGAGAGTAGTACTGGGAAGGTATGCAGTGGATAAAAAGGATACTGAGCGACTGAAATGAAAATGACTGGAGATGGGAGAGTAGTAGTAGAGTGGAGAGTAGTAATGGAGTACAGAATGGAGAGTAGTAGTAGAGTGGACAGAGGAGAATAATAGTAGAGTGGGGAGGGTAGAATAGAAGTATAACTGATTGGCCCAGGGAACCAGTAGAGGAAGACCAATGGGAGAAGGAGTGGGATGATAAAGACACGGACAGGAAACAGGAAGGTGTGGGTTGTCTGGGTGAAGTCAGAGGAGGCGTAGGTGGCAGCTCAAGAGATCAGAAGGAGAATGGACGGTGTGGAGGAGAGTGGCGGCAAATTCTAGAAAGGTGAGATATTGGTTGGTTAAAGAAAATGGTACTCTGTAGTGGATGTGTGTGCGAGTAGTGTGAGTGAAAATGTTAGTGGCAAGGTAAGTAGTGGATAAAAGGGAGACAGAGAGTGAAAGGAAAGTAGAGTAGTAGTGGAGGGTGAAGTGGTAGTAGTACAAGTGGGATAGAGAAGATCAGTAATGTAGAGGTGAGTGGTATTGCAGAGATGGGAGAGTAGTAGTTGAGTGAAGAGGGGAGATTAGTACTGGATTGGAGAGGGCAGAGTAGTAGAAGAGGGGAGTGGGCGAGGGTAGTAATGAAGTGGAAAGAGGAGAGTAGTAGTGAAGTTGTGAGGATTAGAGTAGTAGTAGAGTGGAGAGGGGAGAATAGAAGTACAGCAGAGAGGGAAGAATAGTATTAGTGGCAGGAAGGAGAGAGCAACTAGGACAAGGTCAGATCGAAGCGTGGAGGTACACTGTGGAGAGGGAACATCAGAGGGACAGAAGAGGTAGAATCAGAGAGAGAGAAGTGAGACCGTCAGTAAAGCCTAGAGGAGGAGAAATGGATAGTGTGACAGAGATTCAGGTAGAGGAAAGAAAAAGCAAGAAGGAACATGGAGGGTGAAGTCTGGAGTGTCTGGAAGGCACAACTCTTAACCATCGCCTGAAGAGGGCCTGGATTGTTCGCTGAGGGAGAAGAGACAGATAAAGCATTTGCCTTTAGGTCATCACAAGAACATAGTATCTACTTTAGATAGTAGGGTAGTA
Source organism: Ambystoma mexicanum (assembly GCF_040938575.1). NCBI lineage: Eukaryota > Metazoa > Chordata > Amphibia > Caudata > Ambystomatidae > Ambystoma > Ambystoma mexicanum. The sequence continues at coordinate 195,921,410 of NC_090937.1, read as the reverse complement.
GGGATTATTAATCTCTACAACCGCTCCGGGATTGCGGAAAGCCTGGCTTGGGGCGGGATCGCCCATTCTTAAATTACAGAGAGAAGGACGCCATTAGGACCATTGAAAATAAAATAATAAAAACCCATGACCTTCATCTGGGAGTTGGTGTGTTCTTGAGGTCATCTGTGACATGTGTATATTATTGGACAGAGGCTGAGATGAATGGCAGCAGGTTAATGGTTGTTGAGCAAAGAAATATTTTGAGTATATGTTTTTCAAACACGGACTAACTTGTATGCTTAATTAGGAGACTGATACATACCTCTCTGTACCTATACCAATAAACCTCTTTTAGGTACACTCACTGTGTGGCATATGGTGCCGATGTATCAGTGGTGACGAGGATGGGATGCTGTCCCTCGGAAAGGGGGTGGAAAGAGTATAGGTACAGAGAGAAGCAGCCACCTCAGACACAAGCTCTCCTTCAACTCCTTCAACTGCCTTGGGTTCCAGAACCACGATTGGTTCTGGAACCCATCAGAACATAACACAGACACAATTGATTTAATTTGATTTTAATGTGAACATTCAACAAAAAATAATAAATATATTTTTGTAAATAAAAACAGAGTACTCTCTTGCTGCAACAAGGTATATTTCACACAGATCCCTTAGGTGTTTCGTTTATATGGTAAATTAAAACAATGAACTATGCATTCTCCCCTCAGGGGATTTCTGGGGTGAAGTGAGCTCACAATGGCTGGTAAGAGAGACCATTGGTGAAGAGACAACAAGGCGGAGGCAGTGGGTACTTCCCTGGTGGACTTTTGCATCGGGCAGCCCCCGCAGGGCAGTGTATGTGTAATCATGCTATGTCACATGCCCCACTGATTTGTATTTTGGCTGCATTTTAGTGCTTTAAGTGAACTTCAAATCTAACTGTGCCTTACACCTGCCCACTGATTTGCGTTTTTGTTACATTTGTAGCGCTTAAGTGAACTTCAAATCCAGCTGTCCCTTACACCTGCCCACTGATTTGCATTTTTGTTCCATTCTTAGTGCTGTGACAGTAAGTTCTCCTGGAACTATTCTGCGCTAACCGATTACTCTAACTTGGTCATTTTCTGTGCTGTAGTTCTGAGCTCTGACAGTCCGCTTGTATGCATGGGCCACAATTGCTGTACCTCTAACTCTGCTTCCCCCTATGGGATCCTGTTTACCAGTGCTTGCTTTTCTGCTGTGTTGGCTGCTAGGCTGCTTAGTGAGTTCTACCGTGCACTACACATCTCTGCCCCTCTCCATCTTCTTCACTCCTTGGATCCCCCACCCCCTTTGCTCCTATGGTGCTCTCCACCTCTCCTATTTACTCTAACTGCTTCTCCATCTCCTATCCTCCCACCCTCTCGTAGTCTGGTAGGAAGAAATTTAAGAAGGCTCTCCAGGTCTCCAAACCAAGTCTGCCCATAGCAGACACCTACATCAATGCTTCCTCCAGGCAGACTGTTACTGACATTCTCTTTGCTGTTCCTTCTCCTGACCTATGGACTCCCCATATGGTCTCTGTCCTCTCCCCTTTCTCTTCCTCTCCCATTAATGGTGGTACGAGAAGGGAAGTACTCTTGGGGGGCTTCTCATTATTGAGGTGCATCATCAATGTCTATCGCAATGGCACTATCATGGCCCAGGGCCCAGTCTCCTCTTTCTTGACAGGTGATAACCTTATCTTTAACCTCCCCCTCCTGTCGCCTCTCTATCTTACTTCTCCCCTCCCTCCCACCATCTGCTGGTGGTATCCAGCCCCTGTACCCCCCTTGTGAAAACATTTAAAGGGGGCAACCTGCTTCACTTAGCTATCCTCAACTGTCGCTCTGCTGTCAAACACTCTTCTGACATCTGCCACCTCCTTGAAGACCTTGACCTTGATGTCCTTGCCCTTACTGAGACGTGATTCGAGGCCAGCTCTGTCACTGCTTTGGACACCCTTCTCCCTGATGGCTACAAGATCCTATCCAACCACACTCCTTCTTGGTCTGGGGGCAGAGTGACCATGATTTTCCCTGAATGGATGCCAGCCACCATCATTCCCACTCAATCCTAATCCTCCTTTGAATGCCTTGTCTGCAGGCTGTCTGTCTCTCCTACCCTCTCCCTCACTCTCGCTGCCCTCCATAGGGCCCTGGTCCTTCCCCCCTCTTCCTCTCAGAATGGGCAGACCTCTCCTCCTCTCTCCTGGCCTCCTTCCCCAAACTTCTCTTTCTTGGGGATTTTAACATCTATTTTGATTCTCCTGACTTGGCCAGTGTACCTCTGTGACTCTCTTTCCCACACAATTCTTCCCTCTGGTCCAACCCACTCTGACGGTCACACACTGGATGCTCTCATCTCCACAGATATCCCTCTCTCCAACCCTCTAACTTCTCTTCTCTCCTGGCTCGATCACTCCTTCCTCTCCTCACATCTTGTGCTCTCTGGGCCCCAAACAATGCCTTCTCCTGCACTGCCAATCGCCTTCTCCGTCATTTGACCGATGAAGCGGGTGTCAGTTGCTGCATTTGCCTCCACCTTTACCCCTACCTCTGACTCTCCTTCCGACTCGGTTCTTGCTAATCCCCATCTCTCCATCTCTAATACACTGGACATCCTTGCCGCTGCCATGAGGATCTGCATGAAGCCCGCCTCCAAATGCAACTCTTGGTATGACTCCGACTTGGCCACCTTGAAACCCAAGTGTAAAGCTGTCGAGCGGAAATGGCAGTCCTCAAGTACATCCTCTGACAATCTGGCCTGCCACCTGTCCAAAGGCAATATTGGGCCTCATTATAAGTTTGACGGTCCGGGAACTACGGTACCGGTAAGCTTGCTGGAACTGTAGTTCCAAGGACCGGCGGGCAGAGCGGCAACCGCGAGCACAGCATGTCGGATGCACCGGCACCGTTATAAACGGTGTCGGTGCATCCGACCTCCCCATTCCCATTCGGTCCTACAGGGCCGAATGGGAATGGGGAGCATCTTCTTTCTGGTGCCCGCAAATGGGCATTACCGGGTCCGGCAGAGTCATAATGACGCAGTAATTGCCCATTCGCGGGCGCCGGAAAACAAATGACACCGGCGGCAGCCGTGCCTCTATTACAGGCACGGCTACCGCCGATGTCATAATGAGACCGATTGTCTTGCCATCCCCTCCAAGAAGAGGGGCATGTCCAAGTCCGCTTCTCTGAGGCGACAAATTACACAGCTGAACTTTCAAAATCTGCAAGGATCTTGCCAATCCTGTTATTAGCCAAGTTGACCGAAAAATATTGATCGAATGAGAGATTTGATCGAAGATTTGATTAAATCTCCCATTCGAACAACATTTTAGTGAACAAGGGGAGCAGGGGCTATGGGGGTGTCCCACGCACCCTTCTTCACTACAATATCAGTGGGGTTGTTGGGGTGTCCCCCGCACCCAACCGCGTAAAGATATTTCTTTTTAAAAAGGGACCCTGCGGTGTCGGATCCGACCTGCATTAGATGGACAGATCCAACGCTGCAGGGGTGCAGGAGGAGCGGTGGAGGCGGCGGGCAGTGCAGTGCTACGTGGTCTACACTTAGCTCCCCTTTAAGCTTCCATCCTCTACCACCTCTCCTTCCTCTCTCATAACTGACTGCCTGACTGCTATCCCGGCGTGGTGCTCTGCTAACGATCCCTGCCGTAATGCCACTAAAACAGAGATCCTTCTCATTGGGACACCTGCTCCCTATTTCTCGCCACCCTCTGGCCACCCACCTTCGGTCCCCACCCTTCACCCACTTGTGAGGCTAAAAACCTTAGGGTCATCTTTGACTCCTCACTCTCCTTCTCTCCTCACATCACGGACCTTGCCAAGAAGTCCAATTTCATTCTCCCTTTCCTCACCTTCCTCCAGAAGCTCATGTCTCCAGAGCCCTGGTTCTCTCTAGGCTAGACTACTGCAACAGCCTCTTCCTCAATCTGCCTCTTTTCTCCCTTTGCCCTCTTCAACTAATCCAGAATAGGGCTGCAAGACTTATCCTTGGCCTGAAGCACATGGACTGCATCTCTCAGCCCTATGGTCTCTCCACTTGCTCCCAGTGATCGCAAGGATCACATTTAAGACCATCTGCATTATCCACAAGGATGTCTGGGGCCTGGGACCTCTCTACATCCAGCTTCTCTCCCTAAATATCTCCCTGCTAGAGTTCTTCGGTCCTCTACCTCCAACTCTCCGCAGGTCAGGCGTTTCGCCAATAAGAGAGTGGGAGGTAGATCCCTTTCCTCTGCAGGAGCGGCCCTCTGGAATGGCCTCCCTGCCCCCCTCAGACATGACCCGGATTTCCTTAAACTCTGGTAACTTCTAAAGACTTTCCTTTTCTCCTCCTTTCCGCTCCCCCTTCCTTTCTAGTGTCCTTCTGCTGCTGTGACTGGTGCCTGGTCCCTTATGAGTCTTACAGGGGCCAGGCCCACCCTTGACCAGTCTCCCCCAAAATCCCTAAACAGCACTTGCCCATGCTAATATCCCTCTGCCACTTTGACTGCTCCCTCATGAGTTCTTACAGGGGCATGGACCGCCCTGACAAGTCTTCTCCAGCATCCCTACCAGCACTTGCCCTTGGGCACCCTTCCCAGACTTATCTGGTCCGCCCTGTTCCATTGCACTTGACCTCCCTCCCGCACTTTTTCCCTGGCACTTGCCCTCATGGCTCCCACCAGCACTTGCCCCCCAACCGCCTGGGATCCCACTCCTGCACTTCACCCCTTCCCACCCTCCCCCTTCCCAGCCCTTCTCCCTACTTCCACCCAGCCCCTGCACTTCATTGTTTTAGTACTTGCACAGTTAGAATGTCACAAGGCCTATACGACCGTTTACTTTTGTTTTTTCCTATGCCCATCCCCCCTTTTTTTGCCTTCTGACACCTGAAAACTCTGGTGTATAGGCACCATACAAATGTGCAATAATTAAATAAATGGCTCTAGAACTGCTACAGTGGGCATGAGGAGCCTCATCAGCCAGGTTGTGTCATCGGGTTAGCCCAGCAAAAGCAAATAACCAGCCCCATGAGCGGGGAGGTTCTGGGTGAAAAATGATATAGGGACCTAGCGAGCCGGTGAACCTGGGCCGCCATGCCATCAGGGCAGCCTGGGAGAAGCACCAGAAAAGGTGACAGATAGTGGGTGTCATTCTCATGACAGGGAAAGAGCTGGCCCTGAAGCCAGACTCCACAGTGGGAGATGCATGCAGACATGAAAGGCCGGAAGCCCCAAGCCGCAGAGACATCAGTGCAGCCCGAATAGAGTGGAGAAACGACTATTACTTATTTTTTTCACGTGGGGTTGGCCAGAGGTGGCTAGAAAGGTGGGAATAATCAAGGGCAAAAGTTTGGTGGTGCAAAGACAAGTGCCTAATAATAGTTTTGACGTGGCAATAAGGAATGCAAAAAGGGACCTGAGAAATGTTTTGATCCATGCCATGCTCAATCTTCCCATACCCCCCGCTAAAATGAACTCCAAATTAATAAACTAACACCTAATTTTAAAAATGTCACTACTGCCTACTTTACGACTCACCTATCATCTTGGCTAAAACCGCGTACTAGTTTTTCTGAGTCGTCGTCTTTGGTGGAGCACTTTACCACTTCCATAAAACAGGCCATTTCTGATCTGGCACCACTGAAACGCAAAAATATTAAGTGTGAGGTACACCAAAACAGTTGGTTCTCTGATGATATTATTTCTGCCAGACAGGCGAAAAGAGCATGTGAAAGAGCTTGGCGCAAGAACCCGAAAGCTATCACCCTGTTACATTACAAACAAGCAGTGAAGGAATTCAAAACTGCCATTATCTCCTCCAAATCTACTTGTTACAACAGGATTAATAACGCTTGTTCTAATGTCAGCAGACTCTTTAAGATCCTGACAGATTTTCAAGACTCTCCCCCCTCCAACCAGAACGTCATAAAGGACTCTGCTTGGTGCCAGGAAATCTGCGATGGTTTCCTGGCTAAGATTGCTACCCACAGGAAAACCATTAATAACATCCAGACCTCGCCCGAGGAATGCGATATTCATTTGACCTGACCACAAGTCCCTGTTCCTGACACTGACAATGTTCCATGCTTTAACTTTTCCCACTATTCGGAGGAAGACGTCACTTAAATAATTCGGGTCCTCAAACCCACTTCTTGCCGGGTGACTGTTGTCCTGTAGATGTCTTTAAGGACGCACTTGATCTACTGGCACCGTGGATGACCAAACTTATTAACCTTTCCTTCTACTAGGGCGTGAAGATCATGGACAAACAGGCATATCTTCAACTAAAAAGGAATATCGAAGAGCACAAGATTCTTGGCTCACGCCAATCAGGTTTCAGAGCTCAGCATGGGATGGAAACCGCCATGCTGGGCCTCAAATCCACCTTGGCTGGCATGGTGGACAGTGGTCATCCCGCCCTGATGATGCTTCTTGACCTTTTCCGCCGCATTCAACCTGATGGAGCACTCCCTTTTGGTGACACGCTTGGGGGAGGTTGCACACTATTCCAATCTAGCATCCCAGTGGATATCCTCATCCTCAGCCTTGGACAGCCCGAGTGTCCGTAGGTGAGGAAAGCTCCAACCCTGTATCCCAAAAATGCAGCGTCCCCCAGGGTTCTTGTCTGTTCCCTACTCTTTTCAACTTTACATCCGGCCTCTCCTTGATATGCTGGACGCCCTGGGTGTCCGGTACACAAATTATGCCAATGATACCCAGGTCGTCTTCCAGCTCAGGCAGAGGTATGAGCAGGACCTGGCTGTCATAAATACAATCTACAATGCCAGGCTTGGATGGCAGGCAACTCGCTGCATTGAATTGTAAAAAAATGTAGCTTCTGATCGTGGCATCCAGAGCCTGCCTTGGCAAATTAGGCCTGGCATATGCCCATTTCCACATTGCTGGTAACATCTTCCCGGTATCGAAAAAAGTCAAGACCCTGAGGGTTGTCTTAGATGAAGAATTATCTATGAGACCACATGTTTCTTGCATTTGATCGTCCTGTGGCCTTATTACCAAGCGAATAAATTATTTTTGCCCTTTTCTCTCTGCTAATAACTGGGCCTTGCTTGCTACTGCGCTAGTTAATTCCAGACTTGACTAATGCAATAGTCTCCTAGCGGGCACCACGCACCTTAACATACATGCCCTGCAGGTTGCACAGAATAATGCAGTTCGGGCCATTCAGGGCCTGCCTAAATGTGCTCACGTTTCAGATATTGATGTTGAATTTTTTTTGTATCTCGCTCGTACACAAGTGTTTCAGAGCACAACGAGGCAAGGGGGGAGAACAAGGGAGAAAAAACAACAATCTTACTAGTCCAGTGAATTGAGAATGCACAATTGCATGGGAGAGGGAGAGGGGAAAGTGCAAGGAAGGGGGAGAGCTGGAAAGTGCTGAGCAAATAAAATAAAAAGCAACAAGCAGTGGTAGTTCAGCCAGCAAGTGGCAAGTGCTAGGAATAAGGCAACAGACATGGGGTGTCTGAATGAGGGCAGAAAAAGAAAGGGGGGGCTGTAGACCGCAGTGCAAGGGATTGCCCCAGAGGCAGTGCCGGTGGGTGGCAGGGTGAGCAGGTACCTGGGCCCTAAAGACAGAGGGAGACCAGGTGCACAATGCTGATAACAGAACATATCAACAGGGAAGCAAAGAGGAAGGTCTTGAGGTGCTTCCGGAACCAGAGAAGGTTCTCCTCAAGTTTCAGAGTGGCAGGGAGGCTATTCAAGAGGGAGGCTGTTCCAGAGGGAGGCCCCAGCCGAAGACAGAGATCCACCCCCACCTTGTTTTTTAGAAAAACGACGGACCCTGAGGGAGTTAGAGGCAGAGGAGTGAAGGGCTAGGGAGAAAGGTATTTACGGAGGGACAGCTGAAGGTATTTTGGACCCAGGCCCCAGAAAGCCTTGTGGACAATGCAAAGGGTCTTGAATGTAATCCTTGCAGCCACTGGGAGCCAGTGAAGAGATTTCAGGGCTGGAGAGATACGATCCCACAGCTTGAGGCCAAGGACAAGTCTTGCAGTCCTGTTCTGGATAAGTTGCAAAGGGCGGAGAGTATAAGCAGGTAGATTTAGAAAGAGGCTGTTGCAATAGTCCAAGCTTGAGAGAACCAGGGCTCGAGTGACAGGGAGCTTCTGGGGGCATTTCATTGGCTGCCTATACAACACAGGATTACCCACAAGATCCAGACACTGCCCCTTAAATGTCGAACATATACCTGCCCTACATATCTTATTGATTGGGTAATGCACCAAGTAGGTGGAAGGAAGCTTCGCTCCTCCGCATATCTCACATTCATGCAGCCCAGACACAAGCTGGCACGTTTTGGAGGAGGAACCTCCTTCGATACTCAGGCTCTGTTGCAGTGGAACTTACTTCCCGGACATATCCGCTTGGCTGAAAATCTGGTGCTTCTTAAGAAGGAAATAAAAACCTACTTGTTCAACCTCAACCAAGGCTGAACCTATTTTATTCTTTTGTCCTCCGCTGCCTGCTCTCTGATGGTATCCAGGCATTTTTTCGAATGCATAGTTTCGAACGCCATAGTTAAGAGAAAAAAATGCATCGCAAAAATGCATTTTTTTTCTAGGTAAAGGTTTTTTTTTACTATAATGGTTTATAAGTGGTAAAAAAACAGGGGTTGGGCCCCCCATAAAAAAAAATCTAAATGCATTTTTTAGATGCATTTCTTTTTAAACTTTGCCATTCGCAACTATGGCATTTTGAAACTATCCCTAGGAACCCTCTCTGACACCTATCCCTGTTTGTTTTTTGTGCACCCTGAGGCCCATGGGCATGTGGCACGTTATAAAAATTAAAATAAATAAATAAAATGAGACGGTTCTCAGGAACATTAGTAAATTCTCCTGCACCACACATAAAAAATTAGAGAGGGGTAAGATAGCGAAAAATGGTTATCAAAATTGAGTAACCGATGGAAGCTGTCGATTGGAAATATAAAGTGGCAGCGTATGCCGGGTGCTTTACGGAGTAGGAATACCCGTTCTATTTGGCGGAATCTGTCTACTGCAAAGGGAATACAATCTGAAGCTATTGTAAACCCCATTACGGAAGAGGAGTGGGTCAGGCATGTGGAGAAGACTTGGACAAATAGTGCACAAACTACACCTTTGGATATATGTACTATAGTACGTTGGCCCCTGATGTTGACCCAGGAGGCGAATGTATCAGCCGTTGAAAAATTGAAGAGTTCCAAAGGCCCTGGGGCCAAATGGCCTCTCAAATTCTGTTTTGAAAAAGGACCCTGTAGGATGGGCTAAGATCCTTGGGTTATTATTTGAGAGGGTCTGTAATAAGCACAGCATAACATCATCTTGGCAACAGACTATACTGGTACCTGTTTATAATAAGGGTGACAGGAAGGTGCCAGATAATTATACACTGGTGTCAGTTTTGGATGACACTGGAAAGCTCTTTTCATCCTTTATATTAAAGGAATTACAATCTTGGGTGTATTCCAGTGCCATTCTGTACCCATTCCAGATATGCTGATAGGTGGGGGCATGGGAAAGGGCAGTCCCTCATTATATGTCACATTTGTTGATTTTTTTATCACCGTTTGATTGAGTGGATCGCAACATTTTGTGGGAGAAATTGGCAAATGTGGGATGCTCTCCCTGGTTGCTGTATGTAATAAAACTCCTTCAGTATGATACTACAGTACGCGTGCGTCTTAACAATAAGGGTCTTATGTCAAACCGGATAACTGTGAACAGGGGAGCCAAACAAGGTTGTGTGCTGGCTCCCCTGTTATTTGATCTTTATCTGGTAAACCATCCATCATGTTTGGAGGCAAGTGCTCTCTGCTCCCCTAAAATGGGCAGGCACAGGATCGCCAGCATATTATACTCTGACGACCTTGTGTTGTTTGACCATACAATCATATAGGGGAATGAAGAATATATTGAAAGAAATAGCCTTGTTCTTTCAAGAAAATAAATTGGAGGTCAACTTGAACAAGACAAAGTGCATTTTGGTGATGGGCAGAAAGATAAATAGAGTAGAAATGAAAGTAACACTGGGAAGTATTGAATATGTGAAGAGCTACATATATTTGGGGTTGGAAATGGCTTGGTGTCTGATTATTTTCTCATAAACGAGGCCAAAGGAAGAAATGCCTGCCAATGGACTTGCCCTCCTTGTCACAAACTTTGCCAGGAAGACTGCAGGATATACCATGCCGGGTATCTTGATTCTTTATAGGCAGTGTTTCTGTCCCGTGGTGCTCTATGGCATGGCGGCTTTAACTATAAATGAGACTTTATGGCTGGATCACGTGGAAGGCTTTTTGGCGTACGATCTTAAAATCACATCCTTCCATGCCAATGGAATACTTAAGATTAGATTTGGGGGTGACCTCACTCCCTGGCCACCTCATGAAAAAGAGGGGAGAACTATATATACACTCTAAATCCTCCTCGATATGCCCGCTGTTGAAGTTAAATGGTGAACGTGATGGTAAGGAGTAAAGAAGCTGAGGGGAACATTTTGAAGATCTAAGCCTCGACTACTTTCAGAGTATTATTTGGACCCCACGATTTAAAAACTGTAGTAGCTATGAGGACTGCAAAAAACATCCAGCGGAAGGTGGATTTATGGGACTGGAATAAGAACTTTACCCATATAGCAAAATTGCGAAGTATGGTGATGCAGTTGCACACTAACCAACTTCCGCTGCTTACTATTTGTGATGTACAGTTAAAACTACCATCAGAATTAAGATATTACGGTGGTACGGTGTCGGAAGCGGCCTCTTTCTGTGTACGTACGAGAGCACGTATGAGAGGTGCGGTTTGACACGTCTCTGCAGGTCCTCTTCTCTAACCTCAGCAGAGCGGAGTGGCGAGCGAGCGAGCGAGTTACGGGCGAAGAGTGGAGAGCGTCCAGATAAACGACACAACTTGGTTCCGGGTCTCGCGTGGTTCTTCCGAGGCGCTGCCCTAGTCGCTCGGGTGATTCTGCAGTGGAGTGGAGCTGCAGAGCTACGGGGGTCCAGCTGAGCGGTGGGTGAGCATATTGAACGTTCCGGGGTACAGTGTTGTGACTGGCCTTATTAGGTAGCAGGTCAGACGGGTCGTAGAGAGTCTACGAGCCCGGGTTGACTCCGGGGCGGAACTCTGCGGCCGGATTGTGGCTGGACTTGTTGCAGGCCACTCCGGTTGAGGACACAGTTTGCTGCTCCCTACAACCTCTCTAACGCTGGTTGTTTGGCCCATGAGTACACTCCTTGCGGTGTCGGAGGCGGCCTCGCGCAGCGCGATATTGCACACGCTGGGTGGAGATGCGGCTTGACACGGCTTGCTATGGTTTTTTGATCTCCCAGCCCCAGCTTAGAAGCGGCGTGCTCCTCTGTATTGTCTTGTGTATAAAAGAGTTACAGGTGGAGCTGATTAGTGCCATGAAGAATGGACACTAGAGGTGGGAGCGGGAGCATTCAAGGACTGGGATTAACAAGTGAGATTGAAAAGCAACAAAATTTGGAGATCAATGAGGAGACAGACAGACCCGATCCATTTTTCTCCAAAAAACAGAAGCGATTAGCAAGAAAAACTAATAAGGGCAAAAGAGACAGTGTCACACAATTAACACCGACAGAGAAGAATGAGAGGGGAATGACTACCAAGAAGAGTAGGAAAAGAGTCGCAAGAGCCAAGAAAAGAAAGGCAGCTCGCGATGGATATTTGACCAGCTGGTTACTCCCTGAACAGGGACCGATAATGGACCACGAAGAAAGAGCAGAGACTGTGGAAGAGGTGGAGGTGAGCCATAGCATCGCAGTAGATACAGCTATGGTAACAAGTCAATTGACAGCACAGGAAGATCCACCTCTTGAAGTAACGGTCACTTCGGTTAATAAAAACGAGAAGAAAGGCAGTCGAATATGCCTGATCAAAAATCTTTATCAGAGTAAGGTTAACAAATGGCTATCGCGATCGGAGTTACTGACAAGATTATATTCTGTCCCTCAATTGCGGATACTAATCTCAGATGACTTTCAATTTGTAGAACCACTGAAAGGTCCGAATCCTAATGTCTCAGCCCTTCACAGTAAATTTGCAGCTACGGCGGATTTGTTAAGAAAGTATAAAGAGGAACTAAAAACAGTAGATGTGGAAGTGGATGTTGACTTAAATGAAATAGATCCCAGCTGCCGGGAGGAAGAGGTCGCTGTTGTTGTGGACACAGTACCTCGCCCGAACATGCAGACAGATAAGAAAATAGAAGCGTCTGATGTCCAACAGGTCTTGAAATGGTTGGCTGATGCCCTTCCTGAGATCTTAAGGAAACCATGAGATTTATCTGTTGTATCTTGGAATTGTCGGGGTTTTACGCATTTACTTACACAAGAGGGCTCTACGAAATTGTTTGACAAATCCAGCTGTTTCTGCTTGCAAGAGACTTGGGCATTGGACCCTTTGGTACTAGATGGGTATACGCTGTTCCACACAGCTGCCAAAAGAGGTGATAAAGGCAGGCCTTTTGGTGGACTGGCGACAGGAGTGGCTAACACTTTAGGCTCCAGGAAGATTGGTTGTAACTGTGAAAACAACCTACTTGCAGTCGAAGTGATAATTGATGACATAGACTCTATGGGTTATTTTTTGCTGGTAAACCTTTACAATCCACCTGGAGCAATATTAAGTGAACAATTGCAAGACTCCCTGCAGGATGTGCTGGCAAATTGGACACCTGCAGCTACTAACTCGGGAGTAATGGTTGTGGGTGATTTCAATTGCCATATGAGAGGACGGGCGTGCAAAATGCAGAACCCCAAACTGAAAGAGAAGGGTATTATGGCTCATAATAAAAAAGATATTGAGGGCAGTGCCTGGGAATCCCTGTTTGAATTTTGGGATATGATATGAACAGCGAGTGATCACCCTGGACAATATACTTGGTCCAACGGTGCCTCTAATAGCACGTTGGACTACATATATATATGTCCTGGGCTTCAAGAGCAGATTGAAGATCTGACAGTTATGCCCAATGCTTGGAGTGATCATGCCGCATTAAAATTTGTGATGAGTATTTCCCGAAAACAGCCCTCATTTAGCAATATGGGTATCGTAAAAGTAAATAAGACAGGTACCAGGATTTCCTGGTTAGACAAGAATATCGCACTTGCGGCAGAAACTCTGGGAATAGTAGCACCTAAAGAGCTGCACAAATTTAATGATATGTCCATTAACTCTATAGAAGATTGGATTAGTGCTTTCTCAGGCAAACATGCTGCGGCCCCTATGGGGCGCATGATGAGTAGTGTGGGGAATAAACTACCATTTGATAAAATAATCAGAGATATGAAGCGTAACCTTAGAGCTGAGCTTCGTAGAGCCAAGAGATCAATGGCCCCTGGGGAAGCCTACTATCGGACAATTAGAGAGATTAAAAATAGATATAGATCGACCATTAAGGAGAAAAAAAGGGAGGACAAGGTTCTTTCCTGGCAAAAATTGGTGAAGACTATATGTGAAAAGAAGACCCGTAACATCTGGTCTCTCTTGAGCGAGGCTCAGGGTATACAGAGGGGGGTATTAGTTAACCCTATCGAAGCGAGAGTGTGGGTTAAATTTCTAGAAAACAGAAATATGGAGGGTGAGGAAACAACAATGCTGGGCAGACCGCCATGTGAGGCCCCATTTCCCGTAATGCACAAGCTCATTTTTAATAAAATCAAAGAGATAAAATCATCAAGAGCACCGGGACCCAACGGTCTGGCTAACATTGTTATGGAAGCGTACCCAGAGTTTTGGGCAAGTTTGCTAAATATCCTGTTTCAGAAAACATTAAAGACAGGTAAAATACCCTGCTCCTGGCAGACGGCAATATTAATCCCAGTCTTTAAAAAGGGCAATAGACTTGACCCAGGCAACTATAGGTTGCTCTCTATGCTAGATGCCACTGGAAAGATATTTGCCTCACTTTTGCTCAATGAGTTACAATCTTGGGCAGAGGGCAAAGGAGTATTGTCTAGATTCCAAAGTGGGTTTAGACAAGGCTACTCCACAGCCCATAACATCATGATTATGGATATCCTGCGAACCAGAGCTTTAAGAATCGGATCGGTTCCGCTCTATGCATTATACATAGATTTCTCGGCGGCGTTTGATTCCATACCTCGTAGTCGGTTGTGGAACAAATTGTACTCAATGGGCTGCCCTGATGGTCTTATATACTATCTAAGACTCTTGCACTCAACCAATTCAGTCAAATTGAAATTAGACCAAGAAGACCACACAACTCAAAATGTTATACAAAATAGGGGTGTCAAGCAAGGATGCGTAACGGTTCCTTTAATCTATAATCTATATGTCTACGACATCCCAGATGCATTTAAATAAGGTTAGCAATTGCCCGCCGAAAATTGGGAAAGTTTGCTGCCCAGTATTAGCATACGCCGATGATTTGGTGATATTTGATCACACCATTAGTGGGATGCGAAGATCTGCGGTTGCATTATGGGAATATGCTGAAGAGAATGGCTTGAGCATTAATTTAGGAAAAACAAAGATCATGAGATATACAAAAAAAAAGGTCTCCCGTGTTCAACTCACAGTAGGGGTAGCGAATATTGCATATGTCCCTCGGTATTGCTATTTAGGCATTGATTTTGAAAATACTGGGGATTATGTGGCATGTAAACAAACACGCCGTATTAAAGCTGCACAGTTGACCGCCTTATTTTATAGATTTACGATCAGTCAAGGCGGTTTCACTTTATGGGGTACACGGCAACTCTACATACAGGTGTTTGCCCCGGCGATAATATACGGCCTGGAAGCACTACTAGAGTCCGATCTGAGATGGCTACAGATATAAGAGGGTACATTTTGGCGACGTGTGCTCGGTCTGCCTCCCTCTGTTCCTATGGCCATCATCAGATTAGAATTGGTTCTGACCTCTCTAAAGGCATTAGTGTTAAAGAAGAGAGCCTCGTTATATCTCAGAATGACCCGAGATACAAGTAATGGACTATTAACAGCGGTACATCAAGAAATAGAAAAGGAAGGCTCGACTTTTTCAATTGTAGATCAGATGAATGATCTGTTCTCCGAAATAGGCTGGCAACCCAGAGATGGTAAATATTCAGAGAAAGTAAATAGAGCATTGAGTAAACGCGTTGACTTCTGGGATTGGCTGGAGAATTTTGAACACCTTAAGAGTTTGAGCAGCTACCATTTTGTGCAATATAGATTATTTGAATTTAGGAAACCCCAGAGATACTTGAATATCTGCCCATCCATTAGACTTAGACGGTTTATATTATTGCTTCGCCTAGAACAACTACCTACCCTAAGTAATACGGGGAGAAAAGACAGGATGGCCGTCGAGGAACGTATTTGCCGACTATGTAAAGTTCAAGAGCAGTTGGAGACGGCAAAGCATTTGTTGACTGAATGTTTGAAGATGGCTGGTACATTTTTTCCCCTCCTTGGTAGCTATGTGCATGAAACAACACATATTGGGGAAGCCCTGTTTTGGCACCATTGCCTCAACTCTAATAGCTTACGTCTGTTGACAGCTCTATATACTATTTGGTTGCGAATTGAAATAAGATTGGGTATAACTCTTTAGAGGAATAGGTTTTATGAAGGTAATTCTTATATAGAAGGTATGAAATGTATATACATCTGTGAATAATATGAATCATTTGTTTTAAAATAGTACTTTGTATTGCAAATTATGTGTATTTAAAATTGTATTTGAATTATGTTTGTATTTTTCTATGTTATTTAATGTTAAATTTGTGTAAAGTTTATAATTTAAACTATAGCACAATAAATATTAAATTAAATTAAGATATTGCTGCCTATGTAAAGCCTTGGCTACACCTGAGCCTGCAAGACATGTGTTCACAGAGTGTAGGATGTTGGGAGCATTGTATTTGTGCACATTTCAGAGGTTTGTCCACAAGTATGATACCATCAAAACCTTGGATTTTTGGAACTATTATTTAAATTCTGGGACGGACTCAGTACACATTGCACTTTTCAA
This sequence comes from Ambystoma mexicanum, assembly GCF_040938575.1. Lineage (NCBI taxonomy): Eukaryota > Metazoa > Chordata > Amphibia > Caudata > Ambystomatidae > Ambystoma > Ambystoma mexicanum. The sequence continues at coordinate 195,905,386 of NC_090937.1, read as the reverse complement.
ATGTGGACATATATGGAAGAGCAGCTGAAGACTGGTGTGTACTCACTTAAAGTTATACAAAACAATGGTGTTTAATAGTGGGATGTGTAAAGCTCTCAAGAGAGTAATCCTAAGAGTCAGTGGCAGCAGCTCTGTCCTATGGTTATTGTTTCTTCATGTACTGTAGTATTGTATTGTGTACATTTTGCTTCATGAAATGGTAATTTGTGGCTTATTCGATTTGATTACTTTTGTATTTTTGTATTGAACTTTGCATCAGCATTGTTTTATGATATTGTAATATTGGAATATTTTTATATGTTTTTATTATTATATATTAGTTGCTAGTTTCGTTAGTGTTGAGCATTTGTGTTGGATAGAAATTATTTAGTGATCTTTGATTTAGTGATGGAATGGGGGGAAAAGATTGACATGAAAATGTATTGGAAAGAGACAAGGGCACTGGTGTGCCTAGAGGAGATGTATGAATGTGTGAATAATTGTGTGGTGTGTGTTTCTACAGAAAATGTATCAGGAAATTATGAAATTACGTAACTATGAAATTAGGAAGTAAGGAAGTAAGGACATTTTGGAATATTGAAATATGGTATTTACTGTTTGTTGTTTACATGTTCTATATTGTTTGTCTCTATGTTCTCAATGTTTCTTAAAATGTTTTGGAAAAGTTTGTAAGAACTAAATACAAATGATAATAATAAATAAATAAACTATTTGTTTCCTTTCAGGTGGTTTTCATTGCAATGTGTGCGTCTCCACATTCTCACAGACCAAGGCTTTGTGATGTAGTGCCCTGCCCGACCGCTTTGGTGGATGATGGGGTCGCCAAAGGGGCACTTCATCAGATGCTAACGGTAGCTACTCCGGCTCCTTTAAGAAAATTGTGGAGCGGAATGGCGGCAGAGCCTGTAGCAGTGGTCCACTCGGCTACTCTTGCATGGTGTTGTAGCTGCTCCGGAATCCATTTAAACAAAGAGGGGGACCTGAGATGAACCAACATATTGCTAAGACCGTCAGCCAGTAGCTTGAAGAATAAGAGGGAGTTGGGAACTCCAATATGGCGGCTGTGGTTCTCAAAGCTACCGTCCAGGCCCATATAGGCCCAGAGGACTATGATTTGCAAGTTCCCCATACAAAACCACCAAATCTGATCCCCATTCCTCTAGAGGAAGGTTGGAATGTGGAGCCAAAGCCCTACAAAACCTCAAGGGCTCCGTTAATGGGAGGTGGCAGTAGGAAAAAATGCTTCTTCGTTCCTGGGCTGATAGAAGAAGAGAAGAAGTTGGGGAAGGTGCTGGAGGCAGGAGACTGGTGCAGAACTCTTGGAGAATGGGGAGATCAGGAGCTAGGAGACTGGAGGCAAGCCTTTGGAGTCTGGGGAGAGTAGGTGGCAGAAGGCTGCAGGAGAGATCCACAAGGTTGGAGTAAGGAGAAGGCAGGAGGTTGCAGGGAGGATCTAGGAGGGTGGGTAAGGGCAGACAAAAAAAGTGGGGAGTTAAGAGACCCAGTAGTCTGTGATAGGAACGGCCCCGAAGGCTGGGCAAAGGAAAGTGCATAAGGTGGCTTAGACAAGGGAGAAGTGGAGAACAGTTATTGTTTTGAGGAAAGTGCCTAAAGGGGTGAGGAAGGTGAGGAAGGAGTGAATGGGGGAATCATAGTTGTAAGCATAGAAGTGCCCAAAAGGATGAAGAAAAGGGGAAAGCTGAAAGAGACTTGAAGCATCTGAAGTGGTGCAAGAGAGGGGAGAGGAAGGAGAGGAGAATACATAGCTTGTGAAAGAAACTATTGATGAGGCGTGGATGAAGAAAGAACTGGAGCTAGAGTAAAGTAAAGCAGAATGTATTGATGGATGTATTGAAGAAAGTGAAGTAGTGGAGAACCTGAGGGAAGGCAGAAAAGGAGAAGACAGAGAGAAGTGAAGGGGGAACGTTGGGTTTCCCCCAGGAGGAAAAGGGGTAGGAAGTAGGAGAAGCTGAGTAGATGAGGGGAGGACTGTTAAAGGACTAATAGAGGGGGTATTAGAGCAAAGTGTTGATGGGAGAATTGTTAAGTCAGAGGTGCGGAACCTGAAGATAAAAAAAGGTACACCCAAGGAGACAAATAACAAAGGGCAAAGATTTGTGAGGATGAGTCTTGAAGTGAGACACTGGGGAGGAAAGAGAGATTGGAGCAGGTGGCTGGAGGAGACGATCGCTGACAAAGAGGGAGGAAGTGAGGGACGTAGTATAAAACCTGTCCATCATCCTCTCAAGCCCTTGACTTAAAAAGTACTGGCAGAGCTTTTGTTGGAATAGTTTCCTTTCACAAGAGACATTTTCTTTGGATACGTTTTCCCAGAGCACTTTCCCCAGGAGGAAAAGAATCACCCTGACAACTTCCAGTTTAATTAAGACACAATTTATTTAGTTTGGCTAATCCTGTGAACGTTAAGTGATAAAAACCCTTTGTTAAATTTGATCTGCATTTTGTTGATCAGTGTCCGCTGCGTGACTGACAGCTGCTTATAGAAGGTTCACTATGTTGAATCCAATTCAAGGGCCACACATGCGCTGAGATTCCAGAGCTCTGTATCAGGTGTGTGAAGCAAGCACCTCTCTGACCACTGCACTCCTGTAGAGCTGACTCTGTCTTTCAATTTCAGTGAGTTGGTAAGTATTTCTGCCATCCCCTGAGAACTACAGTACTCTTGCATGGAACAAAATCACATTTCTACCTGCTGGGTCTGATTTAAACGATCTGCAGGACCTGTGGCATCAATATCTGCCAGGACTATAATTGGTGCATTTCTTTAAGGGCCATGTAATATTACACCACTCTTGTGATGAACCTCTGCGCCCTAACCCTGGCATTGGGGGAGGACCAGGCACAGGCTTCCCTCACCAACCTCGGACCCTGCATCACTAAGCAGTTGGTACCACCCAGCCACTGTGGTCATCTCCCCACACGCACTAAGGGGCAGTAGGGGACATTGCCACATTGTCCAATGTAATTTGCTAATAGGTGTTCCAACGTGGTTTATCCTCCCTCCAATAGAACTTGAAGCTGTTCTTTGGCAACATGGAATTGAACATGATTAGGGAGTTATGCTGCAACTCACAGTCATGAAAGCGTGAAATTAGACAGACGTAGAGAGGTAGATGTTTGTCCCTGAGGATGGACTTAAGTCCGAAATGCATTGGACCCGATTTCCTGCCTTTATCTCAAGAATAAAATCATTATTGTTCTTTTAACCGTATGGATATCTGTTTACTACATGTTACAACTACTTTCTATGACCAATGTTGAACTGATTATTTGAGAATTCTAGGGAATTATTTTAAATTCATGTTTTATACATGCAAGGTCCTTCCAATTTTCCTGATTACATGTTCATGAAGCAGTTCACCATCGGGATGCTTGTAGTGGCCTAACATGATTTTGCCCTCTGCGATGTCCTCCTGGGTGTTGCTGCTGTGATGTAGCCAAGGAGCAATCGCATTCCACTATTTTCTGCCTGCTACCATCAGTATTCCCTTGCTGTCCCTATCTTCTCACTGTCAATCAGAACCAGGTGCTGTGCGCTGCCTGCTGTCAGGGACGCTGACCCTGCTCCAGAGTACCTGAGGACTTCTCCCAGCTACTCTATTTGAGTACCAACAGCATGATGTTTTGCCATGACCACTCCAGACGGTAGTTTCAGATGTCCGTCAGGTTGTCCACTAACTGCTCCCACTCTAACATGCTCAAATCCTACTCTCGAACACAAGGCAGGCATACCATCGTTGCCACCCACACACAGCCATTGAATACCCCCAGCAGGCATCAAACATCAGACCGCTCCACCTCTCCAACAAACATATATTTTACAGTCCCAGGCAATGCATCCTCGCTCCTCTTTAGACAAAGCTACCTCACGTGCATGTGAGACAAGCCACCTAGAAACAAAACCTGTACACAGTATCTAGGTGACTCTGAACTGCACACATCCACAAAACAGTAAAGCTTGCTTGCACGGACCCTCTCTCCTCACTAATCAACCTTATCCCCACACCCCCGTTTTGAAACTCTGAAATTGGCACAGCACTCAAACTGCAGTATTCTGGACTTTAATTGTGGACCTCATTGTAAAGTCTTTGTGAATCCAATAGTCTATCTAAGTTTAAGTCAAAGGTAAATCAGAGCTACTCATAGTAACAACATTGTGAACTGGCCCTGAAGTGCGGAAAAGGGGCCACATGGAAAGGAGACGGTCAATGGTTAATCCCCCTCACTGTCGTGAGAGGCTTTTAGATTCTATTAAAGACAAGGAGGCGAGTATTATGCAAACTATCTTTACTACTTGACACCACAGCAGCAAAGAGAACATACTTTACACAAAATAGGTTTGCGTCAACTTCAAAACTGAAAAACTGTATTCAAAACAAAGTGCAGGGAAAACATGCCAAACCAAGATGGGGGATAGGCCATGCCCTTCCACCAACCAATGGGCAAGGACTCTCACCCATATAAGTTCTTTCCTTGAACACAACATCCTCTTTCTGTAGCTGCAGATGCCTTTCCGGAGTACAAAACACTGTAGCACGAAGGACGATCATCAACCAAATTCGCTACTTGCTCGCACCATGGGCCCCCTTGAACCTTCATGAAACTTCTTTGGACCAGGCACACCTCGCCACAAAGCTGCATAAAAAACATAACATAAAAAGCCTTGGTGGAATAATACTCACCTCCTTGTCTTTAATAGAATCTAAACCCCTCTCATAAAAGTGAGGGGGATTAACCATTCTATGTCAAGACAGGAGGCTTCATATTATGATAGTTTAAATCCCTTGCATTACATTAATGGCTACATGCTTAATACATTTATGATAAAAAGGTCTTGAACGTGGACTCTCTAGATCAATCAGCTGCTTTAAGAATGTGATCCAAACTTCCCCCCAGGAAAGCGGCCTAAGAAGCCATTGCACCCCTTACTGAATGGGCTCCGAAAGAGGAATGTCAATACCTGCTTCTATTCCACCTAGCTAGAGTGGCCGGGGACACAGGTTTATGGGGCCTACGGTAAGAAATTAGAAACTGAGAGGTCCCCGGGGCCCTAAGTCCCGTAGTCTTTGTTCAAAACATTTTAAACATTGCACTACAAACAGCTTTTGAACCTCTGGAAAAGTGGGTTATGATTGTCACGGCCGCCAGCGACTGGCGTTTGTGGCGAAGGTGGACGAGAGGACGCCATTAAAATGTTCCATTACGTTCCTCCTCGTCTATCAGACGCGGTCTAGTTGTTTTCAAGATGGCCGCCGCCGTTTGTACATATACCACTCGGCTGCCGGCGGTTCGGCGCGTTGCAACTGTGTTTACTCATCGCCCTGTTGCTTGCGCTAGTTTTCCCTTCGGATAGTCTACTTGCTATTTTTCCTGATTGTTTTCTCCACCTCCCGTTCCTTACGGGCCCCCCCTTCCTCTGTATCCTGTTTGCCTTCTCCTGTGTGTCTGTTCTCGTGCTGAATCTCTGCTGAGTATTTCTTTGCTCTAGAGACACTGCCCTCGGTTTACTCCGTTCACTCTTGTCCTCCACCCTGAGGGGTGCCTACCTGAAATCTACCATCTCCTATTCCCTCGATCAGCGGTATCGCCAACCTTACCTATCATCTGGGTCTTCGGCAAAGGATCATTCAACCTACGACTGCGCTGACTGCGCCCACAATCTTCACGTCTATATTGGATCCAGGGGTTTTTTGCCGTTCCAGTGGCTTTTTCCCCTCTGGCTGTCGCGGAGGGGAGTCACCGTGGGGTTCCTTTGTCTGAGAGTCACGGTGGCTTCTTTCCGAGGTAGACCATATCTTCTAAAAAAGAAGAAGCCGTACACAGGACTTACCCGCCGGAAGAAACTGGACTATTCAGGTGAGGAGGAAGAGACAGGGGAGGGTTACAAATCGAGTGAAGACGAAGATATAGCTGATCACCTAGTTAAACCCGTAGCCAATATTGCCAGTACTGATAGATTGCAACGCCTAACAGAAAACATGGCTACGCCACAACAACTGCAAGAGCTGGTGACAGCTGTCCAAACCCTCAACGTAGAAGTCCAAACACTAAAGGCTGACAACGTGGCGCTCCAACAAAGAGTAGCTGCAAGAGAACAACAGACAACCGATTTACCTCCACTACCCCTGGTGTCAGGTAAATTCGACGGCTCGGAAAGAAAGGTTAAGGAATTCCTGGAGGCCTGTAATATTCACTTCACCTTCCGCAGAAACGCCTTTTCCACAGATCATTCCAAGGTGGGATTCATGATCACGCACATGACGGGAAACGCCTTGGCATGGGCTACTCCATTGGTATCCCTATCAGACCCAGTGTTGCAGGACTACGCGGCCTTTAAGGAACTGCTGCGACACACCTTTTTGCGAACCGAATGCTCACACGTGGCTAGTGAAGACCTGCTGGATTTACGTCAAGGGAGTACCGACTTACTATCCTATATCTCCACGTTCAAGAAACTTGCTGCAGAGGCAGGTTGGCAAGAGCAGGCCCAGTATACCATATTCCGCCGGGGCTTGCGAGAAGAGCTCAAGGATGAGCTTGCCCGGATCCCGCGCCCAGACACCTTTCTGGATCTTCAAACTGCCGTTCTAAGAATCGATTTCCGCCTGTTGGAACGAAGAAACGAAAGGAAGAAGGTCCGAGGTCCACAATCTTTCTTGGATATACCCCCCGCCTCCTCCTCGCCTGTATCGCGCCACGCCAGAGAGGAACCCATGCAGATCGGAAGCACCAGATCTCCGTTGACTGCCGAAGAAAAGAAGAGGAGACGTGAAGGGAACCTTTGTTTATATTGTGGAGGAGCCAACCATTTGCTGAGAGATTGTCCCGACGTGCCCCCAAGGAGATCGGGAAACGAACGCCCTCGATAGTCAGTGGAACGGACTATCGAGGGGCTACGCCTTGTTCCTACACTACACTTTCTGTGGCCTCTTCTCAGATGAGCGAAGATGTGCGTCTCATGGTGATAGCCATCAAACTCCGCTTCCGGAATAGAGAGGTAGAGACGCAGGCCCTACTGGATTGTGGTGCGGCTGGAAACTTCCTTGACACTTATTGGGCTGAAAAGATGGGTCTGCTAAGAATTGAGAAAAAGGAGGACCAAAAGGTTGAAGGAGTGGATGGTACACCCTTATGTTCTGGACTCATTACCCACACCACTGAGGAGATACAGGTGTCCATACACCAGCATTCTGAAATCATCAAGTTTGATATTATACGGGTGGCCCATTTCCCTGTCATCTTAGGAATAGGCTGGCTCAGGAAACACAACCCAACGGTGGATTGGTCTAAGAACTTACTAAGTTTCCATTCCGCCTTTTGCCTAAGAGAATGCCTTCCAGAACCAACATTCACCACTGTAAAGACCATGTCTGCTGTAGAAGGCAGTACAATCCATTGCATCCCAAGATGTCTTTCAGAATATAACGAAGTCTTTCAGGAGCAGACCCCCATTAGACTCCCTCCACATCGCCCAGAGGATTGTGGTATCGACCTAGTGCCACAAGCATTGGTCCCCTTTGGAAAGATGTACTCCCTCTCAGTATCGGAGAAGGCTGTACTCCGATGCTATATTGATGATAATTTAGCCAACGGACTCATAAGACCTTCCAAATCCCCCGCTGGGGCCTCTCTGTTTTTCATACCCAAACGGGACACCAAGGAGCTGCGGCCCTGTATCGACTATCGGGGGTTAAACAGAGTGACCATAAAAGACTGATACCCTATGCCCATTATATCAGAGATCCTAGAGGCTGTCCAAGGCTCTGTGGTGTTTACTAAACTTGATCTACGGAATGCGTATCATCTACTCCGCATAAGAACAGGAGATGAGTGGAAGACGGCGTTTCGCACCCCCTATGGGTTGTTTGAGTACCAAGTCATGCCGTTTGGCCTAGTCAATGCACCATCTATTTTCCAGAGATTCATGGACCGATTGTTTTCCGACCTTCTTAACCTTAACACAGTGGTATACCTGGATGACATTTTGGTCTTCTCACGGAGCCTGGAGGAACATACCCGACATGTCAAGGAAGTTTTGCGCAGACTACAACGTCACAGTCTTCTGGTAAAACCTGAGAAATGTGCATTTGCTCAATCCTCATTGTCTTACTTGGGATTTATTCTATCCGACAAGGGGGTTACTATGGACCCCAGGAAGGTGGATGCCATCTTGTCATGGCCATCGCCTTCTTCGGTGAAGGACATTCAACGTTTCCTAGGGCTGGCGAATTTCTATAGGAAGTTCATTCCAAGTTTTTGTCATGTCTCGCTGGCGCCGCGGCTCCCTTTGGCGGCGCTGGAGAATGCGGACTTTGTCCTTGTTTCCTTCTCCCAGCATGGCTCCTGTTACTACGGGTAGCGTTGCAGTGTTCCCGTCTTCAGTCAGACGTCCTCTGACGTCACCGCGCTGTTCCAAGGATCCAGGATATGGTGCAGCAGAACCACAGCTCAGCGCGTCGCTTCTCTCTTCAGACGCTTCGTAAGTTCGCAGCTAGGGTGCATGTTACCTACATCTTTGTCCTTAAACTTACCTTTTCTCTTTACCTACCTATCTACATATCTACAGACTTGTGTCCGTATCCAGCCTCCCTCTCCCGACCTCCGAGACTCCTCAAGACTCCTCCTCCATCCAACTCGCTCGGTACTGCTCTTTTCTCACTTCTGTCTGTTTTTTCCATGATTATATTCCAGCTCATACCCTGTTTGTTTAAATTAGAATACAGAAGCAGACAGAGTCCTGCAAATAGAATCCTTCCCACGTTGAAGATCGACGTACCGAGGACGATTGGATCCATCTCCGTTCCGGCAGGGTTTTCTCCCCCAGGAGGGTTTCCCTGGGATCCCTTACACCACCACTTGTTTCCTAATCAGGAGAGGGGAGGTGTCAGGGTCCCTAGGGGGCTCCCCAACTGCCTCGTTGATTGCTGCACCATCAGGTTAGTGTTTGAAAACCTTACAGCAAGCGACGCCTGTAAAAAAGAAATCTAATTATGACAACGCTGCAAGCAGCGTTAGTCCAGGTGCAGCAATTAACGACTGTGGTACAAGGTTTGTCCCATGAGGTACAAGCCTTGAAACATGAAAACGCTTATCTGAAACAGCAAATGTCAGTGAAGCCTCCCACAAGTTCGGAAATCCCTCCGGGTCCATTACCAGGAGGGAAATAAGACGGCAATCACGTTCGGGAAACGCCAGACCCCAACCGCAAAGGGAACAACGGTCGGGGCAACGGGTGCTGGTTCCCACTCTCCAACCCTGATTCCTCCATCATTGGACATGGTAGTTTTACGGGTCTCTCTTTCCTTACCAGATAGAACCGTAGTAACGGTACCCGCCTTGATAGATTGCGGTGCAGCGGGATTGTTCATAGACGATTTGTGGGCTAAATCACAGAATTTACCTCGCTCTCCCAAAGCCTTTGCCATACCAGTTGAAGGGGTGGATGGCACGCCTCTAGTTTCAGGACCTATACGGGAACAAACGTTCGCCTTAAAGATGTCTATCGGTTCCCACAGAGAAGAGATCATATTCGACATTATTAAGGCCGCCCACTATCCCGTCATTTTGGGGTTACCCTGGTTAAAGCTACACAATCCATTCATAAATTGGTCAGCTGGTTCTATCTTCTTGGGGTCAGAACACTGTGTTCAACACTGTCTTGCAGACAGCTCTGTAGGATTCTTTACTCCTCCTTCACCTCCTGACAGATCCCATAAAATAGTGGACCAGATCAGTCTTCTTCCTCCCGAATATGAGGAGTTCCAGGACATTTTTTCTTCTCCTCAGTTCTCGGACCTTCCGCCTCATAGAAGAGACGATTGTTCGATTCGACTTGAATCTTCACAACCCATACCCTTCGGTAAAATGTACATCCTTTCGGAGAAGGAAAAATCGGTCTTAAGACAGTATCTGGATACCAACCTCAAGAACGGTCTGATAACGGAATCAATCTCTCCGGCAGGGGCATCATTGTTTTTCATAGCGAAGAAGGACACAGACGAATTAAGGCCCTGCATAGATTATCGGGGTCTTAACAAAATCACCATTCCGGATCGTTATCCGATGCCACTCATCCCTGATATTTTGGAGGCCGTAAAGGGAGCCACCATCTACACTAAACTAGATCTCAGAGGAGCCTATCACCTCATCAGGATTAAGGAGGGGGATGAGTGGAAAACAGCCTTTCGCACCCCTTTTGGTCATTTCGAGTACCGGGTGATGCCCTTTGGTTTATCAAATGCTCCTGCTGTTTTCCAGAGATTTATCGACCATATATTTTCTGATCTCCTTCTCCACACAACAGTCGTATATCTCGATGACATCCTGGTGTACTCCAAGGACCCAAAAGAACATCACCAACATGTGAGTCAAGTTTTACACAGATAACGGAACAACCACCTATTCTGTAAACCAGAAAAGTGCAAATTTCATCAGACTACAGTTACTTATCTAGGGTTCGTCCTGTCCTCCTCTGGGATTTCAATGGATCCCAGCAAAGTAACAGCAATTCTAGAATGGTCTCCACCTCGTACCGTCAGAGAACTCCAAAGTTTTCTGGGATTCTCAAACTTTTACAGGAAGTTTATTGCAGGGTTTTCTTCTGTTGTTCTACCACTAACAAGGCTGCTTAAGAAGGGGAAGACTTTCGAATGGACAATAGAAGCTCAGTCCGCCTTTGACACTTTGAAAACCCTTTTTACGTCAGCCCCAATCTTACGAACTCCAGACCAGAGCCTACCCTTTATTGTAGAAACAGACGCCTCTCACTTCGCCTTGGGAGCCGTGTTGAAACAGACTCAGGCACTTGGATTAGAACATCCTGTGGCCTATCTTTCTAAAACCTTCTCTCCCTCGGAAATCAACTACACAGTATTAGAGAAGGAACTATTGGCCATAAAACGAGCATTTCAGGAATGGAGACATCTCCTATTGGGTTCCCAACATCCTATCGAAGTACGCACGGATCATCAAAATCTTAAAAGCCTCCAGTACGCAGAAACACGTAACAGTCGGCAAGCTAGATGGGCACATTTCTTTTCTCCCTACAACATAACATTCACAATCATTCCGGGGAACACCAATCTACAAGCCGATGCATTATCACGCAGAGATCCAACATGCAAACCTGGTTTTCAGACCGAAAAACTGTTTCCTCGGGCTACATTTATTGCTGTAGTCCAAGATTTCCTTCACTCAATTGCATCCCAAACCTGTCTCATCAAGGATTCTATCAGTCTTCAAATGGGAAAGTGGGGTCTCTCCTTTGAAGACGGATGCTATTATCAGAACCATCGAGTCTATGTCCCTACTCTCCAACTCCGTACTGAAGTGATGCATATGTGTCATGATTCTGTCATGGCAGGACATCGCGGTATAGCCAGTACTCGGGAGCTTGTTTTAAGGCATTTTTGGTGGGAAACCCTGGGTAAGGACGTGAAAAACTATGTTTCATCATGCATGGTTTGCCTCCAAGCCAAAACCCCTCGCAGAAAACCTTTTGGGAAATTGGCAATGGTACAAATACCTACTCGTCCCTGGCAACTAATTTCTACGGACTTCATTGTCGACTTGCCTACGTCTAAAGGTTGTACCACCATTATGGTAACGATCGATTATTTTACCAAATTGGCCCATTTTCTGGCTTTGCCCTCCATACCAACTGCCTCACAAATGGCCAGACGCTTCATCAATACCATATTTTCTCAGCATGGTCTTCCAGACAGTATAGTGTCCGATCGAGGTTCGCAGTATATCTCCCGATACTGGAAGCAGGTCTGTTCCGCTTTGGGGATTAAAAGAGCTTTAAGTTCAGGCTACCATCCTCAAACTAACGGACAGACCGAACGTTTGAATCAAACCCTGGAAACTTATCTGCGTTGCTTTGTGTCTGCGGCTCAAGATAACTGGATGGAACTGTTACCCATGGCAGAGTTTGCCTATAACAACGCTCCTCATGCATCCATTAAGACAAGTCCATTCCATTGTACCTATGGATACCATCCCTCCTGTTCTCCTTCCTCCCTTCTCAAAACTTCGGCATTTCCAGATGCCGACACCCTTATGGGGGACATCCAACAGGGACATCTTTTGGCCAGGACTGCTTTGCTAGAAGCTCAGGAAAGCTCCAAACGCTTTGCGGATTTGCATCGTTCACCATCACCCAAGATTACTCCGGGGGATTGGGTTTGGCTCTCGGCAAGATTCCTTCCTAGACACTTGACTCCGTCTAAATTGTCCCCTAAATTCTTTGGACCTTTCGCTGTTTTAAGGTCGAAGGGCTCTCTAGCCTTTGAATTGCAACTTCCTCCATCTTGGTCCCGAATTCACCCAGTATTTCATGTGTCCCAACTCAAGCTCCATGTTCCAGATCGATTCGGTCGTTCTAAGGACTGTCCTCCACCTGTGTCAACTGAAGATGGTCCCGAATTCGAAGTCTCCGGTGTTTGTGATTCTCGTTATCATCATGGTCGACTTCAATATCTGATCCACTGGAAGGGGTATACTATAGCGGACCGTTCGTGGGAACCAGCCTCTGCTGTCCATGCACCTTTGCTTGTTCGCCGCTTTCATAGGTTGCACCCCGACAAACCCGGTGGGGGGACCCTTGGAGGGGGGCATACTGTCATGTCTCGCTGGCGCCGCGGCTCCCTTTGGCGGCGCTGGAGAATGCGGACTTTGTCCTTGTTTCCTTCTCCCAGCATGGCTCTTGTTACTACGGGTAGCGTTGCAGTGTTCCCGTCTTCAGTCAGACGTCCTCTGACGTCACCGCGCTGTTCCAAGGATCCCGGATATGGTGCAGCAGAACCACAGCTCAGCGCGTCGCTTCTCTCTTCAGACGCTTCGTAAGTTCGCAGCTAGGGTGCATGTTACCTACATCCTTGTCCTTAAACTTACCTTTTCTCTTTACCTACCTATCTACATATCTACAGACTTGTGTCCGTATCCAGCCTCCCTCTCCCGACCTCCGAGACTCCTCAAGACTCCTCCTCCATCCAACTCGCTCGGTACTGCTCTTTTCTCACTTCTGTCTGTTTTTTCCATGATTATATTCCAGCTCATACCCTGTTTGTTTAAATTAGAATACAGAAGCAGACAGAGTCCTGCAAATAGAATCCTTCCCACGTTGAAGATCGACGTACCGAGGACGATTGGATCCATCTCCGTTCCGGCAGGGTTTTCTCCCCCAGGAGGGTTTCCCTGGGATCCCTTACACCACCACTTGTTTCCTAATCAGGAGAGGGGAGGTGTCAGGGTCCCTAGGGGGCTCCCCAACTGCCTCATTGATTGCTGCACCATCAGGTTAGTGTTTGAAAACCTTACAGTTTTTCCTCACTCACTCTTCCTATTACATCCCTTCTCAAGAAATCCACAGGCCCTTTCATCTGGTCTAGTGAGACCGAAGAAAGCTTTCTCGGCTTAAAACACAAGTTCTGTGCAGCTCCTATTTTGAAACAACCAGATCAGCTACTACCCTTTATCCTGGAAACTGACGCTTCTGCAGCAGCCGTAGGTGCGGTTCTTCTTCAGAGAGTCGAGGACCTAGAGCATCCGGTGGCGTATTTCTCAAAAACTCTAAATCCTAGCCAACGAAACTACTCAGTCATAGAGAAGGAATTACTTGCTATGAAATTGGCTTGTGTGGAATGGAGGCATTTGCTCCAAGGAAGCCTACACCCGTTCCAGATACGTACAGACCATAAAAATCTGCAAATACTCAAGCAGCAAGAGTGTTACAACACCCGCCAGGCCAGATGGGCTCATTTTTTCGCCCAGTTTGATTTTGTCATCACATTCATCCCTGGCTCTCAAAACCTAGTTGCTGATGCTCTCTCCCGCAGAGACGATGTTATCGTCCCTTACAGAAAGGAGTTTATGTTTCCTCGTACCCGGATCATATCTACAGTGTCTAACTTCCTGGATGAAGTACGAGGAGCCTGCCTCCAAGAACCTGCTCTCAGTATGGGAAACCAACGGGTTGCACTTTATCCACGGAAGACTGTTTATTCCTTCCAGTAATCTTAGAAGACGAGTCACTCAGTGGTGCCACGATTCCAAGACCGCTGGTCACCGAGGAGTACGAGGTACTCTGGAACTTCTCCAAAGGGCGTTCATCTGGCCGAACATGAAGGCTGACACACAAGTCTATGTTAAATCCTGTATGGTATGCTTACAAAGCAAATATTCCACCTCGAAACCTATGGGGCTGTTACAACAGGAGCCGGTTCCACTTGGCCCCTGGAAATGCATTTCTACTGATTTTATTGTGGAGTTGCCGGTATCCCGAGGCTGTACCTGCATTATGGTAACAGTAGACGCTTTCTCGAAACTTGCACATTTTTCTCCATTGACAAAGATCCCATCCGCCTCGGTCATGGCTGACGTATTCCTAAAGGACATTTTTAGGTTACATGGGCTTCCTCAAAAGATAATATCAGACAGGGGCAGCCAGTATACCTCCAGATTCTGGGCAGCATTGTGTAATTCATTGGGCGTGGAGAGAGCTCTTTCGTCGGGGTTTCATCCCCAGACAAATGGACAAACCGAGAGGTTAAACGGTACCTTAGAGCAATACTTAAGGTGTTTCATAAATAAACAGCAAGACAACTGGGTGGACCTGCTTCCCACTGCAGAGTTTGCATACAATAACGCTATCCACACGGCTACAGGTACTAGCACGTTCTTTTGTACCTACGGATACAACCCGCAGTCCATAGTTCCGTGTTTCTGGGAGGAAACTAACGTTCCTACTTTGGAGAATACCCTTGCGCAGATCAAGGAGGCCCATAACACAGCCATTCAGAGCCTCTCTAAGGCTAGCAGTCATTACAAAGAGCAAACGGACAAACACCGAAGTCAAGTTCCTGCCTGGGACAGAGGGTCCAAGGTCATGCTGTCCACCAAGTTCCTTCCTCGATGGGTTCGGCCTTCTAAGCTGTCACCGCGCTACATCGGACCCTTTGAGATAACTTCAAAGGTTAATCCGGTGGCTTTCCGCCTCAAGTTGCCAAAGGTACTCAGGCGGATTCATCCCGTGTTTCACTCATCACTCTTACGCCCCTTTGTGCCAGATACCCGGAAACAAGCATCCCCCAAACTGGGTACTTTGCCAGTTCCAGCTTCCGAGGAATATGAAGTTTCCCGGATACGGGACTCCCGTTATCATCGGGGACGTCTTGAGTATCTCGTTCATTGGAAAGGATATCCTTCCTCAGAAGACACCTGGGAACCACAGTTCCATATTCACTCTCCTCAACTGTTACACAGGTTCCACCGACTACATCCGGAAAGGCCGGGTGGGAGATGCCTTCGGAGGGGGCATACTGTCACGGCCGCCAGCGACTGGCGTTTGTGGCGAAGGTGGACGAGAGGACGCCATTAAAATGTTCCATTACGTTCCTCCTCGTCTATCAGACGCGGTCTAGTTGTTTTCAAGATGGCCGCCGCCGTTTGTACATATACCACTCGGCTGCCGGCGGTTCGGCGCGTTGCAACTGTGTTTACTCATCGCCCTGTTGCTTGCGCTAGTTTTCCCTTCGGATAGTCTACTTGCTATTTTTCCTGAATGTTTTCTCCACCTCCCGTTCCTTACGGGCCCCCCCTTCCTCTGTATCCTGTTTGCCTTCTCCTGTGTGTCTGTTCTCGTGCTGAATCTCTGCTGAGTATTTCTTTGCTCTAGAGACACTGCCCTCGGTTTACTCCGTTCACTCTTGTCCTCCACCCTGAGGGGTGCCTACCTGAAATCTACCATCTCCTATTCCCTCGATCAGCGGTATCGCCAACCTTACCTATCATCTGGGTCTTCGGCAAAGGATCATTCAACCTACGACTGCGCTGACTGCGCCCACAATCTTCACGTCTATATTGGATCCAGGGGTTTTTTGCCGTTCCAGTGGCTTTTTCCCCTCTGGCTGTCGCGGAGGGGAGTCACCGTGGGGTTCCTTTGTCTGAGAGTCACGGTGGCTTCTTTCCGAGGTAGACCATATCTTCTAAAAAAGAAGAAGCCGTACACAGGACGTACCCGCCGGAAGAAACTGGACTATTCAGGTGAGGAGGAAGAGACAGGGGAGGGTTACAAATCGAGTGAAGACGAAGATATAGCTGATCACCTAGTTAAACCCGTAGCCAATATTGCCAGTACTGATAATGATACCGAAGAAATCATATACTTTGTTATTTTAGAGATAAGGAAGGTCCCCCCTGAGGGGGAACATTGTATTATCCACATCCAATGCCCTGATATCAGACACCTGTTTGATGGAGACAAGACATAATTGCATGTTCGCTTGGCGAAAAGTTGCTGTAATGTTGACTCATCATGTGAGGCCAAGAACGAAATAAATCCAATACTATTTACATGCCACAAAATTGAATACCTAGCGCTAGGAGGGACTTTGATGCAAATAGACTCAAGAGCTTTACGCACCAGGAAGTACTTACCCACTGGTTCCCCCTTTACTAACACAGCCCAGCAGAAATGGCTGACCTGAAGTCGTTAATAGTTCTATAGACCTTACACTCCTTAAACCACCCAACCAAGAAATTCACAACTTCTACTGTACGGGCAGAAATGGGATTGAGGTGCCGATCCATGCACCAGCCCACCCACCATCTCCCTGCTGAGGATTCTGCCCAAGAGTCCTTCATAAAACAGAGAGAGCCCTTGGAAGCATGAGTAAGAGCTGAAATCTTCCAGTCCATAAGGGAGAGGTGGCCCTGAAGGAGACCGGCTCATGAGGGAGACATGTTGGGTCCGTTATTAACAGAGTGTAAAGGGGGGAAGAAGCAGAGGAACCTCGACCACCAGCTCCAAGAGGGCTGGAAACCACATCTGAGAGGACGGCACCATTGCAGCTTGCCTGCGCACTTGTACCAGGACCCTCGCTATCATGGCAAATGGGGAAAAGGCATAAAACAGGGGACCCGACCAATCTGTAGGAGAAGGGTTTCCCAGAGGAGGTGAATTCCCTCCATTTGAAATGTTGATAAACCACAAAAGAATTGAGGGCTCGCACGTTTATGACCGGCGAAACCCCTCCTCGGGTTTCGGAACTAGGAAAATTGTGCTTAGGAACTGAGAGGCCTTGAAGGTGGCTGGAACCACTGCACCCTTGAAAATGAGACCTCAGACCTCTGCAGCTACCAATTCTTGCTTGCCCTACACGAGGGGAAGAGGGGATGCAATCTGGCAAGGAAGGGAATAAAACTTTATTTGAAAACCACCCAAGGATCTGAAATGAGCACCTCCAACTGAGGAGAAAACTTGGCCAACCTGCCCCCTAAACCTTTGCTGGAAGAAACATTTTAAAACATTTAGCATTTCAAAAAATCTTAAGGGCGAAACCTTCTTGACGTTATTTTGGGCCTTGTCTAAGGCTGTGAATGTGTGCACATAAGCAGACAGGTCCTTTATGAACCGTTCCCTGAACAGATTACCTTGGGCTTTGGGGCCTGCCTCCCCCTCTGCCATATCCACTCATTTGGAATCGAGGCGCAACAGGGAAGACTTGCGCCGCTCCCTGGAAATTGTTGTGTTGGTATTGCCGAGCAGGCAGACTGCCATCTGCACCCAGCCCCGGAGGGCCTAAACATCTACGGGAGAGTTAAATATCGCAGATTCCTCTGCCAACCCATAAGACTGCATCACAGGCCTTTTTTGAGATAGGAATGAGACCATTGACTGGTTGATATCAGGGGTAAGGGCCATCTTGTCTTGGATGACTGCCCGAGGACACTCCAAAGAGAGCTTGTTGCTATCTTCCTTGGACAAGGGTTGTTGAACCCAATGATTCAAAAAGGCATAGACCGCACCAGACAGGTGCCACTCAGCTGATCTGAGATGCTGAAAGAGGCAAGGTTTGAAGAAAGGCACCCCACTGATGTCTAACAACGGACCCGGAGACACCTGCGATAAATCTACAGCACCCCCTTTCTCTTTACGTCTTCTGGGAGGGGAATCTGAATCCTCTTAACTACCCTTTGAAGACATGGGAACAGAAGGGGTGCTAATAAGTGGCCCTGAGAGACTCGGCCAGGCGGGTCTGGACTGTGACTGAGAGGGACCTTCCTGAGCCAATTTACGCTTTAGTCCCCTACCAGGGGAATGACCCTGACCTGGAGAACTAGACACAGGACTGATTTGTCCTCCCAAATGTTTGTACCTAGCAGAGCATTTTCTAGGTACATGCACAGGTCTGGAAGGACTTGCCTCAGAATGAGGGTGAAAGTCAGAGATTTTATTCACTATCAAAAGCTGACACCAGAGTGAAATTAAGACTGAGCTGGCCTTACCAGGATTTGAACCTGCTACCTGCAGATCAAGCACACATCACAGCCGCAAGTGCTCAACCCGCTCAGCCATCTTACCGGATTCCTGAATACCAGAGTCCATAGTATCCTGAATAACCCAAGCCACTGACGATGGGCAGGAAGGGATACTTCCCCAGACCCTCTGCTAGCACCATCTTCCCCCAATCTCTCACTTGTCTTAGAAGTTCTAGCCTGGGTACTGGCATTAGTTGAAGAAAGGGTCCTCCGCCCCCTTAATAGCCACCATGGTGACTGAAAACACAAATATGGGAGGAAGTGAAAAAAGGAAAAAACAGGAAAAATCTACTTAACACAGGGGTAATGACTCTGAAAGAAACACAGTGATTTGATAAGAAATAGGCCCTTAAATGCAGCGTGTTGGCTGTAAGAACACTGAGGCACAGTAAAGGTGCTTTAATATAGAACACGCCGAGCAGGCGTTGTGTTGAGAGCTGCTTTCCCCTTCAGGGTGTGCCTAATAATAGCAGCGAGCAGGGAAGAACCACCTTGCAGTCCTGGACAGGCAAAGCCTGTCAGCCGAGCAGGCGCTACGCGGCAGGCGTTAGGAGGGTGAGGTCGCCGAAGTCAGGAGAGCTTCCCAAGATAGAGAGCTGCAGCCACACACATGCGCTGTCTCGGAGGCCCGCGCACATCGGGCCTGAGGTGGGGAGAAAAATAAATGAAGCGCCCAGAGGCGGGCACACGTGTGTGTGCGGCCGATACAACCGCAGTTAAATAAACATAGAGGTTGCACACGGAGGGACAAATAAAATATTAAATTACTTGAGGAAAAGGCGGCACCTAGGCCGGCAAGGGACACACTGTTGAACACTAGTGAAGGGACCGGGGAGTGTGAAACCAGCGTTTGCATGAAATAGAGACAAGGCCGACACCTTACAAATAACAGTAGCTACACTGATTATCAACAAAGTACACACAAAGTACACAACTGAAAGGAGTAGGTGTGGCTCAGTGGCAATGAAAGAAGATGTTGTTTTCAAGGAAAAGACTTTTATGGGGGAGGGTCCTTCCCCATTGGTTGGTGGAAGGGCACTTGTATTTGTATTTTATTGTTTATATAGCGCCTTAATCCAAGGCGCTTTACAGTTAACAACAAGAAACACATCAAACACGGAACAGTAGAAGCAAAACAGTAAACATGAATCAAACCATAAAATCGGCCTTTAGAACAATTTGCAAGTAAAGGAAAGGAGAGGAGTGGGACAGGGAAGGAAAGAGGAGAGAGTAATGAGTGAAGTGAGCAACGAAAGGGAGGAGATCACAGGAGAGACGGGAAAAGATAAAGATAAGGAGAACAGGGAGAGGGGATTAAAAGGAGGGAGGGAATGGAGAGGGGGGAAGGTATCAGCAAGGGGAGTGAAGAAGAAGTTCTTTCAATGAGGAGTGGAAGGAGGAATATGTGGGGTAGGAGCAGATAGAGAGAGGTGGGGAGTTCCAGTGTAAGGGGGCAAGGAGCTGAAAGGAGCAGAAACGAGAAGAGGCACATGGTGGTGGGGGAATAGAAAGTAAGAAGAGATCAGCAGAACGAAGGGAGCGAGAGGGGGTATAGAATGAGAGGAGGGAAGAGAGGTAAGGAGGGGCAAGGCCATGAAGAGATTTAAAGACAAGACAAAGGAAGCATGACCTATCCTCCATCTTTGTTTGGGAAGTTTTCCCTGCACTTTGTTTTGAATATTGTTTTTCAGTTTTGAAGTTAAAGCAAACTTATTTTGTGTCAAGTGTTTTCTTTTTGCTGCTGTGGTGTCAAGTATTAAGGATAGTTTGCATAATGTGAAGCCTCCTATATTGATAGATAAGAATACTTCTGAGGCTCCACAACTGCAATCATACTTTAAAAACAGTGCCATCTACGGATGTCTTTGACTTCCTAAATACTATTTTTGAACAAGGTTGTTCCTTTTTTTTCTATTTAGGAAGGTCCAAAAAGGGCCTTAACTGAAGCACTGATAGCGTGCGTACTAAACGATGAGCTCATGCCATGCTGATCTGAAATACACCCACCAGTAGTATAAATGCACTAAGCCAAGGCGCCATGCCAAAACGTTTAAAAAAGTGACTTAAAGAAAAGCAAAATGGGGGATGTATAGATTAAACTGTCTCAGTGTCAGGGCATAGGTTTATATTGAAGATGCATATTATGAGATATAAATGCCTCACCTAAACCATATATAGCTGCTTACTGCCACAAGTATCACCATAGTCTATTTTCAAATTTCATTCAGCCATTATGTTCAGACTGATTAACTTCCGGTTCATTAGAGTGTCTGACCTTCAAGCAAGTACACATTGTTTCTCACAGTCTATTTTTTTGTTTTTCTGCACATTTCGTTTTCCTAATCTTACTTCCACAGTAGAATATTACACTTTTTTAAAAGAAAGGAAAGGCGGAGTCCGTTGTGGGGAGTGGAGAGGTTAGGGAGGGGCACATCCTCTGTTACACATTATTAAACAGCCATTCGGAGAACTGGAAACCTTTCAGCACATGGCACCGCAGTTCAGCCTGCCCCTGTGTTCAACAACTTAATATTACAACAATGAAAGTACTGATATATTTAGAGATTTTATCAGCTAAATATTACAAAAACAATGCAAGCCAAATATTTAATAAAATCATGTAAGGGTGGGGCTTGGGGCTGTGTACAAGGCAGAGTGGACCAAGAAATGAGAAATGTCTATTTTATGGTGCCACCACGGCAACAGGACTGTTAACGTTGCATAGAAACCCACAGGAAATGCAACATTTCACATCCGTATAACTTTTGAAATCTATGACCGACGTTCTCGCTGTATACAGATCCACATATTGACATGTCTGTCAGTCATTGACAAAAGTGATTGCAGTCGTAGCTCTTTTTAAAAACGTATAACATTTGAACATGTATATGCAAAAAGACTTCATTGAAAAAAACGTTGTTAAAGGGGGCGATATGGTTGCAACACAAAAAAAAATCCAGAAAATAAACACTTAAGGTTAGACAAAACAACATCCAGAAAATAAACACTTAAGGTTTCAAAAGCAACCATATCTGTGCCACCACATCATGGTAACCAAGCATTGGCAAAGCAATGGTTTTTACTTTTATGCAGGCATGAAATAGGCACTCAACAGGCAGTGCTATAATGGTGCTTCTATGTCAAGACTGGAGGTGAGCATTATGCTTCAACTTCTTTTATTACTCTTCAGCAGTTTCAACAACACAATAAAGAAAAACTGAAAAGGTGTCTCTCTCATCCCTTTTCTTTTCTTTTCTTTTCTTTTCTTTTCTTTTTCAAAACTACAAATCCCACAGTCCTTGTAGTCCTTATGGTGTCAGTCCAGCCTATGATGCACTTCCTGCTCCTGGAGCCACCTCTTTTTTTGCTGCTCTTCAAGCAGATAAGGACCTTTTCACACCTATTTCGAAAGTAGAGTATATAGATAGGTTTGAGAGAATAATGCTTTTACAGCTAAGCGCGTACTGTATAATAGGCGCATTTGTAACGGCAGATCAGTGCGACTATAACGCAGCACGTCATATTTCATACGAACAGTAAGGATCATTGGGACCCGCCCGACCAAGCGGGCGAAGGCAGCGAGAGAGAGGCGAGCCCCGTGTCACACTTTTGGCACCCCGAGGGACTTCGCCTCCCTCTCAGCCGACAAGGGCTCCACAGCCCCCACCCTCGTGGAGACAGAGCCTTAATCGGAGTGACGCGGCAGCACGCCTCCAACGGAGAGGTGGAGCCAGATTCCCAGTGCGACGAACTACAGTATCACAGCAGGCAGGAAGCCGGGACCGCCGGTCATAAGCAAATACTATATTTACAATAGAACGTTGGGATTAGAGGCCGGAAAGTTGCTGGCGAGAGCATGAAGCACTCTGAGAGATCAGGAGTATCCACACGGGAAAACCAAAAGCAAAAGCATGTGCAGGAAGTACGAGACTAGAGCTAACAGCTCCAAGTACTCCACAGCCCCTCACAGGCTCCAACGCACTCGAGACACTTACAGGAGTTATATAGGTGCTGGCCACAATGAAAAAGATTTTAAAAAGACAAAAAAACTTTAAGAATATAATAATAAAATAAGAACCTAATGCACCAAGTACTAGCCATCAATACCAATGCAGGAAGGGTGTGCACAAGACACCGTAAAGGTATCAGGCACATAGCATTCAGGCGACATGTCTGAATTTGAATGGAGCGAGGAGGAGCAGCACATAGACCTCGCATCCAGCTTCAAATAAGTGCTGGGAAGCTTGTTGGTAGACACTGTGGCGCAAGGGGTGAAACCCCTACAGGAGAGGCTGTAGACCCTTGAGACTATACTAAGTCAGCCCAGAGAGAGCACCTTAAAGAAAGACAGCACACCCACGGAGCCCCCAGCAAGAGGCTCGATGGGGACCCGCAAGAGGAAATCCTCTAATGACCCCCCAGGTCGACCATATGGGGTACCTGATAAGGCCCCAGAGGCTGCTGACGCGATTGCAAAGCAAAAAGAGACATTCTTGCAGTGATCGGCTGTGCCAGGCCTCACAACCCCCTTCCCAGGGGAAGAAAATTTGGGCAAAGATGACCTGAGCTCGGAAGAAGAGCCAGTAGAAGAGGAGCAATCCTCCCAGGAGGGCGAAGAGAAGGAGGAGATAGAATGGGAAAAACCCACCGGGGGCAACAAAGCCTGCAAAAAGAAACATTTGGACGAAGAGCCAGAAGAAGTGTCGGACATGTTTGATCGAGACATTATTAGAAATCCAAGATCCTCGGATTGGCAGCCCTCGCCCAGAGTGACAAAGTACATGGCGCTCAGGCTGAGGAAAGCACTGGACAAGGAAGTGAGGCAACGCCTCAGGACAGAATGCCCCAGACTGGAACTGCCGGGTAAAGTGGCAGAGACACCGGAATTGGACCCAAAGATGCTTGCGTTCGTTTCAAAAACCAGCAAAGACCTGGGTAAGGGGATAGATAGATCCTGGTGGAGCTGCCAGGAGAAAGTCCTGGACATCTCAGGAACCCTGGCCAAGATAATGGACCTGGCCGAGAGGGCCAGAGACACCAGGGAGGAGATTGATCCCGAAGCCCTTGCAAATTGGACACAGAGAGCAGTACGCCTGCCATGCAATGTAAAGTGCGCCATTTTCTCTGAGAGGAGGAGAGGTCTCCTACTCAAGATAGATGTAAAATTGAGCGACCTGTGGGCGTGGCTTGGCAGCCATGGAATAGGCTGGGTTTCTGCTGTGCTTCGTGATCTGACGAATGATCCTGGGATGCTGGAGCTACCACACTCCAAGTTGACATCTGAAAACTACGTTATAGCTGTGGGAAAGTGGCAGGAAGAGAAGGAGTTCACCCGCACCTGAATCGGCCCAGGAGAACGTGTGTAATGATACTTTGTTGCGCGGATCGACTGCGGCAACAAAATAACAAAATGGCGGCACTGCGATAACAAAGGGTCTGGTGAAAAAGCTCTGAGCGCGCACGAAAGGAGCTGCGTGGGAGGCAGGACGCGGCCACTGCAATGATAGCAGATGCGGAGTCTGCACGGTGCTCCGCCCGACTCGGGAAGAAAAGACAGCAAAGGGAGCAGAGCTGGGCAGCGAAAGGAGAATGGCAAAGGACTTCGAGGGCATGTGGGCAGGGACTGCGGCCCTTAAGAACAAAGCGGACCCGGGCCCCACTGAGCGGAGCTCGGATGTAATGGAGGGAATGGTGTGTCCGCCGTCCACAGCAAGGCTGGACCGGACCGGGCCCCCTGCGAAGTGCGGTGAGCAGGGCCCGCACACAACAGGAGATGCAACGCCGTGAAGGCGTGTGCGGATGATCCGCGGTCCGTGGCAGGTTTAGAGTAGAGCCGGCTCCCGGCAAAGTGAAGGGAGCAGGGCTGGCATCATCGGAGGGAGCAGCACTATCGAATAGCAGACCGCAATGTGACTGAAGTGAACCCGGGCCCGTGGGCGGTCTGAGAGGGAGCTGAGTGTTCCCTGAAAAGGAATACTGCAGCGAAGGCACAGAGGCTACTGAGGCGGCTGCCGGTAAGGATACTTGCAGTATAGCAGGTTTGTGGAGACGGACGGCTTGTGCCCGCAAGCTAAATGCTGCAAGCCGGATGAACGGCGAATATAGTGCACAGCAATTTCGAGTGTGCACAAATACACGTGTGCCTGGTGGCACGTTGGAAATAACGCACTAAACTACAAAAGAGTCTTTTTGCCCTGGTGATAATGCAAGAGCTGCCGGGAACAGCAGGTGCTTACTGAAGCAGGACAAAACATGTCAGACTGGAGGAATAAAAGCGCATGGTGGTGCCTGGACATAAGCTTGCAAGCTGAAAGAAATAACACAGAGCGGGCACTGGGCACGTTGGATGCTGCCCATTACAGTAAGTCCTGATGTCGTGGTGAGGAGGGGCTGCTGCAAGCAAACAATGCGACTAAGGAAGATGCTATAAGCCTGATGCGCGACAGCAAGTGACAATAATGAATATCTGGCCCGCAAGTATGCCTGCTGGTCGGCCAAGCAAACACCGAAGATTGTATCATACAAGCGGAAGCGCATCAAGGAACATAGTACCGAGACTGCTCGCAGAGTGGCAGAGATGTGCGAGGAGTTGTTGACGAGCTTGAACATTGGGGCAGGCTCAGAAGCCTGTGAGGACACCGCAAGGCTCGACGCCTGGCTAGGCGCATGCAAACTTTGGTGAGTTGGAAGACAGGGGTCTAGGGACGAAACGCCCGCCAGAGAAACAGTGCAGCAAGTCGGTTTGCACAGGGGGAGTAGAAGAATTGGTCTGATCATACTTAGAAAGACAAGTGGCCATAACTGAGACACGATAGACTGTGGCCAGACTAAAACTCTAACTGGCTCTCAAGAAACGCGCTATAGAGGCTAACGAAGCAACGTGGGAGGACACAGCCCCACTCAAAACGCAGCATCCGAGCTGCCGCATAGCGTAGCTGGTTGGGACGGATACACCGGTACCTGAACGGACTGGGGACTTTAAAGTCACATTGCAGAATTGAGGCCGGATACGCAAAGAAGGCCGCAAGATGTCAGTGAAAGGGCTGAGGACCAAAAGCAAACAACCAACGATGGAGATCTTTGCGAAAACACAGCGAACCCCTTTGACCCCGACACAAACCACGGGGGCGGCTTCCGCGGACGGAGCCCCGGAAGGAGCAAACCATCAGGTCATAGCGGCCATAACAGAACTGAGCACTAAATCGGGCACAGCAATGGCAGACCTACGTACGGCCCTTGAGAATAAAATTGACGCAGTAGGAATCAAAGTCACCCTGCTGAGACAAGATGTTAGAGCGCTGGCGGAAAGAACAAGTGGCCTAGAAAGCGCAGTGAAGACTAACATGGAGGTTAGCACGAATAACGCTAAAGAAGTCCATGTACTTAAACAACAGGTGGCTAATCTTTAAAAATCGAGTGGAGGAGGCGGAAGGACGGGCGAGACGGAACAACATCTGAGTGGTCGGCCTGCCGGAGGGAGAAGAAGGCCAAGATCCCATAAACTATGTGGAAAACATGATCCTGCAAGAGATAGAGGCGGACAAGCTCTCACAGGGGTTTGCGGTGGAACGTGCACATCGGGCTCTGAGGAAACTGCATCCTGGGGCCCCACCACGGCCGAAAATTGCGAACATTTTGAACTATAGAGAAAGGGAGAAGATCCTGGAGTACTTTTGCAAAGGTGGAACAATAGAAAGGGCTTCCACTAACATCATTGCATACCCTGAGTATACTATGCTGGTGCAGAGACAGAGGTACAGTTATGTGGCGATTAAAAGAAGATTGCGTGCAGCTTACATCAGGTACATGCTGTTGTACCCGGAGAGGCTGAAGGTCTTGCATAAAGGCAGAGCGCTCTTTTTTGACACCCCAGAGGAAGTGATGTCTTGGCTGGACTTGCGGGGCTGCCAGGAACAGAATGAGAAGCAAGACCGCCAAGAGCACGATAAGTGATGAGAAAACATCAGGTCCAGTGTGGGGATAAGCGGGAGAGGGAAGTCCTAGTACTAATCTTGGGAACATTTGCTTGACAATAAGTAGCTTTTGGACTTCGCTGCCGTATTGGACTGGAATATAGTATACTAATTGCATAAGTGAGCTGGGTAGCATTATGCGTAGCAAATTTAGGACAACCAGGAGCAACAGAATAGAGACCTATCTTCACCCCCCAAAGGTTAGTAGCAAGGCGGCCACTAGGGTGCCTTTACCCTGCTGAGCCGGGAGCACAGGCTTTTGCCGGACCGGGCTAGATGCGGGGGTGCCTGAGATCTAGGGATGGAGCTGGGCAATTGTTGGGGTGGAAGTTGGGGAAGGGAAGGGTGGTGGGAGGGAGAAAGGGAGGGATGTTTGGGGTGTTTGTAGTTAAGGGAAGTTTGAACTGGGGAACAAGCCGATATAGACAAGAACGGGAAGGGAAACTGGTCTGCACTGAAGGGGTTGAGGGGGGAATTCTAACAAGCCATGAGGGACCTTAAAATAATTACATGGAATGTCTGGGGCCTCAATAGTTATCTAAAAAGAAACAAGGTTATGCTGTACCTGCGCAGACAAAAGATAGATATTGCATTGCTGCAGGAGACTCACCTGACACGGGAGAAGCTGTGAACAGTGGTGAAGAAATGGAAAGGGGTTGTGGCGGGCTCGACATATTCTGCCTATGCTAGAGGAGTACTCATCTGGGTGGCGCCACATGTCCCATTTCACTTGTTGCAGGAACTTGTTGAAGCAGATGGGAGAATGGTTATGCTGAGAGGACTGGTGGAGAACAGGGAGTTATGCATTGTGAACACCTATGCCCCCAATCAGAATACTGCAACATATTTCAGAACCCTGAATACTAATCTTAGCATGTGTATGGGGAGCGCGGTGATCTGGGGTGGGGATTTTAACTGTGTACTAAACCCTAGGGTGGACAGATCAGATCAGAAGTTTGATAGACCTGCCCCGGCGGCCAAAGCGCTGCAGACAACACTAGACGACTTTGGTCTGGCAGATGTGTGGAGAGTGAAACACCCCCAAGAGAGACAGTACTCGCACTACTCTGCCCTGCAACAGTTACATACGAGGCTGGACTACGTCTTTGCCACGTCGGAAATAATGATTGAGACGGTGCAGGCAGAATATAAGGTGAGGGTCTTGTCAGACCATTCGCCCTTGGTTATTGGCTGGCAATACTGCCCCCCAAGAGCGCGAATCCCGACATGGCGTCTCCGGGCAGAGGCGCTTAAAGACCCCCTGTTTAGGGAAGATATAAGGGAGGAGATTATAAACTACTTTGAGGTGAATACGGGTAGCGTGGACTCAGCGAGCACGCTATGGGAAGCCTTTAAAGTGGTGATGCGGGGCATTGCCATAGCAAAATCTAAAAGCCTGCAAGGAGGAATCCTGGCCGATTTACAGGAAGCAGAAAGGGAATTGGAAAAGAGCTGGAAGGGAGGGATGACACTGATGGAGACACGGAGTTGATACTTAAACTGCAACAGACATGTGCGGAACAATGGGATAGACTGTGTAATCTTAATTACAAAAAATATGTAGAGAGACAGCATGTGGGAGGAGATAAAACAGGAAGGCTCTTGGCAAGGTTATATGAAAGTGAGATCCCCAGACCCACCATTAGGACGATAACAAGAGAAAATGGCAGTGTAGCTGACACCCAAGAGGGAGTGAATCAGGAGTTTGCAAATTACTACAGGGAACTATACAGGGATGGGGAGGGAAGCAGTCATGTAGAAAGAACAGATACACTAGAAGATATAGGTCTGCCTAAAGTAAGTGCCGAAGAAAGGGAGCAGCTGGACGCACCGATTACCTTGGAGGAGTTAGAAGAAGTGGTGAGACAGCTACCTACTTGTTAAACCCCGGGGGCGGACGGGTTTCCAAGTGAGTTTTATAATGTGTATAAAGCAGAAGTGCTCCCCCCGATGCTGGACATGCTAAATGAAGCGTTTGAGACAGGATGGCTGCCAGAATCACTTAGAGAAGCGATCATAATACCGCTTCCCAAACCTCAAAAGCCTGGACATAGCTGTGGCTCCTATAGACCATTGTCAATGCTGAACCAGAACAGCAAGATATTGACGGCTGTCTTGGCAAGCAGACTGCGAAGAGTCAATGGCAAACTAATACACCCCGACCAGACGGGCTATGTCCCGAACAGGAACATAACTCATAATCATAGACAGCTCCATCGGGTGGTTGAATGGGGGAGTAAGAATGAGGGTGAAATGGCAATAGTGTCCCTAGACGCTGTGAAGGCATTTGATTCTGTCAAGTGGCCATGGCTGCTGGCAGCCTTGGCGGGCTATGGTATGGGGCCTGGATACATAAGATGGGCAAAGATGCTATACAGTGATCCGCTGGCTAGAGTCAAAACAGGTGCAGTGATCTCCGAGAGATGGCATTTAGGTAGAGGTACCAGACAGGGCTGCCCATGGTCCCCTATGCTATACATATTTTCTCTAGAACCTTTAGCGATATACCTCAGACAACAGTATGATCCTATAGGCATCGAGGTGGGAGGGGAGTGACACTTGATCTCCTTGTATGCGGATGATTTGCTGCTGTACCTGAGGTACCCGGAGGAGAATCTCCAGTACATCCTGGAAGTTATGGAGAGGTACGCGGGGCTGTCTGGCATAGCGGTGAATCCTCAGAAGTCCACTATTTTTCCGCTAGGTAGTTATAAGGGGATCCCTGTCGGACGGCTGCCGGTGCTGCAAGCTCCGTGGGTTGTTGGTACTTTTCGGTACCTGGGGATAGATTTGTACCACACGGTAGAAAAAGAACATAAGCACAATACCGAGGTAGCGATAGTGAAAATTGAAAAGAGTATGAAATTTTGGGTGAAGTTGCCTCTAGCAATGATGGGGCGAGGAGCGATGCTCAAGATGGTGGTCTTACCCAGGCTCCTACATTATTTTGGGACCATTCCGTATCTAATACCTAAGAAGTTCTTCGCCAGACTGAATAGCATGTGCAGGGATTTCTTGTGGCAGGGCACCAGGAATAGGGTGGCACTATGGAAGTTGCAGAACTTTTATGAAAAAGGAGGAATAAAACTGCCTAACTATGAGGTCTATTATGTAGCAGCCCAACTGCAATATGTCGCTAAGTAGCTCTCAGACGAAGCAAGCCCGGAATCCAGGTTGTTTAGAGCAGATTGCGCCCCATTTTATTTAAAAGAGATGATTTGGCTGCCCAAGACAGAAATGAAAGCGCGCCCTAAAATGATATTGCTTGGGTGGAGGATGTGGCACTGAGCATGCCAGATGATGGAAAACCCAGTCCCATGCTCCCCGCAGATACCCCTGGTTACGCTGGCTGGGGTAGATGAGCAGCTACGGATGACAATCAGGAACCACTGGGAATCGGTGGAGTTGGTGACTATGGGAGATGTCTGGCGGGGGGGATTATCATAAACTTTGAAGAGCTAGGAGAGGAAGTGGGGTTACACGTGGGTCAATATATTACATATCATAGAATAGCGCAGAAGATTAAGAAAACTTGGCCTGAAACAGTATTGGAAGAAGAGCCGGATGTCATCATAGACACGATATATGATATAGCGGAGGGAGGGCATGAGATTTCTAGATTGTACGAAATGATGATGTCTAAGGTTGGGAAAGAACTAACGCAACTGAGACTGGACTGGGAAGCAGAGGTGGGAGCCCCGATAGAGGATGGGATGTGGGAACGTGCCCTGGGGTACCATAAAAAGGTGTCTAGAAATGCCAGATTTAAACAGATACAATTGTATATTACGCACAGGGCGTACATGACACCCCTGAGGATATTGAGGTTTCAAAATGCTGTCAGACAAGCATGTCCCAAATGCGACGAAAAACAGGCTGATATGGTACATATGTTCTGGTCCTGCCCGGTGATTGAGCGCTTCTGGAGCGAAGTAGCTGGGAAACTAGCGGAAAAGGGGGTCACTATAGTTATAGATTCAGCCTGGGCCTGCTTACTGGGAGGGTTCCCCAGATCGCAGAAACTTAAGCATGTCAATAAACTGAAGGATTTAGCATATGTGCTTGCAAAAAGGAGAATTGCCATGGGATGGAAGGCTTGTCATAGGCCACGAGTTGAGATTTGGTGGAAGGATCTGCAGAAATGGGCGGAAGCGGAGACCATGGTATGGCAGGAGGCAAGTAACATAGGGGGAGAGGAGGAGGTGGGAACCCTGATGGCATGGAAATTGTTGGTAGCTGAACTGTTTGGAACAATACAAGATTTGACAGAATCTATTGAAAATGGAACCCCACCATGCGGTGCAGATGCAAAGTGAGCAAAACAAATAGGCTCGGAAGGGAGGGTGGGATAAGGGGAGCAGCGACTAAAATGGTGTAATGAACAATGTTGAAACAGTACTATTGATATTTGCACTGCAAGTTTGGTTTGTATTGGTTTTGTTTGTTTGAATCTGCAATAAAACTTTTTAAAAATAAACAAAAAAATTTAAAAAAATTGAGCGACCTAGTGTCCTATGAGGCTGGGGAAGCAGCCCAAGGGCTTCTCTTTGGAGAGACTTTCGGCAAGGAGATGAGCAGATTCGTGGGCACGTATACATCTCTGCAAAAAGCCCAAGCATCGATATGCAAGATCTTCCCGGGCAGAGGTTTTGCTGGGACCGGCCATTACAGGGGTCAAGCAGCCAGTCGTTTCCAGGGAGGAAGAAGGCCCCAGAACTCCCAGGCTCAGTACTGGGAATCCAAGTACCAGGACTCATTCTTCCTGTCGAGAGGGAAATTCTCGAGGGGATGCAGAGGCACAGGAGCATGCTGAGGCCATTGCTTCACCCCAGGTGAGAGAAACAGACTATCCTCCAGTAGAGGGGAGAACACAGCTTTTTTGGGAAAATTGGCACAAGCTTTCCAGCGATGCATGGGTCTTGCAAACAGCCAGAGGGCTGCAGATAGAGTTCATTCAGGAGCCGTTCCAAGAGGGCTGGCTACGAGAGATAAAACTAGTGTGAGCAGAGGGAGAGAGCCTGCACCGAGAGCTCTGACAGCTAGAGCTGAAAGGTGCCATAGAGAGGTGCAGCTAGACCCCGAGGTTCGTGAGCTCTATGTTTCTGGTGCACAGAAAAGAGAAGGTGCGACCAGTCATAAATCTGAAGGAGCTGAATGGCTGGGTTGGATATCACCATTTCAAGATGTCAGGTTTACATCAGCTGAGAGACACATTGAGCGAAAGAGACTGGCTAACAAGGATAGACCTGAAAGACGCTTACCTTACAGTGCCTGTGCAGGCGGAGTTCAGGACCTTCCTAGTATTTCGCTGGGGCGGCCAGCTATGGCGCTTATGTACAATGCCCTTCGGGCTAGCCTTGGCACCCTGGTCTTTCAGCAAGCTGATGAAGCCAGTAGCAGCAGCAATCCGGGACAAGGGTATCCGGATGATCATATACATGGACGACCTACTGCTCCTAGCAGAGGATCGTCAAACACTAGTGTACCAGACCACATGGGTACAGAATCTACTGTCCTCGCTGGGATTTCTAGTAAACAGGGAGAAGTCAGAGACCACACTAGCACAGAGGATAGACTTCCTGGGTTTTGTGTTAGACACCAGAAAAGCGACCTTAGAGTTGCCGGCCCGGAAGATCATGGATATCAAGAGAGAGATCAGGAGATGCCTGAGCAAGCATTAGATATCGATCAGGGGACTAGCGAGGATAGTGGGGATGCTAGCAGCATCAATTCAAGCTATATTCCCAGGGGCCCTTCAATATCGAGCCCTTCAGACACCTACACCAAAGTTTGAGATATCATCAGAGGATACTTCTGTACCAAGATTCTATCACAGAACTAGAGTGGTGGTTGAAGAATATAGACACCTGGAATGGGTGGCGCATATTCGGGGACTGACCAGACCTAGTAATAGAATCAGATGCAAGCCGAGTGGGCGGGGGTGCGAGATGCGGGTCCTTGAAGATCAGAGGGAAGTTGAATGAGGAAGAGCTTCATTTTCACATAAACTGGTGGCAGGCTCCTTCACCATCAAGGCGTTTACAAAAGGGAAAGTGAGTTAATGCGTCCTCCTCAAAATGGACAACATATCGGCAGTCAAGTATATAAACCACTTAGGAGGAATGAGATCCAAGTTGCTGTCGGAGCTGGCAAAAGACTTCTGGCACTTCTGCCTTCAGTCAGGAACGTCAGTGACGGCGGAGTACCTGCCGGGAGAGCTCAATGTAGTAGCCGACTGGAACTCTCGATATCTGACAGATTCCAGCGACTTGAAACTAGACTCAGAGGCATCCCGACTGCTGAACGAGCAGTGGGGACCAGTACACACTGACTTATTTGCGTCTCTCCTCAATGCACAGATGAGCAGCTTCTTCAGCTGGCACAGACGCTTTCCTCCACTCGTGGGCAGGGGGAGATTATGCATTATGCATTTCCTCCCTTCGTGATGTTGAGCAGAGCGCTGATGAAGTGCCGGCGAGAGAAGGCAGAGCTGATAGCTGCGATATGGAAATCTTAGGTATGGTTTACGACATTGATGGAAATGACAGCAGGCATTCCGAAAGTGCTCCCAGAAGGAGAGCATCTGCTCACTGACCCAGCTGGGTTGTTTCACCCACTGAGAGTGAGGGGGACTCTCCCGCTGATGGCATGCAGGATATCAGGAGACGTTGGACGCTGCCAGGCATTTCGGCACAAGCTGCTGAACTTATAGCTGACTCGTGGGCTCCTTCCACTAGAAGGAGCTACGACACGACTTGGGCCAAGTGGTCGAGCTGGTGCAGAGGGAGACATTTTCATCCCATTTCAGCGCATACATTTTCTAGTGTATCTTTTACAAGATGGGAAAGCCTACAGGACGATTGCAGTCCACAGGTCAGCCGTATCAGCTGGACACCTGCCAGTCGAAGGCACGCCAGCCGGAGAACAACCAGCGGTGACCAGGCTCATAAAAAGAGCCCGATACATAGAACCCCGGAGCCGAGCTACAGGCAGTTGTAGGACGTTACAGTAGTGCTACGGTGAATAGATAGTTGGCGTTCGGACAAGTACCTGTCACTGAAGCAGTTATCAGGCAAACTAGCTATTCTTCTATGTCTGGTGTCCTGGAAGCGAGTAGCAGATGTTAAAGCACTAGAAATACACAGAAAGTCCTTTGGTCCAGAAGGAGTGAACTTCTCAATAGTAAGGAGGACGAAAACAGGGTCTACCTCAGTACATTATTCCTATTTCCAAAATAACTCTAAATGGTGTGTAGCATTATGCATAAAAGAATATGAGAACAGAACGGCTCAAACACAGTGAGAGGAACTATGGCGTCCAAAGCATTTACAGAAGGAGTATCTCTGCACTATATCATGCAAGCAGCTGATTGGACTAGGGATTGTACTTTTAAAAAGTTCTATATTTAGCCTATTGAAGGAGTAGCAACAGCTGTTTTAGGGAGGCTTTAAACAAGCATAATGCTCGCCTCCAGTCTTGACATAGAATGAAGATTACCCCTGCTAATTGCGCAGGGACTCTTGATTCTATTAAAGGCTAGGAGGTGAGCATTCATTTCCCACCCATATTGTACTGTGCAGACTAATGAAAGTTATATTGGTTGAGAGACAGTACACAAACTCCACCCTGATACTGTTTATTTGTATATTCCTAGGGGAGGACCAGAAGAATAATTGAGCGCGAACAGGCATATACAGCAAGGCCTGGAAGGAACAAAACGCTACACACGCCAATCAAAAGAGCGGACCGTGTATCAGTTGTTATATTTCACCCCGTTGGATGGACATAGTTGTGCAAGTTAAAGGATGTAGTTCAGGGCATCAAAGAAGAGGAGGAGTCCAGGAGCAGGAAGTGCATCGTAGCCTGTACTGACACCATAAGGACTACAAAGGCTGTGGGATTTGTAGTTCCGGAAAGAAAAGATAAGGGATGAGAGAGACACCTTTTCAGTTTTTCTTTATTGTGTTGTTGAAACTGCTGAAGAGTAATAAAAGAAGTTGAGGCATAATGGTCGCCTCCTAGTCTTTAATAGAATCAAGACTCCCTGCGCAATTAGCAGGGGTAATCTTCATTCTTGATGATAAGATTGCAGCAGCTAAATAACTGGGCTATTACGGGGGCATATATTAGCAGCGTCTGGTAAATGACGAAATAATACAGACCAACAAGCCAAAACGGTTGGCTTTGCCATTGCTTTTTTAAATGGGACTTCAGTGCAAGGACCAGAGAAAAACAAGTGGCTGCAGGCACACTTGGTTAAGACATTTTTATTGCACCGACCACATATTCAATTAAGCCATGAATGCTCAGCAGACTGATTAGAAATAGCACTGACAGGCCAAAGATTGGTGTTATTGCTTGCTAGAGCTATAATAAACAAAATCCAGGAGGGTGTGTTTTGGGAGTTGAAGGGGGGACGGACCATTTGTAGTGGGCAAGAATGACCAGTCAATGGGTGAGCAAATAACTAAAATACACCCACAACCTGTGTGTCCCGCCTCACATGTCATCTGCCTCCCAGCTGTACTCCAATGCTGTAGACTTACAGGTGGTGCTTAAGGCCACCTAACAGTCAAAATAAAAAATGGTATACCTCAGCCTCTGTCGTCCACTGCTCATGACTCACTCTGGCTGATTCCATGGGAAAACAAGTTCTCATGCTAAATTTCACATTTATTTTTCAACGTTGGAACTCACATCACAATTAAAATTGCCCTAGCAAGTTTGGGATACACGTTTTCCGTAGCTCTTTCTTGTTGCTCATGTCCTGTATGGAGTATGGGTACATGCATGTCATTTGTGCTGGTATATGTGGCATCATAGCGGTGGCCAAGTTATAGTAATTTTACAATCGCAGTGGCTGAGTTATAGTTGCTTTAGAAACCATAACTGGCAAATATTTTAGGTTTTGTTGTTTTAGCATTGCAATCATAGGCCCCTTTAACAACGTTTTTTCACTGAATTTCAAAGGGGGTTTTGAGGGAAACTTAACCTCAACTTCCATGTAATGTTGTTTTCACTGAATCTTTATGGTGCTTTAATGATGCCCTCATGAAAACTACAGTACCCTTTCGGCATTGACTGTGGCAAGGCCCGACTTACCCCTGATTTACGGTTAGTGTTCACTGGGCATCTTGCCTTACAATATGGCCATTGCCCATGCTCTGGGAACCCCCAAAGCCACCTGTAGTGAGCACCAGCCATGTCCAGCGGTCACTTTCCATGGGGCATGACCTTCAGCCATGATCGGCACCCCCAAAATCTCTCTGGCCAATGGACATGGCCTGCAGCTATGGCCAGTGGTTCATGCCCCTGAATGCATACAAAGTCATCACTGACCATGGACCTCCTTGAGCCACCCAGAAAGGGGGCACCAAACCCATCTGTTGTGGTCATTGTACATGGACCATGATCTTTGGCCAGAATCCAGGTACCACCAAGACACCCGTTGTGGGCTCAGGCCATGGTCTGTGGTTGATTTGGCTGGAGCAAGGCATTTTGCCCGTACCACCCCATACCCCCCAGTCACCCATAGGCCAAAGCCCATAGCTAGTGGTCCAGGTCCATGAAACCTCAACATAATACAACACAGTGGTCTTCAAACCTTTTTAGTCCTTGGCCCCGCTTGAGCAAAATGTGGGCAGGCCGGCCCCCTACCAAAAATGCTAAATAGACAGTAAGTACAAATGGCTATGAAATATCGCACGCCATCGCCACACCCTGCTCCCAGTATATTACCTGGATTCACCCACCTGCTCCCATCACAGTCTCTGGACTCCCTGATCCCATTCGTAGCCCAGTCTACTCCAGGCACAGTCCCAGGGCCAGTGGTGGCTGGTGAATTTTTTAAGTGGAGGGGCAGTGGAGGGGCAGAAATATATCCCGCTGATGTGCCAGAGCGACAGAACGTAGCGAGGGAGGCCGAACCAATCAACAGGAGTTCCGGGGGTTCTGCCCCGGGTACATTTTTTAAAGTAATGATTTAAAATATTGCATTTTAGAGCACACTTTAAAAAAATTGGATAAAAAGCCAACAGTTTGCAATTGGCACTTGGGGACCCAGGGGGAAGGCATGGTATTTTTTACTGGACTTCTATGATAGATGTCCAGTAAGACGATAGCATCTCTGTCCCCTGGGCACCACAGTGCCTAACACACGCACACAATCAAAGTGATTATGTGTGTATGCAAGGCGCTGGGGGGCCCAGGGGAAATGCATGGTCTGTTTTATTGGACATCTATGATAGATGTCCAATACAAGAACACCATCCCTTTCCCCTGGGCTCCACAGCCCCTTAGAAGGAGAGCTGATTTTGGCTGGTGGGGAGGGGTCCTGTGCAACAAAGACATTTTTCAAATGCCTTTGTTGTACAACCCTCCTCCCCCCAAATCGCCAAAATCAGCTCCACGGACCAACACATCCCATCATCATACACTCACTCATATCACAAGCATACATGCATCCATACACATATTTAAATAAAAAAGGCATGTTCATAAACTTACCTTCTGTCTTGGTCCTGAAGTTTACTCCCCAGCGCTTTAGCTCCTGCATCATCAACAGGAATCGGGAAGCAAGAGCATTCAGGGGCCTAAGCGTGGGTACTGAAATGCCCCGCTCCAGCCTGCTCTGTCTGTATGTGCAAGGAGGTGCAGGAGCACATACAGACATGTAGACATGCAGTTCCCCAGCCAGCATTTCCCATAAGCTATACAAGGCTGGGCACGCAAAACGCCCCCAGCCTTGCATAGCTCATTGAGTATGTGCGGCTGGGGAACTGAACTGTCAAAGGGAGACAGTGTTTCCCTTTGACAGTTCAGCCAGCCCAGGAGCCCTGCCTCAGCTGGAAAAAGCAGCTGAAGGAGTGCTCAGTCTTTCACTGGACTGGCTCCTCCATAATGGGTGAGGGGGCTGCTGGATCAACGCCCCCTCTGCCATTATGGATGAGATGCCCCTGTCCCACTCCTCCCTCCCCCACTCCCTGCATAGTTCCTGGGATCCCCCTACCGCACACCCTGCATAGTCCCATGGCCCCCCACCCGATCCACAAACAACCGCAGTGCTCCCCCCCACCTGCTCCAAAAATAACCCCAGGCCGCCCCACCCGCTTCAAAAACAACCCCAGGCTCTCCCATCTGCTCCAAAAAGAATCCAAAAGACCCCCCACCCTTTCCACATACAACACCAGCGTGCCCTCACCCGCTCCAAAAACAATCCCAGAGCCCCTCCCCTTACCTTGTATAATCCCGGTCCCAGTGTGTTCTTGCGACAGGATTCAAACTCTGGAAGAGCGCTCTCTGGAAAGGGATAGAGAGCGTGCTTCCAGCTTGTCTATTTCTTGGGTCAGTCACTCCCACTGACCCTAAGCCTGCCTTGTCAAACTGAGCATGTGCGGCGGGGCCCATGGTAGGATGGGATATGCTCAAACGACCATGTCCCATCCCACGCTGGCTTTTTAATTCCTCCCTTTTTCTTTTTTCTTTTTTTGTCATTTCTGGCTGGGGTCCAGCACCCTCCTGCCCCCTCCCCCGAACCCCCTGGGAATCAGACCCCCCAGTTTGAAGGTTTGAAGACCACACCACTAATGTAACATGAGCTAACCAGCTACCATAAAAGGACACTAACGTCATATCCCCCCTCCCCCCGAGCCCCCAAAAAGGAATGAATGAGTACAGACAGTAGCAATCAGGTGGATTCTAGTTAACAGGCATTTAGCTTTGGGAAAATAACACTTTGATTCCATCAGTGCAAGACATTACAGCCATGTTTCTACAGCTTAAAACACAACATGGCATAACATAACATAGCATAACACAGTGTAGCATGCCAACCCTCTCTATATCTCTCATGCATGACCATTGCCTTAGGAAAGCAGGTAAAATGGCATGTACATTTTCTGAGGCTGTGTAGAAATTAGCATGATAATGTGTTGAACAGGAACAAAACTGCAATGGCACTGTTGAATTTGGTATAACAATTTTTGAAAGGCACTGTGAAACTAGTATGGTCATTTCTTTCTGTGGGCAACCTAGAAACTAGCTTTACAATGTGCTTAGCTTGTTCATTCAAAAATGGCACTGTGAAAACTCTGACAAGCATTTTCTGGGGCGGACACGATATTGACATGGCCATTTTCTGTGGGTATGCCAAAATCAAACCAACAATGTGCTTAAGTGGGAAAATGAGACAAGGCCCTGTTGAGACGGGTATGACCATTTTCTGGGGGCAATATAAAAGTGAAAGTTCCATTACTGGGGTAAGGTTGAAACTCACATAACCAAGCGTTCAGCTGTGGCAAAACAGGCACAGTACTACTGAAACTCATAACAATTTGCCACGTGCAATTTAGAAATTAGAATGGTCATTTTCGGGTGCATGTCGAAACTAGGATGGCAGTGGGCTGTGGTGAACTCATGAAGCACTTGACTCAGAAAGGAAAGGTTTACGTTTAGTGTCTTTACACATTGGACATGGCTAGGATACATTCCCATAGACGCTAAAAGTGTATCTGCAACAGAAGAGGGATTCCTTCCCTTGGATTGCTCTAAATCAACAGTGTCTGGATCTGTCTAATAAGGAAATGTCAGTGCTCTTCCTCTTGTAGGCGTACTGGTCTCCTCCAGGTTCTCTATACACAACACAGTGAAAGAGTTACAGCACCCAGACCCTCTCCTTGGCTCACATTCACAGGGACATGGCATTCAGGCAGTTCTTTGCCACAGGTCTCCTTCGCAGGGATAGCGCACCCAGCTGGCTATTAGTAATCCACACCTGGAAGTCAGTGCCTGATTATCTTCTTTCTGGAGCAAGTTTACAATGCCTCACATCACCTTAAGGAATATAAGCCCTTCCCTATCCTAAAAGGGATATGAACTAGGACGCCCTTTGCTCTCAGCGGGGATATAGTGCCCTTGCCACCATTATCAAAGGAGTCAAAACCTCTTGACACTGGTGCATCGTGTATTTTTTCCCAGGATCCTAAAGGGGTTCAACAATTTTGGGTCCTTCTCCCAGCTTGTTCTCCCAAAACCTGTCCTTTGACGCCAGCCTCCTGAAGACCCTTCCCAGGTTTCCTTTCCAGCTCTCTTGCCCAGTTGCGTTTTATGATATGATATGGCATTTTCAAGGTCCAAGACCCTTTTTGGTGCTCCTCTGTCCTTTCTGGCTTCTCCTTGCATTTTCTCTTCCCTGGCTTCCTTTCCATTGGCTCTGCTCTCTAAGGCTCTGCTCTCAATACTCCTCCAACTCCCATCACTACTTCACTCCTTTGGTTTTATGTAGCCCTCTCTAAAGGACCCTTGCTCAAGTCCATTCTCTGATTGGTCCACTGTGATGTTGGGTTGTTTGGGGCTTTCACAATGGTCTGGCCATACCCCCATCTCAATTGCCCTTCTAGCTGTGGGTCAGTGGCTAAGTAGGTATGAGAGACCTGATGACCATCTTTGTATGAGATGGAAGACCCTCTGACACAGCGCATGTTCTTGCTTCAATCTCTGGACTCCAGTTGTGGGTCTTGTCTGCTTTGTGGGTCTTCATCCCCGCAGGCCTCAGCTCTCCCTGGACACTGGATCCCCGGAGAAGTCCCGGTATGTCCACGTAGAGTTCCCAGCTTGCTGCAGTGGCCTGGCTTGTGTCCTCGCACAAGTATCTGATTAAAGTTGGTGCTGTAACTCTTTCATTCAGCTGGGATTCGCTCCAGGTTAAGTTGCCCTGCAGTTTTCAAGGGACGATGTACCACTATTGGGTGATATTATTCTTTGATCAGCTCTGAGTTTCCTGTGATGACATCATTTCTAAAGCCCACAGCTCTTTGGCGAGGTGTTGTACTTCCTTGGATCTTTATAGAGGCACTAGGGGTTGGATATTAGCCAAATAACATAGGCATAACTCTCTCTTCAGAATCAGGGACAATTCCACAAGTCAGGGCATTGCCTTGAAGATTTAGGGGTTCTTTGCAGCTCTCACCCTTCCTTTTCTGCCTCCAAGTAGCCCATGCCTCTGGCTAGAATGTCCTGGTGGGCTGGCTTTCCAATGCTGCATGCCCCCTCCAGGTCTTGGGATGACATTACAGGTTTGACCTGCTTAGCTGGGGAAAACAGTTACTGCGCTATGGAAAACTGGCATACCAATTTTCTCGAGACAACGCGAAAATAGCAAGGTCATACCGGTCCATTTTCTAGGAACAATGGAGAAACTGGAATGTTAACATGCTCAGCTGGGTAACACAGGCATGTCACTGTTGAAACTGGCAAGCACATTTTCTCAGGACAAAGTGAAAATGGCTTTCATTTTCTGAGGCCTATTTAGAAACTAGCATTACACTTTGTTTATCTACGGCAAACGTTGCATGACACTAATGTGCTGGCTTGATGATTTTCTTGGGCTAAAGTAAGGATGGGTACAGAGGATTCAATGTAGAAAATAGCACGACTATGTGCTTAACTGGGTTTCAACTAATATGGCGATTCTTGAAAGTGGTATGGTCCATTTCTGAGGACAAAATAGAAACTAGAATGACCATGTGCTTAACTAGTGCAAAAAGGCAATGCACATTTCAAACTGTCATGTGTCACAGGGTTCTCTGGGAGGCCAGTTTCAGCCCAGATGCTCAGATTAGCAAGGTTGTCAGAGCTTTCTTCAGTTTCTGCCAGTTTCACCATGCACTCCTGTTTATCTCTGCTGACCTGCAAAATTCTGTGGCAGGAGC
Organism: Ambystoma mexicanum; assembly: GCF_040938575.1. Classification (NCBI taxonomy): domain Eukaryota; kingdom Metazoa; phylum Chordata; class Amphibia; order Caudata; family Ambystomatidae; genus Ambystoma; species Ambystoma mexicanum. Next base: position 195,864,363 of record NC_090937.1, on the reverse strand, counting down.
CGCCATCAATTCCAGTTTGACTACTTATCACTATTTGCATAGGCCTCTCTGCTATTGAAATGTAACACCTCCGCAGTGTGCAGAACTCGGCGGGTCCACTGATCTTTGGCCTTAGAAAATGGGGTTCTGTCAAACCATTCTATTGCTTTTTGCACAGACTACCTGCTCAACATTGCAATGATTTCAAGATCGGTTGCTTTACTTTTAAGGGCCTATATATGGTCTTGCTCCGCCTTACTTAGCTGCTAAACTGGGAGCATTTCTTCTTAGAGGAACACTGAGCTCCTCTTGTAAGAAGTTGCTAGAGATTGCCCATACCAAATGTAACGCTGGAAGAGACAGGAGGTTCTCTGTACATGCCCCCAGACTCTGGAATGCTCTTTTGCTGAAGATTCATCAAATGCTCAATCTGATGACATTTGCAGAACATTTCAATCATTTTAACTTAATCGTGTGACAAACTGACATTAGGCACCATGCCTTTTGATCTCAAAGAGGCTCTGGGCACCACAGAGGCACACCAGCTATGCAGAATGCTACCTGGAGTGAGAAAAAAGAGATTCCCCAGAACCCTCCCTTCCGGTCCCATTTCCTCTTGTTGCTTGTTATTGAAAGTAGATGCTGATTGAAGTCTTCAGCCTGCACGTTTAACCCTTAGAGGAAGTGAACGTAACCATTAAAGCACATTTCCTCCTCAATGCTTGATGCGCCTACCGTCAGATTTAGCGATCCCGTATGCAAGTGCAGGTTGCCATTCTGTGTAGATTGAAATACTTTTAATAAAAAAGATCTGATGTGCTAGTAGAATCAATAACATTTGCAATCAATATTTTCCAACAACATGTTACAAACAATTGCTAATTTCCTAAACCTCAGATCCATCGGGTCAACAGGACTCAAGGGTTACATTCGATATACATCTGTATCCTTCTCTAAAACTAATGTGTTACAAAAATAAGGTGTCATACATCAGTCCATAATTCCGCTTAAGCCTCAAGATTTTAGATTCCCATATGCTGCACTGAGGCCTATATGGGATTCACACTTTGGTGGCCACAATGTAGCTGCTTCTTCTGGGCCTGTAGACAAAACAATCCACGACTAATCATGCATTAGGAATCAGCGCTTCTGCTGCCAATCAGTTTTATCCAAACCTTTATATCTCATCCTACCTTTTCATTATTTCAGTGAAATTATACCTAGATAAATATCTATCCATCCCTTTAACAGTTCGTCTTCAAATATTTTTTTATTCAACCAGTATCGTTCCAACAAATCGGGTTTTCTCATTTTCTATGCAATACTCTGAAAAACATAGCCTTTCCTACATTATACAGTTTATCTCCATTGCGAACTAACGCTTTGAGATTACAAATTAATGCAGATATAAAGTTACCTCAACTGGTATATCAATAGGCCTCATTGCAAGTCTGGTGGTAGCCTTGCCGGTAAAACCAGCAGGCTGCCGTCAAACTTGCAATTTTGTCCGGCGCCCGCAAATGGGCAATTACCGGGTCATTACAACCCTGCTAGACCCGGTAATTGCCCATTTGCAGACGCCGGAACAAATATGCTCCCCATTGCCATTCTGCCCCATAGGGCTCAATGGGAATGGGGAGGTCAGATGCACCGGCACCGTTTGTAACATGCATCCAGCATGCTGTGCTCGCGGGTGCCTTGCTGCCCGCCAGGTCCGACCTGGCGGGCAGAAAGTCACCCGCCAGCACAACTCGTAGTTTGCTGGTCCGGGAACTACAGTACCGGCAAGCTTACCGGTACCGTAGTTCATGGACCAGCAAACTTATAATGAGGCCCATAGTTAAAAATATGCTCTTAAAATATGTTTCCAGGTCACCATTTAAATTCTAAAATTCTTCAATTTGTAGTAGGACTTTTTCTGACAAAGACATCGGACTCGTCTGCAGATCAACAGAAAATGTATGGGCATTATACAATGCAACGGCCAAAGAGCACAGCTCCTCGCTAACCCTTCATGTTCTCAACACACCCACCGAATTCCTCATCGACACAGGGCCCACTGTGAACATTATGAGTGAACAGATCTACAATCAACTTCCACAGCCCCCAAAACTGAAACCATCAAAGTTAGAGATCTACCCATATGGGTCTGACACCCCACTCCCCTGCAAGGGCGTGTTCACCACTGTGTGCGCACACAAATCACACACAGCCTTCATACAATTGCATGTCCTGTGCACGGCAGCCAACAGATTTTGTTATGTTATGTTATGTTATAACACTTGTATAGCGCCAAAGCCCTAAGGCATCCAGGATGTATTTTAAGCTTTAGGACGGCGCTGGACATGGGCCTGGTGCACATCCTCTATCGCATTATGGCGCACAAGTACATATCCCCAGGTGGAGACGTGGTCAAAATGTTTCCAAACCCATTCAAAGGCCAGCACTATAAGGGAATCCCTATCAACATCCAGAAACCAGTCAAAGAAGAGCTCTGTCAGCTACTAGACCTCAATATCATTGAACGAGCAACTGGCTCAAAGCCATGGATCCTGCGCTCCCCACAATAGTACAGTGCATCAGGGCTGGTAGGATGAAACATGCAAAAGACATGGGCAAACACGTGGAGCAGGCCAACCAAGATGATGTGCAGAGCCTGTGTCTTGTCCAGGAGGAGCTCACTGTCACGGAAGACCACATTCTCCTCAAAGGATGCAAAATTGTGCAACCCAGGTCACTCTGCCAGAGGGTCAATGACCCATCCCATGAGGTTCATCGGGGTATTGCATCTACAAAGATACTGCTCCATCAGAAGGTCTGGTTCCCTCAACTAGACAGCAGAGTAGAAGACTCACTGCAGAAAGGCACCATCTGCAAGGTGGTGCAAGGTGGTTGCCCCTCCACCCAAGCCTCACCCATTGCAAATGTCATGCCTGCCAGATGGCGTGTGGGGAGAGCTGGTAATTTACTTTTTCGGCCCATGAGAGATGGCTCCTATGTATTATTTGACGAATATTCCAGATTCCCAGAGGTTCAAATCATACCCTTCATGGCCGCTACGGCAGTCATCCCGGCACTGGACAAGATTCTCATGGCCTATGGCATCCCAAAGACCATTAAGTCGGACACCAGTCCACTGTTCACGAGCCATGATTTCTCGAACTTCACAAATTATATGGGATTAAAACATTGCGAAATACCACCCCTGTGGCCTCAAGCTAATGGCATGGCCAAGCGATTCATGGCCAGTATTAAGAGGACACTAAAGATAGTGCACATCACGGGCAAGCCATTCGAACAAGTACTATATCAGTTTCAAAGAGGATACTAGCATACCCCACATTGCTCCACAGGGGAGTTTCCAGCCAACCTCATTTTTGGCCATCAAGTAAGAACACGGCTCCCTCAAAACCTGACGGAAGTAGAGGAGCGCAACAACAATGCTGACATGAAGACACAGGATGCAGCTGCCAAACAAACTATGAAGGAAGTGGCTGATGCCCGCAGAGGGGCAAAAGACAGAGTGATAGACATAGGAGACCTGGTGTGGGTAAAGCAGGCGAAACAGAAGAAGGAGGACCCCACATTGGCTCTCCGGACTCACACCGTATCTCACAAAAAGGGCTCAATGGTCACAGCTAGCAATGACACTGGAGGGACCATCATGCAGAACATTTCTCATTTCATGAATGCGCGGGAGGAACCTCTCAGAGAGAGCAACAAGGAAGAGGATGCTTATGGGGACTCAGATGAGTCATACCTGGGAGCCAGCGAGGCATCAGAGGAAGATTGGGACAAAAGAGAGATGCTGTGACAATCTGCCCCAAGGGCTGATCCGGACTGCCAGACAGCCGGATGACCAGTGAGGGTCAAGATGAAGCCTTTGAGACTCATAGAAGAAATGGACTGAGCCCCTCTTTGTGTTGAAGAAGGGGAGAGGTGTCATGTTAGCATATGAGACCTGTTAGCCTCATTGTGTGGGAGGGACTTAGTTGGGGTGTGGGGTGGAGAAAGTAAGTGACGGGGTCTGAGGGGAAGTGATCAGTACATGTTAATAAATGAGCATGAACAGTTGATCCATGTCCGCCTCCTCATTTCCTGAAGGCCCGACCCGTAACACGGGTCGCGGACAGACCAGCACTTGGAGGGAGAGCGTTTGCCATGCAGGGCTGCGCGGCACTGACAGTAAGGACAGCAAAGTCTATAAAGAATGTTCACATATTAGTGGTTTTCTTTTCACTGGTATTCTCAATTGTCATGATAATTTGTAATGTATTTATTTATTTTTATAAATTTGTAAAAGTGCTCTAAAGCCATGGGCATCAAAGCGCTGGTTGCGTGGTTCAAGATGGTGATAAGAACAGTAATGTTAGGTGAGTAATGATGTCAGGTGGGTTGACTCAGACCAGGGTCAGGCCTTGAGAGAAGAGCAGTGTCTTCATTGCTCTGATCTTAGTGCAAGAGGTAGAGAGTGCCACAACTTGCTGGTGATGATGGGGAAGCTCGACGCTCCAGCTTTAGATCGTCTAAATCTTGGTGTGACAAGCTGGTGAGCAAAAGTGGACCGGGTGGGTCTTGTCGATTGCGCTTTTTTAAACTTTTCAGACACGTAGATGGGGGCCGAATTGGACAGGCATTTCTGGGTGATGGCCTGGGTTTTAAATATGATGCATTCTTGTACGGGGAGCCACTGAACATTTCTTCTCTCCCCAGATATATGCTGTCACCTTGGGATGTTTAAGGCTACTCTAAGTGCATTGTTTTGAACTAGCTGGAGTTTCTTAATGTTGCAAGCGGAGGTGCCTGCGAAAAGTGCTTTGCAGAGATCCATTCTCGAGCCGATGAGCGCTCAAGCTATGGTAAGGCAACTGTCAGTAGAGAGAAAGGGTCTGCTGGCGTTGATTGACTTTGCAGTGTGTGCAGCTGAGGAGGGGATGGCATTTACTTGCAGTGTGAGGGAGAGGGTGGCGTCTAGGTGCACGCCCAAAGTGTTCACGATGCTGGATACAGGGATGGAAATGCCATCGCTGACGAAAGTGCTGTATGCCTTGTCCAATTTGATCGGGAGTGCTTGTGTGCTGACAAGCAACATTTCTGTTTTTTGTCACTGAGACAGAGGAGACGAGCGGCCACCCATGCCTGGACAGTTTGGTATACAGTGTGCAGAGTGGCTGAGTCAATAGTATCGTTTCTAGATAGAGGTAGGGGGATTTGTGTATCATCCACATAATTGGTGTATGAGATTCTGAGGTCATCCAGGAGGTCAAATAATGGTTTTGTGAATATGTTGCAGAGGGTTGGGGAGACGTATGACTTTCATAGATCTGTCGTCCAGGAATAAGGAGATCCCAGAGATGGCCTCCGGCAAGATGTTTCCCACCGAGGCAAGGTGCTGACATAGGGTATGGTGATCCACGAGGTCAAAGGCAGCAGATAGGTCTAGCAAAGTAGAAGGGCTGGTTTGCATGCATCTTTGAGTTCACCTAGTTCGTTTTTGAGGTTTCTGTGCCATGGCCAGGGCAGAAACTAGATTGACGCAGGCGTAGGATATTGTTTGATTCCAGGATGACTGAATCTGCAGATAGGCTGCCTGGTCCAGGATTTTAAGGAGGAAGGGGCGGTGGTGATCGGGAAGTAGTTTGATTGAATGTGGGGGTCGGGTGGATTTTTGGAGTAAAGGGAGGACTCAGGCTTCCTTCAGGCTGGTTGGTACAGAGCAGGAGGAGAAGGAAGCATTAATGAGAGTGGTGATGAAGGGGGCGAGTACTTCAGTGCAGTTTTATATGACAGTGGAAGGGCATATGTCCATTTGGCACCACAAGGGTTTGAGGCCTTTCATGATCAGTGAGACCTCTGTCTCTGTAACTGGCTTAAAGTGGAATTGCTGTGTGTCCAGTGGGGTGGCGTGAGGAGGTGGGCTGAGGGGGGGGGGTAGAGTGTTGATGCTAAGCATGTTTTTTTGTTATAAGTATCTTTTTTGGAGAGTCTCAGTTTTATTTAGGAGAGCGTTTTGAATGTTTGTGTGCACCATGCATCATCCTTAGTGCAGGTAGTGGATGGCGTGATGGGGGATTCCAATTACAGCATGTTCTAGGTGATGCTTTTTGGTTGTAGTATGGCCTGTTTGTAGTCTCTAGCTAAAGTGGCAAAATGGCCTTTGTTGTTTCAGATGGAGTTTTCCTCCACTTGGTGTCAGCCTTGCACTTTTTCAGATGCAGAGAGTGGAGTTCAGAGGTAAAGCAGGCGTTGAGATGCATGGCTGCTTTCAACATGCATAGTGTGAGGGGGGCGACAGTTTTGACTGTAAGCGAAAGGGTTTTATTAAAGATGTCCACCTGGATGGCAGGGTCACAGGGTAGTGGCTGTATGGGTTTTAGACCATCCAGCAATGGTAGGATGTGATCTTTAGTTAGGTTGCGTGAGTTCCTCGCTAGCGTGGAGGTTAGAGGCGGGGCGGAGGTGGGTTTGGGGAGGAGATGGATATGAAGAATGGTAGATTGGAGGTAACAGCGATGTGCTAGCCAGTCTAAGGTACGTCCTTTAGCATGAGTAGGATTCATGATATGTTGCATGAATCCGAGGGTGGCAAGGGAGGTGGCATTGGTGTCATCCTTGTCATTAAGGCCTAGATTAATGTCACCTTGGAGTAGGATCTTAGAGGTAGGTCTGGTATTGGCGGAGAGGATGTGCATGATATCATCTTCAAAGGTAAGAGGTGGCCCAGGTGTGCAGTACACCAGGTGGACAGTTATGGTGCTGGTGTGAGGAAGAGTTTGGTGAACAGTAGCTATCCATTGGGAAGGGGGTGGGTGCTGATTTCCGTGATGGGGAGGGATACTTTGGCGATAATCGCTACGCCGCTGCGCCTATATTCAGGTCTGTCTTTACGTAGAATGGTATAACCCAGCGGTAATGCAATAGATAATGAGGGACCTGAGGCATTGTGTAGCCAAGTTTCAGGTATGGCTAGCAAGTCCAGGTTGTTCTCTGCAATTATATTTGAGATGTCTAGAGGGTGTGCAGGTATAGAACTGGCGTTGACAAAGGCTCCTTTTAGAAATGTAGTAGGGTAGATAGGTACGTTCTTGCAGATGATGGGTGGCCTGGAGCTGGAGGAGTCATGATTGGGATAGGTGGTAGAGATGATCCTGGGTTGGGAACTCCTGGTATGTGTCTAGGTGGGTTGCTTGTGTGTAGACGGGCTAGGTTATAGCTTGGTTGTGAGTTGTTGTGGACCTGGATCTGGTATGGGATCGGAGTGTTAGAGAGGCTATGTCGGGCTGTGCTGGTCTGCAAGTAGGCAGGAGTGCTTTCAGGGGCGCCTGCTCCTAGAATTGTTGAAGCGGGCAGGAGGTGGTTGGCCGGTGAGAGATCTAGGATAGTGGTCTGGGCTCATGAGGGCGCGGTGGGGCCTGTTGAGTGTGCCAGAGAGTTCCTGGATGTGTAAAATAGGTACTGATCACCGGCCAGTGTAGCTGGTACAGGGAGGGTCTGGGAAGCATTGTTCATGAGGCTGGTTGGTATTGCTGGGAGGTTTTTGCAAGTCAGAAGTTGACTTTGGTCTGTGGTTTGAAAGATGGCTTGGCAGTAAGCATGTCCGCCAGGATTGTCTCATTGTGGGGGCCAGAGGACATTCTCCAGGCGTTAAGGGTCTTCCTTGTGCGAGGTTGCAAGCATAGATTTCTATCTGTCAGAAGCAGCTGTCTGGACGTTTGGGAATGTAGGGGGAAGGTGCGGAAGGCCAAGCGAGCCAGTCTTTTAGGCCCAATGCATGGTTGGGTGTAACTTTGCTGCGCTGGTGAATCAGGTTTAGATTTTACAGGAATATTAGAATTGTGATGAGTAACTGGTGCAGAGTCGGTCCAACCAGAAGATATGCAAGGTTGGAGGAAAGAAGTGGGTGAAATTGTGTAATAATGCGGACGATGTTTAGGAATAAAGGCTATCATATAGTTTCTGATATAAGGTGAGAATTTGAGGGTATACTATATAGTATATCTTGGTTTTCTGTATCTTTTCCCCTGGTGTCAAAACTTAGTTCCTGAATACCACTGAATGTTGCCCCTGCGGTGGATGATACTTGTTACTGCTGCTCTAAAGCACAGTGCCCTGGAGGGTTTTCAATTCTTCCCATGGGGGATTTAGCCCGTCTTCTATGGGAGATGATGGTCTAGGGGCTAGTATCTCCTCAGGAAAAAAATCTATCTTTCACAGATGGAATGGGAGTATTGCTCAAGGTGGAGTTTAAGACATTTTGGGACTGGGAAATATGACCGTTTTTGGTCTTCAAGTGAAAAGGGATCTCTTGTGTTATTGGGATGTCAGGAGCTCTTCTCTCTTCCCCTAGTGGTCTTGACTCAGTCTGATCGTAACTGTAGTCAGAGTTTATCTATGCCTCCAGCTTTGAGCCATACAAAAGAAAAGCTCCCACCTCCCATCAGACTGCTTGCCTGGGTTCTCTCCAGCTCCTTTCCTAATGTTATACGGGAACAGAGGTTGCCATGGGATTTCATGCACCAAGAGTCCTATCAGCTCACCCCTCTTAATCTGTACCGATTGTACAACAAATTCAAAAGGGCCATTTTTATTTCCTCCCCACTGGACAAAAGAGGCAACAGCTTTAACCTCCCCTTTCATCTAGTTTCACCCTGGGGCCTAAGTACATAACTGAGCTGGCAGAGATCTCTACCTTAAGCTCTAGGGAGATGATTATTTTGTTCCTAGTGGGGATTTGGTATTCACAAGGGAAGAAAAGGTTATAAGTGTTACCCTGCACATTTGTCTCAGTGGGTGAAATGACTTGGGAGGTCAAGGGGAGAAACCAGACTCCTACTCTTTGGCACAGGTGGTGAAGGAGCTCTCATGATCTTTCTGTATGTCCCAGTCCGCCAGTAGAAAAAAGGTCCTGTCTAGATCTTTTTCCAGGTACAGGTGTTAGGGAACTGGATCCTGTCTTGGTTTCTTGGGTATATGACCCACTGGTGGGAGAGGTGATGTTATTCTACTCTTTCCCAGATGTAACAACTATGGGGCTAGAGTGCACTGTACTTGTGTGGGGTCCCCGGCATGTGTCAACTGAGTCTGATCCCACTGATGACACCATATGTGAGGGGTCAGAAATGAGTGTCGCACACAAGGGATTCATATTCTCAAGTAAAGACATTTATTGAAACAAAATGGGCTAGGAAACTGCCTAACTGGCCTTATTCTAAGAGGATTTTCCCTACCTACAAATCAAAACTAAAGGTCAGTCTATGTCAGGAAGTCCGTAACTGTAAAGCCATCTGTGGGTCCAAAAACATCGTGTCCTGGCCCTTATACTAAAACAAAACAACAAAGGGTGCAAGGAAATTTATTTTCTTGGTGTTGGCAAAAAGTGTTCAAAACTCAAAAACGGTAATAATGTCTCCTACAGAAATGTTCGCCAAAATAAATACCCTTGGATCCATGGGGTGGTTCCTTGGCCCTGGTTTCTTGAATATGATGGCAAAGGTTCCACTTCAATTAACAGTTCCTTTGTTTCTTCAATGGACTCACAAACAGACTTTGTGCAAGATTTCCTTTAACTTTGTTCTGTAAGATTTCCTTTAACTTCTGAAGATTGCCTGGTGTACTTTCCTGCCAGGAATCTTCATTCCTTCTCATCCACCTGGTATACTCGCCTGGCAGGAGTTATTTTATAGTTCCTTTACTGTAGCTTACCTGGTGTACTCCCCTGCCAGGAATCTTCATTCAATCTCATCCACCTGGTGTACTCGTTTATAGTTCCTTTAATCAATCTCAATTACCTGCTATACTCACCTAGCAGGATTTCATTTATGGTTCCTTTCAGATTCCCTGGTATACTCTAATGCCAGGAATGTTTACCTTACTTCAATTGCCTGGTTTACTTGCCTCCTAGGACTTCTCTTAACTGATTCACAGTCCCTTGGTTATAAAAAAATGGCCTATAAAGTGAGGTACTTGGTATATTTGGCCAAGGTAGCAAATGCTCAAACCTCTCCCGCAAACTGGCATCTCATGCCACTGTATTGGGTTGGGGTTTTTCTTGGCACTGTGTCTTGTCTGCATACTTCTTATTAGGTGCTGCAACAATTCTTTATCTTGACTGCATTCAAATATTCTTCTCATGCTCGTTTCATCATATACTTTATCTTGACTGCATACAAATATTCTTCTTATGCTCTTTTCATTATTAACAGTCTCATATTTATCAAATGCAGCTGGTGCGCTTGTCGGAACACCCTGGGGTCCCCAGCTGCTTTGGGTAGACTCACTGGACTCTCCGGGCATCTCCAACTCGGCCTGTGCCTTTGTGGGACAGCTCTTTCATTAGCTTTCCACCCTGCAGTCAGCCGAGGTCTCTCCAGCGTTCTATGCCTCTCTGCGGTCACACGCTGGCTTCCTCTCTCGTTCCGGGTGAATGAACGCCGCATCCATGAGCGGTCTAAAACCCAGAAGCTTCTCCGCAGCTCCTCATGTCTCCACAGCTTTTTCTGCTCGTCTGTGGCGTTCCTTCTTCTGTCCCGGTAAGCCTTTCAGTGCGTCTCGCATTCCTGAGCCTCCACCTGGAGTGTACTGTCCTCTACTGCACTACTGCTCCTGCTGTCACCATAAACTTCAATAGGCCTCAACCCATTGACATAATTTATGCTTTTTACAAACAACACAAACACAATTGTATATTCAACCTAAAAATGTAAAACAACATTTAAAAAATGAATCTTGTAATAATCTACTCATAATCTACTCATCCATTGTTTATTGTATTGCAGCAACAAAACGCAGCATGAAAAGAAAGCCCAAAAAAGAAAACATAAAGAAAAACCCACAAACACGTATGATGAATCATGTGAAATCATCACTGAAACCCCAGCATTCGCCTCCTCTCATATGGACAAGGGAAAGCAGCCGCTACCTGATCCTGACCCTGGGGTGGCATTATGAGGGAGGATCATCTGGGAGGAGACACATATCAGGGGGAAGTGGTTACTCCATTAGCACATGGTTTTTCCAATCTCCCTGAAACACTAATGGTGTATTGTAAAGTGGAGCCAAGTATTGTAACTACTAATAGTCACATAACAACTTCTGACAAACTCAATTCCAACAAGCATTTGAAACAATGTAGCTTTGGAAAGCTTAAAGACAATATGGACTTCAATTCCCATAATACCTATGGTACTGGGATGAAGAAGCGGAGTAAAGAGTCCATGTGGAATAGGAACAACCTAAGCCAAAGATGCAGATTAGTTGTTCCAAGGATCATCAGCTGTGCAGGAGATTTAAAAATAATGCATCTTGCTACGTACCGTTGTTGTATCAGGAGAGGAGGTAGTCGAAAGTTTGGAGGAAGGAGAAGGAGCAGAAAGCCACTGAGGAAGCGAATTGGGAGACAGGCTCTGAGGCAGAGTCACAGCTGCGAGCCGGGCTGAAGGAGGAGGACGCTCACAGGCATCCACCCTGAGGCTTTGCATACGGAGGAGAAGGACTCTGGGGAAAGTCTGCTGCTGCATGCCTGGGCGAGACGTGGTCTTGTGGAATGGCAAAGCTTCCATTGGCAGAGGCACAAGAGACCGATGCAGGAACCAAGAAAGACTCTGTTGGAATGGAGAAACCGGCACAACAGTGGTTGTTCATTATCGAAACACGTTAAATCAGTGAGTCAACAAAAAGGAGCTGCGAGCCCTGGGATGTTTTATAAAGTTAAAGGACACTTGAGGCAATTTGAATACCAACCAAGTAGAACAGAAGGGCAACAAAGGTACAATTCCTCTCACATGATTTATCAGTTTAGGGAAACCTGGAACCCACATTGCCATAAGCAAAGAACTGGCAAACATTGTGCAATTCTCATCATCTGAGATGTCGGTGTGGAGACACCTGGATCAAATATTGCCACAAGCAGAAAGGCATGAACAGTTGTGCGAAGTAGAAACTAATCCTGGCAGGTGAGTAAATCAGGACAGGAGCAGTCGTGTGAAGTGTAAACTATTCCTGGCAGAAGAGTAAACCAGGAAAGAATCAATTGTGTGAAGTGAAAATCATTCCTGGCAGGAGAGTAAAGCAGGAAAGAAATAGTTGTGTGAAGGAGAACACTTTTTGTGTGAAACAGTGCTGTGGAAAAATGTATTTACTTTATCATCCTAACAAACTATTGTACAACAAGAGAGATTTGTTTTGCCATTCTGACCAAAGTACTCTGACCGCCTACGAAAAACCTTCTAAGAAAGAAACACTTGTATTGACATGTTGTGAAAAGTATTCTATGGAAAGGACTTGTTTTATCCTTCTAAGTAATCATTTTGACATCGGAAGAACATTTATTGAGAAAAACAGTTGCTTTGGTTTTGAACAAGTGTTCTATGGAAGAGACATTTATTTTGCCAATTTGAGGGACATCTTGGATGAAAGAGACATTTTTCGTTGAACTGAATAGAATATTGTTGGAACAGAACTCTTTCAAAAGTATTCTTGAATTGATTCAGGCAAAGGGAGTCAAACCCTGGACGCAAGGATTGTTTTGTTGGAGTTATACTTTTGAACTTTTGCACATTTGTGTTGAGCTTGAAACAGATACATTTACCTTAGACATTTTGGGTGTATAGGTTTGCGTGAGGGTCAGTGTTACGCTCACCTGATATCCCTGTGGGTGTCTGGAAGGCTCTGAGATCTGGAACCCTGGATGCGTAGTTGCCCAGTGCTGAATAATGAATCGGCAATTACAGAAGGGAGGATTTGTGATAACTGTCTCTAATGGGTGAATCTCCCACCTCCCTCTGACCGATTCCCTTCCCACTGGGTTCTTTTCTCACCTTAGTTATTTGTAGGGTGAGCTATCCGTCCTGCGTTTCTTGTGCAGGGATGCTTGACGTTGCTTCACTGGTGCAGTATGCCTTCCTTGGGCCCAGGCCTGCTGTGACCCCAAATCTGCTGGTAGGCAGGTAGGTTTGTTAATTGTAAGGCTTTGTTCTGTTTATGGTGGGAATTCGTTAATGTCTTTATCTCCTTCTTTTCAGGTGCGAAGGTCTTGATGCTGGCATGCCGGATAGAGAGGCACGTTTCTAGTTAAGAGAAAGTGCCAAGCACAGCGCCTTTATTGTCTTTTAAAGCTAACCTGTGTTTTCTTCTTCTTTTTCTCCTCACAGGCCTCTGTGGTGCTGCGAGTGGATGCGTGGCGCAGCGCGATGGAATTCTGGTAAGACTGATGGAATTCGATGTTTTGGAAGCGCGGGTTCTAATATTGTTTTTCCCTTTCTCGTTATTGCAGGTGGCAAGGTTCGAACAGCAGCTGTGGTAGCGGTTCGCCGGAAGTCCTTAAGTTAGTACTCACAGGTGAGTGATGTTTCTTCTTCTCTCGGTTTCCACAGATTGCAGCCCAGTTGAGATGCTGAGTGCTGGATGGTGTTTTCTCAGGTAAAACAGAATAATCTTGTTCTTGTTCTTGCAGGATTACAGGAAGATGCTGAAGACCAGGAGCTGGACACGGAGAGCGTCACGCTACGGGTTCCAGAGAAACATGAAGCGTGTTCTGCTGTCAGGGTGTGGTTTAGATAGCCTAGGTAAAGTAGTACCAGGGAAAGTAGTTCCAGGCCTGCCACACCCAAACCACTAGACTGCATGGCTTGGTTCTTAGAACTAGACTGTGTGGGTGCTTCCATGTTGGATTTAAAGGCCCATGTACATAAATGGGACTTAGTTTGAACGGCCCTTCCTTTCTACATATGAGCCTGGTGCCAAAGGCACCAGGACTGGCTCCAGGAGCCCTTTTGCAGTGGTTTTAAGGCCCTCAGGGTTCTGGTGGGAGCCTGCTTGTGGCACAACTTGTGCCCCCTCACATTGGTCATGACAGTCCGATATATTTGGACAGAAGGTCCATTTTCTTTAGCTTTAGTTTGATAGGCATGAACATTCTTTTTAGGATAGGGACAGATAGGCATTTATCCCATCACCCTTTTAGTTTTAATAAACATGGCAAATGGCAAATGTTGAGAAAATTACAACTTTGTGACCATCTCTCATTTCTAACCCCTCACATATGGTGTCAGCGGTGGGATCGGATTCAGTTGATGCAAACTGGGGAACCCTTAATTTTGGGAAACTAAGAGGGCCTCCGATCCTACCATTGCTACTGAACAATCTATAGGATTTGACTTACATAGAAGTAAGGGCAAATTACTTCAACCAGGAGACAGAGCATTGATATACATAGACTTGGTTCCTGCTCCCCCTCCTGGTACAGTTTAGCTTCTAAATCAGGTCTGGCCTGGTGTTATGGCTTAGACTTATTGACTGGAGTAATTGACCCTGATTATAGAGGAAATATAAACGTGATGATGCAAAATAATGAAACAAAAATCTATCAAATAAAGCTGGTGAAAGAATAGCTAGAGGGATATTAGAAAAGGCCCTGTTCCCAAAACTCCAAGAAATTCAGATCATCATCAGGACTGAGAGGGGAACTAAAGGTTTTGGAGAAGCAGACATAGAGCCTCCTCCTGAGCCTGTAACAAAATATATCCCTACAGTAGAAGAAGAATCTGAGGTTATTCCAGATCTAGCTTTTGCCCAAAGAAATTACCCCTTGCTTGCGCAGCCCTTTCTTCAGGTATTATCCAAAGAGAAAGGGTGGACCATTTTTTTCCCTCAATTCTGGACTATTATTTAGGGGAGATGTTGGACCGAATGGTACACCTATGTCACAAATCATGGTAACTTAGAGCCATAAAATGATTGTTTTAGAGATTGCTTATTCCCATTTTACTGTGGGACATCTAGGAACCACAAAAACTCAGGCGCAAATTGTAAATTGGTTTTACTGACCAGGAAAATATGCTGATATAAATAACTCAGTACTTGTGCCTTGTGCCATAAAAACAGTACTCTAATTCCTCCTGTTCCCTTACAGCCCTCCCCCATTATAGATGTAGTTTTCTCCCACATAGGTATGGATATAGTGGGTACTTTAGAACCATTGAAGCTAGGGAGTCGATATATACTGGTGATACTGGACTACGCAACTTGTAACCCTGAAGCTTTTCACTTACAAAATAATACTTGAAATGATATGATATGGCATTTATAACGCGCCTATCGACAAGTGTTTCAAGGCGTGACAAGGCAAGGGAGGAGAACAGAGGGAAGTTAGACAGTGATCCTACTAGGCTCGGTGTCATTCAGATTGCGCAATTGCAAGGGAAGGGGTAAAAAGGGGAAAATGCGGGGGAACGGGGAGGGGAGACTTCACAACAAATCTTAAAATATCTAATTCCCTTCTTTTCTAGAGTTGGTTTTCCAAAAGATTTGGACCGATCAAGGATCTACATTTATGAGTAAACCTATGGTAGAGGGTTAAAGACATCCTTCATATTAAGACCTTACGTACTTCCATTTTCCATCCCCAAACTGATGGTTTGGTGGAAAGATTTAATAGGTCTTTGAAACACATATTAAAAACGTTGGCGGAAGTAGATGGAAATAATTGGGATGTTATGAGACAATGGGCCCTATTTGTCACTAGAAAAACACCACAATCTACTCCTGTTTGAGTTATTTTATGGGAGAGAACCAAGAGATGTTTTGGATATGCTGCAAGAGACATGGGAATAGAGAGACAAAGATGTCCTACCCTTATCTCAAACTGCTCATCGAGTGAAAGAACACATGGCAGCTGTCCGAGCTATAGTACAGACCAATATTGTTAAAACACAAGAACACCCGAACGAGTGCTATGATAAGAAAACATTAGTAAGATCTTTTTCAGTGAGTCAGATGGTATTGGTTCTCCTTCCCTCCTCCGAAAATAAAATGCACTTTAGATGGCACGGCCCCTATGAGATTATAGAACAAACAGGACTTTACATTTATAGGGTCTCACAACCAGATAGAAAACTTAAAATTCATATCTATCATATTAACCTTCTTCAAGAATGAAAAGAAAATCCCACCCAAAATACGCCAGTGATGTTAACTAGTCTGTTGTCTGAGAAAAATTACACCAACAAGTTAATTTCTCCAGACCTGGAACAAATTCAAAAACAGGACCTGATGGATCTTTTGAAACAATTCTGTGATGTATTTAGAGCTGAACCAGGGGGAGTGAAAGCGGTGTTTCATTATATTCATACTGCTCCAGGAAAGTTTGTCCATCTAAAACTTTACAGGATTCCTGAGAGTATAAAAATAATTGTTCAAGGAGTTAGAAACGATGTTAAAGGCTGATATTATCGAACCTTCTCAAAGCCCATGGTCTTATCATATTGTGTTAGTCGCTAAACCATATCACTCATGGAGATTTTGTATTGATTTCAGAAAGGTCAATGAAGTATCCCAATGTCATAGTTATCCAATGCCTAAGATCAGAGATTTTATTCTACGATTGATCTGACCAAAGGATATTGGCAAATTCCAGTCAATCCCCCAGATAAACTGAAAACTGTTTTTTCCACTCACCTAGGTCTTTTTCAATTTAAAGTGTTACCTTTTGGTTTGCATGGGACCCCAGCCACTTTTCAGAGATTGATGGATTACGTTCTTTGGCGATATGCGTCTTTTTGCTGAGTTTATATTGATGATATTATCATGCATAGTAAATCATGTAAAGAATATATCTACCATCTACATTTGGTTACACAAGCTCTAAGGAAAGAAGGACTTACTGAAAATCCAAAGAAATGTCATCTAGGTAGATCTGCTGTAAAATATCTTGGTTTCTTTGTAGGAAATTGATTGGTCCAATCCCAAACTGAAATGGTTAAAGCAGTTGAACAAACCCTAGCTTCTAAAACTAAGACAGAATTAAGGGCTTTTCTGGGACTGGTTGGATATTATAGACAATTCCTACTTTTTTGTCTATAACATTTTTTTTTTATTGTAACATATAGTTTATTACAAACTTTTATTACAACTTTTCACTCTCATTACTTTCATTTATCCAATTTGCTCTAAAAACAGAACATATTGCATTTCAGAGATGCTATTTAAGCTCAGCCAATTCTTTCCATTTTTAGCTTGAAATTTTTGTGCAGAAAGTCAACCAATTCTTTCCATTTTTTTTAAATCAGGATTTTATCCAGAAAGTTTATGACTGAACATGTTAAGTGCACCGAACTCCCACTTAAGATACGAAACCACCATTCGTCCATGTTCATGTTCATTGGTGCAAATTTACCAAGATGCAGTGTTCTCTGATCATTAAGCAAAGGACATTCTATTATTAAATGTTTTATAGATTCAGTTTTAACCAAACAGTATCTACAGCTATCATCCTTTGTATCCTGATGATATCTCAACAACAGCATTTCTTTGGATTTAATGGCATTCAGTCGCAGTCGAAGAAATCCGTCGCGATGATGTTCCGACGGAAAATGTAGTAAATACGTAGGCATTTTGTTCAGTTTATTTATGCATTTTGTTCAGTTTATTCATTGTTGGCCCGAGCTCTGGAGCTGTTATTAGTCTTTCAAACTTGGCCAAGTTTTGAATCCACTCCCGCTGTTTTAACTTTCTTTTTGCAATTTGTGGCTGCGCCAACAGAATGTCTATCGGTATGTCAGCTGCTTGCAAAATCGCCTTTAACCCTTGGAACCATATCAAGAGTATGCCAGCATGCGGATGTGTATCGCTTGGAGCGAGTATTTAATACGCCGGTTCAGGATTTGGGATTATCATCTTTCTTAAGAGTGCCATAGATTTCCATATCACAGTTACATATAGTTTGTCTAATGCCAGCTCATGTCTGATGATGGTCATTGATCCATGTTTTGGCAACCTTAATACTCGTTTCCAAAAGGTCCCTTCCAGTTGAGACCAAATTCTATGGTCTAAATTCCACCCTGCTTCAGTGCCAAATATAATAGCAGGTATTACCTTTTGCAAGTAAAAAATCCGTACTGGAGTTAGGGTAAATTTTCCATATAAGTTGTGGATTCTGGTGCCTTGTAAAGCTACAGTTCTCATGCGCCGGATAATGTCTTGCACCCAGCTCCATTCTCGTATAGATGTATTAATCATTACCCCTAAGTATCGAATTTCAGCAATTTCTTCGATCACTTCATTATTGATCCTCCAACGGAAATTTGTGTTTTTAGTTCCTTTTGATGGGCCAATTTTCATGATTTTTGTTTTTTTGACATTTATTTTTAGTTCATTGTCATTCATGTATGACTGCAGTTTCGCAAGCAATCGTTGCAGCCCTATCTGGGTGGAATCAACCAAAATGAAGTCGTCAGCATAGGTTATACAGCTGATATGATGTCCATTGATCTTTGGAGGAAAGCACTTTACATCACTCAGAAGCACTGGCACGTCTGCAATTAACAGTTTGAATAGACATGCAGCGATCGGGCAGCCCTGTGTCACCCCCTTATGAGTCTTGATTGCCTCTGATAGTTCTCATTTTTCATTTATCCTAATTCGGATTGATGTCATTGTATGAGGTGCTTTCATCGGCTGTAAAGGATTTTCTGGGCAGTCCCAGTTTTTTTGTTTCTGCCACAGCATCTCGCGGTTTATTGTGTCAAATGCTTGATGCATATCAATAAATGCCAGAAAAAGGTTTGACCTTTTTTCTAGAACTTCTAGTTTTAACAGATTAACCAGCATCAAGTTGATTTCAGTCCCAACACCCTTTGTAAATCCAGTCTGAAGACAGTCAGTGATTCCTTTCTTGGTTGCCCAGGCTATTAATTTCTGTTGCAGGAAGGTTGCGAATATCTTGCCAATTGTATCAAGGAGGGCAATCGGACGATAGTTGGCTGGCTCAGCCCGGTTGCCCTTCTTAAAAATCGGAACAATTATCGGCGTTGTCCAGGAAGAGGGTATTATCCCAAGATCAGGGATTCTGGAGAACAGCTTTGCGATAAAGATGGACCACTCATGCTTTTGTGCCTTGAGCATCATGTTAGTTATGCCGTCCGGCCCAGCAGCTTTCGAGTTTTTTAACTTGGAAATAACAGCACTTATGTCTTCGCCAATCTCTCTAGAGTCCCACCTTACAGCAGCTTCCTCCAGTGCAGTTGACATCATTTCATTTTTTTGGTCTTTGAAAACACTTAATTATAGTGTTTTTTCCAGTCGCTTTCAGCCACCCCACTTGCCATCATGTCAGCTTGATTTCCGGTGCCTCTGTTCAAGATGCGCCAAATCTCTCTAGAGTTGTTCGATTTTATTAAAGACAGCATCACCTCGCCTTGTTCTTGGTCACGCAAAAAATAGAAAGCTTTTACCCAGTTCCGGTATTTTTGCTTCTGTTGTTTAATCAATCCCTGAGCGCCAGCGCCCCCTAGGATTTTTAATTTTTGTATTTCCTTGTACGCTTTCTTTTTTCCTCATTTACCCTCGTACTCCATTCATGAGTGTGTATGTTTAGTAGCAAACTCGCCTTTTGAAAGGGTAAAAGTGCTATATAATTTACCGATTCTCCGGCAAATGTATCCAGCTTTTGGAAGTTTTTGGTCAATTGGCTTATTTGTTGTTCACTTACTCTGAGCCTATTTCCCCCATTATTTACCTCCATTACTTGGATCAGAGTCAGTATTTTCAATTTTCGAGGTAACTGCATGGACATTACCAGTGGTCGCTGTTTATGGTCGATGTTATTTTCAAGCTCTCGATTTTGTTCCAAACATTTTTTGAAATCCAGATATAACCCAGTATCTTATCATAGCCCATGTTATGCCAGGTGTAGTTCGGGGGTATATCGCCATTTACCTGTCCATTGGCCATGTCGCAATCTCGTGCCTCCATTTCGGCATCCCATATTGATCTTCTTGATTGATTATTTTGCGCTTCCATCCTGATCTCAATAATAGGGTCTCCGTTTGCATCAAACCATGCAATGTTCATGTCCCCACATACGATTATGTATAGGTCGTGATGAATTGTTTGTTGTTTGTCGATAATCGCCATCACAGATGATACAAACTTTTCTGACGTTATCTTGACTGGATTCCAATACACGTTAACTAGCAGCAACTGCTGCAATTTCAACGTTTTGCCAGTAGAATGTTGAATCAGAGTACTTTGAACAAAGTTATTGGGATTTTCGGTTTCGATCACTTCCCAATTTGTCCCGATTTTTATCATTGTTATTAGCCCTGAAAATGGGCAGCCTTGGGAATTTTTCTCTGCTGGGTTTAACAGAGTCACATAGCCGTCTTTCTCCAGAGGGCTTCTCAGCCATGTTTCCTGGAGGCATATTGCGAAGTTATTGTTCAAGTCCACTGGAAAATCATCACATCAGTGTCGGAATCCTCAAGTGTTCCAGGATATCAGTGTAGAGAGCGTTTCCGGGGTGCTCTGATTTAGCTAATGGTTTCTCACGCCAATCTTGCTTTTGCCAGATATTTGTTGTGAGTTTGGCACAATATTCATACGTTGCCTTAATTCATCTCTGCGCTGCTCATTAGTAACCTCATTCGGAAGTTTGTTGTTAATACTGGCTTGTTTTATTTGTGTGTCACACATATATTCTGAAATCTCAAAGCCCAGAAACAGTCATTCTTCCTTTGCAGCCATTATGGTCTTTCATACTGCCTGAGATTTTATATGCAAATAGACTCTATCAGCTCGTTCTTCTGATATATATTCAATGATGCAAATGTCTAGAGTAGACACTGTCCTCAGAGCCGGTACCAAATGCAGAAGTCGAATTACGTTTCCTCTGTTTAGATTGACATCATTGTTGTCTTCAAATACATTCACGACACAAATTTTCCAGTCCAGTGGCTTAGAATCCATCGTTTTTTTGGTATTATCTCTTTCTGTCTTTGTGCTGCTGTTAATTTCAGATTCAATCTCACTTGCATCTTTTTTTTCTGCACTTGAGCAACCATTCCTTGACTTTCTGCAGCTCTTTCTTGTATACCTGCTGGAAGTGCGTTTACTAGTCTGGCTGCAGGCCTTCCTTGTGTATCACCTGGTGCTACCGCTCCTTCACTTTCTGCACCTTTTTGTAGTCCAAGGATTTGAGGTTAACTTCTCGGTCACTGTGTTCCGACTGTCCATTCCAATGTGGCAAGAGGGACTCACCTCATGAAACACAGAGCTACTACCCTCATCATAATTCTCGGAGTAAGTCGAAAGATTACATAGGTCTTCAGATAAAGTCACTGACTGGATTGACTGTGCCTCAGTATCCAATCTCAGCCATTTTTTTGGATTTGACGAGATGACTTTCATCGTTACATCATCTGCTTTTCTCAACCCGTCCATTTGTCCTGACTTAGTGGGCCCCACAATTTCTTCTCGCACGAATAGACTTGGTTTGGCAGGTGTTGATAGATTTTTTATAAACTTTCTTGAACTACTAGTCACTTTGTTCGGCGCACAATTTTTCTTTTTTGTCTTTTTTTTTTTTGGCTGGGCCAGATCCCACATCTTGAATTTTCTGCTTATCCTGGACCGTTTTCAGTGTTTTGGCTACACCACTGAATATTCCAAACGACATTTTTGAAGTTGAGCAATGGGCAACTACAGGAGACTTTTGCATGGGATCTATATGAGGGTTCTCCTTGTTTGCATTTTCAACAGCCATGTCAAACATTGTAGCAGTTTTGGTTGAACGCTCATTTTTATGGGCGTTACTAGCGCCAAGCGATTTCGAATTCGCACTCTGAGCGGATTGTTTACTGCTCTGTGTGTCGGAAGGCTTTTTGGTGTTCGCTGCAGAGGTTGAGCTCTTTATTCCCCGTGAAACACTTGCAGATTGAGCACCACTTTCCTGCCCATTTGTATTAAGAATCATAGGAAATACCTTGCCCTGACTGTTTGACTGTGTTGCAACGTTCGTAACGCTGCATCTCTTTCTCGAGTCCATATTGGATGTATTCTTTGAAATACCGATCATTTGTTTCATGCACCCAAGCATAGCATCCATCAACATATTTTTTCTGTGATATCCTTCAAGGCTACATCGTTCAGTCTGTTATGCCACAATGCAGACGTTGCTGCCTCATTGCCCAATCGGCCTTGCAGCATTGTAGTTAACATTTCCATTTTTGTTAATTTTTTATTTATTTGTCCCAGTATTGCCCCATTATTATGTATTGCTTCATTTCGATTTTCATAAAGCTTGGTAACGAGAATTAGCGCCAGCGGCATCGCGGTCAGCACATTGTTATGAATCTGTATGGACGCGGCAGCCGACAAATTAGATTTTAAAGACGACTCTTGATCAGCATACATACGTTTCTTTTCTTTATTCGTACTTGTCGGTCACACAATGCCCGGCGACCGCTGACCCGATTCATTCATTGCGGTCCACGTCTTCGGCGTAGAACAGTGTGACAAATGTCTTGGCGGTAGGCTTTTTTCCTTGATACATTGTGAAGGCATTTTAGTTCGATTGTTCTGTACTTTTCCCTTTGCTCCTTGTAAAAGTTGTCGGGTAGACGCTGGTTCCATGCTTTGTATCAAATCTTCATGTTGCACTTGTGCTAAAGTTTGTGGTTGTGGGGTTTGTAAAAGATTTCCTGCTTCAGATGACTGAAATTGCTCTGGCTCCAAGCTCAGTCTTGACTGTCATTTTTTTTACTGGATTTGGAGAAGCTCTCTGACAATCTGTCTTTCATTTTCTTGAAGTCTGCTTTGAGGCGTTCCGTTAGTCTGGTTTCCCGCCCGGCAAGGTCAAGCCCATTGAAATATGTAATTGATTCTCTTGGAGTGACGGGTATCGTTTTTCTGATGGGCTGTGGCACATCAATAGTAGTCTCGCCTGGCACACCTGCACAGCTTTTCTCCGATGATGAATTCGCACACCTATAAGGAAACGTGGTATTCCTTTGATTCTCAATTTTAGACAGATTTCCTGAAGAGTGTGGTTCTATAGCAGCAATGTTTGCGCTGCCCACCTTTAGCTTCTCTGGAAAAGTGAATTTAAGTAGTTTTAAGTCCGTGAGAGTCGTGAGAGTCGGGGGCACTTCCATCTCCAACAGCTTGTGCCAGTTACATCGAACGGAGATTGGAATGCTGCGATATTGACTTCAATCCCTTTCATTCTTGCATCTGCGTTCATGTCCACATTAACGTTTGCCTTCATGTTTGTTTCACCGCTGGCCTCAGCCCCCTCGTAAACAGAGACCTCCGCCTTTGCACAAGGGACGCTTGTTCTGGCTCAATGCCTTGTGGGCGCAACATATTTTCATTCAATGCACTGTCCTGCAATTGCAAGGATTGCTTTAACTTTGAGCAAGTCTGCGGCCCAATTTCGGCCATATTGGTGCATACCTCTGCTTTCAGCTGCGGACTGCTGCAGACTGAACTCTGCGCACAAACTCTGCGCACACTCCGCGCTTGCTCAGAGTATTTATAGGCAGTAGAGTTTGTTTTTCTTAAAGGTACAGAAGGCACTGAAGAGCAAGGTTCAATAGCCAGTAGCCCAGTAGCCCAGTAGCTGCAGCTCCTCTCAGCAACACCACTGCACATGAACTGACAAACTTAGGAATGCAGAAACCCAGAAGATTAAGTGACGCACAGAAGATCAAGTATTTTTTTATGAATTGAAACATATCTTGTGTAGTGAATCTGCATTGAAAGTGGCAGATTTCAATAGGGGGTTTATCCTACAGACTGATGCCTCACGTAATAGACTGGGGGCAGTCCTTTCACAGTTTCATGATGTTATGGAGCATCCCATTCTCTATATAAGCAGGAACTTATTTCCTCAAGAGAAAAATTATGCAACGCTTGAGCTTGAAGCCCTAGCCTTTAAATGGGCTGTGGCCTACTTAAAATACTATCTAACATGTGGGAGGTTTCGGCTTGTCACAGACCATGCGCCCCTTAAACGTCTAAGCCTTTGCAAGGACACTAATGCCAGAGTCATGCGCTGGTTTCTTGATTTAAAGCCCTATTATTTTTCCGAGGAACATTGGAAACGAAAAGGACAGATTAATGTACATTTCCTTTCTTTGTTCCCAATAGAGGTTGTGAAAACCAGCGCCATTAGGGGAAGTGCATGTGATGAATCCTGTGAAATCATCACTGAAACCCTGGCATTGGCTTCCTCTCATTTGGCCTGGGGAAAGTAGCCACTACCTGATCCTGAGCCTGTGGGTGGCATTATGAGGGTGAATCATGTGGGAGGATACAGATATCGGGGCGGGGAGTGGTAAGTCCATTAACACATGATTCTTCCAATCTCCCTGAAACACCAATGGTTTATTGTAAAGTGAAGCCAAGTAGTGTAACAACTAATATTCACATAACAACTGCTGTTTCTGACAAACTTAATTCCAACAAGCATTTGAAACAATATAGCTTTGGGAAGCTTAAAGACAATATGGACTTCAATTCCCATAATACCTATGGTACTGGGACAAAGAAGAGGATTGAAGAGTCAATGTGAAATGGGAACAACCTTAAGCCAAAGCTGCAGACTAGTTGTTCAAAGGCTAATCAGCTGTACGCGAGATTTAAAAATGGTGCTCATGGCTATGCATTGTGTTGTAGCAGTTGTAGCAACACAAAGAGAAGGATTACGAAAGCCTGAGAAACTTGAGGAGGATAAATCTCCAGAAAGGTCACAAAACCCCACAGTAGCTGAGAGGACAACAAGTAGAAAAGATGGGTTACAGATACCCCAGAGAGCTAAGTGAAATATTGGGACATTTAATTTGCAAGTATACTTTGATAACATAATTGTGGGAACAGGCATGCAGATAACAGTTGCTCCCAGAGCCTATTTGAATATGGACTATTTACTCCTCAGTAGAGTACTTAGCTGCGAGATCTGTATATCATTTCTCCAAATCAATATCACGGATGACTCGATTGTCGTTCAGCCTCAGTTTTGAACAGGAATAGCTATCAAATCGGATGCCCAATTACTAGCTTCTGAGTTCAGTTTGCATACATTAAGGAATTTAGAACGTACGTTTTCCATGGCTAGAAGATTACCATTAAAATATAAAAACAAATGTAACAAAGTCTCCTCACAAGAGTTTACAATCTTCAAATACAAGCTGAGCTGATTAATAATGAGCATGCAACTTATGGAGTTTAACTTGGTTTCAAGATAAATATATTGTATCGTGATGAACTTGGCAAACTTAGTAGGGAGGCAGCGTCGTTCAGTTATTTCAAGTTTGTTAATCCACTTTAGTGGCCCAAATCTCTGCTCCGTATGTTAATACCGGTCGAATATTTTATTTCTATAACTCAACCAGGTTGATGAGAGAGTAGCCAGCACATGGCCTAGTGAATTGTCTGACCACTTCAGTAAGCTGCTTGCTCTTACACTCCAATTTAATCAGTTCCATAGCCCACGTTAGTGACTTATCAATTGTGACACCCAGGTAATCATAAGAGTCAACCTGCTCAATATCCAATGTCTCCATTTTCCGAACAAGCTTGTTTCTACGTTTGTGCGTGCTTAGTTTAAAGGCCATAGCTTCAGTTTTTGTAACATTAATACTTTAAAACATTTCAGAAGATTAGAGCAGTAGATTGTTCAATAGGCTCTGGAGTCCCTTAAGGGTAAGATCTAAAATAACTAAGTCATCTGCATGACCAAGTCAGATGATCTCGCATGGTTCAGCCTCTATGGAAACATAGGATTTCGGTCCAAACAGGTTGGAAAATCACTTAGATATAAATTAAACAAAAATGGGGCTAGAATGCAGCCTTGTTTCAAATCCATGTAAGTATTGATATCATCAGTAGTTTCCCCGCTATTTGTAGTTCTGACCTTCACTTTAGTATCCGAGTAGAGTCCCACTATCATTTTAGGTAAAGCATGCGGGATTACCCAAGCAAGCAGCTTATCCCACAATCTCTTCCGACAGACTGAGTCCAAAGCAGCGCTGTAGTCCACAAATACATTATACGTAGTATTACCCCACACATGCCAGGTGCACTCTATGGTATCAACCAGGGTCAGTAAGTTAGCGAGAGTGCCAGCACCTTTACAAAAACCTGTCTGACAAGCAGGGATAATATTAGGCTCAGTAGCCCAGTTGGTCAGCTCCTTCAATAACACGTTGGCGAAAACCTTCACTGCAGCGTCCAGCATGATTAGTAGTGTGTAGTTCCCAGGTTCCTTATGGGAACCTTTTTTATATTTTCATTCCAAGTAGTTGGCAAGATACACACAGCTGAAATACATTTGAATAACTGGTGTAGCAGTTCACCCCACCATATTGGGTTCAATTTTAGTAAAGCGTTACTCAGCCCGCCAATGCCAAGCGCCCGCGATTGTTTAAGAGTAGAAATGATCTTGCATATATCGGCTGCATTTGAATGTTATGGCCAAGACTCCGTTAATAGCTCACTGTTGAAATAGTCACTGGTAATACTCTCTACCCCCTGACTTACATGGGATTTCCAGGCTTCATTACTGACATTTGCAATATAATGAAAAGGCAAGAACTTATTATTCACTAACTGCCCAAGCTTCCTTTGGTCGTTTTCCATCACCGCCCCAGTCAAATCCCACCAATAGTTCTTTGAGCTTGGCTTTTCTGTGGAATTTGAGCCATGAGCCATATCTCTTTTTGCGCTCCCTAATTAATACTGCTGGCTTGTAGGGAAACTAATTGTAGCCATGAAACGTCTAATATCTCTCTGCAGCTCTCCTTTAGGACCCCTTATGGCTTTGTCGTATCAACCCCTAACGGGCACCTGGGACTACCTTTTGTTGTTATTGACAGCCAGAAGTGGAGATGCAATTTGTATTTCTATACTTGCTTGGAGAAAAGTTTCTCTCGTGTTATTTGTTGTTGGTCTTTCAGTGCTTCCCCTTGCTTTGTCTTCCTATATGTACGGACGACTTCACCATACTCCTTTGTCCATACATGTGTACTGTGTAGAAACTTTTCTGACTTATATTTTGTTACATTTCATCAGTCTGGCAATCTGTCTTGAAATGTATTGTTACTTCTGTATGGTTTTGTGTCTGTCTGTGTACAACACTCATATCTGCATGATATGAAAGCCCATACACATGTAAAAACATTTGCATACTTATGTTGAAAGTAATTATTTCAAATTGATTGGAATGTAAACCAGTATAAATTGATCACTTGAAGTTCACTATCACTAGCATCACAAACGGTGTATGCCCTGATGTAAAGCCTATTGGATTGAAACATGTGCTGGCAAGCAATATATTCAATACAAAATTGCATTTGGTAATACAAATAATTAATAAATAAGATATTTGAGATAACCAATTTGCACAAAGATTGTTTATTATGTTATTTTTGGAAAGTGGTCCAGACTATGTTCAAAGAAAACAAGATATAAGACAGGGCACTATGATAGGTATCCAATTAGATATAATGGGTAATGTAAGACAGATAAGTGACTAAGGGCCCTTTGACTTGGATAAGGGTTGCAAACTGTGAAAAACCTGAGGGTCTTTTCCCCTTTCTTTGAAGCTGAGTGGAAAGCTCAGGGAAGGATGCCAAAAGAGCAGAACACCATTAGGCAAGACAGGGTGTTTCCCCTCCTCTATTCTAACGTCCCTGCCCGAAGTCCCCTCAGCTTTTGTAGGATGCTGTTGTTCTGCCTCCATCTCATCCCAACAATGTTCTTCTCCGAAATGTACAGCCATCCCTACCAGACCTCTTGACAATAATCTTTGAAATTAACATCCACTGGAAGAAGGGAGGACGATCAAGGCAGCAAAGGAGAAAAACAAATAAAAACTCTATTTTGCAATATACCCTCCCTTGTTTCTCTGATGCAACTACTTTTTTGCCTACTCAGGTATACTATAATACCCACCATCCCAGTCATTGTTCTCCCCGTCCCTCTGACTATTATTTTCTGAACTCCCAGTCCGCTTTTATAAAGCACTACAGTTCCCACAATCCCCCCTATTAATTCCATGACGCAGATACAAAACCTAGAGCCAAAGCTAAATAAAATACCTCTGGCTTTTTCCTGCGAGCCTGTCCTGCTAATGAGATCAGGCAGAATCAGGCACCACACCTTGACAGCACACACCTGATCTCCATTTCTCTTCCCCATAGGAATAAAAGGCGGAGCACGAAAGCACACAGTAAGCAAGGCGAGCCAGATGACAACGGTGAACAGAACTGTGTATAGAGAAGCAGGAGAACTGATCCTGTGGAACTGAAGCAACCCTGGAAGCAGAGCAGGAGGGGCCAAGAGGCAAGCGAAAGGCTGTGGTCCTACCAGCTGCAGAGCATAGGTCACTGCAGAGTTTGAAAGGGAAACCTCCTTGCTAATGCACAAGGTTAAGGTGGCACCTCTTTCGGGTGAAACAACAGAGTTGGAAGGAGGCGAGTCGTGCCGTGCCAGTAGCCTTGACTCTTGACAAGGAACTCTTGATAAACTGTATAGAACGCTACCGGTGAGTGAGATGAGAAACCGGTTTGCGTTAACGAGTGAAAGAAACAACAGTGTTTGAAAGGCTCACTGGGTTTCATGAAACAGCAAGCGAAAATACATTGGAACACGAGTGAGAAATGCAGAGGAGGAGCATGTGATGAGAAGCCGCAAGATAAGCCTGAAATATTTTGATTGTAATAGCACAGTGGTCCGGTAATTGGGAATTACCTTATCAAATGGCTCTGCGCCCAAAGTCAAATTGGTAAAATGGGAAGTAAGATAATTGAAAAACTACAAATCCCAGAAGGCCTTAGGAGTGGCCATTGAAAGTGAGAGAAAGTCAAAGTGGTCATACAAAGTTGTAAGCAAAGTCCTCGTACAATCTAAAGTCTTTGAAAAGTAACAAATCCAGTGAACAACCAAGTTGATAGGCAAATGTGAACCCGATGGAGGAATTCCCATAAAAACGAAGAGGAATGAATCCTGTATTGTGATAAAGTTGATAGGCAAGCCATGAGAAAGCTAAGACGAGCGAACCCCCACATTGTGAAATCAAAGTGGTCCTGCAACGGGTTAAGCTAAACCCTGTGACCATTTGAAAGTCTTAGATAATTAAGGTGAAATTAAATTGGTCCGCACCCGGCAGAGGGAGACTACATTTGTAAAAGGAAGGATCTGGGCCTGGCCTGGCTGTGGGGATCTGGGGTGGACCGTGAGTCACCTGAGAAAGGATATTCTCTGAACATTGGAGAAGGGGATCTGAGCGCGGAAGAGGGGAATTCAAAGTAGCGATCATTGTATAAAAGGGATCTGAGCCTGGCTGAGGAGGATCCAGGGTGAAGAGTGAATCACCTGAATTAAGTACTTGTAAGAGAAAAGGAACTTTGTGTTTATTTTGGTACATCAGGCCAGCTGAATCAAGAGACTTTGATAGAAAGAGACTTGGGCACAGAAGGCCCTGATGCTGGTTATGGAACTGTATTCTCGTGCCGAAGAAGCCAGAGAGTGTGCTATGCTCGAGTGAACCGCCTTGTCCTCTGCTAAAAACGTGGGGAAGAGAGGCCATCGGCGGACATCCTAACATATCATTTTTGTGAACACTTCTTTCTTTTTCATAAACACTACCCCACACTATGTGTATTTAGAGGTAAGGATAGGCAATAGTTTTTTTTTTAGTATAGGACCTTTTATTTTGAAGAGACTCAACTAGGACTCCATTATTATTATCTGATGGTTGTAGCTTGCTCCCATCTGTAGATTTAGGATAAAATAGGCATTTATCACACCTGTGTTGAAGTTCAATACACACCCTTGAACTGTGGTCACGTGAGTCTGTCTTACTGTTGATTCGATGCCATCCTTACACAACTGTTAGAATAATTGTTCATCAGCCAGCGCGGATGTATCTCAATTTCCCCAAACAAACAGTATATTAACCTGCTTTCCGCTTTACAGTTATCAGATTACGAACTTGTTTCAATAAGGAAACAAACTGTATACTGTAAAGGTGCAGATGTCAGAGTCGGATACATGGGTGGCATGATTTTGGGTAAAGTCTTTTATTAAAGGAAAAGGGGTTGGAAAAATACCTCAGGAAAATGTCAGGAAGTCCGAAAACTACAAAATGTCAGTCTCTGTTGTGTCTGAAGAAAACCTATTTCTGCCCCTAACATTAATATACTACTATAACTGTTCAAGAAATGTCTTTTCTTCAAATAAAAAGTGTTTTAGTGTTTTCAGTAAAGAGAAAGGTCTCCGGGCTAGCTGGGAATTAAGTGATGCAAAAACAATGTTCCACAATAGCAGGTTCCAAACCTTTCCCCTAAGTTCATTATCCTTCCAAGAAACTGGTTTGCATTCAGAGAATTATCTCATGTATTCCCAGTCTTTCGATTCCCCTCACTTGGCCTACTCCTCTACCAAGTATAGAAGTATAGGTTTTCACTTTCACAACCCCAGAGTCCTTGTTCCTCTGGTTTCCAATCTTCTAGGAGAGAGTGAGTTCCAAACTCACAAAGGTGGTTCTTATAAAATGTCTCTTCCAATGGGTACCAGACCCTTTTGGCTTTAGACTGTGGTTTCTGATATGGGTGCGGGTCCCAGACTTACTCAGGTTTGCTGCCCCTTGGTTCACTCTCCTGCAAAGTATGCAACTTTCTTCAGTCAATTTTGGGTCCCAGACCCCTCTCTTCCAGATTTTATATTCACTCTCGAGCTTCCTCTGACCTGCAACACATTCTTGTAAACCTGCGTACCTGTTCTCTCCCTGTGACTCAGTACCAGTGTTTCCCCAGCTCCTGTGTTGCTTGTTGAGGCACTGGTAGCTCCCTAGTGAATGGCGGGGTCTGCAGCGGTTCCGCAGGCAACTCTTCTTCTCCAGTTGCTCGTCCTGCCTTGCGCCTTGGGGTTGGTGATGTTGCCTGGAGGTGAGCAACAAGCCTGTCGGTCCTCCCAGCTCGGACCTTCATCGGGTTTCCCTTCCCCTCATGCCTTGCTTTTCTCTGCCCTCCTGGTGCAGACGACCCGCTGTTCCTCCTCGGAGGATTGATCTCCCTCAGCTTCACAGCTGAGCATCTTTTGAATTCCCACACCGGCCACCTGTGTTTATTCCGGCACTTGACATTGCAAAAAAGACTAGACCACTCACTTTGGTTACTGTGATTGATCTTCCTTGTCCCGGTATTGGTTTTCCATTCTGAGGGAGAACACTCATTATTCTCTACTGAGTGAAGGTTTTCAATTATATTAGAGTCAGTTACCTTGCAACAGAGTATATTGGTTCTGCCTACAAAGGAGGGGGAGGAATTTTGTATTTGTGAGGGGACTGGGTGTATTAAGGTGGAAGAATGCTGCGTTCTCTGAGAACAATCGTGCCCAATTCCATAGGGTGCTTCCCTCCTCATGTGATCCTCCCTCAGTGCACTGTGGATGCACCGCCCTGGCCCCATGGGAAAGGTCTCCCCGTAGGGAAGAAGGGACGGTTCTACGTTATTTTGCTGCAGGATTTTTCGTCGCGGCACTATTCATCGCTGTTTTTTTATCGAAAAAAACTTTTTTTTGGGGGGGGTTACCCTCCCAAATCCCCCCTTTTTTTCATTATTCCCTTTCACCCACAAATATTTATTTAATTTTTAACCCCCCCCCCCAAAAAAAACGGCGATGAAAAGTCCCGCGACGAAAAATCCCGCGGCAAAAGAACGGTATACCAAAGGGACGATATCCTCAGATTCGTCACAATACCCACAAGAAAAGAATAGAAAAGATAATGAAACAAATCAAATTTTACTCAAAATACGACAAATGGTGCAAAATATCATGATCAATATCACTGTAACAAAATATGACATTAGTTATCTGTGTATATGAGTCCCAAATACAACATTCCCTGTACAACGAATAATACTACACAAACTACATACTAACCTACTGCGCTATGGACAATCTAGAAACTAGCATGACAAGTTGCTTAACTGGGGTAAAACTTTAATTTTGAGCTCCCTGAGATTGCCCCTAGGTGGTAGCGGTGCACAATATTAATAGACATAACAATTGTGCTGTGGAAACTGGCTGAGTAATTGTGAAAATCCCATGGTCTGTAATTGGGGGCAATGTAGAAACTATCAAGATAGGCATTGAACTGTTGAAACTGTCAAAACTATTTTATGAGGGCAATGCGTAGGCTGTAATGGTCACTGTAATGTAGAAAATAGCATGACAGTGTAGTTCACTGGGGTAAAATACACATGCAACATTGGTGAAAAATGCATTTTCTGAGGTCAGTATGGAAAGAGCTCAGTTATTTTCTGGTGGAAGTGTAGAGAATAAAGGACGATGAGTTAGAACTGGGCTCAGCTGGGACAAACCAGACACACCACCGTGGCAATTTAATTGAGAAACTGCCACGACAATGTGCTAAACTGCAGAAAGATGTAATGAAAGACTTCAAATTGGCAAGACATTTTTCTAATGGCAAGGCAATGTGAACATATTACTTTCATTTTCTGGGGCATGTGAAACCATCATGACGATGCACTTTACAGGGACGAATGTGTAAGGGAATTGTAGAAAGGGATAAAACAACATTTCAGGGTCAACATGATACTGGCATGGTGATTTTTGGGGGCCAATGTAGAAACTAGCATTTCAATATGCTTAAACGAAACGGGGAAAACAGGCATGATACTGTTGTAACTGGCAAGCCAATTTTCTCTGAAGAAAGGGAAATGGCATCCTTGAAAAAAGTGAAAATAGCATCCTTGTATCCTGGGACAATGCAGATACTAATCTGACAACTTGCTTAACTGGGGTAAAACTTGATTGCACTGATGAAATATGCATGGCAATTATCTAAGGTGAAATGTAAAACTGGCATAGTCTATTTGTTGAGCGATGTAGAAACCAGTATGAAAATCCGCTTAACTTGGGGAAAAAAAGACCAGCACTATTGAGACTGGTCTGACAGTCTGAGATTTACTGGTGCAATTTCAAACTGCCTTGACAATGAGGAATTTATCAAGGCAATGTATAAACTTCTAGCCTGGCACATGGAGCTGACCTCTGGCATTTGTAAAAATGCCATTACATATTTTAGCGGGACCTGAATGGTTGGTACATTCATCACCCTGTTATCAGCTGCACTCTAGAATGTTCAAGCAATACCCTCAAATTAGACTTTCTGACATATCAACTAGTACAGAACAGCAATATGCATCATTCCCGGAACTATTGTACTTAACATGAGTGTAGGTGTGGCCCTGGCATGATATTTGTAACTGGTATAGTTCGTCATTGATTTACTAAAGACCCCTTTGTGGGGGTAGCACACTATATCAGGCCCTGACACATCTGTGAGTTTTTATTGGGTGCAGAGAAAAGATGCAGAGCAACGTGCTACTTTAAAAACAAACATGTAAGCTCCAGTCTGCGCGCAGCATTAGAAAAACACATGCGCAATATCTTCATGACCCCTCACATCAGAATATAGTGACAAGGACCGAGATAAATATGTTCAAGTACTAGAAAGCATCCTGCAACTCTTATCAAAATGGGGAATTGCGTAATCTGAGAAGGAAAAGAAATGCAACTTCAAGTCACAGAAATAAAAACACATTTGCATTTCTGCCGCTGTGTGTGGTTTTTTTCCCTTGCTGAAATCAAGTGTTAGGAGTAAGA
Source organism: Ambystoma mexicanum (assembly GCF_040938575.1). Classification (NCBI taxonomy): domain Eukaryota; kingdom Metazoa; phylum Chordata; class Amphibia; order Caudata; family Ambystomatidae; genus Ambystoma; species Ambystoma mexicanum. The sequence continues at coordinate 195,830,916 of NC_090937.1, read as the reverse complement.
AACCCACAGATGTTGAGAAATGTGGACGTTAGACAGGGGTTTGATTGGCCAGTGCAATGGATAAACCTCTGTGTGTTGGGGTGAACATGTAAAATATGGAGAAACAGAAAAGTATCATTTTAAAAGTGTCGATTGGGTGAAACTAACCTGACTCAAGCATCAGCTATTGGTTTGGACTCTGCCTGCTGCTTTTCTGTTCAATCAACCGCCTCAAGCATTGAGGTGTGAAGACAGATCGCATGCTTTCCCCAACAGATGGAATTTGTGGAGGGGATACCATACAGATAATGATGCCTCTGTGATAATATGAAAGGGAGGCAGAGCCAGCAATTCATTCTAAGTCTTCATTATGGCCATGTGGTACATTGCAGGAAATGGTGCAGACACCACTGCTCAGTAAGTTAACAAGTCCAGCATTGCTCTTAAATGGGGCCTTCTTATTTAGGGTTCAGCCTATCTCTGGCCATGTCCTTTCCTCAGGCCGTCAAGGATGACTGTGTTCCATTCTTTCTTCTGTACATGCACACATGTCCCACTGTCTCTGGTTCTGCTTCAGTCTCGCGTTCGAAGAAGCATGACAGTTCACTTCATGTTTGAGCCACTCCTTCTTTATATATGCTACACCCCCCTCCGAATTGATTCTCAGGCTTTGTTGGGCAGAATCCTGTGCAGTTCCCTTGGGGAACACTGCAAGAAGATTAAGACTACAGGAGTAAGCAGTAAACCCAATTGGTAGCGGTCTGCACCACCCCAATTTACCTGGTAGCTTTGGCTGAGCAGTCAGACTTCTCTCAAGATGAGTAGGGCAATATACAGAGGATATACAATAGGGCTAAAAACACAGTAGTGCAAGCAAACACTGACCAGAGTTTGGTATCAAAGTATATAATTATTTATTTAAAACACACTTTAGGAAATACACTAAGCACTCTAAATCAAAGCAAGTTCAAACACAGTCAAATAAAGTATACACACCTCCCTTAATAATTATTAGACAGGTCTAGGTTAAAACACCACTATTTATAAAAACATATGTGAGCGCGTAACTTAGATGGCACTCCAATAATTAAGTTAAAGGGAGAGAAAAAGGCAGGTCATAAAAATAAAACAGTTCCCAACACTTTTATAAGACCACAGCAAGTTAGTGAAGGCAGAGTCTACTGTAGAGCCAAAGTTCATAGGCCTGGCACACTTTAAATGGAGCAAGGCGAAATGTGCCCAAGATCACACAGTTTAAAAAGCACTCAAGTCTTTGTAGAAATGTTCAAAGGAGGTTGGTTTTATGCGAAAGGTAACGTTAGAAGGTCTGGGGCCAACCCAGTTGGAAAGCAAAGGATTTAAGGGTCACCTTTAGCAATACGCAGAAAGGGAGGCTAGGCGGAACACAGTACCTTAAAGAGTGAGAAAGCTCCAGCGGTGGCAGTTGTTCCTGGCAGCGGGTGCAGTTCGTGGTTTCGACCAGGGGAAGAGATGATCTCATCGTGGAGGAAACTTGGAGTCGTTGCACTGCCCAGGGAAGAGACCAGCCGCGGAGTTCGTCGGTTAAAAGGTGCGTTCCTTTTATTCGCGGTCACAGTGGTGAAGCTTGGCTATCCGGCCGCAGGGGTGCTTGGCACAGGTGATTCGACCAAGGGATGTCCTGGAAGGCGAATGGCAAACTGGTTGTCCCCACCAGCTCAAAGGGAGAAGACTCTTACAGCAGAAGATCTTCTCTTGTCGTCGGGAAAGTGGTGAAGTCGTTGCAGCAGGGCTCCACCGGTGGTGTTGTCGTTGCAGATGGCTCAGCTTCTCCCCTCTTTAGATTTCTTAGGTCCTGTGACAACTTCTGAAGTTCCAGGCCCCAAAGCCCTGCTTTAATGCAGAAAAACCCCCATTCAACAGCTTAGCTGTCACTCATACATGCTAAGTGGTGAGCCGGGTGGCTCACCACTGGCCCAATCAGAACAGAGTGCGACTTGGGTTGCTAAGGCAATGCAGTCCAGGGTGCCAATTCCCCCACCTACACATCCTGTGGAACCTAGACAGAGTGGCACCAGTTGGAGGGCTTCTGTGGAGAAGCCCGCCAAAAAGTGGAACAAAGGGCCCGACCTTGGTTGGAGTTACAGAGACGGATACAAACGCCATTTTAGAAAAGAGTTCTGGCGAAAAGACCCAACCGGTGATTTTATATTAAATAAATAAACCGGCAGTATCTTTAACATTGCACCAAAAAGTGGTGCGTTTAAAACCAATGGGAAAATCCCATAGGAAATATTCTGGTGGAATATTTTGCGTGGTAACCACTGCCACCAGCCAGAAACTTGACAAGGGGGGACTGGACAGTGCCCCCTTGGAAACAGCCCCCTTGGGGCAATCAAATTAACCCCTTCCAGTACTTCCACATATGATGGTTTGTACTGGTTCTGTTCACAATTTTGGACTAGTAAAGCCAATGGTGACTTTACATGCCCTGGGAGACAGTAGTCAGTCCCAGGGTATGGAGTCTATGTTTGGGGGTCGCTATGACACCCCTGTGTTACTGCACTGAGGGTGCTGTGTAACACATACATTAAAACAGATGATACCCTATCGAGTAAAAGACTCCATAGCCCATACGCACACAATAAGTCAAAGACATACCTCAAATCATGCCTAAGAGTGGGAGGAAAAGAGTCTCACTCTTAGCAGGAGAAAAAAACAAACCACAAAAATCCAGCAAAGCTGCTGGGGGACTCACTAGGTTTGGGAAATTAGCCTTATAAGAGAATTCTCCCTAACAGGCTTCCCACCCTTTCCCCCTTTGAAGGTACTGAGTGATTGAGGGACCCGGACCCTCCTACTTTATGGCCACTGTACCCTTGTGTTTCATTTCCTGCCTGGATCCCCAGTTGGGTTGCCTTGACTGCCCAGGTCCGGGGCCTGAAGGTGTAGCAGCCGACCCCTTCACAGTCCCCTGCAGCAGCCTGTCCTGCCTTGGCATCCCAGGCCATACTCCTCTGGGGTAGCAGTGAGGCTGGAACGTAAGATCCCGATTCCATGACGTGCACCGCTGCAGTTTGTTTTGACCCCCAGTCTCGGCTCCCGGAAGTCAGTCCCCCAACACTACTGGGAGGTGTCCTTGTGTGGGCTTGGCCCGGGGAGTCCAGCGCTCAGCTTTGATGGTCTGGTGCATCAAGTGTGGCGCTGTGGGTGTCCCCTCTCTGCTTCCTTATAGGTGTGGGGAGCCTCGGTCATCACACATCCCCCCACTTAAGCCCTGACATTCGGGCATGGAAGAAATCGACTGCATCTTGTGTATGGTAGGCCTAGGATAATGAACAAATAATAGGAGTTCAGTTTTGACAGCAGATCTGTTTTTCCTAATCTGAGATGTCGTTCTCCCAGGCCTCTCCTGAGATAAAGAACCTTGATATCTGTAAAGACAAAGAGAATGGAGGTAGCCATGGAGCTATTAGCTCCATGGCTGCCTCAGTTCCGGGCTCCAATACCGGGTTCCTGCATGGGGACTAACCGGGTTACTCCGACATAGGAGGACCCGTTAATTCCTCCTTGCAGGAACCCATCCCCATTCCCATTGAGCCCCTATAGGGAATTACATCTGGCCCGTTATTGCCTCCCTCTTCCCCTCGCGGGACCCGGAAAGCACACCTGGTTTTACCAGGCGTGCGATCCAGGTCCCGCGATGGGAAGCTCGTAATCGGCGCTCCCGGAATGAAGGGGGCCGGTCCCGTACCGGCCCACTTCATTATGGGAGCGCCAGCCTTATAATGAGGCCCAAAGTGTTTATCTGAAAATCTACCAGACCTGGCTGCTTGTCCAAGAGCGGCAGGACCAAAAAGTTCCAGAGAACTTCAAACTTCAAAGACTGTACAACTGGCAGACTGGTCAAAAATACCTTTATCCCTAAACTGACAGCTAAAGAACTAAAGACACAGGATGCTCTGTTATTGACTGTAATATATATAAAGAGGCAAAAGATATCTTTTAAAAGTTACGTAAGGGCTTACTATTTTGCCCATAATTCAGAAACGGAATGTCACAGCAAAATAATTCTTTTGGTGAAGCGGTCATCTTGCGATGCTTTATTTAGGTACAAAAAACATTTTTGTAATGTGATTTTTAAATGTGAAAATTAGGTTAATCTGCATTTTGTTGCACAGAAATGGCACACGCCAGTGGGTCACATATCCTAGTGTCCACAGTGATGGGCCTGTTACTTTGAGATAGGAAAATTATTTGTATTTAAAGGCTAGAATTGAGTTAATTGGAAACATCTGTAACTCAGTAACTATTTGTGATATCTTAATGAAAATTGTGTTATTTGATTCATAGCAGAGAGACAAATCAGGTGAGCCAATTATTAAAGTTGTCATATGTGTGGAATTTACTATCTCAGAATGATACAATATTTAATGCTAGAAATCAATGAGATGAGATCACATTAAATGGCTGTGAAACTGGGTTTAGAACGTACTCCCATCTGACTGCCCCTTCATTAATATGCTCAATGACTGTGGATTGGTATGTCTAATGTGATGTCACTTTTGGAACTCTGTCCAATCAAATACATTGACCGATTAGGTAACGTTTTGTGATGAATCAAGGGAATTCATCCCCTTCCCTAAAGGGGGAGGCACCGCCATAAGGGGTTGAGGCAAGTGGGACCTCATTTGGAGGCACTCCCCCTTAGGGGACAAGGACTGCTGTTCCTGTGAGGAACTCCCTCAAGATCTTCACTTTGTGGCCTGCGTGGCATACTTTATAATACAAGAAACTTTTAAATATCATGACTGGGACGAAGACATTCCTAATAGATGCCAATATCTTACAAAAAAGGAACAAGCCAAATACCCGATACACTGGGACGAGTATGTTAAATAACGTGCACTTAACGAACCACAGTGAGAGAAGAGGGAGAGGAAGTTGCATATGCAGACCTCGGAAGGCCCTGTGCAGTGCCATACATGGAGGAGGCAGAGCAAGCACAAACCAGGAAACCAGCGAGTTTGAAACTCAACTGATACTGCAGATGGGGATGCATGAGCCACGGCATGACCTCAGCATGAGAAAACAGCAGGGCAGCAGCCCAAAGGAAGAGACTGGAAGGCCAGAGTCACAGCACAACCCCAATATGAGAAACCAGCAGGCCAGCAGCCTGAAGGAAGAGACTGGGATGCCAGAGCCATGGTGTGACCCCAGCACAAGAAACCACAAGGCAGGAGCCCGGAGGGAAGTGGTGGAAGCCGGTCCTACAACCATCGCAAATCCCACTGTGCATAGAAAGCTACTGGGTGTTTGCCCTGTTATCGGAAGATAGGAACGCCGCAGAGAAGTGAGAAACCACATGGAGGAACACACCGACGAAAGGAAGGCAATGACGATCCGATGCCTGAGAGAAGGCTCCCAAAGGCATTCTCTTTCACAATAGAAGGTAACGGAAACACAGGAATAACAGGAGGATGAGAAAGGATCATTACATACTGCAAACAACTCGCCTTAGCGGAGGTCACAAGATAAATTTACCCTTGAAAGCAAATAACCCTAAACTGGTGAAATACTGGTGAAATACAAGAGAGAGAAGTAATATCAAGAGAAATGCACAGTGTACCACAATACCCTGGGAAAAGGGGAAGAGTTCAGATGAAATATACTAGTGAACCCAGTAAAGAATCAATTAGGCCAAAGCAAGCCGAGTTATAATTGGCCAGGAGAGAAAGATTTTCTGAATAATACAGTCTTCAAGTCGCAAGATGTGCTGGAGACTGCCACCATGAAGCTTGTAAAAGATGACCAAAAGGGAACCCCAAGTAGAAGAGAAAACTCCAGGCTGTATTGAGGAGTTAAAAAGACTGATCCAAGAAATCAGGAGATACTATGAGAGGATTACATATTAGTAAAGAATCCTACAACTCTGGTTCTAGAATTACCCTCAGGGGAAGGGAGTCATTCTCCATATATAAGTTAGTTTTCATAGTGGTAGGGTCAGTTAGGGTAGTTTTGGACTGCAGACTTTATTCTTTTGGACATTCACGACTGACTGACAAGCACCTTAGATAGAAACATAAGCAGGGATCACCCATAGAGATAGGGCAAGTTAGGCATTATACATTCTTTTAATAAATGCTTGTGAGCCATGTCCACAAAGTGTCTGCACCCTTCTTTTGAATCAGCACAGTATATAAACCTCAAAAAGGTGGGGATACTGTTCTATAAAGGATTCACTGGAGGACACTGACAAATGTATATGCCTGGCAACTCGGCTAGGTGTGCTTACTCGGCAAAAGGAAATTGTAGAAAATGTGGTGGCCATTGATGGCATGCCTTTATCTTCTGGTCCTGTATCCAGGCATACAAAGATCCTAAGTCTGATGTGTCATTGCCTTTGATCTCATAGATGCTCCTCAGATGCAAGCAATCCTGGGCCTACTATGGTTGGAGAAACATAATCCTTGAATAGAGTGGAGAGATAAGCAGTTGATGTTCCCGGAACACTGTCAGAGAACTTGCTATTCTACACAACATTTCCCTGGAAATTCTGTCCAAACTAGTTCCGGATTAGCTGCAGGGAAGGGGATGGGTCTCATTGGAGAGTTACCTACTCAATACCAAGAATATGAAGATATTTTTCGAAGGATCAAGCAGAGACTTTACCATCTCATTGTCCCTATGATTATCAAATTGATTCGATACCTTAAGCCTTGTAGTCGAATTTACACCCTCACAGAAAAGGAGAATGAACAACAGCAGAAATATTTGGATCATTACTTGGCTAACGGTTTCATTCGGCATTCAAAATCACCTGCCGCTTCACCACTCTTCTTTGTTCCCAAGAAGGATGTTAATCTTCTGACATGCATTGATTATAGAAACTGTCTGTGAAGAACAGATATCCTTTGCCATTCATACCTGTGTTGCTAGATCAGGTGAGAGGGGCCTACCATTTGGTGCGTATAAAAGAAGTGGACAAATGGAAAACAGCATTTCGTATGACATATGGTCTCTTAGAGAATCAAGTAATGCCTTTCGGATTATGCAATCCTCCAGCGACTTTCCAGTATTTTATGAATGATGTACTACGGGAACTATTAGATGTATGTGCAGTTCTGTACATTGATGACATTTTGGTTTATTCTGCAAATCCGGAAGAGTATGTTGAGCATGTCAAAGCAGTCCTGGAAAAACTATGAAAGCATCAGTTATTAGCTTAAGTGGAAAACATTTATTTTCACGTGCCATAAGCGGAATTTTTGGGGTTCATACACATGACAAGAAGGTACAGGCAATTCTTCAATGGCCATCTCCTACATCGGTAAAGTCAGTACAAAGTTTCATTAGCTTTCATAATTTCTACAGACAGTTTATTTCTGACTTTTCAGCTTTGGTGCACTCCATCATATCTTTACTGTGGAAGAATCGGAAATTTGAGAGGAATTTGGAGTATGAGCAAGCTTTTCAAGTTCTGAAGAAGAAATTCATTTCGGCCCCTATATTGAGACACCTGGATCCAGAATTACCTTATGTGATGGAAACAGATGTCTCTAGTGTAGCCATGGGAGCTGGCGGGACCGGCAATAACCCCTGTGGCTTTTGTTGCAACGAGTTCTGCTGTGCAAACACGTCACATGTGTTTATGTGACATTTAACATCTTGACATAATGTAGGCCACCAGTAATTCATCTTGATTTTATTGTAAGTTCATTTTTGTTTCATATACTAAATGGAAACTGTCATGCTGCTTTCAGCCAATTAGCACTGCTGTGCAACAAGATTGCCTTTGGAACTGTATCCAACCGCAGTGTTGGCCTAGCGGCTGTGGGTATAATTAATCATTGGGAGCTAGTGTGAAAGTGATGCTTTTGTTAACAAGGAATCGCGGAGTAGCACACGGTTTTCATAGTGTGTCTCCGGAGCTTCCTCCTTTGAACTGTGAGCGTGCCTCTTTTGAACTGTTAGCTGTGGGGAGCGTGCAGCAATGTTAATTGCAGTGTTATGCTAGTTCGTGTCAGAACAAACTCAGTGTTTGCCGGCGGCATTCACTATTAAAGGAATTAAGACATTTTAATTTACCATTCAGCTGCACATTCATCCGTCTCCTACTGGGAGTTTACTTAAATCTCTCTGAACTGGGTTGCCCAGACCTTTAGGATGAGGAGCGATACCCTGGAGATCGATGGGGATGCAGATTGTTTTCATACATCAATAATCAAAACGACTCAGGTAGTTTGGCAAAAGGGGAGTCTGTTTTATTAACAAATATATAAAACAGGGAGTCCAAACGAACATCAGCAGTCGTTCAATCCTCTAAGTCGACTCATTTTGGTAGAATCCGAGGTTATATTACATAAAATCGTCATCATTGACGTTGACCTGTGTCACTACCTACGTGGCAAACTACAAAAACCTATCAGGGAAAGTGATAGGCTGTAAGTAAATAGCTAAGTATACGTTCCATATCAGTATAGAACTGTGAAAGACATTAATAGGGTGCTTAACATCAGGTGGGGCGACTAAGCCCTCCCCTAAAAATGGCCACTATGAACGTCACTAAGTACACGACGTTCCATTGGCAACACAAACTATAGGACCCTTGATTAGACGGTCCTCTACAATTGGTTGGCTTCTAACCCCCATCGGTACTTTTCCACTCATGTTTAGCAGCACGCAGACTGAACATCCAGGTGTTAGTGGGCTCATCTAGGAACTAACTTCCCACCAATTATTATATCAATCCATCATCACCTCAATGGTCCAGTGCTTTGAAGTTTGGCCTTGAGTATGTACTGGGCTATGAGAATTTTAAGGAGTGTAAGCACAGCCTGCCCTTGTGCGTAGGTGTGACCACCACGTCCTTCAAATTGCTTCCTTCCACGTGAATGCACACCATGAAATCGAGATTTTTGAGTATTTAATATTATTTTTTAATAGTCCTCTGACGTATTTTGTTTTGCTCAAGCCTTCTGCGCAGGAGCTTCTTGTTCCTTCACATAATTTGTATCCAATGTCAGCCAATTCCTGTTTGATAAGACTTTTGGCTTCCACGCTCATTGAACTCCTTCTGCTGAGATTCATTTGTAATTAAAATTGCTTTTAACTGCAACACACTGAAGTGAGGCCTTCTTTGCCCATGTTTATGTTCAGTACTGTTTTATAACATGAAGTGTAAACATCCATCTTTTATTTATTTCAGAGGTATATACATATATGTGTCTATATTGGCGCTTGCCGCAAACTATTTACTATAAAGCTTGAGGGTAGCTTTCAAGATTACTTTGCTGCTTGCGTTTCAACTGCGTCTGTACATGTTTAAAATGACTTGATATCTTCATCTGTTTCTGCAGCATAAGCTTCTTCACCCTGAGCACAAGATGTCACTTATCCTTGTTGCTTTCTTGATGCCGTATAGAATATCTGCATTCTCTAATCTCTGCATCACTTCTGTGTGCATCATCTCTTTCTGTGTGACGTCACCATTCATCCTTGCCTTTCATCAAAGCTGCTTTTTTCGGGAATCTCATTCAAATGGCCATCATATTGTCTTGCATGCAGCCACGGTTTTCTCAATGGGTACCTTGCCTCCCAGACTCTCTTAGGTACTGGTACTCTTATGGGTACTGCACAGAGTTCACGCTCGGCTCTTTGCTGATTCAATTGTTCCGCATACGTCACATACTTTGGTTCCCATTCTATAGGTAATAAGGACGGGGCAGTTGGAGGGGGAGTACTTGGCTCCTCTTCTACATCTCTACAGAATTATTGTGGTTTAAACATTTATATTTTCAACAAGGTCCAGCTGCAGCTTCAGCTTCAGTTTGGCTTGATGTTCATCTGAAAAGAAGATAGGTCACCAGTATTTTCCCTGCTGCCGGAGTTCAGACAAAAACATTATATTTTTTTCTTTCCTTTCTTAAATTACCTCGAGATATGTATTAAACTGCATTCCTTCATTCCCTGGAGATAAGGATTGAACCAAACCACCCAGTGTTTGTTTTGCTTTCACCTGCAAATTGGATGACGCAGCAGTCCAGATTCATTTTCAAGATAGCCTGCTTGCTAATACAGACAATGGGCTGGTAAACTGGAGTTGTACATTATTATTAAAATTCACATTTCATTTTCTAAATTCCACACGATTCTAAAAGGAGTTTTGTTTTCTTATGTGCAGCATTCAGCACCAGTGCCCTGCAGACAGGAAGCACTACTGCTGATACCCTTATCTGAGACGCACAACCATAATCCTATCTCTTTCGGAGGCAATTGTGGGTTTCAGAAAGTTATTGTCACACACAATTGGTTCCTCAGGAGGTGTGGGTATACTCATCAATCCAGAATCCAACAGGAGCACGCAAAGTTACCGGTTAGGTCTGCATCCATCCCTGCGAGACAGGCTGCAAAGGAGACGTTTGCCATGCCACATTGGTCAAGGAATGTGCGGAACCCCTAATCCCCATTATCGCTGCTAGTATTAACTCATCTTTCGCCACTTGCGCTGTCCCGTCCACCTTGAAAGAATCCTGGATCTCGCATCTTCTGAAGAAACCTGCACTTGACCCTGCTGCCCTGAGCAACTATCGTCCCTTTCCTCTTGATATTTATCGAGTTGCCTACCTGTAAATCCAGCCATTCCTTGGGCTTCACCACATTCTAGGCCCACGGCAATCCGGCTTCCGCCCTAAGCATGGGACTGAAACTGCCCTCCTAGACCTCAAGAATCAGCTCAACAAAGCAAACGGCTGTGGTGACCTCTCACTACTAATACTGCTGGAACACTCTGCCACGTTCGACCTCGTGGACCACGAGATCCTGTGTCATACCCTCACCTCCTCGGCATACTTCTCATCGGATGCTGCCAAATGGGTTGCCTCTTTCTTGGCCAACAGAAGCTCCCAAGGCTTTGCTGGAGATGCTGCTGCTATCCCCACACCCACCCCTTGCAGTGTACCCCAAGGTTCGTGTGTCTCCCCTACACTCTACAACATGTACACCAGGCCATTGTTCAACCATCTGGACTCCCTTGGCATATCATATACAAACTACGCCGACGACACACAAGTCCTTATTCCCCTCACTGGTGATCACACCACCAACTCGCTCAGAACATCATCTATCTACGTTGCCGTTCAATCTTGGATGGCCGCACACAGCCTTTGTCTCAACAACAATAAAACTGAACTTCTCCTCGCCTCTCAAAATTGGACCAAGCCTACAAAGTCTTCACCATCGAGGGCCACACTATCCCAGTAGCCGCTGCTGTTAAGATTCTAGGTGTATACCTAGACTCCGCACTAACCTTGAACCGCAAAGTCAACGACATTGCAGCAACATCAGGCTATGCCACCAGGTTCATTAATGCTAGCAAACCTTTCCTCTCACCCAAGAATCTCTTGAAGTTGCACGTGCCCTCATAGGATTCAAATTTAATTATTGTAACTCTCTCCTATGCAGCACTTCTGATAAAAACTGGCATAAACTACAAAGCATTCAAAACAATACCCTACGGCCTGCCCTAAACATCCGCAGACAGGAATATATCTCGCAAGCCAGAAAATCTGCCCAATGGCTCCCGGTTAAGGACAGAATCCAGTTCACAATTCTGTCCATCACCCACTGATACCTATCGAATGACGCTCCCCCCTAGCTCTCCAACAAAATCAAGAAGTACTCTATGACAAGGAAACTAATATCTGCTTACGTTCATCGGTTCATCGTCACACCACACCCAGATTCCTCTGGAAAAAAGCGTAGGGCGCTAGAATGCAACACCCCCGCTTGCGACAAGAACCTTCCTACAACTGATTCAAGAAGAACCTTAAAACGCACTTGTTCAACGGACACTCTGCATCTGCGCATGTGCGCTGCTTCATACATGTACACATAAATAAAAGGGCCTTTTTCTCATGGGAATTCAGGCTTGTTGCCATGAAAATGAAAGCATACTTGCAAACCCTACAGATTTAGGCAGTAGGCTACTGCTTTTGAAGCACCCCTACCGCCTACAGATTTCAGTGACAGATCCTACTGCTTTTTACAGTGGCAAGTTATTTATGTGATTCTAAGGCAGGCTTCAGGACAGAGCTTGCAATACATGAATTAGTCTGTCTCTTCAGTGGACTGGTAGGCGATTACTTTGCACTCAGACCGATTCACTGACCTGACAGCTGTGTGACTCTGTCCTGCACTTTGCCAGTACAACCCTTAGGCGAACCAGCAGTGAAAGCAAGTGGTAGAGTGTAACACCATCACACAGCATCTGCTGACAATTTGGTTAGCATTCAGGATTATACATTTTTAACATTTCAACATCTTTTCATTTTGTGCTATTTGTATGTTTTGTATTTTCCTGTGCCGTCATTGTTGTGGGAATTATTATTTTTCAAACTTGAAAAATCCTACATCTTTTTGGTCACAGAATGTTGGCAAGTATGTGAAAGTAAGTCTGAATTCTCTTAGAAAGAGGCCCCAAAACATGTGAAAGCCCACACCAGCGGTGAGAGGGCATTACTGTCCAACGCCAGGACTGCGAGAAGATCCCAAAGCGGCAGCATGTGAAGCTAAGAAAAATAAAATTGTTTGTATGTAAACATGCTGTCAGCAGGGGAGTTGCTAGGTCTGGAAAAGACCCGGGGCTAAGCTGGTCTTTTGGCTGTAGCTCCTGAGATTCTATCCGGGGCTACAACCAAAAGATCAGGGGCTACAGCCCCCTTAGCCCCCCCCCTAGCAACGCCCCTGGCTGTAAGTAAACTAAAATAGTGTATGTGTGTGCATGCATGTTGAAATGTATTTCAGGCTGTGTTTGTATTTGAGAGTGAGTCTCTGTGTATGAGATTGATTGGCTGTGTGTGTTTGTATTCGTGTGTGTGTGTGGGTGTGTAGGTGGTGAGCGGGTTTTTGTGTGTGATACTGACTGGCTGTGTGTGTTTGTATATGTTTGTAAGTGTGAGTGAATCTGTGTTAGACTGACTGCTGTGTGGGTGCCTTTTCTCTCTCTTTCTTCCTCTCTCTCTTCTTGCCTTGTCACACCCTCCCACACTCTCTCCTGGCCCTGTCACACTCTCTCCTTGTGCTGTCACACTCTTCCTCTCAACGCACTCACACGCCCTCTGCACTATCACACTGTATCACACTCTCTTCCTGCACTGTCACCCTCTCTCCCTGCACTGACACACTCTCCTGCCCTCTCTTATTGTATTATTTCTCTCGCTCTCTCGTCACGCTCTCTCTTTGCACGGTTACTCACATTCGCCTCTCTCTCTTTGCACTGTCACTTAATCACTCACACTTTTGCACTGTCACTCTGTCTTTGCGACCTCCTTGCACTCTTTCTCTCTCTCTCTCTTTGTCTGCTTCGTCTGTCTTTCTTTCTGCTTGCATTTAATATTGTTCTCCATGAACTGTCCCTCTACCTCTCTCTCCTTGCACTGCCTGTCTCCTTGCACTGTCTCTCGCTCTCTCCTTGTACAAGCTCTTGTTCTCTTGCACTGTCACACTCTCCCTCCCTCTGTGCTTGCATTGACACACTCTACTACACTCCCTCCTTGCACTGTCACACTCTACTACACTCTCTATTTGAGCTGTCACATTTTCCCACACATTCTCCTTATGGTGTCACTCTCCCTCTCTCTCTGTAATGTCACACTCTCCCACACTCTCTCTCTGCGCTGTCAAACTCTCCCACTCTCTCTTGCTCTCTATCTCTGCACTGTCCCACTCTCCCCACTTTCTCTCTGTGCGGTGTCACACTATCTCCATGTGCTGTCACACTCTCTCGCTGTGCGCTGTCACAATCTTTTTGTGTGTGGTGTTGCACTCTCTCTCTCTTTCTACGATGTCACACTCTGTGTACTTTCACACTCTCTCTCTGCACTTTCACAATCTCTCTCCATGTGCTGTCACACACTCTGTGCGCTGTCACAATTTCTCTCTGTGCACTGTAAAACTCTCTTTCTGTGTGCTGTCATACTCTCTCTGTGATCTGTGTGCTGTCACACTATGCCATATTCTCTTGGTGCATTGTCACAATCTATGTATGCGCTTACACACTTTTTCTCTTTGTGTGCTGCCACGCCATTTTTACGCTTTCACACTCTCTCTGTCCTGCCAAACTCTCTCTATTTTTCTCTCTCTCTCTGTCCCTGCTGCCATTCTCTCTCTCTCTCTCTCTGTTTGCTGCCACACTCTCTCTTTTTGCTGCCAGACGCTCTATCTGTTTGCTGCCACACTCGTTCGTTCTGTGCACAGCCACACTAGCTCTCTCTCCATATGCTGCCACACTCTCTTTCCCTGTGTACTGTCACACTCTGTCTCTGCACTTTCACACTCTCTCTCTCTGAGTTGTAACATTCTCTCTTTCTGTGCACTGTGACTTTCTCTCTCCTCTCTCTGTGTGTGCTGTCACTCCCTCTCTCTGTGCGCGTTCTCTCTCCTCCTTGTGCTTTCAAGCTCTTTCTCCTTGCACTTTCACTCTCTCTTTCTCCTTGCGTTGTCACTCTATTTCTCCGTGTGCTTTCACTCGCTCTCTTCCCGTGCGCAGTCTCTCTCTCCCACCTTATGCTCTCTCTCTCCGTTCACCCTTCCTCCTTCCCCCTTTACTCTCCCTCTGGCCTTGGCACCTCAAAGAAATCCTCTCTTGCGCCCTCATTCAATCTTCCCCAACTCTCACATTTCATCGCAACCTTTACCTTGTCTTTCATCCTTACTCTCCCCCTCCCCCTTTCTTACTCATACGTCCTCTTGCTCACCATCGACAGCACCCCTTTTTCAATGGCTTTCTTCCCTGCTCTATTCCCCTTCTCATTCTCTTGTACACCCGCATCCTTTCCCACATCCTGCCTTGAAACTTTGCACCCTGGAAATCCAAAATGCCAAGAACAGCAATATGCCCCAAACCCGTTGGCTTTGCCACTACTTGTTGTAAAGTTTTCTTGGGGAGAGAAATCACTATCCTATCTGGGTCACGCATGTTTTAAAGTTCCCCGTGCACCGGTAGTGAATGGCCAATTTACCTCAGAAATGTTGCGTTTTCATTTACAAAGACTGTTCATGTACTCTAGTTCGTTGGCGCCCTATAGCGTCAATCCCAAAGTTACGTCTCAGTGGCATCTATGTGGGGTTGGCAGACCTCCCCTGCTGGCATCCATCTGATTGTAAATCCGTCAGCCCACTGCAAATGTAAAGTTAATCGGCTGCCACTTGGTTTAAGAATTATGAAAAGTGATTAAGGTAGGTTATTATTAAAAATGGACTCAGGCGATCGTGGACTGGGCCGTTCAAAATCATCCGGTCGGCGCTATTTTGGAAGTTTTGGGGCAGAGCAAACGCCTTTTCGAATCTCCAGCTTAGTAAACAAAGCCCTTATCGGCTCTTGCCACTTGCTACAGCGTTTCCACTTCGACGCGTTGTAGCTGCCACTGGCACTGGCAGTCAGTCGGAGGCAGCCCGTGTCGTGAGGCGCAGGAAGGCGGGTGTAACCAAGGTCCGCCGTGTGGCAATCCAAAGCGAGGGACCCCCAAGGAGGAGCTCGGAAGAAACCGGTGGGACTGACCAGTGATCGCAATAACCGTCACAAAGGCGGGGGGGTTATCGAATCGCTCAGGAGGGGATGCCTAGCAGCACAGGAAGAGGACTCTTAAAATGCTGATAACGGGTGCCCGGCCTCGGAGTGTGCCAGCTGGGGCAGCGAGCAGAGAGAGCCTGCCGCGGGGCCAGACATGCTGACCTGGGGCGAGCTGGCAGGGACTTCTGGGCACCGGTGGGCACAGGCCAGGCTGCCCCGCAACCTTCTCTTCCTGTTGCTGCTCCTGGACTGCAGTTGGGGGGCACCGGTGCCGACAGGTGAGTGACACCGACCTTCCAAAATCTTACAACAGGGTGCGGAATGATGGGCTTTATATTATATTAATAAGTCCAGGGCACATTGTGGCACAAACAGTGGATATATATATATATATATATATACAGTTCAGCGAAGTAAGCAAGCGAGGAATTACAGTACAGTGTTACTTTAGTAGGTTGGGTCGGTGGTATGTATGTATTAGATTTCCGATAGTGGTAGTTTGTCCATTGATGAAACCAGCAACAGAAATGTAACTTGGGGTGGCATGGCGGTCAGGAGAGAGACGGTTGACTGTCTGCACTGGTATTGATTGAACTTGGAACACTCTTGACTGTGGGTTTACTCAGTCACTGGCCAAGCCTTGGTGGACATTTCTATAGACGTGGCAGGCTTCTTAATGAATTTAGTCGCTGGTGTCGAAATATACAATTACTGCCACCACAATTACTGCAACCCCCCCAAAATGTCGACCTTTTAAAAAAAAAATCCGACTCCATTTACACCCCATATATATGTGGGGGGATGGGTATAGTATTTAATACATGTAGGCTGGATGAGGGGGGTCTCCCCCGCATATATATGGCTGAAAGGTGGGGTCGAAATAAAAAAAGTCGACATTTTAAAGGGTGGCAGTTATTTGGGCTCAGACATCACACAGATCCGCCGGTGTTTGATTATGCACCAAGAGGCCACGTGGAGCATTTGTTTCTTCCCGCTGTACCAGCAATACCTTAACATGCTATAGGTTTTACCCGGGGTTTGTTTGTCAGGTAACACGCCCTGATATGCAGCCCAGTGTCTGAGAAAGCCACGTCAAGCACCTGGATCCAGTAGAAACCGTGTGTGACCGGTAATCAACGCATGCCGGGCCCCCGCGGCCGCTGCCAGGTGCATTACCTTGAGTAGAGCACTTCTGTAGTCCAGCCCTGCCACAAAGGAACAGGCACGGCGCTTCCCGTAGTCTGAATGAGTGCCACCGATGTGTTTAGGATTTTGATTTCCTGAGGGCGGCATGGTTTACTTTGCCCACATGGGCGTCCTATAGAGGCCCTGGGCGCCAGCTCACTAGGCTGATGCGCATTTGGAGATAGGCATTGTTGCAAAAAATGGGACACACAACTCGCAGGCAGACAGAAGGCAAGTTGAAAATTGGTCATGGAAAACGGGAGGTAACCTAACATACTCCCTGCGGAGCCCGCCTGCCTGCGCGTGCGTGCGTGCGTGCGTGGCGCAGATAAGCAGCGCGCGGGGCACAGCCCTGACTGACTGGGAGATCCCCGGATGTCCACAGCTGCAGCCTCGGGTTCCCTCGGCTTCTTTCTAGTGGACGCTGGAGCTCCGGGATGCAGAGCAGGTCCCCCGGGGGTCTGTGAAACATCTTAACACGTTCCCTGTGTCAACAGAGCACGTTAACGGGCAGGGCCATCTTAAGCACTCTTGGGGCCCTGGGCACGGACATCTTTGGGGCCCCCCTCCACCAAAGCAAAGGAATTAAGGGATCAAGAACACTGGTCGCGCCCCCCACACATCGTGCTCACTACCTATAGGTTGACATGCTGTCTCACAGCATAACACGCATCTTTACTCCCTTTAAATCCCCTTACCCTCTTCATTCTCGCTCTAATCAGAATGATAAACAAGTAGCATTTGAAGACCAACACATTACCAAACATTACCATGTTTAAACAAAATAGTATGGAAGGGTGCTATGCAAAATGGGAATGATTCTAGCTTCATTCTCTCCATCCTCAAGGGGAGTATATAAGTACCAGCGTAACAATCGATGTGATTTAACACATTTAATCTGGGTTTGTCTTTTGTAGCTTTAAATACTTCCAAAACAATGGCTTGTGACATTGTGATTTATAAACGTGCATACAAACCTTTGAATTTTACCAAAAAGCAAACTGTTTCTTGTGTCAAACGAGCAGACCTTACATTATGCTTGCCTGAGGCCTGCAACATCTGGTCCGCTCTCTTCTGTCTACCAGCCCTTCCACCCAAATGCCCTATATAAGAAGACATCTCAAGTAATGGGCTGAACAATACCAGCAGCATGCAAGAAGGCAAACCTCACAGAAGACAGCACAGTAATGTAAGATATATCAGATGATTTGACCAGGATCACTGTATCGTCTGCTGGCAAATCCAAGATACAAGCATGAACGCTTTCGTTCCATAGTCTAAGAATTTGGATTACAGTTTATGCCATTGTTGGAGGCGATTGCATAGGTTTTACAACACCCCATATGAACAAGCCAATTTCTAGACCTTCACCGTACGGATGATATGTTCGTTTTTATAGCAACCCCTATCTGGTGCAGGCACATTGCTGGTAATAGTAGATGTTGTGCTGCAAAACCAAGTACAAATGCAGGCAGGTTTATGAACTTCAGACATAGGAAAGGCCCAGCCAGCCTTGCTGCAATGTGATATGCTAATTTTGCATATTAACATATCTCTGCAATGGGTGCTTCACACACTGAGCTAACCTCTGAACCATTGTGGCACTCAATTTATCAATATGTGTATACCACAGTGAACACAGAAAGCCATACATGATGAATTGATGAAGGCAGAATGCACTTGTCAAAACAGAAAGGCAATGGGTTTAGAGCCTCATCAGCACCTCATAAAATATCCTGACGTGCTACTTAAGACTGCTGAACAAAGGAATATTACTTCTTCAGATCAGGCAGCCCTGTGGGGCCCCCTCCAAGGTGGGGGCCCTGGGCAAGTGCCCCTTTTGCCCTCCCATAAAAAAGTCTGTGATAACGGGAGCAATTAGACACTGATGGGAGGGAGCTACTAGTAGGTCCCTAGGAATGCAAATGGCGGGCGATGATAAATGGGAAGGGTGCACACGGCTGCATCTGTGAAATCATGACTTTAAAACCCCAAGGAGACTTGTTAAGGCTCACATTATTCTGCATGGCGCCACTGTGATCTTCCATCCATGTCGTTGAAAATCAAGCTAAAGCCCTACCCTTTTCCGCTCAGTATTGTTTGATGACGATTTATATATATAGTGTAAGCTTTGTTTATGATGAAATGCCAGATTATTTTGAAATGTGTGTATTCCCAAGGTATTGCTACAAAGTATTATTGAAGCACATGAAACACAAACCAAAACTGCAATAAATATTGATATCAACTAAACCTGGGAAGATATGTGGTCTAGTGTTTAAACGGCCCCCTCCCCGCTTTCACTATTTAACCAAAGTGTGGTTAAATAGTGAAAGCGGGGCGGGAAGTGTGATCCTGGGCAATCATTTAATGTGTCTTACCTGTAGTCCCAGCACGTGATTCAGTTAATAGCAAATGTTATTATATGAAGTTATTATAAAAAAAAGCCTCACTCATGGTTTAGTTGACTATAGAGTTGCTTCATAGATAATTATAATAATGGGCGTTCATGTATTTCACACCACCAAGTTATTTGTCTCTCAGCTTACTCAATGCAACTTCTTGTAATGTCACTTAACATGGTGCCATTTAGAACCAAAGATTGATGATGCTCCTTGAAATGCCTTTTTCTGTGAAGTCACTCCTGCTGGTGTCAATGCATGTGCAAATTAGGAGATTTGCATGTGTTTTACCCCACTGTGAATGCACAGATCTCTAGCAGGTCAGTGTCTTGCGGGAATAATGGTCCTACAATGTAGCTCTTGCTTTGTGCTGGGCATGTGCTGAAATGCTATCTGCCACTAATATTACCCAAACAGTTTATGGGGGAAGGTGGCTGCGAATGAAATCCTATGGAACCGCAAGCATGAGCTACAACATCTCACGTGTAAACTTATCCACCCTACTTCACTGAAGGGTAGAGGGAAAGTTGGCGCATAGGTACAGTTAGTCCTAAATAGAACCCAGAGAGGATACACAAAACAGATGTTCCGAAAAATATATACTCTTTACAGGGATCGAAATTAAGACTGGACAAGCAGGAGCTAAATGTTGGCCCAGGATATCCAGCATTAACCGGTGTGGAGGATCTGCCATTGGGAGGCAAGGAGCTAGTACGTAGCGTTCTGCTAAACCAACTTCCAAATAAGATGCAAACGTAACATTGTGTCCATTATTTATGACCCCTTATGCCGTAAATGCCGTATAGCTCTGTCCTCATGCTCAACGATAGATTGTCCCACATACACAGAGTTAATGTCACATAGGTATGTTTGTTCGGAATCAATTGGCCTGGGGGAGACAAAAGTACTTCCTGGTAGTCAATGGAAGGATTGGCCAGCAGTAAATTATTGTATTATATTCCACAATACATCACTTGTATCCACAAACAATCCCATACTTGGCTGAAACCTCCAGGGACCCACGAGGAATCGAGGACAAATGTCTAGTTCCGGGTAAATACCTGATTTAAGCACTTTGGAGGAGTTTAGGAGTTCCTAAAGGTTTTCCCCATGGGAAATATTGAGACAAAGGCTATAGGTTGAAGGCAGGGAAATGCCAGTTCTACCCCCACAGCTGCACGCAAAGAATCAATCAACCCCAAAGGACGTAGAGGGGACACCCTTGAAGAGTTCCAGAGCCAAGTTCAAGATACAGCCAGCCAGGCAGGGAAGGAAGAAGACGGCGATTCATGCAGGTGATTCTGAAGGTGAACCACAATGGAGGGGGTCTGCAGCACACTACCACCCCAGGACCCAGAGACCCCTGATGAGAAATCCGATGAATACAGCAGGACCCAGGGGCAGGGACGTGGCTCTGGAACAGCAACGCAACCCTGTGAACAGAAGGCTTCTTCCACAGGGCAAGCGCCAGGATCCGTTACCCATGGGCTGGCACCCTGGCCCAGCGACGACGCAGATGACCCACAACAAGAATAGTCACCCTTGCAGGGCAACCTTACTCTTGCAATATTGCTAAACATATCCTCCATCTTCTTGCACCCATTTGTGAAACAGTGAAGTGAAAACCCTGAATGATCCTTGCACAGTCTCTAGATGGTGTCGCACTATGCACCTTTCACTAGGGCTAAGGCTTTCCACCCTTGTGTAGCACTGGGGTAAAGAGAATTCGATTATGCCTCTAGGCCCTGTGCTGGTTCCAGGCCTGCATTTTGACTCCAGGTTAGTAAATCAGCCCTTGTGAGGGGTGTGTTGTCGCTCTTCTTTCAGTATAGGTTGTTAGAAGTAGCCCAGAGCATTTACTTTCTGTGTCTAAAAAGTATGCATCTACCATTTGGAAATTAAAAGGAAGACTCGAGTTGGAGGACAACCAGGCGTGAGAGTCACCGTAACAAAGCGCAGGTGCTCATGGACGCGACACTGAGCAAAACATAGCAAAAGAAAGACTGAAAATAGATCACAGCACGTTACTGCGGCAATGCCACAATGGCATTAATACGACTTCCATAGTTCTTCTAAGGCATATATGTGTAAGTGACATCATATTTTAGTTTTGTATGCAGAGGGGCGTCAGAATCAATTGAAAACAAACTACCCGCAAACACTGTTTGAATCCATTTTGTATCATCCCTTTGCACGAAGGCTGTCCGTCCCAGACATAAAACACACGGTTCCATGGTTGGGAAGCACAAGAACATCTCCAGCACAATTCACAAACACTACACAGCTTGCAAAAGTGAATTCATCCTCATGTAGGTGGCACGTGCATATGGATCTGGTAGGGTGTTTTTTTACTTCTTTTTGCTGATTCCTTTGTTGCTTTTGTGGTTAGTAGCATTTTCTTGTTTCACACAGCCTCCCTGATTCTCTCACCTTTGACATTTGACCTGGCATTCCCAGATTCCCTAGTATATGCAGGTGGTACCTGCATAACGATTGTCTGACAATTGCACCATCAACACCTCAAGGGTTTGCCAAGAACATCTCAGGGCCACATCACCCAACCATTTTTCTTTAATAGTAGTACACCCCTCCAAGATACTAGAAACTGCCCTCACTGGAAAGTACTTGTTCCCAGGAGATGTCTTGTTTTCCTTTGCTCAGCCCACTATTCCATTTTATACAACCCTCAACCCCTTCATATCTCACCACCTTGTTGGTATTGTTCTTTTCTTTCCTGTTCTCGATGCTCCCTTACTGCAAACTATTGTGCTGTTTTCCTTTCTTATCCCACAACAGACTTCCGTCTGACTTACCCTGGGCCCATGCACAATTTGCCAGTCTCTTGGTCACGGTACTGGTGCCATAGTATAACTACGGTTGTGTTTCCTGCAGTATAAATGCTTCATAACATAACAATTTGGTTGCATGTTCAATGGGATTTGTACTTTTGCTGAGGGACTCCTTCCTTTTTAAACAGGGCCATATATTGCACAAGGAAATGGGAATCGGTTACCTCAGGGATTGTTATATCTCATAGATCGAAAAGCTACATGGGTCAGTTGACAATTTCCCTTAAAATGTTGTCAACATTTGGGTTTCAATTCCTATACAATTGCGTCTTGAAGTAATAGAGCAGATGGGTTTATTGTGTTCTTGCCTTAATTCAGATCATGTCTGATTCTTGCTAAATGTCACAAGAGGTGTATTTTGGCAACTAGAAGATTGCTTGCATAGAATTATTTTGTAGAGGTCACACTACTGCACTATTAGCATATCGCCAGAGTTTGCTGCTGAGTAGCACAGAACTGATCCTTGAATCGAAGACTTGAATGTATTTATCCTCCACAGGGGCTTGTGAGGGATCAGCAAAGAGAGTCAGACACAAAGTTGAAGTGTTTTCAATATTCGCCATTTTGGTTAAAAGTAAATGGGGTTAGAAAAAGGCCTATATTGCCCTTACCAAAAGAGCATGTCCCTACCTATCAAACCAAAACGAAAGCAAAGTGACCGTGTGTCCAAAATACATCTGACCCTCACACTAACTTACAAAATAAGAAAAAGGTACAATGGAACTTCTGTTTTCACTTCCACCAAATTGTGCAAAACCAATTTCATAAAGCAATTCTTGTCTCTAGGGTGCAACTTCCCCTCCCCTGCACTGTTTCAGGATAAAGTATTTTGAAATGCTCTGTTTCATCAAAGTTCCAATAAAGGTAATGACAGTGTCTCTTTCACTGTTGTTCAATTTCAGAGGGCAAAGCAAATGTTCTTTCTACCATACAGTTTGGAATATATTAGCAAAAAGTCTTTCACAGTCTTTAGGATGGCAAAGTAAATATTCTTTCTGTAATACAGGTTGAAGCACCTGGAAAGAAAGTATTTTATAGTTTTTAGGATGGCGCAGTAGAATGTTCAACTTTTAACAAAAGCATGATATAATAAAGTTTTTTTCCAACAATACCCTGGATTTCCTGGTGCACGCCACCACCAGGAACTCCTCTATTGCAATATCCAATTTTTTTTATTTTTATTTTTTTATTTACTTGTATGTAATCAAAGAAAGAATGATTTTTACAAGAAGTTGAAGGTTACAATTGGTGTATGTCACAGGGAGGGTACGCCAAGGTAAGTCTCAGAGTGTAAACTACAGAAAAGTTTTCAAAATTGCACCAAAATGTCCGTTAAACATCCATAGTCTGCAGGTCGCTTTGAGTTAAACCA
Organism: Ambystoma mexicanum; assembly: GCF_040938575.1. Classification (NCBI taxonomy): domain Eukaryota; kingdom Metazoa; phylum Chordata; class Amphibia; order Caudata; family Ambystomatidae; genus Ambystoma; species Ambystoma mexicanum. Next base: position 195,807,579 of record NC_090937.1, on the reverse strand, counting down.
CCGATTTTGATGAAGGTTGCTTCCAATATTTTGGCCGTAGCTGCCGCCCATCGGGGCTTCTCACCAGATATCAAACGGCACCACCACGTGTGTTCCTCGAACAGGACCGAGTCATGCCAAAGCGGAGTCAAAAATGGGGCGCGAGTTTCCTTCAGAGCCGGACAGCTTAGGAGCAGATGTCGGATGTTCTCCACTGAGCTAGGGTCTTCACACAGTCTGCACGTAATTGAGCTGACCTGCAGTCTTCTCCCTAGGATTTCTCGGGTATGGAGCAGATTTAAACGAGCCCTTAAAAATGTTGAGCGCAATTTTTTGTCTGGGAATCTCAGACAGTATGCCATGGGAAGTTTCAATTTATTGTAGGTTGGTGGAAGATGGTTTAAGCACTTGATGGAAGCTGCTTTGTCCAGGGTGGTGATCCAATCCTGCAGTTTTAGTTTTTCACTTACTCTTTGCGGGTTCGTTATCAAGTCGTTAAGTGAGCATTGCAGGTCTTCCAGTTTGGATTTTTGAAGGTGAACCCATTTTTGGACCGTCTTGGTAGTGGTTGATTCAAGTTCCTGCCCAATTATTTTGAAAATTGGCAGGCTGTCTTTAATTAGAGTTTTTCTAAATAGGGCAAGTGCCGCCCCACTAACGGTGGCGCTTAGAGAGAGACGGCCCAACTCTCGTCTGATCGCTTCAATAGGAATAGCATTCGGCAGACCTAAAAGTGACTTCCATATGTAGGCCTCTAGTTTTCGCCATAGTTGTGGTGGAACAGTGAACATGGCGTCCATGCCGTAATTGCAATATCCAATTCCAACAAATGTTTAATAGGACAAAAACTCAATTTCAACACAACCATAAATTCTCCTGGCATACTTCCGTGTCAGGAATATTCCCCTTTTGGCTCACTCAGATGCCCGGGTATCTTTCCTGCGAGGTATCTTCCAAAAAGGTTTAATTGAAACTCTAACTGCAACTATGGACATCCAGGTTTACTCTGCTGCCAGGAATGACCCCCTTTTGGCCTACACAGATCCCCTGGAGTACTCTGCTGCTAGGTATCTTTCCAAAAAGGTTCACTGCCTGATGCTCTTATCAGGTCTCTCCACAACATTCATATTTCTCTTGAATAGCACACAATTGTACTTCCTCAGTGGTATAATTCTGTTGACTTCAATTGGGACTTGAACCAGTTTCCCCCATTATAGCATCCCCGATGTGAGGGTTTTTTAAAGTTCCTGTTAACCTTTCTTACAATGCCGCTTGGCTCTGGGCAATGCTTATGCTTGTTCCAGGTTTCTCCCAACTGACATCTCAAGTCAGGAGAATTGTACTACTCTTGCCTCCTTGTTTGTCTTTCAATTTCTTTTGGCTTAAGGCAATGCTGGTTCCAGGTTTCCCCCAACTGACATCTCATGTCAGGAGAATTGCACCGTATCTGCCCTTTTGCTCTCTTTTTGTAATGTCTGTTTGGTCGGTATTCAAAACCTCTCCTTAATGGTCTGTGTACCTGTCGGAACACCCCCGGGTTGTCACTCTCACTGGGCCAACTCACCAGTATCTCCTGGCGTTTCTGACTTGTGGTGCTTTGCTGCAACACAGTATTGCTTCCGGTTTGGCTTCTGTGGCCTATCAAACCCTCTCCTTTGCCTGTCATTCTGTAAATGACAATAGGTTTTCCCGACAGCTCTTCAAGACATGTTTTTTTTTTTCAGGCTTTATAAAATTTTATTTTCATCACTGCAGGATTTAGTACAGGCGCTGGGGTTTCCCCATGGTGCTCTTGATGTAAAGAGCACGCACGTTCTGCCAGTTCTTTTTCAGCAGTGACACCAGGAAATTAATGGCAAGGTGGATGTTGTACACCAGCTCATCGTCCGTCATCTTCACGTGGCCAACCGCAACAGCAAGACAGAGGACCTTTTTCATCTGAAACTTGATGGTGGACTTCACTTCATCAACTTTGGCAACCATGTTTTCATTATGGGTCAGGAGCGAAGGGAATTTTCCAGCCTTGTTCAGACCAGGTCCAAGGATACGAGGAATCTGCTTAATCAAGGACTCTGAGGCCAAGAAGGCATCATATTTCTTTGCTAGTTTCTTCACCATCTTTTTGTTCTTGTTAAGCTTCTTCAGAGCCTCAATGTCCATGTGGGGCATGTCGACCGCCTTAGCCTCGTCACAATGCTGCTGGTCTCCCAGGACACAAACGGAGAACTTGGGGCGAGGGCAAGCCTTTAGCCTGACTGTGCCTGAGAAACGCTTGTCCTTCTGGGGGTCATAGTTCTTCAGGCTGATCTGTAGCTCCACAGTTTCCAAGAACTTGCGTGGTTTCTGATTGGACCCCTGAAGGAGCTCCTTCACCCCTTCGTACAAGGTGTCGCGGGAGACTTTGCTACTCATCTCTGCGGTCTCAAAGACACAAGGAAGCTCTTCAAGACATGTTAATAAACTCCTCTAGACTGAGTAATTTGCCTAGATTATCAGTTTCCTTAAACAAGTCTCCGTGAACTGGAGATGTGATAAAATTAGCTGTCAGCATGTACCTCATAATTATTCGGGAACAGAATTGATTCCTCACTAAACAGAGGTTTGTACAGCTCAAACCCGTGCAAAGCGTAAACAAAAACGTGCTAAATGTCATAAGAATCAACTTAAATGCAAGAAAAAGGAAGAGCAAACAAAAAAGTTAATTAAGAAATAGTCTCTGGAGTGGCAAACATTTCCTTATTTGATGATCAGCATTCTTATCAGATGATTCCAGTAAGGAAAAGAAAAATACACATAGAAATAAAGCAATAAAGGGAGGCAGCACAAGCAAACAGAGTCAAAAGGAGTTTTAGAAACTACCTAAATCCAACCGTTACTATTGTAGATTCACTGGGTTCCGAGGGAGTTGGGGGGGGGGGGGTGCAGTTGATATCTCCACCAGAACACCCTCAAGATTTGCAAGTTATATGTAACAAGGCGGCAGAGATGGAGCCCGTGATGGGGTCAAAATTGGTCAAAGGACCAAAGGATTTGTTTAATTCTCGTCCGTTTTGTGTGGCTAGCAAGTTTACTCTTTCTGAATCTTATTTAGTGTATGAATAATTGATTATATATATATACATTTTTTTTAAAAACAATTTTTATTATTTTTTAACAACAATACAACCGAACTTGCAGTACAGTTAACATTATTACATTATATTCCTTTAATAATATATACTGCTCCCTCTACCCACCCACCTCCCGAGCCTATTCTTTCACACCTTCTGTTCCTGCGCCTTGCAGGTGGAGTCCTTCATCCGAATTCTCTACTGAGTCGCGACCACTCGACCCATCATACGTGGGCCCAAATATCGTAGCTACTAGATGCTTCCAAGCTATCAAGGTTTCTGCTTCCTCCTCCCCACCCAAGTTACTTGTCTCCTGCCATACTGCAGTTTCAGCTTCTGACCACTTTTGTAGATCTTTCCACCACAATTCTACTATCGGACCATGCATGCCTTCCAGTTCATAGCAACTCTACGTTTCGCCAGTTTATACGCCAGGTCTTTAAGTTTACTGACGTGCTTCAATTTACGTGGTCTGGGGAACCCTCCAACCAGGCACGCCCACGCCGATTCCATCATTAGCTTAACCCATTTTGTGTTCAGCCTATCCGCCACTTCCCTCCAGAATCTTTCAATCACTGGGCACGCCCAGAACATGTGCACCATCCCAGCATTATTCTCGTTACATTTAGGGCATGCTTGCTGCCCTGCATTCGCAAATTTAGCTATTCATTGGGGCGTCATGTAAGCTCTGTGGGTGATATACAACTGTATCTGCTGGAACCTGGCATTTCTTGACACCTTCTTGTGATATCTTAGAGCTCTCTCCCACATCCCATCTGTCATTGGGGTGCCCACCTCTTCTTCCCATTCCTGTCGTATTCGCATTGGTTCTTTCCCCACTTTGGACATAACCATCTCATATAGTCTGGATATCTCATGTCCTCCCTCTGCTATGTCGTATATAACCTCTAGGGTGGCATCCGGTTCGCCTTCCAGTATTATCTCTGACTACGTTTCTGTAACCCGCAGCACCACCCTGTGGTATGTAATATACTGTCCCTTGTGTAATCCGGTTTCCTCTACCAAAGTCTCAAAATCTGTAATCTTCCCATCTTGCCATACATCACCCAGCGTTGCTATCCCAACTGGTTCCCAGTGCTTCCTGATCGTTTTCATTAGTTGGGCGTCTTTTCCCACTAGTGCCACAAGTGGCACCTGTGGGGAGCATGGGGTAGGGCTCTCCATTACCCGACAGGCCCTGTGCCATATGTCCCATCCCAGCAACATCATTTTTGGGCACTCTTTCATATTCGCTCTGGGCAGCCACACCATTTCTTGTAGAAACAACGGTGCGCATTCTGATGTAAACAGCCTAGATTCCAAGGTCGATTCTTCCAATAACCATTTCGCTACATATTGCAATTGATTCGCTAAGTAATAGGCCTCATAATTTGGCAGTTTTACCCCTCCTTTCTCATGCGTATTTTGTAGCTTCGAGAGGGCTATTCTATTTCTAGTCCCACCCCATATGTACAAATCTCTACATATGCCATGTAATCGGGCAAAGAATCGTTTTGGGATCAGATGCGGTATATTACTAAAGTAATGCAACATTCTCGGCAAGACCACCATTTTTAACATTGCCCCTCTTCCCATCATCACCAAAGGAAGCTTCGCCCAGAACTTCATGCTACTCTCGATACGCTTGACCACCCTCTCTGTGTTTTGCAGGTGCTCTGCCTCCCCCGTTTGGTAGATGTCTATTCCAAGGTACCTAAACGTGTCCACTTCCCACGGTATTGGCAATACCGGCAAGTGCTCTAGCGGGGTCCCCTTATATCTGCCCAGCAGGAACACGCATGACTTTTTAGGATTTACTGCTATGCCGGACAGAAACACGAATTGTTCCATCACCTCCAGCACATATTGGAGGTTTTGTTCAGGGTATTTCAAGTACAACAGTATGTCGTCTGCATACAAGGAAATTAAATGCGGCTCTGCTTTAATGGTGATACCTATCACATTATACTGTTGTTTTAGGTATATTGCTAGTGGTCTAGGGCTAAATATATATAACATAGGGGACCATGGGCAACCCTGTCTAGTGCCCCTGCTAAACTGCCACCTCTCTGAGATTATCGCTCCTGTTTTCACCGTGGCTAGAGGCACACTATATAACAATTGGACCCATCTAAGGTACTCTGGCCCTATCCCATAGCTGGTCAAGGCAGCCATCATCCAGGGCCATTTTACTGAATCAAATGCTTTTATTGCGTCCAGTGATACGATTGCCATCTCCCCCTCTTCTTCATTCGCATACTCAATGACTCGATGGAGCCGCCTATGGTTAGTCGTAATATTTCTGCCTGGGACATACCCAGTCTGGTCAGGGTGTATGAGTTTGGTGATAATTCTTCTCATCCTATTTGCTAGAACCGCTGTGAGTATGTTGCTGTCCTGATTTAGCATTGACAATGGTCTATATGATCCACAATCCTTGGCCAGCTTATTAGGTTTCGGGAGTGGTATAATTATCGCCTCTCGCAAGGACTCTGGGAGCCCACCGTTGTCATACGCCTCATTTAGCATTGCCAACAGCGGGGGAAGCACCTCGTCTTTATATTTTTTGTAAAATTTGCTCGGGAGTCCATCGGCTCCCGGGATCTTGTTTGTGGGTAGCTGCACCACTACCTCCTCCAATACTTCCAGGTTGTTCGGGGCGTCTGGCTCTTCTCGTTCTTCTAAACTAATCTGTGGCAGACCTATGTCTTCTAGTGTTTCATTTATTCTCCCATGATCACTCCCCACTTGATCGTCATATAGAGTTCGGTAGTATTCTACAAATTCTTGATTAACCGCTTCTTGGGTGTCCGCCATACTCCCATCATCTCTCGCAATTGTCCTGATTGTGGGTTTAGGGGTTTCATTTTTATAGAGCCATACCAGCATTCTTCCTGGTTTGTCCCCTCCCGTATGCAATCTCTCTACGTACTTCCTATAATTCAGACTATACAGTCTCTCCCCGCATCCCACACATTTTTGCTGCAGCCCCAGTGTCTCTACATTCTCTTCCTCAGTTGTACCACCCCTTCCCAGCGCTTTCTCCAACTCGTCTTCAGCCTCTTGTAATTCAGCCACTATCCCCCCTTGCAGCCCTTTGGATTTCGCTATGGCCATTCCCCTTACTACTACTTTAAAGGCCTCCCAGAGCACAACAGCGGATTCCACACTACCAGTATTAATTTCAAAGTAGCTTACTATGTCGTCTCGCAGGCTTTCTCTAAATATAGTATCTCTCAGCGCCTCAGCATGGAGGCGCCAAGTCGGTATCCTTGTTCTCGGGGGCTGATGTTGCCATTCCCGTATCAACGGTGAGTGGTCCGATAGGACCCTCGCTTTGTATTCTGTAAGTGTTACCTCCGACATTAGTTCATGCGTGACAAACATGTAATCCAGCCTAGTGTGCAAATTTTGTGGTGCTGAGTAATGGGAGTATTGTCTTTCTGACATGTGTTGCACTCTCCATGCATCTTCAAACCCCAGGTCCGTCAGCAGTGTCTGCAGCGCTCTGGCCGCCGGGGCATGTCTATCTATTTTATTATCCGATCTATCGATTCTCGGATTCAGCGCGCAATTAAAGTCTCCTCCCCAGACCGCCGCCCCCCCAGGCACCTACCCATCTTACTATACAGAGACCTAAAATACGCTGCTGTATTTTGGTTCGGGGCATATGTATCAATAATACTTATTTCTCTATTTTCTATCAGCCCTCTTATCATTACCATCCTTCCGTCCTCTGCCACCATTGATTGTAGCAATTAGAAAGGGACATGCGGCGCCACCCATGTGATCACACCTCTGGCATAGGCCGAATACTTGGCGCCTACCACGGTTCCCCTCAATTTTTTTTTATCACTTCTAACTTATCGCGCGTGAGGTGTGTTTCCTGTATCAAAGCTATATCAATTTTTTGTCTGCGCAGGTACATCATAACCTTGTTCCTCTTCAGGTAGCTATTGAGCCCTCTTAGGTTCCACGTAGCAATTCCGAGTTCTCCCATTATTTATCAATCTGTCTCTCATCCACCTACCGGTGCAGTTTCTATTCAAAGCATTTATTCCCGCGTGTAGACTCATAAAGGCTCGGTCCCCAACTCCAAACAACACACTCAACTCCCCAACACCCGCCCCACCCTCCCTTTTCCCATCCCCTTCCCCAACTTGCCCAAACACAATATCTACCCCTCCACTACTTCCCAACCCTCCCAACTGTTGCCCAGCTCCATCCCTGGATCTCAGGCACCCCCGCATCTAGCCCTTAAACCGACAACACGCGCGCTCGGGGCTCAGTGGGGTGATTCAGCCCTAGTGGCTTTTCTCCTCACTCTATTTACCGGGGGGTAGGTCACGTTCCGATTGTGCCCCCTGCATTAGTAATCACATTGGAATATCAATATCAATATTTGACAGTGCCATCTATATTGCAGTCCAGTATGTCCAGCATCACTCATCTTGAGCAATCAATGTCATGCCCCAAGGTAGCCCCCATTATATCTCTTTCGCGGCAACCCATAGCATTGCCACACATCACTTATCTTGTGCCTCTCGTCTCTGATCCTCTTCAACGTCCAAGCAGCCTTGGGCGTCTAGCCAGTTCGTCGCTTCTTCCAGGGTGTCGAAGAAATATGTTTTGCTCTTATCTTGAGTCTTGCAGGATACAGAAGCATGTATTTAAGGCCAGCTGTGCGTAGTCTCCTCTTCACGACTACAAATCCGTAGCGTTGCCTTTGTACTTGCATGGTATATGGTATAATTGGGGTATGCAGTTATGGTCGCTGCCGCTCTTTTTATTGTCCCTCCTTTCCTGAAGAACTCCAGGATCTTCTCTCGGTCTCTATAGTTAAGGATTTTCGCTATGATCGCTCGGGGCGGGGTCCCTGGTTGCGGCCTCCGCATCAGGGCTCTATGTGCTCTTTCAATTGCGAATCCTTGAGAGAGCTTGCCGGCCCCAATCTCCTGCATAATCATGCTCTCCACATAGTCCGTTGGATTTTGGCCTTCCTCTCCTTCTGGAAGGCCCACCACACGTATGTTATTACGTCTCGCTCTTCCTTCGGCTTCCTCTGCTCGGTTCTCTAAGTTCTATACTTGCTGCTTTAGTACGTGGACATCTTTAGCATTGCTGGTGCTGGTTTCTGTGTTGGTTTTCACTGCACGTTCCAGACTGGTCGTCCTCTCCGCTAGCGTCCTCATGTCTTGCTGCAAATGATTGACCTCTAAGCCCACTGCGTCTATTTTAGTCTCCAGCGCCACTTTCAAGTCTGCCATTGTTGTCCCCCACAAAGTTTTGAGTTCCGTGATAGCAGCCAGAATCGCCTGGTCATCTCTCAAGGGAGCGACTTCCGCTGACCCGCTGGTGGGGGTCTGTGCTGGGGTGGACGGGGTCTTAGAGAATATATCTATCATTGATTGTTTAGCCTTCGCTTTACCTCCTCTCACCAACATTATCCCACTCTTGGTTGAGTAATTGCAAGTCGCCAGCACCTGGGCCTTGCCCTGGAACTAAAGTCAGTACTGCTTTATGTGGTGTGTTGACCAGAGTTGGTCTCTGCCCCTCCGATGTCTGCTGGCACTGATATGTCCGTGGGGATTGTGCACGATGCGTGCCCACTTGCTCCTCCGTCACATACAGCACCTTTCACCAGCAGTGTTCGTGTGTCTGGCCTCCTCGCCCCGGCATGCGGTATGTTTATTTTCGGTCTATAGATACCGACCTTCGGGTGGGAACGGGCGCCATCTTGTTTGAATCTCTGCTGTTTTCCGCTGCTTCACTTCACGGCGATGCTTTGATACACGTAGGCCGCAATGTGCGCTGATCTGCCAGACCACCGGGGCATATCAGCTACGATCCTTGTTACAGCCGTTCACTTGCATCCAGGTCCTCTCCAATGTTTCAGATCCGCTTTTATTGGTGAGTGACGCCGTTCCCCGATGTGCCAATGCAGCTGTCTTAAGGCTCACCCCTTTGTTCTCACGTGGGCGCCATTTTGTATCTCTCGCCGACCGAAGCTCGTTATCTTCCTTAGCTCACAATACAGCACTTTGTACACAGGTACACAGGTAGAACCAGCTTCACGACCTCCATATGCCTCTTATATTCATGTATTCATAGTTCCTATAAGGCAGCACTCCTTAAGCTCAAAGCATGTTTTTTGGTCGGATCAGCGTCGGATCAGCAGGAGCTCATAGGGATCAGTCCTAGCCCGTGGCCATGTAGCCACGGCCCGCGGTAGTGGCCGTGTATTTATGGTTATGTTGCTAAACCCATAGGAAGACCACTTTTTGGGTGGCTTATAACTTCGCTCCCCCTGGAGGAATCCTTGCCAAAGTTTGCAAACAAAATACATGCCCTACTGTGAATTTCTTTAGCAAGTTTGGTGAGGTTGCAGGGGGGCCAAAGTTATAGGGGGGACCCAAACATTTTTTTTTCTCCACAGACTGAATGGGCAAATACTTTGCGCATTGCTACAGCCCAAACGGCTGGACGGATTTTAACCAAATTTGCGGCAGGAGCGGGGCTTGGTTCTAAAGCATGCTTTTGTGTGTTTGGTGGAAATCAGAGCAGTACGTTTGTTGGAAAGAACTGAAATGTACGTCTCAAAAAATGTGGGATATCTGGCTCTGCTCTGGGCACCCATTTCCCTGTTCGCTCCACAGACAAAAGTCTCATTGGCTTGCAGTACGCCGTGATATCGGCGAACATTGGATGCAGCCAGTGGTTGGCTGGAGGGAAACGTGCTGTGCGTCAACATTTTTGTGAAACGCCGCCATGATGTATCGGAGGACAGCGCAGCACCGAAAGTGCCTGGCAAACATACTTTACGCCATGTGCGCCAATTTGCGGATCCCTCCTCAGGCGACTACCATGGGTGGTGAATGCAGCCAGTGTTCGTTACGGTACGGTACGATAGCTCGTGCGACGAGCACTTACCGTGGTGACTGGTGGCAGCTCAATTGCAAAAGGGGAGTGCATTGCACATGACATGAACATTGTAACATAGCGTGTACTACGGTGTGTTGCGTGTGGTAAGCCCGTAGCCCTTTCGATGCATGGTTGCAGTTCTTGAACCAACATATGTGCCATGATTGCAAATAGGTTTCACATTGTTGTCTTCTGTGTGTGATTCGTCAGCATTGCATACACTGTTGGTTCCATGGGTGTGGTGATTGTTAGCACATCCTACAGTGTTTACTCCATGGCTGCAGGTGATAGAGTGAACAGCCCTGCAGTGTGTGCACTGGGTGCAGTGTTGGAAAACTGTCACTATAGGCTGACATCTACTCGCGCACCCTTATTACAGCCATCAACACCATTGCCCCCATGGAAGCTAAAAAAGAAAAGAAATCCATGAAAACAAACTCTTAGTTAACTGAGGATCTAATGGCTCTCCGCGCCAACAAACGGACGGCCCTCTCCAAATGGCAATCCAGCCCATGTGAGGCCACTAAAGGTGACTTTAAAAGAACCTCATCAATATATAAAAAAGCAATATTCACTGCCAAATCCAACAACATGAACTCCTGCATATCTAAGGCAAACTCTAAATCTAGGGAACTATTCACCATCTTCAAAGACCTCACCCTTCCTCCTGCCAGCCCGATGAAATAACCAAAGTCCAAGCTGGTGGAACAGTATACAAGAAGCTCTTCTTAAAAAAATCTCACTTCTGCAAGATAGAATTCGAACCCAACGTTCCCTGCTGTCCAACTCAGACATGGCTGACCTCCCTCCTGTCACCACACAGAAGCCCACCCCTCCTCTCTTCACATTCAGAAATGTTTCTGAATCAGAAGTCACTGCGCTCCTACAACACATCTAACCCTACATGTGCAAAGGTGACATTTGCCCACCCAACATCATTAAAGATAGCGCTGATTCCTTAGTCCCACTTATCACAGCTTTCATTAATGCATCATTCGTCTATGGCATCGTCCCTGCTAACCTCAAGGAAACTTAGGTATGCCCCCTTCTCAAGAAACCATCCTTAGACCCAGCCTCCCCTAGCAACTCCCGTCCCATTACTACCGTCCCCTTCCTCCTCAAAATCCTAGACAAGGCTGCCTACAACCAAATCCAGCTCTTCCTGGAAACCCACTTAGTCTTAGGAAAAAGGCAATCAGGGTTCTGTAAAGGCCATGGCACGGAATCAGCCCTCCTGGACCTAAAGAACCAAATCACCGAAATAATGGACACCGGAAAACCAGAGCCCCTACTACACTAGACCTATCTGCCGCATTCGATCTAGTAGATCACAAAACTCTCCCCTCCTACCTCACTAGCGCAGCTCACTTCTCTAACCATGCCACCTCGTGGATCACCTCCTTCTTAGAAGGCATAGCTATGAAAGTATTCCCAGACACAGCCAACACCACCTCCACCACCATTCTCTGCGGGGTACCACAGGGTTCCTGCACTGCCCCTACTCTCTACAATCTGTTCACCAAACCCCTTTTTGACAAACTTAACTCCTGCGGCATAGCTTATACAAACTATGCTGATGACACTCAAGTCCTCCTCCCTCTCACTGGCTCCTACGATCACGACGCAACAGCCCTCTTTGAAATCTACTCCACTATTCAGGCTTGGATGGCCACAAACGGTTTGTCTCAATGAAGACAAAACCGAGATCATCATCATCGGCCCACAAACAAGTTTGAACAAACCCCCCCCCACTATACTAACTTCTGCATCGAGCATACCATCATCCCAGTTTCCACATCCGTTAAGACATTAGGAGTTCATCTAGATGCCACACTATCCATGAACAAACAGGTCAATGCTATTGCCTCTGCCTCCGCTCATACCACCAAACTAATAAGCGCTGTCAAACCATACTTAACCAAACAGAACTGGCTCTCCATCGCTAGAGCCACCATAGGCGCCAAATTGGACTATTGTAATGCCCTCCTAGTAGACACCTCAAAAAAACATAAACTGGCTTCAGACAGTGCAGAACAACGCGCTCAGAGCGACCCTCAATATCCCTAAGAGAGACCACATCACCCAAGCTAGGAGAGTTGCTCACTGGCTTCCGGTTAAGGAACAAATAACATTCAAGACTTTGACCCTAACCCACAAATGACTTAACCTCAGTACCCCCCCTATCTTTCCAAAATCATCAACTGCGACGCCTCCACACGCCCAAGAAGGACACACCATACCAACCTACTACACATATCCTCAGTCAAAAGAGCAAAAGCTGGAGGTATAGGCTTCCTCTATCAAGCTCCCAAACTCTGGAATTCCCTCCCCACCACCCTCCGTGCCGAGACCTCCCTCTCCACCTTCCGCAAAGTCCTCAAGACTACACTATTTAACTGACACAGCTATGTCCACAGACAAATGTAACTAAGTATGCACTGTACTTCGTAAATGTAACTAAGTATGCTCTTCTTCTGTACTGTACCTACAAATCTCAATCATGTATGTAACTGCTCCTTTAATCTACTGTAACCAGCAATGATGCTATCCACTGCTATCTGCATCATTCTCAATGTAACAGCACCACAATGCCTTAGGGCTGATGTGCGCTTCAAAAATCCTAATAAATAAATAAATCAAACAAATAGAAGAGGGTAGGGTTGAAGTGGATCTTCTATGTGCTTGGATACTGCAGTGTGTGAACTGGGTGCAATGTTCAAATAGTGTGTGCATACAAGTGGATAGGGTTGAACTGCATATTTCGTAGGCTTGTGTAATGTTCATTGCACAGAGTGCTGACTACTGTACTGCACTATGAAGTATTGGTTTTGTGCACGGAATAGAGTGCTGGGAGCAGGGTCAATATTTTGGTTTGGTTGGCAGTAACACCATACTATGTGAATGAAAGTGGGTAGGGGTGCCAGCGACTGTGTTATGTTTGTAGATCCTGATAACTGTTGCATGTTTCCATGCATAGCTGATTTAGAGTGCAGAGGTTGGGTAGGTGTGCTGGTGGCTGTGGTACGTGTGTGGATTGTGGTATTTGGTCACGTGTTGGCATGCATTGCTGCATTACATTGCGGTGGGTGTGGGCAAGGCTTAGAGTATTGGGTGCATGGCCAAAGTCTGTAGGCAGTAGGCCATGCACCCAAGAGCCAAGGCCTTGACCACACCCACCGCAACAATGCAGTTTGGACTGCTTCTCTCAGAGGGTGGTCAGCTTTACAGAATGGTTGTGGAGCACATTTTGCACTTGATAGAGCACCAGAAGTGAGCTGACATGCATATATTGTTGATTGGTTCGGTTGGCAGTAACATCATAGTATGTGAATGAAAGTGGGTAGGGGTGCCGGTGGCTGTGCCATGTTTGTAGATTCTGCTAACTGTGGCATGTTTCCATGCATAGCTGTTTTACAGTGCAGAGGTTGGGTAGGAGTGCCGTTGGCTGTGGTACATGTGTGGATTGTGGTACTTGGTCACATGTTGGCATGCATTGCTGCATTACAATGCAGTGGGTGTGGGCAAGGCCTAGACTATTGGGTGCATGGGCAAAGGCCGTAGGCCATGCACCCAAGAGCCAAGGCCTTGACCACACCCACCGCAGCAATGCAGTTTTGACTGCATCTCTCAGAGAGTGGTCAGCTTTACAGAATGGTTTTGGAGGACATTTTGCACTTGATAGAGCATCAGAAGTGAGCTGACATGCATATGTTTAGTTGGTCCATGGGTGATCTCATTGTTAGAATATCCTACAGTTTTCAGTGTATGGCTGGAGATTGTGCAGTGACAAATCCTGCAGTGTGCCCACTGGGTGCAGTGTTAGAATGCTATCAGTATAGAAGAGGGTAGGGTTGAAGTGGATCTTCTATGTGCTTGGATACTCTGCTTTGTGCAGCTTCCTGGGATACGGCCCAATGTTGTGAGGATTTTGTGGTTTGGTTGGCGGTGACACAATACTTTGTGAATGGAAGTGGGTAGAGGTGGTGTAGGCAGTGCTATGTTTGTGGATTCTGCTAACTGCTACATGTTTCCATGTATCACTGTGTTATGGCGCAGGGGTTGGGTAGAAGTGCCGCTGGCTATGTTACATTTGTGGATTGTGGTATCTGGCCACATGTTCGCATGAATGGCTCTATTATGTTGTGCTGGGTGTAGTCAAGCACTAGACTCTTGTGTGCACGGCCAAAGTCGTGATGGGTGCCCGCTTTGGATGATTTTGGAGGCTGAAATCATAGATTATTTTCCAGAACTTTGTACTAGAGGTGCTTTGGAAGTACATGCGATGTGCACTCGGAGTGTTGAACAGTAAATATGGAGTGCTGTACAGAAATTATAGTGATGGATGCAGAGGTCTCGGATTTGATTGCTGCATGCGTGTGTGAACATTTCACAGTACTCAATGAGGGAGTGCTAGAAAAAGAACAGTGGAAACGGGAGAAGGAATGTCCCTGCTTTACTGGGCGCAGCCCTCTCTGTAGCTGGGAAAGCGCACGTGCCACATCCTGCCATTCTGAGCATGGTGGGAATGGCAATGGAACTGTGGGGATTATCGAATCAGGTATTAAGAGTTTGGTTCACAGGAACGGGCGGTACTATTTTTTCCCAATACTCTGTGTAAGGAGGTTGGTAGAGATGGAGAGATGCACAGTGCTGATCGTGGGTGATACCTTTGTGCAAGATCTGCACAGGTATGCCGTGCAAAGAGGTGTTGCTGCTAATTTCGGGTTGGAAGGAGTGGACGCTTTGTGGGGCAGTCTCTATCAATGCAGTTTTGGTGGAATGGTTTCCCTTTTCAGATATGTGGCCTCTGTCGCTACTGTTCAAGTTGTCGTGGTGCATTATGGAGGTGTACATTTTGGTTATATGCCGTGTGGATGTTTGCTGTGTCACCTGAAGAAGTTGATGAATGCAGTGATGTGGATTTTTCCCACTGCCAAGGTCGTTTACTCATGCATTCCACCAAGAAGAGTATGGAACCATGCCAATGTAATTTTTCCCCAGCCAGAGCTCGGAAGGTGTCTTATAAACAAAAGCATGTTTGCATTTATGTGCACTGATGGGATGTTCTCCACCCACTATGAGATCATGAAGTTGCAAAATATGCACTGCTTCCATGCAAATGACATTTCTATGAACGCCATTGGCAATGCTATTTTCTTTTACACTGTGCAAGAAGCGTTGACCAGAATTCGGTAAAGATTTAATGAGGAGAAGCAGACAGAAATTCATCCAAAGAGAAAAAACAAAAAAGGTTGTTTGCAAGCACTTAAAAAAAAGTACGAAAAAAATGTCTTTTAACAGGCACCCCTAAAGACCCATTACCCTACCCTGTTCCAAATTTCTCCCCTGCCCCCTCCCGTTCCTAGCACCATAACTCAGCAGATTCCGCGGTAGTTTCAGGATAACACGTGCTACAGCCGGGCCTTTTGAGGATGGCAGCCATGGAAATGGGACTGTGGAGGCTAAGGCATTGCTCAATAAGGTTACTGGTTGTGGTGTGTACGCAAAAACTGTGGCAAAAGGTCTGTTTGCACAGAGAAATGCAGAAGGCTATGGTTGAAAAGTGCAAGGTAACAGCAGGTGTCCTGTTTGTAAGCATGCACTGTATGTACTTGTTTGAAGTTGCTAACATACATAGAGCGCTGCTTTTGTGCGATATTTTAGCAAATTTTGTATGAAATGGGTTACTGCGGAAATAAATTCTGTGAAGTGTGCAAGGTAAGTGGCAGGCATCCTGTTGTCATGCACGCAATGTGTGTATGCTATGATATGATTTGATTTGGTATGATATGGCATTTATAACGTGCCTACACACAAGTGTTTCAAAGCGCGATGAGGCAAAGGAGGGGGAACAGAGGGGAGACACAGACAACGATCCTACTAGGCCAGGTGTCACTCAGATCGCGCAAGTGCATGGGTTGGGGGAGGGGAAAGTGCAGTACATGGGAAGAAGAATAAATGACAATAAGTAAAAATACGGCCCACTGGTGGCAACTGCAAGGATAAGATGCAGACATCAGGTGGTGGTGGGACTGTTGGGGATACAGAAAACAGTGCCCAAGTGAGGGGGTTGCCAAAAAGGCAGTGCAGGGGTGCAACTGGCGGGGGGAGGTGGCCTGGGCCCGACATTAGAGGGTGGCGAGGTAACCAGTGCAGAATCAGTTTTAGCCAGGAAGTCAGCAGGGGAGAGGAGGAGAAAAAGCAGAAGCAAAGAGAAAGACTTTGAGGTGCTTCTGGAACCAGATATGGTTCTCCTCAAGTTTCAGGGAGGCAGGGAGGCTGTTCCAGAGGGATGCCCCAGCCGAGGAAAGAGGTCTACCACCAAATGGTTGCTTGGAGAAGTGAATGATCCTGAGGGATTTGGAGGCGGATGAGGGAAGAGCTCGAGCAGGGAGATATTTAGGAAGTACGAGTTGAATATATTGTGGCCCCAGGGCTCAGAAGGCCTTGTGGATAAGGCAGAGGGTTTTGATCTTAATCCTCGTAGCCACTGGGAGCCAGTGCAGGCATTTCAGTCCTGGAGAGATACGATCCCTGGACTTGAGGCGAAGGACAAGTCACGTAGTCCTGTTCTGGATGAGGTGCACAGGGCGGACAGTAGAAGCTGGCAGATTTAGAAAGAAGCTGTTGCAATAGTCCAGTCTAGAGAGAACCACAGCTGTGGAGACAGTGGGCTTTTGGGAACTTGGGTTAGTTTGGTAAAATAGCATTAGTGGTGGATTTGGTGCAATATTTTTACGATTTATGTAGGAGATGTGTTAGCATTGTCGGAAGGAAAGAAGAGAGTTCCTGTTTGGATATTACAATAGGTGATAGGTGTAAATGAAAACATTCAAAGCATGTACCATCAACGTGCCACGTGATGGTAGGTGATGGGAGAAAAAACAGTATGTTGTTTAAGAACGTAATAGACATTCAGTGGCAGATACCGTGCTCAAAGGCACTTATAACAGAGTTGTAAACATACTGCAGAAAAATTATTCATACCTCTATTTTGTGGTGATGGGTGGCCATGTGGATGTATGTGGATGCAGAAATCATGCATAGTTTTACTGAACTTTGTAGTGGACGTGCTTTTGAATGACACAACACTTGCAGTCTGAATGTGTAACGGTACATATGAAATGTTGCACAGAACTGACAGTGTTAGATGCTGATATCTTGGATGGGATTGGTGGATGCATGTGTGACTATTTAACAGTACCCAATGAGGTAGTGCTGGAGAAAATATAGTGGAAAGGGAAGAAGGACTGCACCTGCTGTACTGGGGTGCTGCCCTCGTGGTACTTGGGGAAGCGCACATGCCACATTCTGCGCTTCTCACCATGCTGGCAAATGGAAATAGGACTGTGGGGATTGTCCAATCAGGTACTGAGGGTGTGGTTCACAGGAAGGGGCAGTAATACTGTTTTTCATTACTCTGCTTAGTGAGGCGGACTGACATGGAGAAACGCATTGTGTTGGTTTCGGGTGATGCCTTTGTGATAGGTCTGCACAAGTATGCCTAGGAAAGACACTTTGATGGCGATTTCGGTTTGGAAGGAGTGGACGCATTGTGGTGTGCTGTCCATGACCGCAGTTTTGCCGATATGCATGCACTTTGCAGACAAGTGCCCAGTTTCGGTACTGTTCATGTTGTCGTCGTGCACTACGGCGGCATGCATTTTGGTTACGTGGCTTGTTCAGGTTTGTTCCATTGACTGAAGAGGTTGCTGAATGCAGTGAAGAGACTTTTTCCCACTGCCCAGGTGCTTTTCTCATCCATACCACTAAGAAGACTATGTGATGTCATCTTTCATGTCACGGGTGTTAGTCTTAGCAGTGCACAGTGCTGGTGTGAGTTATGGTTGCTTAGCTTACCATAACTGGCTAATTTCTGGGGTTTTCAGTTTTACATGTACCCATAATATGGATAGGGTGTTATCAGTGGAAAGTAAGTGTAATGTTCCTTGCAAGTACTTGTTGCACTGAATTTTATTGGTTTCTCTTAGGGCAACTGAACCATAACATCCCATTAACGTTTTTTGTCAGTAAATTTCATAGGTTTTTATTGGGCACTTTAACCACAACCTTCTGTTACCATAGTTTTTTCAGTAAAGGTGATAGGTTTTTTATTAGCGCAACTTAACCATAACGTCCCTTTAACAATGTTTTCTGTCAGTGAATGTATATATATATATATATACATATATATATACATACTCTTTTATTGGGGGAAAAATTGAACTTGTGCTCAATCGGTCAAGAATTGTATTTAATGCGATACCCAGTTTACAGGTGACTAAGACTAAAGCTATTATGTGGGTGTAGTTTGTTATCTGAGCATTTTAACTTCATTGTATGTTCATGTTAAATCCATGGTGATGGTCCAATTAATTATGGCAGAAACGGAAGCCTGCTTGACTTTGTAGTATGATACTGCGGTACAAAAGGAGAGGGCATTGGGAGATTCCTTGGTGAATGAGGGACAACATTGTTACAAGGTCTCTTGGTCCACTAAAAAGTAGCTCATTGGATTTAGTTGTGATGGACCTAAAACATAATCAAGAAACATTTAAATCCTAGGCCTTCCAAACAGAGATCGGTTTCCTTGATTAAAATAAGCACTTAATCTGCTACTTCGTTAGAAGCGGATTGGATGTGGTTACCCAGAGTTCTCCCGCTGGCCCCACACCTTCGGTCCTGATGAAAGACAAACTAGTAGGAGGAAGGGATTATCTGTTTGTCCCTGGAACTCAAGAGGCTATAATCGTTTTATAATATTATAATACTTTTACACATATGGCAAAGTCAGTTTTATATCTTAAAAATCAATAACAAGCATTGACTAATGTTAAGATTTGTAATAGCCACAAGTTAAAAATCAGATCAGAGCTTTTTACTGGGACACAATTTCACTTTCTAGCAAAATAAGCTTATGCCTGTGTCACTTGATCTAGGCAGTGGGGGCGCCACGCGATAATGACTTGATGCTATATATTGCGCTCTTTAGTCAAGTCTTCTCAAAATTATATTACTTAAAAAAATTATTTTATGGAGGGTGCTTGCAAAGAGGGGAAATGGACGTATTTTACCACGGCAGGCAGACTCAAAACATAGCGCTAATAACAGTCACAGTGAAGCTTAGAAGAGTGGGCTGCAGAGGCACTTTTGGGGTAAGGTGGATTACGTATAGAATAATGAATACAGGACCTGAGAAAGCAGAATTTTAACCAATGCACAATTTAACAGGGGGCACCCAAGATAGAACAATATTACAGGCTAACGTGTAATGGGAGACAGCCCGTAGGCACAACACTGCAATCGATGAGGCCGTTAGAGTTAGAATGCAGAAACGGAATAACTACAGTACAGCGGTGGTCTATATAGCAATACAGGCAGAGTGACATTGATAAGGTTCGCAAAGATGAAGGTAGGAGGTGGCCAGGTCGAATTGCTGAATGAGAGTCAGGTGGCACTCGGTGCGAGTGTGAGGTGGGCTAGCTGTATAGTCACGGGCTGAGGCGTAGGGAAGTTTATGAGATCCTGCAAGAGTCAGGACGTGATGGAGCAGATGGAGCAGAGTAGGTGTGAGGCTTGCTGGATTGATTGACACTCCTTCAGCCTGACAGAACGAGAGTAGCGGGAACAGTGAGAAGTAGGGAGATGAAAATCAGGGCGTAGTAGACTGATTGGGGCTTCAGTGTCTGGAAGGCACAAAACCCCACAACTCCTTAAGCATTGGCTAGTGTAGATCCAGCAAAGGGAGGGCACGAGGGAGGCTAGTTAGATAAGGCTATTGCCTTGAGACCCTCACTGACAGCAAAGGCAGAACTTAGAATGTAGCAGTCAACAAGCACTAGATACTAACCTGGAGAACTGCGACCCCTGTGTTAGGGAGAGTATTATTGCTTCGGGGTAAGAGAGCGACGGATGACCCCTAGAGCCCTTCCAAACATGCCTAATAAAACCCTTTTCTTAAGGCCATTTGTAGCAAGGGGTATTGAGCCTTGAAGTTAGTGAAAGCCCATGCTTAGAATCCCATTAAAATATAAGCTCTTGAAAGATCGTATTGGTTTATAAACAAGCTGCTTTTACACTGATTCACACATGAGAACTATAGATTTACAAATTTAATTAATGAGTTGTCCAATGGGTTTAACATAACCCTGCCAAACCTGGAGTTGTACAAAGATGTATTCTTTAAGAGAGAGAGCTGGTTCTGATACCAAGTCCCCCCTTCAAGAATAAAGTTATTTTCTGATACCCAGTCCCCCTTTTTGAGGGGGAGGTTTAACAGTATTTGAATACAGAGAAACCCCCTGACAGACAAGAATTTAGGTTCATGTAATGGCGAGAAAATATCTCTCAGTCTAGATTCCATTTCAGAATACAATCTGCTAGGTGGGGGTAAACTTTAATCTTAAATAGAATCTCTGCGGAGAGTTTGTATGGGGCAGGTGTTATATTTCTCGGAACCAGAACTGGTCCTATTGATATCGCTTTGCCACTTTCCTGCTACGCTTGGATTTTAAGAAGAGGAGCTCACCCCAGACCTCTTAGAATGGATTAGAACCAGAGCATGCTAAGAGAGAGGCTGAACAGTATTTTAGTTCAATTGGGCATATTCTGTTTCATGTGATATGCTGCCCTTTTGTCACTCCAGAGTTTGTGGAGACTCTGTTCTGTTCACGTCCAGGGTCTCAGCGATGACAGCATTCTCTAATCGCATGCACTCATAGGAAGTGCCACCAGCAAAAACAATATGCTAAGCTACTCCTCTACTGAGCTTCTTTGGTACTTATTGAGGACCTACTTATTATCAGGCAGTACAGTCTCTTTCCTTCAAACCCTGGCTAGCCTTTAAGAATACATTGCCTTTGACATTCTGTTTCGTTACTACACTATTATTGAGTTCCTTTTGTACACTTGTATCTCCCAAAAACTCTTAGCATTGCAATTCAAATATCAGTGGCATCTTCATGAAGTATGGTGTTACTCTAAGAGTCTCTTGAACTCTATCGGGTAGGCCTATTGCAAATTGCAATCCATCACTCTGCGAAGTGAGGGATAAACTGCTCAGCACGAAGTGAATGGCTCAGTGAAGGAGAGCAGTCATTGCAGTCAAGCTTTCTCCAGGTGGATTGGAACACGCGTGGACTCCTCCGAATGGTTTCTTTTCTGACTGATGTCGGGCTGCCCTCCCCATTTGGACATTTAACTCTCAAACAGGTGCGAAGCGTCGTGTAATGTGAGCAGCTTAGTGAAGGAGAGCAGTCATTGTAGTCTGTGCACTGATCTTCTGTGGGCATATTATTACCAATTAGGTGTGTTTTTGTGATTATAGCCTATTACATTCCATTGCACTTTTTATACTCTGTGTAATGGAATCTGACAGCCATAACTTATGCAGTAGAACATTTAAGCATACCAATTCAAACCCATGTGTAGTTTTGATCTCCTCTGCGTGTGTGGTGTTGTGGGGCAGATTGATTTGTGCCGATTGAGGTGCTCAAATGTTTCCAGTCTGAGCGCGTGACCAATGGATCAGCTATACAAGTGAATGGCAGCCAAATCAACAAAATGACAGGCTATTTTCTTAAACAAGAGCATAATATATATTTTGTTTTGTATGCCTAAATCTTATAAAACACACAAGAAGCGGGCAGAGGCTTTGTTGCTTTCACTGCACATATTTTCTTTATTAAACCCCACAAATAATGCTCACGATTCTTCAGCATTATAGATGTGTCTGATCCTTCAGGAGGGGGCTGAGGTGATACATGCTCGTAACTCAGCTGTGGCTTCCATGGTAGATTCAGATTCTCAGGACACGGTGGCTACTTTTAAGGCCCAAGGCCCACACAGAAATAATGGTAATTGTACTTTGTTTGACACTCCCCTCCCTGTAGTAAGATCGCCTTCTGAATTTTGTAACTCTGGCTACTCCTTCATTGGGGGCTTTGGACACGGTGCTTCAATCTTTAGTTAAACTATATGTCAATCCCCTAGTTGAGGTTCTTACAAATACAAATTGTCTGTAAAAATTCACTAACGTATGTTTTTACGTAGAAAGGGCTACTGTGTGACAATTTAAAGAGAATTCTTCAGAACTAATGCTAGGTCCAGAGAAGGTGCTCGCTGCTGATGTGTTTCTGAAGTGCAAGGGGAGGATAATATGGAACCTAGGGAGATCTTGTTGACTTCAAATATTCTTTCCAGTAATAAAAGTGATACCTTTATGGATCCATAATCCATTTCCCCCGCAGGGGATGTACAACCAGGTGATTCGACCTTAATAGCAATTGTGCAACAAAAAGATTAATAATAACAACAAAAAAAGAACTGTGAACACTCAGAACACAATCAGTACAGGAGCAGCTCATTATGCTGTAATCACTTTAACATTTTCACTAGAAAATATATTTTTGGGAAATCACAAATGGTTCATGTTTTGTTGTAATCACTTTAACATTTTCACTAGAAAATATATTCTGTATTAAAACTGGGTTGAAAACTTTACATATGAGTAAGAAATGTGTGTTTTTCACCAACAAGGTTGTTGTTTCCAACAATGGCTGCCCCAACCATATGGGCACCTAAAAGGGTCTAAAAACCAGCTTGCACCTAAATCAGTGATGCAATTCTTTCAAACCATAGAGGGAAGGACAACACCCTAGTCACATTATTACTTAGGACCTGAATTACACAAGTGTTTTTCAATGGCACAATCCCATTGAAAAACACTTTGTAAATCAGGCCCTAAGTGTCTTTTATTGTGACACTTTTTCACACCACAATATACATCATTGTAGTCTTCCTCTCATATGGGGCCTGTGTTTTTTCTTGTTCCGCGCCATCTCCTCCTTCCTAGTAGGCCCAGGAATACTTCTGCTCTTCCTCCATGGCCTTTTGCGTTGGTTTCTGGGGAGAAAATGAACACCATGACTTCCCAGGTATTGCCCCTTTCAATCACTCTCTTCCCCCTGATTGGACAAGGACCTATGACAGTCCCGCCCTCTGCGTAGGCTGAAAAGTCGGTCAAGTGGCACAGCGAGTGTTAGGCAGAAACCTGTGCAGTTCCCTTAGGGACCACTGCAAAAGATTTAGGACTACAGGTGTTAGCAGTAAACCCACTTGGTAGCAGCCTGCACCACCCAGGTTTACCTGGTAGCTGTGGCTGAGCAGTCAGCTTCTCTCAAGAAGAGTTAGGCAGTATGCAAAGTATACACAATAGGCACTCAGACACAATAATACAAGCAAACACTGACCAGATCTTTGGTATCAAAGTATACAATTATTATTTTAAAAACACACTGTTTGAAACACTCCAGCACTCTAGTTGTAAAATATTCTAAACACAGTTACTATTGTAATATATACACCCCTTTTTCCTTATCAGATAAGTCTTAGTAAAACACCACTTATTTTCATACAGAGGTGAGCGCTTGACTAGATAGCACTCCAATAAGTTTGTGAAAAAGGGAGGGGAAAAAGACAGAATATGGAAAGGTACACCACTCTAAGATTTAGGAACACTGTTAGCAAGGCAGAAGAGCAAAAGTCACTGGTGAGCCAAAGTCCAAAGGCTGGGCCCACTCTTAGAGAGAGCAGAGCACAAATGCGCCCAAGATCACACAGTTACACTAGGCTTAGAAAGCCTTGCAGAGAGTTCAAAAAGAGTTTAGAGAGGCTCAGGGAAGTTTAGCCAGGGTGTCCCAGACCAACCCAGGTTCGAAAGCTGGGGGCTAAATCTACCCCGTACAGTCGGTGGCAAGGGAAGTCAGGCGGGACACGATACCTTAAGGGGGAAGGATCCTCCAGCGGTGGCAGTTGTTCCTGGCAGTGGGTGCAAGTCGCGTCGTCGTCCAGGGGAAGAGAAGATCTCGACTTGGAGGAAAGATGAAGGTAGTTGCACTGCCAGGGAAGAAACCAGCCACAGAGTTTTCCGGTTAAAGGTGGTACCTTTGTTTCGCGGTCGTGGTAAAACGTGGTATCCCGGTTGCCGGGGTGCTTGGCACAGGCAAGGCAGCCACGAGGTACGTAGGGAAGGCGAAAAGACGGTGAAACTGGTTATCCCCACCAGTCAAAGGAAGAAGACTCTCCGGCCGGAGATCTCCTCTGTCGTTGGGAAAAGTGGTGAGACGGTCCAGCAGGGCTCCACCGGTGGTGTCGTCGTGGCAGGTCGGCTCAGCTTCTCCCTCGTCGGATTCTTAGGTCCTGTGGCGACTTCTGAAGTTCCAGTCCCCAAAGCCCTGCTTTTATGCAGAAAACCCCCATTCACTCAGCCTAGCTGTCACTCAAACATGCTAAGTGGTGAGCCGGCCGGCTCACCACTTGGGCCAATCAGGACGGAGTGCGACTTGAGTTGCCTAGGCAACTCAGTCCAGGGTGCCTAAATCCCCCTCCACCCCTCCTAAGTACCCCAGACAGAGTGCCACCACTTTGGAGGTCTTCTGTGGAGAAGCCCGCCAAAAAGTGGAACAAAGGGCTCGACTTGGGTTGGAGTCACAGAAGAGAACACAAACGCCATTTTAGAATCAAGTTTTGGCAAAAAAATACCAACCGGAGAATTAATATTAATTAAATAAACCGGCGGTATGTTCGAGGCTACCGTAAATAATTAAATAAAGATAGTAGCCTAAAACAATGGGAAATCCCATAGGAAAATATTTGCGGTTGAATATAAAAAGTAGTATCCACTGCCACCAGCCAAAACTCGATCAGGGGGGACAGAGACGTGCCCCCTCGACTAACAGACCCTGGGGAAATTGAATTGCCCCAGCCAGTACGTCCACAATATGATGGTTTGTACTGGTTCTGTTCAGAATTTAAGACTAGTAAAGTCAATGGTGACTTTACATGCCCTGGGAGACAGTAGTCAGTCCCAGGGTATGGAGCCTATACTGGGGGGTCACTATGACACCGCTGTGTTACTGCACTAATGGTGCTGTGTAACACACATCACAAAAACACATGAAGCCCTATGGGGTAAAAGACCCCATAGCCCATTAAACACATCTAGATTCAAAGAAACACACTCAAATCATGCCCAAGAGTGAGGGTAAAAGAGTCTCACTCTTGGCAGGAGAAAAAAAATAAACCCCAAAAATCCAGCAAAGCTGCTGGGGGACTCACTAGGTTAGGAAATTCAGCCTAAACAGAGAATTCTCCCCAACACTCGCCCCCCCAGACTAAGGGACAGGAGGATTTAATCCACTCCTGGATGAACCTCATACCTCTAGTCGATGACATACATCCTAGAGAGTCCATCAGCATTTTGATGGTGACACCTTGACCTATGTTCTATGGTCCAATCAAAGGTTTGCCTTTGTAAGCTATATGACCTACAAACCCTTTGAGGACATCAGTCTTTTCAAAGTTATAGGGGATCTGGTTGACTAGTCCCTCAGAAGTGGTTACAACTTCTTAACCTGTGTTAGGTTTTTTCAAGGGGTCCTTATAAAGGATTCCCTTAGATCTAGAGGGGCCTCCAAGGTTCCTCACCACCTCTCTTGTGGGAGCAGGTTGGGTCTTAGGCCTCTTGGTTGGAGGGGTTAGGGTTAGGCAATGTACCTGCTTCCCCTTCCTCTTAGATCTAACCTTACCTACTTTAGGAGTTTCCTCCCTATTATTAGGATTTGAGTTGGGGTCTTCAGTAGAAGGTCCAACAGTCTGAAGGTTTTTGGCCTTAGACTTTTCTTTCCTGGTTTTCCACCAGCATTGAGAATTACCAGTTCTCTTAGGCCTAGGTAGGGGTACAGTAGGTCTATCCTCCTCTTCCTCAGAAGCAGGGGGAGTCACATACTCTGAGACTGGGGGAACAATGATGGAGCTTGGTGGGGGCTCCCATTTCCCTAATGTACTAGCCTGAAATGTGCCTGGGTTAGAGGTCAACTTACTAACACCAGGGCTTGTAGTGGGGGTCTCAGCAGAGGTTCCCACAGGCTTAGAGGGGTCCCTTAAGGTGGCCTTTCTAGCCAATTTGGTTAGGTTCTGGGTCTCCATACTGGGAGGCCTGGGGGTATGTGACACTACTCCTAGAGTTCTCAGGTCATTCCCCAACAGGACTTTCCCAGGCACCTCAGTCTGCACACTGACAGGGATCCTCACTGTCATGTTGTTACATTGAATGAGGGCTGGTAGAATAGGAACCATTTCGACAGGGCCTCCAGACATCTTAGTGGGACCTTTGGGTTCTTTTGCCACATCCTCAGGGTGAAAGAAGCTTTCATCCACTACTGTTCTGCTGGCCCCAGTGTCCCTCCTGGCAGGAGTATCCTGGCCATTGACAAGAACACTGTCCACATAATACACCTTAGAGTTAACAGGTAGGGAGTTATACACAACCCTATTCTGGGGACTAACCAGACCCATAGGCTCTAAGTTTACAGTTGCTTGAAGACCCAAGGGTTCTTCAGCAAAGAGTTCAAAGTGGGCACTAGCCATCTGTACTTCATCCTCAGGGGTGAAGGCTAAGGAGACTGTGCTGATCCCTGCAGGTTTACCCTTGCATCTGGGATCCCCTTTGATATGGTCAGTAGCCTTAGAGATATAGCATTGTCCAAATGCTCTCTGAAAGGGTGGCTTGTTCTGACCTCCTTCTGGTTTTTGACCAGAAGGTACACTAGCCTGATTTGGTTTACCCTGGGGCCTACCCTGGTTATTTTGTTGTTTGTGGCCCTCTTTGGTATGGGAGGTATTAGTATTCTCTGGATTCACTTTGGGTGGCTGCTTTCCCTCATCCTTTTTCTGAGTGACCCCTGAATCCTTGTGAGTGGCCCTGTTGGCAACCCACAAGTCAGCAGCCTTAGCTAGCTTCCTGGAATCTAATTCCGTTGAATCAGCCAAGTGCTGTCTGAGCTCAGGAGAGCAGGCATCATAAATTGACTCCAACATAAAAAGATTTTTCATACCTTCATAAGTGTTCACCTTGTAACCCTTAATCCATCCCTCTACGTTTTTCAAACACTCACTCACCCAGGTAGCCCAAGGGGTACCATCATTCTTTTTGAGGGTCCTAAACCTCTTAAGATACTGGGAAGGGGTCTTCCCAAATCTAGCTATCAGAGCTAGTTTCACACATTCATACTCTTTCCTATCCTCCTCCCCCAACTCCATTACCACATCAGTTGCAACAGGGGGAAGCCTAGAGAACAACCAGGTGAGTAAGTAATTTCCTGTGAATGTTCTGGAGCCCATGATTATATTCAAACAGAGACAACCAATCCAACACATCCAACTTAGGCTCATACATACCAACCAATTCGTTAGGCATCCGGGGTCTTTTAGGACTGTAACTTCTAGAGGAGCCAGAGAGAGAAGCATTTTCAACAGATAATTTCGTCATTTCTAGCTCATGCTTGAGCTCCATTTCCCTTAGCCTTAGTTCTTGATTCAGTTCCTGGTGTCTCTGTTCAGGCTGAGTATTCAGTCTCTTGAACTCCAGTTCAAGTTTCATTTTCTCTAATTCAAGATATTGAGGACTAAGTGTGGGACTTGGCAAAGGCCCAGTAGGTACAGCAGGTAGAGCAGACAGAAGCCTAGGGGGACAGTCACAACAGCCTCACCCTCCTCTTCTGACTCTTCCTCAAGATTGTCAACATTTTGATCAACATCAATCTCTATACTGTTATCTACATTTTCTGGCATGGTAGGTTCCTCTGAACCATCATCCAGACTTTGGTTAGCTAACAACCTTTCTATCAATTCCATTTTCTTGCCTTTAGTCAGGAGATTCTTATGCTTACATAGAACTCTTAAACAATCAGCAGTTTTTGTAGCAAGGGACTCTTGAGTATAATTTTCCATAGTTGACATGTTAGAAAGATTACTTTTTTCGGTGCTAAGCTTTGTGGTTAGTTGTACTAAGGTATCCTAAAGCACTCTAAAATGTATACTCAATACAAATCCCACCGCTGCCACCGGTGTTAGGCAGAAACCTGTGCAGTTCCCTTAGGGACCACTGCAAAAGATTTAGGACTACAGGTGTTAGCAGTAAACCCACTTGGTAGAAGCCTGCACCACCCAGGTTCACCTGGTAGCTGTGGCTGAGCAGTCAGACTTCTCTCAAGAAGAGTTAGGCAGTATACAAAGTATACAGAATAGGCACTCAGACACAATAATACAAGCAAACACTAACTAGAGCTTTGGTATCAAAGTATATCATTATTTATTTAAAAACACACTGTTTCAAACACTCCAGCACTCTTGCTGTAAAATATTCTAAACACAGTTACTATTGTAATATATACATCCCTTTTTCCTTATCAGATAAGTCTTAGTAAAACACCACTTATTTTCATACAGAGGTGAGCGCTTGACTAGATAGCACTCCAATAAGTTTGTGAAAAAGGGAGGGGAAAAAGACAGAATATGGAAAGGTACACAACTCTAAGATTTAGGAACACTGTTAGCAAGGCAGAAGAGCAAAAGTCACTGGTGAGCCAAAGTCTAAAGGCTGGGCCCACTCTTAGAGAGAGCAGAGCACAAATGCGCCCAAGATCACACAGTTACACTAGGCTTAGAAAGCAGAGAGTTCAAAAAGAGTTTAGAGATGCTCAGGAAGGTTTAGCCAGGGTGTCCGAGGCCAACCCAGGTGCGAATGCCGGGGGCTAAATCTACCCCGTACAGTCGGTGGCAAGGGAAGCCAGGTGGGACACGGTACCCTAGGTGGGAAGGATCCTCCAGCGGTGGCAGTTGTTCCTGGCAGTGGGTGCAAGTTGCGTCGTCGTCCAGGGGAAGAGAAGATCTCGACTTGGAGGAAAGATGACGGTCGTTGCACTGCCAGGGAAGAAACCAGCCGCTGAGTTTTCCGGTTAAAGGTGGTACCTTTGTTTCGCGGTCGTGGTAAAATGTGGTATCCCGGTTGCCGGGGTGCTTGGCACAGGCAAGGCGGCCACGAGGTACGTCGGGAAGGCGAAAAGACGGTGAAACTGGTTATCCCCACCAGTCAAAGGAAGAAGACTCTCTGGCGGGAGATCTCCTCTGTCGTTGGGAAAAGTGGTGAGATGGTCCAGCAGGGCTCCACCGGTGGTGTCGTCGTGGCAGGTCGGCTCAACTTCTCCCTCGTCGGATTCTTAGGTCCTGTGGCGACTTCTGAAGTTCCAATCCCCAAAGCCCTGCTTTTATGCAGAAAACCCCCATTCACTCAGCCTAGCTGTCACTCAAACATGCTAAGTGGTGAGCCGGCCCGCTCACCACTTGGGCCAATCAGGACAGAGTGCGACTTGAGTTGCCTAGGCAACTCAGTCCAGGGTGCCTAAATCCCCCTCCACCCCTCCTAAGTACCCCAGACAGAGTGGCACCACTTTGGAGGGCTTCTGTGGAGAAGCCCGCCAAAAAGTGGAACAAAGGGCTCGACTTGGGTCGGAGTCACAGAAGAGAACACAAACGCCATTTTAGAATCAAGTTTTGGCAAAAAAATACCAACCGGAGAATTAATATTAATTAAATAAACCGGCGGTATGTTCGAGGCTACCGTAAATAATTAAATAAAGATAGTAGCCTAAAACAATGGGAAATCCCATAGGAAAATATTCGCGGTTGAATATAAAAAGTAGTATCCACTGCCACCAGCCAAAACTCGATCAGGGGGGACGGAGACGTGCCCCCTCGACTAACAGATCCTGGGGCAATTGAATTGCCCCAGCCAGTACGTCCACAATATGATGGTTTGTACTGGTTCTGTTCAAAATTTAAGACTAGTAAAGTCAATGGTGACTTTACATGCCCTGGGAGACAGTAGTCAGTCCCAGGGTATGGAGTCTATACTGGGGGGTCACTATGACACCCCTGTGTTACTGCACTGAGGGTGCTGTGTAACACACATCACAAAAACACATGAAGCCCTATGGGGTAAAAGACCCCATAGCCCATTAAACACATCTAGATTCAAAGAAACACACTCAAATAATGCCCAAGAGTGAGGGTAAAAGAGTCTCACTCTTGGCAGGAGAAAGAAAATAAACCCCAAAAATCCAGCAAAGCTGCTGGGGGACTCATTAGGTTAGGAAATTCAGCCTAAACAGAGAATTCTCCCTAACAGCGAGTAGAGCACTCGCTTTGACATCCGTGCAGAGCTTGCTAATGCAGGGTCGAATCCCGGCAGGGCCAAACTCAGCCTTTCATCCTTCCGAGGTTGATAAATGAGCACCACACACCGTGGGTAATAATAAGCAGCGCTCAGATACCTGAGGGTTCGTAGCGCTATATAAATGCAAAATTATTATTATTAAAAGCGGAGTATCTCTATGTTGTTTCCTGATTTTGTTCATCCTGTGGGGCTCTGGCATGATACGGCTGCCTCCTCCAGCCAACCCGGGATCAGGACTGTCTGCAGTGCTCATGGCTACCTGGCCTGGCCCCCTGTTTTTCTTGTGGCATCGAAGACCAGGTAAGGGCGTTGATAAGGCCTGTGTGCCGCGGGTTTAGGAGAGGGAAGGGTCCCCTTTGTGGCTTTCCTCAGTGGTAGAGGAAGTTCTGAGCGGGGACCCCTCTCAGCAGCTTCCTGCTGTGGCGGTTCCCTGCTGCCGTCTGCAGCACCACCCATAGTCCCTGCAACTTCATTCCGCAGTGGCTCCCCGCTAGCAGCCACAGTGCACCTTCTCCCTGCTGCTCCATGCCTTGGCAGCTCTCCACCCGCCACCGCACCGCCCATACCCATAGCGGCTTTCCACTGTGGTGGCTCCCTGGTGCCTGCAGCACCGCTCCTTCCCCCGATGTTCTCCCGTGCCCCCAGTCCGATAGCCACTCTCCAGAGATGCATTGTTTTAAGAGGAAAACAAGTGGTCTGATTGTAACGAAGCATGTAATGTTTCATTAATGAATAATGATTTTTTGTTTGAGGTACAATTGTGACAATCAAAAAATGTTAAACTATGGAAGACCCGTGGAAAGAACACTAAGCCCCATGCAAATGATATAAGTCAATTCATGGTGCCAGGTGCTGTTTCAAAGGACAAAGATCCTACTAACCATCAGTCATTAAATAAAGATCTCCCTGCACTTGACTTTCCATCCAATAAGACACATGTTATTCAGCTACATGTATGGTGGTAAAAACATACTGATTCCGATGATAAATTGAGCCAAATTATGCAATAAATCTTGAACTCTCATTAAAGATTCATCACAGACACTTGTAAAATTGCAAAGAAATAGCTTGTCCATCATCTAACAATAGTGCTGTGTCAAGGGAATTAGATACCCTTTCGCCCATAGGAGATCCCTTAATCATAGCAATGGAATCTATTTTTTCATACCATACAGGCGAGTATACTTTAAATAGACACAAAGCTCTGCACATTTTTTTATCAACTTCCTTCCTTAAAGTGGTTTGTTTTCACACATGATATGGATCAGGTGGAATTGTGCTAAAAAAAATGAATTCATGGCCTTGATTGCAGGCAATCATTAGGCTAATCAACCAATAATAAAAGGCAAGATGGCTTTTTGACCTATGCCGCCATGCTCAGTAGAGGCTGCCTGAGCACATAGAAGGCTCTGCTAGAGGGAGCTGTTGCCTCAGGATATACAGTGGTCCAATTCACATAGCTTTGCCTGTTGTCACCGCTAGAGGGAGCTGTAAGCTTAGGATATATAGTGGTCCTACTGTGTGAATGAAAACCTGCATGTTGGCCCGTGTACACAGGCCTGTACACTAGTTCTTGAATAAAAAATTCATTAACAGCCATTGAATACTATGTAGGTTTATTGAAATCATCTAAGTTTTGCACTTTGCTCCATATTTGGTAAAGAGGAATAATGTAACAAGACTGAAGTTACAT
Source organism: Ambystoma mexicanum (assembly GCF_040938575.1). Classification (NCBI taxonomy): domain Eukaryota; kingdom Metazoa; phylum Chordata; class Amphibia; order Caudata; family Ambystomatidae; genus Ambystoma; species Ambystoma mexicanum. The sequence continues at coordinate 195,775,802 of NC_090937.1, read as the reverse complement.
TAGACTGAAAATGTGCATATTACCAAGATAAACAACTTTATTATTGAACATGTGGCTAAAGGATCGGGGTTGAAAGACCGATGTAGAAATGTTCGACGGAGAAAAGACAGAAGATTATTTTTTCGAAATAACCTTCAGTCTTTTCTCCCCTGAACATTTCTGACTTGGCCCAGTGGATAAAACACAATTGATGATATATCACTCTGATCCTAAGTTAAATAAGGATTAGTGATATCCAGAATGTTTTTTGGGAATCAATTTCTGCATGGATGAAAGCCTTTAATTTGTTTGGGTCATCCTTCTGACCTTTGTGTATCAAACAACATTCATTATTATTTAACTTTCAAATCTCGTACTGTTTATTTTACTGGGAAGCAAGTGGCTTGAAGTGAATAAAGATTTATCTTTGGAACAATAAAAAACCTTAAAGCGGAAGCTACGGCAGCAATATCTGAACTGGTTAATCTTCTGTAAGATTAGCCACTGTCATTCCATACCTTTCCAATGGGCCACTTTCTAGCAATGTCATTTGTTTGGTGTCAGCTTTCCAAAAGACGACTAGAGAGACAGTGGACCTTTTGGCCCCTGCATGAGAAAAAGCCATAAAGAATATCAGCAAGAAGAACATGTGGTTTAGCACAGAGGCCATTGAGGTTAGGAAACAGAAGTGATCTAGGGAATGACTCTGGCGTAAAAACCTGTGCATTGATACGTTACTTGATTATAAGAAATCTGTGGCCCAATGTAGGCGCACCATCCTGGCAGCCAAACAAGTCAGCTATAATTCCAGAATCCGGGAGGCTAAATCCAGTTCAAGGGAGCTGTTTACCATCCTTCAAGACCTAAAATTATTAAAAGTAACTCTTGGTGCCAAACGATACACGATGAACTGATTTTAAAAGCATCCGGCCACCAGCAAACTATAAGAGCTCGTCAATTGAGTCTAGACTGCTCCCTCACTAACCCACAGCCAGTAAAATCATCTAATCAATTATTTTGGAAGGATCTTCCATTGTTCTCCTCCTCGCAAGTCTCCAAAAGCGAGGTTCAGGCTATCCTGACTAGCATGAATTCCACATTCTGTATAGGTGACATCTGCCCAGCCTCTGTGATCAAGGAATCCATTTCCCTTATTCCTTGGATTACTAGGGTCATCAATGCCTCATTCACTGAATCTTGTGTCCCAGCAGGGACGTCATTTGGGGGTCGGCAGGGGTCGCACCTGCGACCCCTAAGGTCTCCCACCTGCGACCCCTAAGGTCTCCCACCTGCGACCCCTAAGGTCTCCCTTGCTACCCCTAAAAAAATGTGTTTTTTTTCTTCTATTTAAATTAAAGCTCCTGGCCAGTGACCAGCGCCATGTGGCTCTTTGTTTATGGAGTGGCTGACTTTCTTGTTAACACTTTGAGCAGTGACCCTAAATAAGAAAGAATAGGAATAACAAATAATTTGTCTTCCTGGAATTCTATACAATAATTGCTAGCCTCTTTAAATGTTTATTTCAGGCACACTTCAGAGGGTGAGTCACTGAGTTAGTCTGTTCTTAAACACCTCAACACAGCCTTTCATCCTTCTCAGGTCGATAAATGAGTACCAACACAGGTTGGGTGATATTGTATGTATATTTGTTCTATATAAAACGCTTAAGCGTAAAGTGCTATATAATGACACATCATTATCATTTGGCTTCGATGTCTGCTTGCATTCACAGTCATTTGGTAATATGGGCCTATACACACTGATATTAATGATACATATGGTGATCCATTCTTGTATGAAATGTATATCACATTATAGAGATATCGTAGCCATATTTTTCGTAGTGTACTTAGGAACAATGCTATGTGATGCCACTTCCTGTTTTGTCAAGGTGTGAAAGGTTGTGTTCCATCACTTCCAGTGATGTCACTTCGTGTGGGATCAAATTACATCACTTGCTGTGATGTCACCAGAGGTCAAGGGTCGTGTGATGTCACTTCCGCTACGCAGGCATTTTGGTGAAATTACGTCCTTGTGTCTCAGCTGCACTAAAGGAGGCCTGGATCACTTCACTCTTGAAAAAGGATAACCTCGACCCTGCGGATGCCAGTAATTATAGGCCAATCACCAATGTCCCTTTCCAACTTAAGATTCTGGATAGGATTACCTATATGCAGCTGCAGGCGTTTCTACAGACATACGATTTGCTGGGTATGCGTCAATCAGGCTTTCGTGCAAGAGATGGGATGGAAATGGTGCTCCTTGACCTAAAATCAAACATGGCGCGTGACAAGCCTTACTAATGCTTTTGGATCTGTTGCTGCGTTCGAACTTATGGAGCATTCTCTGCTTATGAAACGGTTGATTGACTTTGGTAATTTCTCTGTTAGTGCTGCATCGTGGCTAGAGTCTTTCCTGGGTCCTAGCCTGGCTAGGGTGGAAATAGAAGATGTTCAAGCATCACCTGTCCATTTGACTTGTGTTGTCCTCCGGGGTGCATGCCTCTCCCCCACTCTGTTCAATATTTTTCTAGCAGACCTTTTTTTGATGTACTCGACAGGCTAGACGTCTACTATACGAACTACTCAGATGACACTCAGATGTTGATGGAACTTTCTGGTGATTACGTCCACGACACCCAAGCAATTAATACAATCTATGCCTCAATCCAGGACTGGATGATATCAAACTCATTGGCACTCAATAACAACAAGACCGAGTTGCTGATCCTTGGATCATGGCCTAGGCTGAAGAAGTTGGACCACTTGTAGAGTTGCTTCTCCATTGCGGGCTGTTCTATCTCTGTGGTTCCCCATGTAAAAACCTTGGGTATATTCTTTGATTCTCAGCTTATCTTTAATCAGCACACTGCTCACTTACGATCTTCTTGTGCTTACCAAAATTCGGCAAATCGAGCTGTGATTGCCTCAGCTTTAGTCAATTCCCAGCTCAATTATTGCAACAGGCTCTTATTTGGCATGTCGACAGCCAACGAAGAAAAACACAAAGGTGATCCTACCAGAGGGCAAATGTCCACTTATTATTTTGACAGTTAATCAGGATCTGCTTCCGTGCATAAATCAATTCTTAAATTCTCAGGTGAGATAGCACACATTATTGTAGTACATATTTAATATTATGATTCAATCAAATATTTATTTAGTGATTTTTTTTTATCACATTTATAGCATAGTAAGCACAATCACAATCACATATTAAAGAATGTGTTGTCTTATTGGGACATAGATAAAACTTGGAAATAAAATTTCAATCTTCAATCACCCAATTGTGATGAGACACAAGACGAAAGTGACACACAAAACCTAACACATGAGGTTAAAGCAAAGCTAAACAAGGAATTTAAAAAAACGGTGCAAAACAGAGTTGCAAAAATTGTCCAAGGCTGACGCATGACACTGCGTTTCGGCGAGAGAAGATGTATTGCCTTCTTAAGGATCAAATACCCAGATTCTATAGAGATCAGACCGACCCAATTCCAAAGGTGTTAGTCAACTAATGGCTTGCAAGTTTGTTCTTGGTATATAGCCAATGTCAACAAACTTCAAGTATCCCAGAAAGGGGCTGTTCGGGCGGTATGTGGTTTGGGAAATTACCATCACACTTCAGCAACAAGACAGTATTTGCACTGGCTTCCCGTGAAGAATAGAATACTCCATAAGTCTTTGACCTTATCTCACAAATGCATTAATGGCTGAGCGCCCAAATATCAGACAGATCGACTTAGGAATGCACCTGTTAAGAAAGTATTACAATCCAATGAGGCTCCTCTTCTAGCCATGCCAGGATATAAACTGAACAAATATGACAGTACTCGTTTTGACTTCTGGGCCCCTGACTCTTGGAATGAGCTTCCATTGGCTCTACGATCCATTCTTTGTCTGACTTATTTCAAAAGGGTACTAAAGACACACCTCTTTGATAAATAAATAGATTAGCTCTCTTTATCATGAGTGAACTCTCAAGACTGTTTAGATTGGTTCTTGACCTCCTGCCATTTTACTGCGTTTTTGTTGTTTGTATGTTTTTGTTCTGTGTGCTCCCTGAGGCCTCTGGGCATGTGGCGCATTATACAAAAATGAAGTAAAGTAAAGTATAAGAGAAATCTAAAGGCTACAGATGATACAGATCTTATATTTTGAAAAATGACTAAATGTTGGGCATTGCTTTCTAAAGACTGAAATTACCAAACTTCCTTACAAATGAATCCTATTTCTAGTGATTTGTGGGTTAATCATTTTAGAATACATTATAACTCTCATACAGAGGTAGAACCTTATTCGGCACTTCGTACTAGTGGCCTGTCATTGTTGGGTCAGTGTGAAGGCTATATATACATATATATATATATATATATAAATATATACATATATATATATATATTTTTTAAAAAAACTGGCTTATCGTCAGTCATTTAAGGAGCACTCTCCTTTATACCAGGCTTCAAAGAGTAGACGGTTATCAGCGTTTCATTAATGGCTTCTTTATTTGTTTAAAATACATCTTCCATTCTTCCCAAGAAAATCGACGTGTTTCGTAGCATTACTTGCCGCTTGTTCACAACACCATTTTGCCACCACCCGATTGTTTAAATGCAAACATATGCCTACAGACATAGAAATGGGACAAGGGAGTTCTACTCCAGTAAACATAGAAGATGGGACTTAATGTTGTTGACAATGCTGTCGGACATCTTTGAAGGGTTTTTAGTCCCTATACATTTGAGTTGCATAAATCGTGATCAAGTGATCATGTCGACATAAATGCTAACCTCAAAATGAATTGTCCTCATGATTAGAGCATTGCATTGATTTTAACAAAGGTCATGCATTGAAAATACTATGCTCAACAGAGTTACCATAAATCTAACGGCAACCTTTTACCATTCTTTAAAATGAGAATGTACTTTTTCTTCACACATAAAGTGCATAATGCATAATAAAGTGACTAGTGCTATATATATATTGCTATGTAAAAATACAAGATCTCTAGAGCATTAGGACCCGATGTCCTATACAATATTGTGTTTATGTCCATGAAACCACCCAACACCACTCCACAACCCTCCAACATCCAAGGAGCCCTTATCAATGCTTGCTCCCTTGTGGCCCATGCCTCTGAGATCGCTGATCTCATTATTACAAATAGCCTAGACTTCCTGGCAGTCACTGAAACCTGGCTTCACCAAGTAGCAGGACATGCACTCTCCCTTGCCCTACCTGAAGGTTACACTATCATCAGGGCAGACAGAACGTCTGGCAAAGGCAGAGGAGTGGCATTCATTGCCAAATCCCGCCTAGCCCTCAGAGCGATTCCCCTTGCAAGCTTCCCTTCTGCAGAACTCTTATCGGTAAAACTAACCCTCCCTCCCTCCCAAACAATTCTCTTGCATCTTATCTACCGGCCCCCCGGCCTTTCTCTATCCTAACTATGCAGATGACATCCAAGTCCTCATCCCCCTCACTGGCTGCTACAACCACGACTCCAAACGTCTAAACACCATCTACCTTGAGATTCAGGCTACCAATAGTCTCTGCCTCAATGACGACAAGACAGAGTTGATGATCGTCGACACCCAGGCACGCCTGAATAAACTCATGCCCTCAGAAACCCAGCAGCAAGAGGCAGGTTCCAGTGGCGAGGACAGGAACATTTTAACTGTACGTTATGGGTGAAGGGAGGTGCTGTAACTCCAGAAGGGAGAAGCAGAAGATGTAAGTGGTTTGGAAAGGTTCCTTTCATGGAGATCGGTGTTTCAAATGAAAGTACTGGGACGAGGACGAGGGGCCTGGAGGTAACATGCAATCCCATGAAGTCCAAAAGCATTCCAAAATGGGGAGTGATTGAAGGGTCAGCATTACTCTAAAATCATGGAGCCACTGAGGGCCTGTTACGATGTCACAGAGGTCCGTGACACCCAGTTGCGCCCTCCCACACAATAACTCGCAGGAGACAGGTTTGATGCTTGGAAACTGGTGCACGAGTGCCATACACCGCCTTTCATTAACTTGGTCACATGGTGGCACATGTGACCCCACACATGCACGAACAACCTGTCAGGTGACAGCTTAAGTTACAACATCCTATGCCATGGGTAATAACAGCAATAACTTGTAACTTTATTAACACGCCATATTGTTCTGACCACGTCTGCAACGGTCTGCTATCCCTGGTCGACGGCATTCTTGTGTGGCTGTGCGCCCACTTTGTGCCTTATTCACCTCAGGGCCGCCCCCGCCTCTTATCGCTCACTGCAGTGGCCCGGGCACCTACTGCCAGGAGAAAGACTTCAACATCTTCTTCCTCCTATATGGCCAACATCTCGCCCTCCAGGCCCTTGCCCTCATGCTCTGCTGCATTCTCCTCTTGAATGAAGACAACGCTTGCAGCCAGCTCGGCCTGCCAGTTCTACCATGGTTCTGTGCCTATGACTGGCCATCGTGTCTTGCAGATGGTGGTAAAGTTCCCTGTTTTATGGCATCTCTCGCACTGCTGGTCCATCGCTGGAAACCCTTCAACGTGCAGCATTACCATGCCGCAATATTCACATGCTCGAGGCGGCGGTTCCTCTTGGCCTGCTCTCTGGGTCGCCCGCTTCCTGCCCCTCCTTTATTGGTCTGGGTGCAGATTGCGAGTGCTTCACCCACCTTCAGCCCCTTGATAGCCTCCTCCATCATTGCCGACCTTGCAGTGGCCAGCTCAAGGCTCTTATCGAGCTCCAGCATCCTTGCTAGGGGCATCCCTGGCTCCTTTAAAATTTGAGTGCACAGTTTGTTTGAGCAGCAGGCCGCTATAATTTGGCCTTGGAGCTCCAGATCCTCATCCATGAAGGTGCACCTGGCCGCCAGCAGGTGCAGCCTGGTGTAATAAGAGTCCAGAGACTCATCAGGGCCTTGAGTCGCCTGCCTCAGCTGGAAGCATTCGAAGTCAATGTTCACCATAGGTGCAAAGTAGTCTGCTAGCGCCTGTTTCGCTTCTTGGTAAGTTCCAGCTCCTTCGGGCAAAGTCTTCTATAGCTTGTAGACATCGCTCCCGGCATAAAATAGCAAGAGTGTTTCCCTCCTGGAGTCCTCCACTATCTTCGCTGCCTCGTAGAACATTTCTAGCCTTTCCAACCATTGCGCCCAGTCGGCCCACAGGGATGCTGGGCTGCTCTTGACATAAAATTCCGGCACCGGATGGCTGTGGAACAAAGGACCTTGGGGCTGAATAGATCTGCTCCTCCCCTGCCATGACATTTGATCCCCACCTAGCCTCTTACTGGACCCCGGAAAGTTACTGGGACCTGGTCTGCTGAATGACGTACTACTGGGGGCTCCCCTGTTACCACAGAAGCGAGGGTCAGTGTACATCCTTGCCCGTTAGTGTCGCCCCTCTTTAACCTGGCCACCCAAGGGCCAATGGACCATAATGCACAAGCACTCTCCTGGTGCGGCAGTCAGGGTTATTCACACGTTGCTGGCTAATGGTTTGGGGCTGTATTTGCTGATATGGTCATCTTCCTCGTGCCTGGCCAGAGCACATGTCCTTCTTGAACTACTCTGCCCCTATGAGGTTCTGGGCCACACTGCACTAGCACCCCCCCTTTTGAGGCGGGCCGCAGTGGACGAGAACTGTCCCACCACCAGTCTGTCACCCCCAGGTCACTCCGTACCTCCTCACTGCAGTATTCTGAGCGTGAGCAGGTGCCTCCAGCCGCACGTGCCCGCTGAATGCAGGCCTCGCAGAGGGGCCGGCAGTTGTCAGGCAAGTCCTGATTCTGTATTGCAGCACAGCGAGCCTGAGCGGGTGCCTCTCGCAACACGCGCCTGCCGAGGAGCCGGCAGTCGAAAGGCTAGACCTGACTTAATAGTAATGTGCCCCGGCACACAGCGAACCACACCTCTGCGCGCACCAGGAACTCTGGCTGCGCCTGCCCGCCAGCCTCAGGGCCTCGCCGGCAGTGGCAACAGTCGTCAGTGAAGATCCGACTTTGTTTCGGGCACCGCGATGCGGCCATCCGGTATATGCGTGCACCAGCGCTGCCGGTCTGCATGCAGGACTCTCAAACCTCGTTTCCAGTTTTTACGATGTCACGGAGTTCCGTGACACCCAATTGCACCCTTATGCACAATAACTTGTAGGAGCCTGGTTTGATGCTTGGAAACTGGTGCACGGGGGCTGTGCACTGCCTTTTATTAACTTGGTTAAATGTTGGCACATGTGACCCCACACACGCACGCATGAGCTGTCAGGTGACAGCTTAAGTTACAAGAGGGCCTGATTTACAGAGCATTTTCCTGTGTGATTGCACCATCATAAAACGCTTCTCTGAATCAGGCCCATTAGTGTTTTTTCATGCTTCTGGGATGCAGTAACAGTATTTGAGTTTGGTAATAGTTTGCAAGGAAATACTGCCAAACTCTAAACGAGACCCTAAGTGTTGTGTTGAAGAGGACTGGTGCTCATGGTTAAAATGAGATCGGCACAGAGGGGGCCAAAGATAAAAGTAGGGGGGGCACAGACAAAAGTGGGGCGGGGCGCCTGTGAAAGGTAATTTGTGACGTCACATGCACTCCTGCAGAGATGATTTTGTACACACCATCTGTACAAACCCACACCCCACTGCACCTCACATCCCATCAGAATGCAGGCAGGAAACCATTCAGTGACTAATGGCCCATCATTAGCAGTTTCATGCACTACATTCTGATGGGAGGGGTGGCAAGCTGCTCTGCACACTATGGGGGTCGCTGTGCAGAAGCGGGGCTCCTGCTCATGATGCCAGAATGCATACCAAGATCACTGCTGGCTTTGAGACAAAAGTCGAGCGTTTGCCGTGCGATATGCAGACATTTGCCTGAGTGAGTGTCACAAATAACACCACGAACAGAGAACACGGTCACTGCTCGCTAGGTAGGAGGGAGGCACGGGGGGAAGGATTTCAGCGGGGGTGCACGGGCCCACCCAGCCTCCCAGCTCCCAGCGACGCCACTGTGTCTGCATCACGTTATGGAGAATATGCTCCTATATTCTGTGAAACATGGTGTTACTAGATTAGATTAACAGCTACGTGCAGTGCCCGCCCCCCACTGCTGGGATTGGTTCATACATCTATATAAAGCGCTGACAAAACACCTTCCAGATTATTCGCTGTTGAGTTTTGTTGGGGGAGGTGGTGGGTTATGTTGGTAAAGGCACCGCTGCCGAAAGCTCGGTTTAGTAGTACTTTTTAGAAATGGCGAACAGTTTATGCGTGGGGCGGCAGCGGGATTTTGTTTATCAAACACACGTTGAGGGAAAGGCCTGTATTTGTTACAGCTTCAAAGGTTGAGTTTATTTTTAAATGGTTGGTGCTCAATTGCGCATGGGGTGGCGTAGATGTGTGCAGTGGGTAGACTACTGAAAGAAAGCGATGGTTTTAAACAAGGGTTATGTAATATTTGTATTCATGACATTATTAGACGTACATGTTTGATTTTTTTTTTCTTCAAAGACTTGTGTGTTGGTTTTTCAGCAATGCATTAAATTGATCCGAGAGCTTTTAGAGGACTCGACAAAAAACCCCGAATTTTACATAAAAAAAGCAAGTTCGCAAACTTACTCGATATATATATTTTTTTAGACTGCTAGAAAAATCCAGCAATACTTCAATATGACATTACATTATTCCAAGATTGTGAAAAGTCGTAGTTAATGTGTACGTCGGTTGGGGGAGGTGCTATGTGCTTAGAAGTGACTGCACGTGGTTTACTTGTTGATTGGCCAAACCTGAGTCCTCGCCGTGTAAACTTCAATGGAAGCTAAACAATTAAATATTCGAAATCTGGGGTGCTTCTGTTTGGGGCAGACTGCAGGCACGCTTTACATTTTTCAACAGTGGCTTTTATAATGCGGGTTGGGAGTGAACGAAATCGCCGTGCCACAGAAAAAACGTCTGGATGAGCGACGTAATCTCGATTGACCGCTCTCTTTGGACTATACTCTTAATGCTTAATGTAACATGACCCCTAGACTTCAAGGAATATATTTGCAACCGTATATAATGTGGGAATCGAAGGCTCACGGCAACCTGCTGCGGACGTGTAAATCAGTTATTTACTTTAATTTGGAGTACCTTAGGCACCACTGAAAACCTACTTCACTTTATCGCACGTTCATTGTTTAATGAAACAAGACGACATGGAGCTACGCAGATTCGATCCCCGGGTCTGCGCTTAGAAACCTCTGGGTATTTACTGCGTTATAAATAGCATATGATATCATAATGCACGTTCTGCCAGAAGAGCCGTTATTGCTGTTGCCCGTTCCCTTTTTTTCCATCCCATTGCTCTCTGAAAGTACAAATGGAACCGAATGGTTTCTATCCCGCTGTTGTATGATATCCTGCCTCCCCCATGGCAGCATGATGGAGGGGAGTTCGGTAATCTTCGGAGCCACGTGGGGGTGGCATCAGGGTAGGGTGAGCAGACGTCCGAGTTTTCCCGGGACAGTCCGGGGAAATCGCTCCATCCCGGGGTCCTGGGAGTTTTTCATTTTTGAAATCCCGTCGGGATTTGCATGTTTGGGGGGCTACGGTAATTAAAACCATAATTATTTTTCACAACACTTTCAGAATTTTGAAGTTTGACTCGAACCCCCAACCTCTCAGGTACAAGGCAGAAAATTTACTGACTGTGCCACATTGACTGACTTGGAAATTATTGTACGGCAAGCCATGTAATATCAATTAGAGCTCACACTCATTCTGAATTAACATGCCACGATTCAGACAAAACTGCACAAATGAGATTATATACAGTTTATAAAAAGAAGTGCTGGAAATATGGTTGGGGGGTGGTTGTGGGGGCGTGTTGGGGGAGGGGCAGTAATTGGTGGGCTGCGATGGGGTAGTCCCTCTTTTATGATGATGGCCGTCCCGTTTTTTTGTTTTGAAAATCTGGTCACCCTACATCAGGGCCTTGTCTGTGTCATGGAAAACTGAATCCCGTACTGTATGGTATACTATACGGCTTCCCGGTCACTGCTTTTTCTATGCATCGCTGTTGTAAGTTTCGGGGCCACACTGTGTGTGTGGTTCTTGTTCCGGGGCTAAGGCAGAGAGAGTGGGTGGGCGGGGACGCTACATTACTTTAACACTATGCTGCATATTGCACACAGATCTGAGTCTGCTTACTATGAAACCCTAAGAGTTGCACCAGACATTGGGAGCAGTGCTTAATTTGTAAAAAAATAAGTGCCAGTGCCCAAAAAATATTGGCCCCATAATGCCAGGCGCGGTGCCACCCGCAGTGCAGACGCGCGGCCCGTGCCAGTTCAGTGCTAGACCTACCTAGATGGGCCCACCACCAGCCCATCACACTGCTGCTGCTGCTCCATGTCACATGTTTGGCGCTGCAGCAACTGCTGGCACAGGCTAGTAGTGGGATGGATGGGGAAGGGCACACATGGGTTGAGGAAGTATAATGCTTTAAAGTTGTAAAACACTTGTTATGGTAGGTGTAGTGGTTGCAGCATTCCGGCAACCCCAGAGGCAAAAGAGTGCAATTGAACACACTTCTAAGTTCTAGACCACACTTGTCAGACATCTGAACCATACTTCTGCTGTCCTCGAAGTGATCATGCATGTGATAAAATTGTTGCAAACCTGTGGATGTTATCTTATTTGTAGTATGACCCCTTCCCACTGCCCTGTTTCCCAAATGGCTTTGAGTGGAGCTGGGGTCTCTTGTGAGAGTATCTTTCTGTTTTGACGTACACTAGGAAAAATAATAGACTGTATTTAAAACATTAGGTTTGATTGAATGAAAGTTAACAGATGTTGCAGTAATTACAAATCTGGGACATGACCCTCAAAAACACTTTTTTATTTAACGTAACACTGAATAAATAATAAACACACTAAGAATAAATACACATTGGATATAGAACATAACCAAACAAAGTACAAGGTGCCATGTTTGGCTTTCATTTTAAACTTGGAAAAGGAGGTGGAGAAGGCATTGAATCTATATCAATTAAATAGACTGTCAGATGCTATTTAAATGTTTGTTTGTTTGAAGTAATTAACATTCTGCCAGCCACAGCATTTAGCCTAACATGGCAAAATATTCTGTATAACTTTTCACAAAATGTCATGGTAACTCCAGATTCTATTACAACCTTCCCAAAAGCTGGTTTGGATCACCATCGCTAAGCTGCTATAGTAAAGTGCAAATTGCAATATATGAACAAAACAAACCAATGCAAATAGCAGTTACTAAAAGTACAAATAAATAATATATGAAATAATTACATGTGCAATAGTGTGTATAGTTGTCTCTATTTCCTCGTAAAAGCCCATACAATGTCTAAATCTGACCTGGCCAGGTCCTCTTTTCGTTCCTTACTCAGCGGGTCATCAGCAGCTCTTCGTCCTTTTGCAATCCATGAATTGACATAGTAGATGCGGTTGAACTTCTTCAATGGTGGGCCAACGAGATTAATAAATAATAAGGTTGACATGGTGTCAGTATGCAGGGATGATGCTGTTGATGTGCAGACAAGATTCATTTGTGAAAACCCTCGTTCACACTCAGCAGTGGAGGTGGCAATAGTGTTCACAGCTGTCAAAAGTTCCTTGTAGCGTCTATTAGCCTCTTTTCCACCCGTCTCCTGAATGGTTTGACGAGTGTCACCAATGTCAAATCTTTCACACAGACTCTCTCACTTTCTCCATACGTAGGTGGTAACTCATCTGGCCAGTACTGCTTGTACAAAACAGTTTGCTTATTAGTTTCTCGTACGCAACTTTGTTGTCAGCAGCAGCGGAACCTCCTGTAGACAACAAACGACTCCGTACATTTTCTGCAAGACTGCGAAAAAACTGTCCATGTTCAAATCTTTTGTTGCACGCCTTTCCTTCATGCAGGGTCACTCCTTGGGAAACTATTTTCTTCTATGGCCTTCTGGCACTGGGAAGAGTTTTCCTCGCCTTTCTACCATTGCCTCAAACACTGATATTTGTCGGCAAATAGCACGATGTGCATCAATGGCTTTTGCAAGTCAAGAGACAATTCTAATAACTCGAAGTGCATCAAACATAATGCCAAGATTACCAACAAACTGCAGGCGAAAGGCACCTACATAGTTCAGTGTACATCTTTCGTGTTGTGCCATCCCGAGAGCCATCACTAGATGCCAATGGAAAGTGTTTGTAAAGCACAGGATAATCATTCCAGACAGCCCCTACTGGTCTGTAGCTTGAGGCAACCCAGCGAGTATCTCTTCCTATTTTACAAAGCTGAATGTCAAGAGCATCTGCACATTCTTTTAGCTGGAAATGATTTTTCACAGATGTGCTAAAAAGAGAATACAATTTGTCTAGCAATGCTTTGAAATGATTTGTAGCTCCAATGCTTTCATGACATCATTGACTGCAAGTTCTAAGCAGTGTGCTGAGCAGTGCCAGGCTACAATATTGGGAGAAATTCTTTCTTGTAACCTTTTCACAACCCCGCTATTGCGGCCAAACATTACTGATGCTCCATCACAAGCGACTGACACCAGACATTTGGTTAGGAAGGCCTCACTAATGTTAATTGGGTCCTTTTGGAGCAAAGACAGCAAACTGTTCACTATACCTTCAGCAGACACATCACTGAGCTCGATAAGGTCAACAAAAATATGAGCTGGAGACTCCATATCCTGTCGCTGAGTACGTATGTACACAATTAAAGCACTTTTATTTAAGGCAGTTGCCTCATCCAGCAAAAGGCTCACCTTAGGAGAAGAGGCAACTATTTTGGCAAATGTCTTCGTTTCATTTCCGATGAAATGTGTTGCTGTAGACTTGAGCAAGCCACATTGGAATGTAAAATGCGTCCCATATCTCGCCCATTCAATTGCTGGCAGTCTATCTCAGATTCAAAACCATGGGCTGGCCTGTTCTGTTCGGAATATTCTGGCAGTTGTTGCTATTTTCCCTGCCTGGGCTCTAGAAGTTACTTTAAGCAATGTATCTTATTTTGCCTGCACAAATATTTTTGATGCTGTGACGTGTGGCTTTGTTGAGAAATGTTTGGTAATAGATCTTTTGTTGCTTTTCTTTGTTGGTACCATATGAGCAAACGGTACACTCAATCCATTCTTTAGACAATATCATCCCATGACTTTTCTCTGCACCAAAGCTATTGACTTGACAGCAAATGGTGCATCCAAGAGTGTGTCCTCTAACAATCAACCATGGGTACTTTGTTTGAAAATATTGTTTCTGGTCCAGCCTCCAGCCTCTAGGAAGTCTGCCTTTCGTTAAGGGAGCTGAACGTTGCAGAAGTGATAATTGACCAGATTCTGGCGTGCTAGTACTTGGAATTTCCATGTCACTGTTGTTCGGTAGTTCACGATCTTCATAAGTACCAGTGCCACCCAGTTCCTCTCCGAGTGGAAGGCTTGCTGTCTGGATTTCCGTATGCATGTTGACAGTAGCAGTGGTGGTGGTCTCATCTAGTGTTTTTTTTTTGGTTCTTCACAAACACTATGGCCCTCATTACAACCCTGGCGGAAATCAAAAAACGATGGCGGAAATGTAATACCGCCATCGAATACCGCTCAGTGCGATTATGACCCGTCACCGTAAAGTACGATGCCATTAGCGACACCGTAGTGAACGCCAACGCTAACTGCACCAAGTACGCGCACGCGCGCCATGCAAAGCCGTAATTACCACCATGGCGCAACGGTACGCGAATTCTGACCCTAGCGGACATTTACTTAACGCCATCAAGCATGGCGGAAAGTACCATTCCGCCATGGTGAGAATTACGGCATCGTGAACCAACCGTAAATGGCCCTACTGAGTGCCTGTACACCACTCCCTGCCCACATTGCACAACTCCTCGTAGGTGCAATGAAGTTACACAATGCAACCAGTGAAATGTACAAGTCACCCATGCATGCCAACGAACAAATGAATGTAGGGGCTCCAAGTGCCTTGTGAGTGGCCATCCATATTTGGCATGTCACCATTGCCGTACTGATGCAGCACAGGCATGTGAAGGTTCAAGTACAGCAATATGAACTGAAATATGAGACAAAACAACAACAGGCCCCATCGCTTGACACCAGTGTAAGGCAACATTCAAAGCAGTATCCTGAGGGAGACTGCACCAGCCCTGTACTCTTGCCAGTAAACAAACCAACCATCAGCATAAGCATGTACCACACAAGTTGGCAGAGTGACTGAGCAGCCAGGCTCATCTCAAGAGGGGCCAATGGGAGCTGCAGGGCACAGATGGCACGAATACAGAAGCTATTCCAATGGACATGACCTCAGTCTCCCTCCAAGAAACGCACGCAAACACAGGCACCTGTGACCAGCCATTTTCTGATAATCACATCATTCCACCAATCCACCTGGCTGACCGGCATCTGTTACACAAAAGCTAATCCCCCGCCCCTGAGCATGACATCATTAAAACAGTCATAATGGCAGCCCCTATCCCTGACCTTACTGGGCTTCGTAGGCAAACGCGGCCAGTACAGTACCACGCAACTATACTCAGAAGCCGGAACCCAATGCAGATCTTCTCACAATACATCGCTCCACAAATAGGAATATGCTACATTACTTGCAAAGAATAACGCTACACGGTTAATATCAGAATAAAAATTTAATGCACATCAAATTCACCAAGCCCATACAGCTATTAGGTCATAAACTCCAAAATATTTTTCATTACTGTGGGCTGTATCCGCAATAAATGACCAGCTTCTTCTTGTGTGACGCCCTGTTCCTTCATGGTACACAGGGGCTACATTCACGTTCAAAAAGGCAACATGGAAGCGCCTAGAACCGCAGGGCCGTCCCATTAGGTAGGCACTAGTCCAGCTGAAAGGTTGATATGTTGCTCCTAGCCACTAGTACTGCGTAAGGGCATGTGGCCCATTGGCGATCGTCCCATAAGATCGTAATGGTGCTCCACTGATTAACTCGAAGCAGCAGGTGTCGGGAGTAAAAGCCATCTGCAGGAGTGGCATACAGATGGCAGCGGCAAAAGGGGAGGAGATACCTGTCACCCAAATGAAATGAAAAAGAATAGTATGGCCATCAGAACTTCATTAGTATTACTCACTTCAATGATCACACTAAATCTACAGCCATATGCATGCTAGCCCACTCAAAAGGATTATTTCCACCCAAAAATCACTTGCGAATCATAACTATATAAATCGAGGTGAAAACACTATTACAAACGAGTGTTTGTGTGCATGCGTCTGTTAAAACAGAATCCATTAGATGGGATTAGTAACGTGCATAGACACAAGTGTTTGAAGGCGCGTCGAGACAGGGAGGGTTCAACAAGGGCAGATAGACGATGGTCCCACTATGGCAGCTCTGCATCACATAGCGCAGGGGAAGGGGATAGATTCCAAAAAGCCATGTACATGGCAAACTCTCAATTAAATCATCTGTCGATGCATCCATACATCATTCCCTCATCCCGGTATAAAAACGCCTGATTATTTACTCACATTTGAAATTTCCATTGAGTCTGTGCGTAATGCAGTCTGCAAAATCCACTGTGCTCCAGCCCGGAATTCTAGTGTTGTGAAGTAACATGTATTTGGGAACGTCCTGCCTTATCGTCCACTACGCTATTGCGCATCCCATACTATTCATATCAATCATTGCATTCTCGCCATGGCCCCTGTCCCAAGGACATTAAACAATAGAACGTTATATTTGCAGTCAGACCTGTGGGCGTCTCCTCGCCGCTAGCTGAAAACCGAAAGCGCTGTCCTTCGAATTCCTCATTTGCAACATCACGTCGAAAAGGCATCTGTGACCGCTAGAAATCACAAATTCATCCATGTAGTGCGGCAGTGTGTGAAAATGGCAACTGGCTTCACTCACAAATGGGACGCCCCGCCCGTCGGTGAACCTCGGTACAGTGCTGCATGAGGGTCCACCGTTAATCGAGTACTACATTCCACTGACCCTTCACAAGTTTGTTCGCGACTGCAAAGATAGTATGTGAAACAATGGGACCATAGCAGAATGAACATATAAACCAATATTTCACTGCCATCGGGATTAAATACATGATTGTAATAGCAAGATGCCATGCGTCAAATTGCAGCGTTGTGTGCGGGACGTGCTCGCCCAAAGGGGATTGCAGCTGGCACAGGTGGAATGAATCACCACAGGTGGAGGCTATACAGCCTGAAAACACATAAATTGCACACCCAACCCCCTCCCACAACCACACCAAAATGCTACCGGCAGGACTAGCGATGTTGGCCCTGGGGGACCTGATAGCACTGCAAGTACTCCAACTTCAAGAAGAAGACGAACACCAACTACTACAACAACCGGCCGCACAGAGGAGACGCAGGAGGAGGGCAAGGCAGGGCCAGCAAGGCCCACCAGCACAGCCACTACCACCACGCAGGCAGCCCGCAATCCCACGCCTCCGAGCTCATCCGTTCAACCTCACTGCTGAGCAGTTCCACACCCTCTACCGTTTGGACCGGGACACCATAACCGCCATTGTGAACATGACACATGCTGACCTTGTCAGCATGATAGATAGCCCAACCGCCATCCCACCCCTACTGAAGGTGGTGTCTGTACTCTACTTCCTGGCCACAGGCACATACCAGCACACAGTCGGACAGTTGCATGGCATTTCACAGCCACTGTTGTCACGGACACTATTGCAAGTGCTCGATGCCCTCCTGAAGCACGCAGACGACTACATCTCTTTACCACGCTCGGAGCGGGAGATTACAAACACAAAAGTGGGATTCCATGCACTTGCCGGCATACCGGGTTGCATTGGTGCCATCGACTGCACCCATGTGGAATTGGTTGTCCCACATGCCATGGAGGTCCAGTACCGCAACCGGAAACAATATCATTCTCTTAATGTACAAATGGTGTGTGACTCCAACAGGATCTTTACACATTGTTGTGCCCGATTTCCTGGATCAACCCATGATTCTATGGTCTTGAGGAACTCTACAATACCACGCTACATGGAGCGACACGCAGGGAACAGATCCTGGCTACTCGGTGAGTCTCATTTCATGCATGATAATGTGGGGTATGTGATGCGGCAATGACATGGCAGGAAGGGGGGGGATGCGTACGTAGCAATGTCATTCCACAAACATCCTTTATTGTCCACATACAGGTGATGCCGGGTATCCACTGAAGAGATGGCTCCTTACACCACTCCGGAACCCACAGAACCAGCATGAGGAGGACTACAACCATGCCCACTCACGTACCCGTGTAGTCATAGAACAGGCATTTGGCCTACTGAAGGCTCGTTTCCGCTGCCTCAGCAGGTCTGGCGGGGCACTCCTGTACCGCCATGAGAAGGTTGCAAAGATGGTCATGGCATGTGTCATGCTACACAACATGTGCGTACGTAGAAATGTGCCCATGCCCCCTGACGCAGAACTGCAAGCACCTGAAGATGGTCATGATGAGGGTGGGGATGTGGCAGCACCTCAAGGAGTCCGCGAGGCACAGGAGGCCCGTGAAATTCGTCAGAATATCATAGATTCATGCTTCTAGCACTCACGCCTGGTGGCTGATACATGGACACGGGACTTGTGGCACTGTGTGTGTCTGGAACATGCACAATGTGGACTGTACGCCTATAAAGGCCTCGTACACAAAGATCAATGTCCACACATCTCATTGGATGATTATGAAATGTTTATAGCATATGTGAAATTATATTACACACCCCATCGACCCGCCACCCAAGAAAGCCCAACACCCCCCTCCACCCTCCTACCTCCCCCCCGAACACCAGTGTCCAAAGATGCTCATTGTCAGTGGGCAGACGCTATTGCAAGCCCCCTCTTCGGGTATCAGGGGCACCCCTGCCTGTGGAGCGCAGGTTCCTCCCAGATCTACGTTGGGGGCTGCCCTGGACGGAACTTGCAACGGATGATGTCTCTGCCTGCTCACGTCCATGCATGTCCCTAAGGGTTTGTGAGAGCTCAGTGAGCACACGGCGCACAGCGGCAAGTTCACCACATACGTCTTTGGACGTCGCATGCAGTTCCCCCCTCAGGCTCTCGGTGCTTCTCTCCATTTGTACCCTTAGTGTCTCTGTACTTCTCTCCATTTGTACCCTTAGTGTCTCTGTACTTCTCTCCATTTGTACCCTTAGTGTCTCTGTACTTCGCTCCATTTGTGCCCTAAGTGTCTCAGTAGATGTTTCTATGGCTGCCTTAGAACCCCCACATTCATCAGCATGCTCCTTGAGGAGCGTGGCCAGTTGCTGCTGTTGCACGATCACCTGGTCGAGGGACTGTTGCCTCTGCTGGGCCATGCCCATTTGCGGTGGTGTCACGGAGGGGCTGATCACCTCATGTTGCCTTGCCACAGGGCTTGTGGGGGATGGCCAGTCGTCGTCTTGTGGGTGCCCCTGCGTGGTATCCTCATGGTGTACGGGATGAAACAAACAGGGGGATTGAGACAGGTCATGGATGGGTCCTACATCGACAGCACCGTTTTCTGTGTCGGAGCATGCTGGCATTAATGCAGTGTCACCTATGGTGCTGCTGCCACCAGAAGCAGTGCCTTCTGTGGCATCCATTGGGGGGACCTGTGGTGCTGCTGTTGTGGGCATGCTGGCTGCTGGGGTGCCTGTTGAAGTCCCCTCCTGTGTGCTGCCACTTGATTTGTGCTGCTGCCGTGTCTTGATCCGTGCAGCCGAGGTGGAGGGTCTTTGGCCGTTGGTCTTGGCCCTCTTTACAGGTGTGCTGGTAGGGGTGTCCTGAAGCTCGTCGTTTGAATCGGACCCTGTGGTGGAGTAAAGGAGGGCGAGCGTTATTTATGGGTCTGTGGAAATTGGAATGGCAATGTATCACATTGTAGAAATCAAGACCCGGACCAGGGTTGGGTTGCTGAAATTATACTTTTATTCAGGTGATTTTAAACTAATGAAAATATAGTCCGTGAACTCCTTGAGAGTTACTCCACTCTTAGGCAGTCTTCCAGGTATAGGATTAAGCCCTCCTAAGTCTCCTTGTTGTCCGGATAGGCCCACCAGTTGTTCCTTCTCTCCTCGTCTTCTTCGTATGACTAGGAAAATCAACAACAAACGCTGGATTAGTTCCCAGGCTTTTATAGGATGTGAGTGACTTGCTTCCCCCCCAATGGAAAGCTTCCCTGTCAATCAGACTTCTCATTGGCTGGTATTGCCATGTCCCGCCTCCTTTAAAGGCTGCCGTGGTTTCCCAGAGGGGCTGCTTCTGCTGCCTGCCTGAAGAGTCCCGCTCCCAGGCCATTACATCCTGCAAGTCCCTCCCCCCCTTTGAAGTCTCTCCCTCTCGCCATGTTTTTCTGTCTCCTTGGCCGCCCCAGAGCGGCCCGCCCCGCCGAGCAAGCCGTCTCTCCCTTCCTGGTGGGGAGAGACCCTCGGCGGGCCGTGTGGGCCGGCTCCCCGCGACCGCCTGTACCTCCCGCGGGTACGCCGTCACCAACCCGTCTCCCGGGCTGCAGGCCGCGGCGGCGTTACCCTTGGCGGGTTCAGGTAAGGCTGGACGGGAGGGGGCCGCTCCTTTCATGTCGCGGCACGTTGCCGCGATCCCGTAGAGTCCCGGGGATAGCGGGCGGGACAGGGCTGCGTTCGCTGGATCGCGGCCCCATGCCGCGATCCCGCGGAGTCCCGCTACCCCTCCCGGCACCCCCTCCACTCCGGGCCCCTTCTCACACACATGCATTGGGGTGGTACCTGAGGGTGATTTGGGTCAGGGCCTTGGAGGTGGTTTCATTTTTGTGTGGATTGAGGATGCAGTTGTTTTGCAGCCTGCAGTTAGGGTGTGCATGCTGCATGTGTAGAGGGTGTTTTTAGGATTTTTAATTATTTATGTATTTAATGTGACTTTTAAAGTGCGCTATCAGGCCAATGTATGTGGACGTTCTCCTGGACATGTGTTTCTGTTGCACTATGTGGACACATGGTACTTCACATGATTGGACATTGTGGATTTAGCATTGTTTTATTTGGCCCACCTACCTGATTCTTCGGATGTCTGCACTCCTTTCTCCATCCCTCCGACTCCCTCTATACTCTCCATTCCAATGGTGGAGGCACAGATTTCTTCCCAGGGGGTCAACTTGATGGGTGATTCCGATCCTCCCCCGGTAGCTGTGGCAATGTTACGGTTGGCTGATATTATGCTCCGTACGCGTATCCGCAAGTCGTCCCATCGCTTTCTGCATTGCTGTGGGTTGCGGGGTGCGGTCCCCACCGCACTTACCCGCTGTGCCACCAGGGCCCATATGGCCTTCTTGTTCGCAAGTGCCGTCCTGGTCATTTGCGTCGAGAAGACGACGGCAGCATTCTCCTGGAGGGTCTCTGTGAGCACGGTGAGTTCCTCATGGGAGAAGTGGACCTGCCGCTTGCGGTCGCACGCTTTTTTAGCAACTTTTCCCATTTTGATTGTTTTAACTACGGTGGCTAACGGGTTGGGATGTGTCTCAGGGTCGGATTTTTAATGGTTGTGTTGGGATTCTGATTTTATAGGTGTACGGCGTGCTGTTTCCCGTTCCGGCCCCATGTTTTTACTTCCGGTCACCGTATTTTGCGATTACCGCTCATTACGGTGACCGCTATGATGGGTGGCGGAATTGCACCTAGGGCGCCGTACGACGGCGGTGAGGGGCGTTTTGGGGACATTTCCGCCATCGCGGACTTTGCACTTCCGCCATGGCGTAATGCTCGTGCCCGATGGGTCAGAATTAGCCGCACTTTACTCCATCGTGCAATGGCGGAAACGCTATTTACGCTATGGCGGTCAAGTCAGTTACTTTCCGCCAGGGTCGTAATGAGGGCCAATCTGACTTGGAACCAAATTCCTGTTTACTTTGCTTGCTTGTAAGCTCATCTGTGCTGCATTTTTACCAGGTTTTGAAAAGTATGAAGAAATGTTCTTCTGGGCTCCAGACATTCTAGGGAAGGAAATGAGAAGTAGGGATAATCGATATCTTGGGATTCCTTCCAAGTTTCACTACACACAATGATCGGGCCAGGGGTCATGACAGCAGACCTCTTAAGTGTTTCAAATGGAATCAAGGACTGGTGAACAGCAAATGTAAGAACAAACACATATAATGATGGTGCACACATGGAATGGGCTTTCCATTAAAGCCGGGCTAATAAATACAAATGTGCACACGTTTGACATGTCCTGGCTGAAGAGAACATTGCAAAAAGAAATCTAACAACAAATACCATGTGGGTGGTTTGTAAATGGCTGCAAAGTGCCAGTTGCCTCCTTTCATCCCCCAACACACCACACAATTTTGCGACTTTTGAAATGTCGCTCTGTAGTGTAGTACCCATGCCCGTATCCATTTTTAAAAAACACCCACTTTCCTTGAGTCAGTAAAACAATTACACCCCACTTATGCTTGGTAATGTACGTCTTTCTTACCTTGTTTTCAGGGACGAGGATGCAGCATACCACACAGCAGCCGGCGACTCTCAGACTGACTGCCACCAGTGACACCACGATGAACGAACGTCTGATGAAGTTGCTCACTGCAAACCGAAACAGGGCAAAGGCACTCAGTCAATTAAATTGCAAACCGCTGGCGTGATACCTGTATGCTCAATAGGAAAGATGACCAAGGCATCACAGTAAATGCTGCAGAGCCAGAAACCTGGAGCAAATTCCTCTGGACTGATGTACAAATACTAACAGACCTCTCCGCCCCCAGGGAAACATTGGCATTGTATCCAAATGTCGCCACTCTATGGTACAAATCGGTGCACTTTATTTGCAATCAAAAACGTGCTAAATAGCTGACACCTTTAAAGAATCCTACTGATTGCGTTGGTTTGTGCTCTGCTGATTGGAGGCAAGTTCTTGGTTCAGCAGACGGTACAACATTCAGGTATAATAAAACAGACCATGGGGAAGAGCAGAGGCGTAGACAGGGTAGGGCCTGAGCGGGCAAGGCCCACCCAAAATCTGTAAATGCCCAGTCGGCAGCGGTGTCGGGGCATTTACAGATGTTAATGTCACTGCGGTGGACCCACCGACATTAGCTTCAGGCACCACCTCTGGGGAAGAGGATCAAGGGGAGCAGAGAGTCAGAGTGAAGAGATGCAGAAGGTACAGAGTGAGAGAAGAGAGATGGTCAGAAAGTGTAACAGTATACGATTATCAGGGGAGGAATTGGGATGGAACAAGACTGAATGGTGCTCCAGAGCGCTGTTCTGTGTAGACTTTGGGACCAGACCCGCCCTCAAGTTGAGGAAGCTCTAGGGAGCAGCAGTGAGTGGCAGAGAGCTTCCTCAACTTGGGAGGGTTTATGGTGCTTGTTACATACCAGGGACAGATTCAACGAAGTGTTTTATAATGGTGCATTCCCATAGGAAAACATTTTGTCAATCAGGCCCACAGTGTTTCTATGTGTTCAGCCGAGCAGTGATATTCAAAGACTGCACGTGAAAGGCATCCTTTGCTCAGCAGCCCAAGCTCAAAAAATGAAACCATCCAAAACTGTACATATATTTGCACATATTTTACTGTCAGAGTGACTACTGTGCCAGGGGAAATGGCGAGCACCATAGTAAGTGTGCATTGCATGCACTGGAGAAATGAACGTTTGAATTACAAGCGCAGCGATGTTCAATAAATTAGTGGCTTCTTATGTTCCCAAAATGCACTTTGATTTTATGCAATGCAGCCAGTATCCTATATTCAGGGCATAGAAATCCTGCATTGATCAGAAATTGATTTGGCGGGCAGTGCTGTGTGAAATCGCCTCAAAGCGCTGGACATCGCTACTACTGAAAGGTACCTGGACTCCAGTTGTGGTTGTTTTATTATTTTCTATGTTAAAGTTTTACGGAATGTAAAAGTGCATATTACCAAGGGTCTTGCTAGGTGCCACTAAAAGAAAGGAGTGGTGACCCCGTGAGTTCCAAGATGAAGCAGAGAAATGTTTAACCCTGGGCTCCCCTTGTCCTCAGTTTCTCACCCACCTTTTGCCAGCTACCCTGCATTTTAGGAAGTCTGGGGTGAAACCTCTGCCCCGTCTTAATCGAGGCACTGGGGTAGACATGTTTTCCATAATGCGGGGCAGAACTGAGAATCCCCACAAATCTCGAGAAAGTAGATATTTCCCCAACATCCACATTGGGGGGGGTAATGGGTTTGCACTTCCAAACCCAACTCATGTTATTCAATGGCATTATTACAAACCCATTCTGCAATCAAGGGGGATGCAAATTTAACCAAAGCCCAGTTAGCTTGACTAGAATACACAGCAAGTTCGAGTCCCACAATATCTTCAGAGGAAATCGGATCAGGAACCAAACGCAGAAATTCCAAGAGCCAAGAACGATTTAAAAAGGGGATGGCCGATGATGGATCGATCTCCACTATTTTTATATATTTGGGCCAGCTTGCATGGAGGGCACTTAGGTGCAGCAGAAGTGCACAGTGAGGCGACACTGCTTAGCCAGTGTGAGGGGTTATGGGATGACACTTCATTTCCGCCTGCTGTGGAGGATGTTTGCTCGAGAGGGAACAGACAGGGGCCACGGGTGCATTGGCTCCATGAGAAAGCAAAAGAGACAGCGCTTAAGTTCACCCGTGCATTGCTCATATCAGGCTGGTTTGCTGGGAAGATTTGATGCGGCTTCGGAGGTATCCATTGTGCAGCTAAGTTGTTGCACACAAGCTTGAGTCTCAATGGACATGCACACCTGTCTTCGAATAGCACAGGAATTTAAAGCAGTCAAAGGGATAGCATATCGTGTCATCAGGTTGATACTGAAGTATGCAAGTAGTAGCCTGTTTCGGTGAAGATGAAAGAACCCATTTATCCAGTGGGCCCTGAAGAACTACTTGTTAATGATTCCATCTGCCTAAATCATTACGTATTGTATATTGGCAACCAGCAACAGCCTTCTTCTGACAAGTAGGGGGGTTTCCTTAGTTTGTGTTTAGTTACTGTTGAGGTATCCGTGAATTCCACCTGTTTGCCCCGTTGTGCAGCGTAATCTCGTTGAATCCGCTTGTCTTATCTATTTTTGTGGGTGGTCACAGGGCTTTCAGGCAAGGATTTCTCCATACAAATGGCTTCCAGAGCTTGCTATTTTGTGGCAGCAGTGACTCTCAAGGTTTCAAACTGAATTGCCGCAAATTGGTACAAGAAGACAGTACCTTACAATTGTCACGATCAGTCAATCATCAGTGGAGAAAGTCATTTGGCACAGTGCCCAGAGAGTCACATAGCAGAGCTTGCTAGATGTAGGATTAATAATGGGGCCACAAGTGAGATTGTGTTTCCTAGCACTTGGGGCTGGAATTTAACAACCAGAGCCAAAATGTGATTGGTTTCACATTGTTCTTCAGCCATGTTGGTGCAAAGTAAAACTAACACATCGAGCTTAAGGGAGAGAGTGTTTGAAGAAAGCGAAGAGTGATGCATTTCAATTTGCATATCATATTGAGAAGGGCAGTTAGAGAAAGTTTCTAGCTCGCTGTCGCTTTCACAAGAGAAGACTGGTTGTGATACCAACGTCTCTAAATCTGGACTTGCCGATAAATGCGTCCCAATGATGTTATCATAGCAAGGACTGCCAGGTGCATTGGAGTTGCGTTGCAAAGTTGATGTACAGATTGAGCAAAGATGAATGGTCTATTATGACATGTTATTTTATTTATAGCGCGCACATACACAAGTGTTTCAAAGCGGAAAGAGCATATACAGCTTAAGTTGACTAACTAGGCATTGCGCTGTTGGGGGATTTCTTTGATACATTTCTGAGTCTGGAAGCATTTAATTTTGTACTTTAGGATCTGGCGTTCCGGATCAAAAATTTAAGGCATTATTCCCTTGTTCCCGCACCAGCCGAGCATATTCCCACTATTGCACAAGTTAATCGCGGCCCAAGGAAACGGGAGACTGGTTTCAATGATTAACAGTAAACTAATGTCCACGATTCAGAACATAAGCGATGCATCCAAGCAGAGACACACAGTACCGGCGTAAAACATCTCGACCTATGTTGTGACCCCAGCTTTTTCCCTTGGCCAACTTGTTTGATCCTGGACACATCGAAGTACCCACATCGAAGTACCCCGAAGCGGGACCACTTAGAAACTGCTTTAGGAGAGGAAAGGGAGTGGTCGTGTGCTTAACACAATTACAATAAAACAAAGCAAGAGTAGGTCGAAATTTAATACTGAACAGCCGACACGTGTTTCGACACACAGGTCGTCCTCAAGGCATGCACAAAAGCAAAGCGATACCAGAATGTAGCAACCTCCTATTGAAGGGCCGTATGAGTAAACGACTCAGTCCAGCAAGAAAGGTCAAATAAATGACAAATATAGGCAATATCAGGACGTGGTGGCAGGTGGATGTATATCCCTCGTAAAATTGAGAGGCACAAATTCAACGGGGGAAATCCCAGGAACCACTTAGAAACTGGCAAACGGCAGGAGGACAAGCTGTGCCGCAATACATACTGGTATTGGACATTAGCATGGCAACAGGGGGTCGGGGGGGGTCTCAGCTGGCACACTGTCTGTCTCCCGCCACGGCGCTGCAGGCGGTGGCTGCATTAATGTAAGGAGAGTAAGGGGTACTCGCCAGCATTGGTTGGACGACCTAGGCAGTCCTAGGTCGTTCGACCAAGGCTGCAGTGCTGCGTATAATTGCGGGCCTACTCGCATTGCCTCGCGGCCTGCCAGCTCATGTCAAATCCTGAGCCTGCGGGCACACGGCGAGCGGAGCAGGCGAGCAGCTGCCTGCACGTCAGTCGCCACACCAACACCGGCCGCAGTCAAAGCGGGGGGCGGGGCCGCCCATGGGCTCGCCTCTCATTAATTTATTATGGTCGGTCATGGTCATCTGACCTAAATTATTCGCGCCACCCGCCGCTGTGGATGTCATGTCGCAACATATTCACGGCGGCGGTGGCGGACACACGGACGAAGAATAAACGAATAATCCGGACAGAAAGACAGTTTAGCTTCTTTCAAACTGACTTACCGAGTTAGCAGAGCACACACTAGGCCGGCCAGCCAGCCAGGCCTTAGGAACTTAAGCTGTGCCTGCAACTAGTAGGCCGCGCACAGGACCACACGTGCAGGGGCAGGCTGAGGCTTTCCTTTCTCATGAGTCACGCCTTAACAAATCAAGTGTGCTTCGTGAAGTGAATGTGGCCTGCCTGCCTCGGAGTCGGCAACAACAGACCCACGTGACCCACCCCCACACGCACGTCATCATGACATTTCACTGGCTGGAGAACAGCCAATGAAAACTGTACATTCTGTATTACTATACAGAATGTATCAAATACTGCATAGTAACAACATAATGTTGGTTTGCATTGGCTGTTTGTTGCTGTACTCCCAGGCCCAGCAGCCAGCCATGGCCTGCAACTGCAAGCAGAGCAGACTCAGAATGATTTATGATCTTGGAAAGTTTGGAAACTGAACAAAATAATTACACGTGCCCCAGCCATGTTCCGGTCCCCAAAAAAGAGTGCTGGTGTTGGCCACCGGCAACCACAGCCACAAATTAAGCACTGAAATTTGTGAGCAAAGGTGCCAGGAATAGCCCTTCCAAAACGAGTGGGCAGGGACCACAACATCTACACGCAATACCTTTTACTTAAACTCTGCAAGCTAGTCTTGGAGGAAAGATGGGGGCACCAAGCAAGCTCTGCAACAACACAATCTACTGTCAAACGTCCACATCCACGTCAATGGAAGAGTTGTATGCAGCTAGGTTTGTACATGTGTGTTTATAAACCAGTTATGAACTTATCATTTTATGTTACAGGACTTTGCGGCTGTGTAGCCCTGGTGCTTAGCTGCTAGGGGTCTTCCCAGCCATGTTTGCTGCATACTTTGCTGGTAAGCAACAAGGACGGAACATTAGCAGAGAATTGGGGATGCTGGCAGGGCCTTTCAACTCTTTCAAAAGAAAGGACTCATGGGGGCTCCCCAGCAACAGCTCCCACATTGCCACTCAGCAGTGTAATACCGCAATATATTCCTCTATATATTGCACTTACTTGCTTACAGTGCTCGCCTTACAAGCTACTGCTGGAGCCCGTCCTACTGTCGCTTCCATTGAGGAAAAAGGAAGTATTTATCACCTACTTTCATCAGTTTCCTCCAAGTCAGCCACTTTCTTATGAAGAAGGATCATTCACAACTATTCAGCGGTCATTCAGTGTTTCAGCTCCCCGCTGGCTCGTGATAATTGGAGGCTATTACCCTTATCTTTATCTCCATTATAATGTATGCCCCCCCCACAGGTGCTTAAGACTGCTTTACGCTCTAAGCAAGGGTAGCCCCCAACCATCATGTTGAAATGGTCCCCCACACATCTTCACCCGGGCCTGTAGCGAATATTCCATTATGTTTAGAGAGGACATTTTATCTCACCTATATGCACCACTACATCGAAAAAATGGTGCCCTTTCAAATCACGGGCCATACCACACGTCGCAGCGTTGAATATTATGCACACGTACCAGAGGTTACAGCATTCATACACTTCAGTACAAACAATTTTGATAGTGTGGGTGCAAGATATCATGGTCTAAACAAACCTATGGTAATTCACATCCCCTGCGTCCCTCGGGTTAAGTCACACTATCAAAAGTGATCATCCTGTTTTATATTTACTCAGGTCCTAACCAATGTAGAGGCACCATCTAGCCCCTCCCTGGACACCTCCATACCTTTTCATTGTGGGGGTGCAAGGTATCATGGCTTGAACGCACCTATGGTAATTGGCATCCCCTGCCTCCCTGGGGTTAACTCACACTAACAGAAGCGGTCATCCGGTTTTATGTTTAATCTGGTCCCAACCAAAGTAAAGGTACCATCTAGCCCCTCCTTGGACAAACCATACCTTTTGATTGTGAGAGTGCAATATATTGCACTCACACCGTGGGTAATAATAAGCCGCGCTCAGATACCTGAGGGTTCGTAGCGCTATATAAATGCCTAATTATTATTATTATTATTATTGTGGCTTGAAGGCATCTATGGTAATTTGCATCCAGTGTCTCGTGGAAATTCACACTAACACAAGTAGTCATCTTGTTTTATCTGCTCCCAAGCAATGTATAAGCACAATCTAGCCCCTCCCTGGACACCCCCATACATTTTGATTGTGGGGTGCAAGATATCATGGCCTGAACGCACCTATGGTAATTCACATCCCTTGGACTTCTGGGGTTAATTCAGTGGTC
The DNA here is from genome assembly GCF_040938575.1 of Ambystoma mexicanum. Lineage (NCBI taxonomy): Eukaryota > Metazoa > Chordata > Amphibia > Caudata > Ambystomatidae > Ambystoma > Ambystoma mexicanum. Next base: position 195,746,577 of record NC_090937.1, on the reverse strand, counting down.
ATCCTATTTTAAATTTACTCTGGTTCCAACCGATGTATAAGCACTATCTAGCCCCTCCCTGGGCACCCCCATATATTTTTAATGCAGGGATGTGTAAGGGTGTCCCTAATTACTCTCACACCAGAATCTATACACCCCTATTGAAATAAGGCGATCTTGTAAGGGTAACAAGTTTAATCCTATCATTGAGGATGGTAGCAAAGGACTCTGCTGCCTGAATGGTCTTCTCCTGTCCCTTCCTGCCAAAAATGGGTTCAAGCAGGGTTTTATATAGGTCCTGGCTTGCCATAGTAATGTCACTGGAGCTGTATCATGACTTCAGCCAAATCCGTCTTTTTTTCCATAATAGGGATGCTCAAAAGCCGTCTTTCTTCATTGTCAACAGTTTTGTCGGGCCATGCTGTTCTACATTTTGCTAGCTGTGCAAAACCACACTGTAGCTCATGCTTTCCTCCATTTTTCTAACTATGCAAAAACACGCTGCAGCTCTGCAGACTTTTACAAACCTTGAGGCCTAGACCAAATACAACTAAACATTATCTATGTACAATTTATTTTAATTATATCCATTTTTCATTAATCCTGCTCATTATCCTGGTCCTGTAGTTTCCTCCACAATTTAGACTTCTAATTTTTATCTCTAAATGCACTTTTCCGCACAAAAAATGTGAGTCCTATTTTTAACTCGCATGGACCTTTGACGGACAGTGGACACCTGGTGAGTCAGTTTGTGCTCGCCATAGTGAAGAACACTGCACACTTGAGCGCTTGTGGTCTATTTAGATCCCACAGGCCGCATTCCTTCTGGGGAGGAGGAGTTGACTCCTCTACGGCACTAACTAAGCTTTTAAAATGCCTCGGATCTGGCATTACAAATCTATCATTTAATAGTTAATTGAGCCTTCTATATAGACAATAACTACCTTCTTCAGTGCTCGCCTATGTCTGTGTATGTGATTATGCTTGTATGAGAGAGCCTTCCCAGTGCCCCTCCTCCCCACTAGTCCATTATAGTGCCTTAGAGTTAAGCAAGACCTCTTTAAAGTGCTTGGGGTTCGGGAGGGCCCTGGTCCCTTCCCAACAAATGCAAGATATCATGGCCTGAACACAGCTGTGGTAATTTGCATCCCGTTTGTAGTTCACTCTAACACAAGTAATCCTGTTATGTATTTACTCTGGCTCCAACCGATGTATAGGCACCAGCTAGCCCCTCCCTGTACACCCCCACACCTTTTGATTGTGGGGGTGCAAGATATCGTGGCATGAATGCATCCATGGTAATTTGCATCCCCTGTTTCTCTGTTGGAAATTCACACTAGCACAAGCGGTCATCAAGTTTCATGTTTAATCTGGTCCCAACCAATGTACATCTAGCCCCTCCCTGGACTCCCCAATGCTGTTTGATTGTGGCAGTGCAAGATATCATGGCCTGAGCGCACCTATGGTAAATTTGCATCCCATGTTTCTCTGGGGGTAATTTGCAGTAACAAAAGTGCAAATCTGGTAATATGTATTCTCGTACCCCCCCAACCGATGTATATTCACCATCTAGCCCCTTCCTAGACACCCCAAAGCCTTTTGATAATTGAGGTGAGCAAATGGTGGAACCGAGTTTTTATGGATAATTTGGATTGGGTAAATTCTGTGTGGTAGTAGTACCCAGTGGCGAGAGTGGAGCTGCGATTGTGAGTGTATGTGAGATTGAGTGGTAATGTGGTGTGCAGGAGGTAGAAGAGGGCTAGGGGAAAGAGTGTAGATGTCGAAGGAGAGCTAAGAGTGGAAGTGAGAGGTGAGTGGTGGAAAGAGGGAGTAGTTGGTGGTAGAGAGGGGAAGGTAGAGGCAGGAGTTGTAGAGGGTGCGAATAAAGGGGGTAGAGACTGTCATAGGTGAAGGAGGGGGAGTGTGAGAAGATCAGATGGACAGAGTAAGAAAGAAGTGGGAGGAGACAGGAAAAAACAAAGGGGAGAGAATGGAGGGTGTCGGTAGTCCGAGAAGGTGGCATCGTATGGGAATAGGTAAGCGAGTACAAGACAAAAGAAGAGGGTAAGTAGGTATAAAATCATGGAATGGAGTGAAAGAGAGTGAGATAGTATGGCTATCCAGTTCTATTTTTATACACCATTCATTTCTGCACCATTTAGCCCTTTCCTGCATCCCCCACTCTTTTATGTTAGGCTGCAAGCGATCATTGCCCCATACATATCTATGATAATCTCCTGATACAAAAGGGTTACCCACTTATACAGCAGGTTTGCCTCTTTTCTATTTATCTGATTGGTCTGAACTATGCAGCAACAACTGTACATTAAATGTTCATATTTTATTTTTATTTACTTGTATACATCAAAATTATTTGATTTTACAAGGCTTCGGTTTTATTCTTAAAATAAGCGTCTTAGTTTTTCATAAAAGAACCAGGGAGATTGTGTAGGAAGAAAAAATGATGCATCTGTACTGCGCAGGTTGTGACGGGGTATATAGGAAAAGATTGAGTAGTTTCATTTCAGCTTGTCAATTTCGTCCAAGGCATTTTGCAGAATTTTTGCAGTTGCGATTGTCCATGATGCCTTTTCAACGCTCATCGGACGGGGCCGCCAGGTTTCTTCTTCATGTAGAATATATGACGATCTCACTGGGTTTAAGTACACCTGTCTGATCGATTTGAGTCGCAGAATATGACGCTAATAGGTGTCTTACAGACTCAGTCTGTGTATTGTCCTTGTATAATCTGCATGCATTGGTGTTTCTGACAAACAAAATTTCGTTTGTAGGTAGTAAGTTTAAGCATGCTCTCAAGAAAACTTGTTTTAGGAGTTTGTTCGGAAATCTTTTGATGACTTCTTTAGTTTGATTCAGTTTTTATGTACACTGGAAGATGGTTAAGGAGTTTGTTTTTCCCTGCTAGTTCATGAGTAATGATCCAATCAAGCTCCTTAATTTTCTGAGGGTTCTGGATCAAATCTTCCTCGGTGCACAATATTGACTCCAGCTGTGTCTTTTTTTTGTCAGCCCATTTGTTCAGCATTTTACAACCCCCCGCCTTTAGCTTCGTTGTTGATCAAGCGATGCAGAGGGAGGCTTTCTGGGAGGATCGTTTTTCTGAAAAGTGACGTTCCGCTTGATGCAAGTGTGGCTGGCTTTCAAGGACAGCAGACCCAGCTCCCTTCTTATTGCATCGGTCGAGGTTCACTTGGGAAAGTTCAAAACCGATCTCCAGAAGTAGCCTTCTAGTTTTTGCCATATTTCAATCGGAATCGAAGGCATTGCGTCTCCACCGTAGACTAAAAAAGGGACGACCTTTGTTTTATAGAATTTTATTACTGGAAGAAGAGAGAACAGTCCACATTTTTTGTCCATCACTCAAGCTTGCGTAGTGAGCTTTCGAGTTTTATTTCCATAGGTATTGTTGCATTCCTGATTCAACTCTAGAGCTGTCTAGCATTACTCCTAAATATTTAAATTCTTTGACTTTTTCGATTTGCTCTGCCTCAAGATTCCAATTTAGGTTTTCTGTCCTTTTCACTGATTTCTCAAAGATCATGATCTTAGTTTTCTTTGGTAATTTTATCAGACAGGTTTTTCAGTTGCCTTTGTAGGCCAATCGGGGTCTGATCCAACAGTGTTCTGTCATCCACATATAACAAGCACGGCGCTGGGTACGCACCGATTTTTGGAGGAAATGATCTGATGCCAGAACACGATTCTTTGTAGTCTCCAAGGTATGCAATGAATAATGCTGGTGCCAAGGGGCACCCTTGCTTTACCCCTCTTTTGGTGGCTATCTCATCTGATAGAAGGCCTTGTGTCTAACTCTCATCATGGTGCCGAAGTCTAATGCCCTTATAGGTTCTACATTTTCAAGTTTAGTCCATAATTTTCCTCTATCGACCTGGTCAAATGCTTGCGTAAGATCGATAAATGTTCACATTCATATGCCAAGCTTAGCTCCTACCATACAACCCCATCTGGGATTATTTATATTCTTATCCAGAAAACTCCACCTCTGCTCAATTCCTCTTTGACCAGCACCTCCTTTTTAATTTGAAATATTTTTCACCGAATGCTCTCCATTCATACTCAATATGGTTTTCTTTATCATATAACATAGCAGTGAGTGAGCCTCTCCATTTCAAAGATGTCTTTCCCCAGACACCAGGGTATCTAGTTTTTTATTTATTGGAATCTCAAGATGTGGTTCTTTATCATGTAGCACTCCCATAAATTACCCCACCCTTTTTTATTGTGGTGGTTGAAGATATTTTAGCCCCATACACACCCATCCTAATTGCATCCCCTGCCCTGCACGGGCAACTCATAGATGGACGCCAGGTAAACCTGTTTTGTTCTTTGTTCGTGTCCCAAGAATTGTTGTGCACCATGTAGAGATTATTGGATGATGGCTTTTCAATTGTAGGTCTTCCATTTCTTTTCATCAATCGCACTTGAATGACTCTTGCTTAGATTAACTTTTTGTAATACAAGCATTTTAAATAGCGCAGATTGGTAACAATACACTACCTTTATGTGAAGAAATAACTTGAAAACAAATGTTTTTAAATACTGCAATTTTAGCTCAAAAGGAGGCACCAGTTCTAAAGGAGACAGCGCCTTAGGGGATACTGCTGCAAGAGTTGTGGTGGTGGTGGTAGCAGCAGGACTTCAGTCCCTTTATACTAAGTATGTTTTGGAAACGAGGCCTGTACAGTAGTAGTTGCTGGGGTATTGGTTGTGGCAACTTGTAAGAGTGCATTGTTCAAATGTGGCTGCTTTTGTGATGAGGCCATGAAGAAGTCTTTGAAGCAATAGGTCTTCTCGAGGATGCTGACCACTAAGGGATGAACTTGCGCAGCCTGGTCTTCTGGCAGCTCTTGAAATTTCGTAGCACAGTCCTTTGTGTTCTCATTATGCCATCACAAGGTCTGTAGCACTACATGAGAAAGTCCACCCAGTGCATTAGACCTTCGAGGAACCTGATCCATGGGATCGACAGCATGGTTTAGATCCTGTGAAGGGCTCCTCTGACTGTGCGTCTCGTTTAGTCCTGGAGCAGGTTACATTGAAATCAACAATCCGAGGACCTCTGAGCAACTAGTCACCCTTGCTTGGGTGCATGGAGTGATGCCCCAGAGAGTTAACAGTCCCACTCGACAAAGACCTTGAGGCAACAGATAGCTGCGTAGGTTTGCCTGTAAAAAAGGAAATACTTACATTTCACATTTTTACATGGGTTATTGCCAAAGAGAAAATAATGAATTTGTTTTTAGTCCCTACTTTAGAAACCACCACGTTAACTGAAAAAAAGCCATTACACTTATTTCTTAAATTACATTAAGACATAACTCATGTTTTAAGAGTCTATTTTAATTCTCCTCTGTGGTGAAGTCTGTGATGCTCACTTGAGATGTAATCAGGTGCTTGACAAATCCGTTTGACATCTGTTACACAGAAATGGTGCCTTGTATTTGTTTTTCATCCACACAGTTGAACCATAGTTTGCATGCATAAACGGAGTGAGTAGGCCTTGCAAAAAACACGGGAGGTTACCCATGTAGCTGTATTACAGTTGATGGCTATAAGGAGATTAATACATATTAGCATACATACAACTGTGGTTCTATTTTCAAAACTATTTCTAGTGATTGTAAGGGTCTTGCAGTTAAAGCCAAGATAATGAGAAAACATGGATGTGTGGATAAAATATATTAATATGCTAATGCTGCCAGAAAAACATAACATCTTATGTTTAGACTATTACATGTTGTAAACTTGACTTTACATAATATTATGTCCTAATCTGTGAAAGTGACAAATACGTGTTTACCATTGAAGTCCAGTGATGATGCCCATTGACTGCACCCAGTAACACATGATACTTTGAAGGATCAACCTAGGGCGAAATGTGGCATAATTCATACATTTTAGTAAATGATTAATGCAGATCAATGCAGGTCACAATTTACAAATGTACGCTAAATTTATCCCAGAGATTGCAAAGAGTGAACATTTTGAAAGAACAATGCATGAATATGGTAGCTGTATACGGACAGAATATTTGCATTTATTCTGGTGCAGTGATGTCACACGCATCACTGTTAGAGGGTTCTCCAACATCCATCGTAACAGAGGCTAACATATAGAAGAAGCTACAGGAGCACAACAACAAAGAGGAAGTAGCGTGTAGTAGAGGTAGCATAACAGGAAGGAAGAGGGGAGAGGACAAACTAAGATGGAGAAGGTGAAGAACTAGTAAATGGGAACAGTTACTTTTGGAGAAAAAAAAAGATAGAAGTTTTGTCAGTGGGATAGGCAGAGGTCCTTGCCGGCACGAGTTTAGCAGCAGTCCGAAGTCAGACGGTGGCAGTCCATCCATTGTCGGGGAGAAGTAGGAAGGGGAACAATGTTAAGTCAAGACCAGAGAAGAGGTCAGTCGGTAGATAACGGAGCCTTAGAGACAGACCCCCTAAGTCAAGCATCAGTAAGAAAAGTAGGAAAATGATTTATTAACAGGATCAAGCCCGAGACAGACATGCACCCCAGGCCTAAAAGGTCCTGACCTACCCCACCTCTGGCAGGTGTGGTAGACCTTTTAATGGTAGAATTATAAAAGGAGTGATTGTTGGATCATAGATACAACCCACGTGCGCATGGAGAAAACCACTGAGGACAAAGATATTGCCCCACCATCAAAGTTGTTGTGCCTGAAGAGACAGTGACATTGCGTCAAGACATGAATAGATTTTCTGATAACTTATTAGAAATATCTATACTTTTCGTTTGTTTAACTTTCCGACCACTATTTCTATGTTGCTCAAATAAAATACTTTGCGCTTCAACCATGAGTTGCTTTCTCTGTGAAGTCCACTTTGCTTCATGAGAACAACTAACAAAGGTTTTGAGTTGCTTGAATTGCCGCTGAACCTTTCACATATTAAACCAAATGTCTAACCTTCCTCATGACCAGTGAAATCCCTTCTCATATTTTGTTCTTGGCAAAGCTGTCAATCAGGCGGGCTTTATGTGCTGGTCTGGGGTTGTGTTTTGTAACTTGGGAGAACAGGTAAGCGTTAATCACCCGCAAGAGTAAATAATGGTAGTTTGTGACATACAGTAATGTGCTTCATAATGACAATTTTCCATACAAAAACATTCTTTTGAAATTCATAGACTGTGTACTAAAAATCTATCTTTGCCACTTCAGCCATTTAATTTTACTGTGCATGCCTAGCCTGATTACAGTAGACGCATGCAATGGATCTTAATTTATAAACGTTCCATTGCTATAAAAATGTCAACCCACATAAAAAATACAACCTGTTAAATAAAACTTTTCTTATTTTGAAGTAACGTATCAAAGAAAACACATTTTAGATAACAGTAAGGACATTTATTAAATGAGTCAAAAGTAAAACATTTAACATTGGATTGAATGACTTGGGTGTTCAGAACACTTGGCTTTGTTGCTCTGGTGCTGCTATTTATTAGACGGGTGTTAATATAAAATGCTTTTCTTGATGTTCGAAAATACCTGACTTTCCAGCTCCTTGCGAGGTTTGAGGCATTGAAGGTCTGTGTCCCAAATTGTGTATGCCCCAATTTTCTAAATCAATATTTGCCCTGTGATATTCCATGCATCATTGATACCTGTACATCGATGAAATTATTTCAGTTGATGCCTAGTTTCATTTACCAATAACAATATAAAAAAACAACTTGCATTGATATGGAGATGATGGCCCAGATTCTGTATTTGGTAGTACCCTTTTAGTGAGTTCCACTGAATTTGTGGATGCCCATTTAGATAATTCGGACTCTGGTTTACGCTTTGTTCACTACGATTTCTGCTGAGATCTGTTGTCACTGCAGTTGGAAGAGTAGGTGTCACTATAAGTTGGGTTCCAGTTTCGCCTTGTGATGGTGCAATGACGGTACTATGTGAAGTATGAGGCTTGTCATCACATACTTTGGAATGTGCCAATTTTTCCCCCTTGATTTTTAGATTTTTGGGTATCTGCTCTGTTCTTTAAATTTCTGTAAGTGATCCAAATTCACTTTCTCGATTTTCTTTCTATTTTCATCTTGAAGATCAACTGACTTTCCAGTTACTTTCAGCACGGTAAATGGTCTAACCTGCCCCCTTTCCTTTGTTCCAGATGTACATTTTGCCTCAAAACCTGATTCTGATTGGTGGTTTCATTTTTGCCTTTATTTATTCTGCCCTTTTCTTTGTAGACTCTGACTAGATCAAATACTTCTCATGGAATTGTAGGCACTTCGCAATAGCTTCATTAGCTACTAAGTTTTCCACATCCACTTGGGTTACCCGTAATTATAATGTGGACAGGCATTATTACGTTTGATAGCACAAGTGTATATTTTAAAGCCAAATATTTCATTTGAAAACATCAGAAACTTATCAAAAGACAAATTAACAACATAAATATTATTTATTTCCATAAAAAATATTTTGTAAGTGTTTTTGTCAAAGTTTTTATTTACATACAAAAGAGCAGGACCATTGAATACACACTCGAGCAAACCAAGGGGGCGCAATTCGTATTGTAAAATTTTCCATTTTGAATTATTAACACTAAAGGAATAAGCCCATTTTCAAAACATTCTACAATGCTCTAAGAAGTGGAAAGAGAGAAAGGTGAAGGAAGAAGACACATAGACCTACAAACCCTCTCTCTAAAAACAATGTTCCACTCTGAGAAGGTCAGGTGTTCTTGGTCTGTGGCTCTGTGGACTAATGCGTCCACTATAGGAGTCTGTTTGACCTCCTTGTCACAAGTTCAAATCACACCATGTCACTCAGACCTTTCTCATTCCAGGTTTGATAACATGAGTAACATTTAGATGGCTTCAATTATATATCTATAGCACCAAGATACCCTTGTGGGGTTGAACATGCGTTCCACCAATAGCGCTGCAATGTTATGCAAGTACCAAGTCTTCACAGAATCTAGCCACATATTCAGACTGTTCAGAAGAGCCACAGTCAAAGGCAGGTAAGGAGTAAGAACAGCTACAGTACAAGGCTACAAGCAATATATCTCAACCCAACACTTCCCCGAGTAAATGAAAAGGCAGCTTGACCATCTGTGAAAACATCAATGTTTACTTTGTAGGCAACTTTCAAACCTTGCCAGATATGACACTATTGCACCCACCATCTCCTCGGCAACTTGGAACACCCATCATCTTCATTATTTTGTTTGTGGTGCCATGGCAAAGATCAGGAAACACCTTTACCCTCTTTTCACCATAATAGATTCCCCCGCCCCTTTTAGCCACCAATTTGAGTATTGTCTCCATCATTAGATCTTTGAGAATCAACATTATTATACATTCATAGTCGTCAGTGCTCCAGATAAGATTTTGAGGTGGGAGTATTTTTATCCCCGTTTTTAAACTTTGAGGGTAAATGTGATTTTAAGAGTAAACATTTTTCCTTTGCAAGAGAGTAAAATGTATGTGACATCCAGCCGACGTGTGCAAAAACTGTATGGACATCCTTACTATGCGGCAGCTTTCAGCATTGTGACAGAATACACCTTTCATTATTTCTCTAAGGTCTGGCCATTTGTTCTCTCCTGTATATATTTAAATGTAATACAAAAACCTAGCCAATTACATAGTAAAATAAGCATGAATTGTATTGTGTGTTTTGAGGTTCGATAGCAGAATTGTCTTTTGATGTTTAATGAAAGTCGTTGTTTCCCAGAGCTATTACTACCGAATGGTATGCCCATGTTATGATACAACAGTACAGAGAGGCAAGGACGCATGCTAAATTCTATAGCTAATGTCATGGTTTAATGGTTATTTATATAGTGCTTTTGGCAAAGCGCTGTACATAGAACACATTTATCACAATTATCACCAAACCGAAGTCGGTACTCCTTTATCGACCTTGAAAGGATGAAAAGCTGAGTTGGCCTTGCCGGGATTCGAATCTTCAACCTACAGATCATGCACAGATCACAGCAACGAGTGCTCAACAGGCTGAGCTATCTTATTGGCAAACATCCTTCAGAGTTCGGTTAACTGAGTATCAACTGAGGTATAATAATCAGTGCCTAGATGTTCATGTATGAAGTGCTACATGAAGTTAAATACCTATCTGGATTATCACAGGCACAGGTTTTGCTGATTCTGTTTCAATTACCAATGTAACCTTCTTTTGTTTGTTTTTGAACGTCGCTTACACTTCCTGGAGAGTCAGGTTTTGGATGTTTTAATTGCAGTCTTGAAGATTTGAGAGGCTAGAACACATGTGATTGGTGTAATGAATCACTCACCCTGGAGCAAAGACTCTGCCCCACTGACCATTTATAGTAATGTACCCCGTTGACGGCAAGGTTTAATGGATGTAAACTAGACCGTACATACTCATCATTTTACACACTGTTTTTATAATTAGAGTGTAAATTGTAAGTGTAAAAATGATCTGCCTCCGCATGATTATGCTCACAGCACAGGAACTGTGAAAAATACAATTGTGCAATACTGGTTTGCTTTCACTGGAAAAAAACATAATTTGTTACAAAATATTTATTCTCAATTACAGCTTAGTTTTCCATCCAATTCTTACTATACTAAAATGCTAGGAAAATAAATATACGCAGTGCTTCTGTTTGCTCCATGAGCATCAACACAGCAGAAGCTGAATGGAAATAAACCATTTCTTTTATCACAGTGTGCAGTTTCTTTTTTTGAAAGGCCTCAGAAATACATTGGGCCTCATTACACGGTAGGCGGTAGGGATTTACCGGTAAGGGATTACCGGTATCGTTAAATCCCCTCCACAATCACGACCCGAACAAACTGCTATTAGCGGCACCGCTAAGTACGGTGACGCTATTAGCGGCAAGTCCGTGGGCGCGTGACCCCTCAGTCCGGAAATAGCGCCATAGCGCGCCATCACAAGCCATGCGGACATGGCAATACCGGCATGGTGAAGACCCAAAAACCCCTTTCCGGCAAGGCGCTAATACCGGCATCGCGAACCACCCGTTAAAAGACCTGAGCAGTGTTCCCACCTGCCACAGGTTGACAAAATCAGCACAGGTGGAGGCAATGGAGACTGGCAGCACAAAAGAGCACACCACACCCCTTCCCACACCCATTTCCACACCAAGATGGATGCAATACTAGCAGCATTACATGGGCTGGAGGACATGATTGCAGTGCAGCAGCTACAACAAGAGGCAGCACAGAGGAGACGCAGGAGGAGGAGGGCAAGACAGGCGCAGCAAGCACCACCAGTGCACCTAGTGATACCACAGAGGCAGCCACCAATTCCCAGGATCAGAGCCAGTCCATTCAACCTAACCCCTGAGCAGATACACACCCTGTACCGTCTGGACCGGGATACCATCACCACCATTGTAAACATGATATACGACGACATTGTGAGTCTCATAGACATCCGTACTGCCATCCCCCCTCTACTGAAGGTGGTAACTGTGCTCCACTTCTTGGCCATAGGCACCTACCAGCATACGGTAGGTCAGATGCATGGCATATCACAACCAGTATTCTCACGCACGCTGAACCAGGTGCTCGATGCCCTCCTGAAGCACGCAAGTCAACACATAGCCATGCCACGGACTGCCCAGGAGATCTCCAACACCAAAGTTGGCTTCCATTCACTGGCAGGCATTCCAAGTTGCATCAGGGCCATCAACTGTACCCATGTTGAACTGGTGTTCCCACATGCCAATGAGGTAGTGTACCGTAACAGAAAGCAATAGCACTCCATCAACATCCAAATGGTATGTGACTCCAACAAGATCATCACACATTGTTGTGCCCGATATCAACCCATGATTCAATGGTCCGGCGGAACTCGACAATACCACAATACATGGAGCGACATGCTGGACAACGTTTGTGGCTTCTTTGTGAGTAGCAGGCCAACCACATGGCAGTGTGATGTGGATTGTGATTGTGAGTGTGTGTGTGGGGGGGGGGTGCATACTCCAACTGGGTGTGAACTGGTGTCAGGAGAAGAATGGACATACATATTAGCATCACTGTCCAGTGAGGCAGCCCACAATGGACCAGACACAAAACCACATGCAAGTTGTGATTTGCCGGACAAAGATATCAATCCATTACGCCTAACATGCCATTTCCAACCACATGCACACCGCACAAAACACCATTTGCCCCATAACACAAATCAGCAACATGCATGGAAAAATCACATCAGAAATGTACGCTGAACAACATCAGAAATGATCCGCGCCCATGAGTGCATACAAATGGATCTCCTGTAGCCATTGAAGTGAGCCACACCCATACAACACTACTGAATTTCCATTAAACAGCATGGTGACTTCAAATGAGGAATGGCAGTATACCAGCAGTGTGGTACAAACTTTGCCAGGGCCGGGAAACATGAATGACTTAAACTCAGCCAGGACATGGCAATCTCTGCCTTATGCATGCATGGTGCATGTCCACTTGCAAGGACTACCTCACCTTCCCACATTGCAGTTACCCTGATTGCCATGCGTGCTTGGATCAGAGGATGTCATCCACAATGCTATGATTGTTTGTGTGATATGTACAGGTTCCACGTGATGTAAACACTTACACATACCCATTGTTGCACCCATGCAGGTGATGCCGGTTATCCCCTGAAGAGGTGGCTCCTTACAGAACAGGCACGAAGAGGACTACAATCGTGCACATACCTGTACCCGCGTGGTAATTGAGCAGACATTTGGCCTTTTGAAGGCACGCTTCCGGTGCCTCAGCAGGTCGGGCGGGGCACTCCTGTACGGGCATGAGAAGGTGGCCAAGATCACCATGGCATGTGTCATGCTGCACAATATGTGTATCAGACGGAATGTGCCAATGCCCCCTGACATTGAACTGCAACCACCTGCTGAGGATGATGACGGGGATGAGGATGGAGGAGAGGGAGCTGCAGGTCATGCAGGTGGCGATGCCCAGGAGGGACGTGCTGTGCGCCAGCACCTGGTTGTTTCTGATACACAAGGACTAGGAGGGTGCAATTGATGTGGAGCTCAGGGCACTGGGTATTGGGAGGACATTGACACTGTGCACCCTTCACCAATAAAGCACAAATACACAATAATCAATGTCCAGTCATGTGATTATCCATGCCATAACATGTGTATTGAGCATTATGTGAATCAAAAGTGCATGTACCCTCTGCCCCAAACATCCTCTCCCTCCTCCCCTCACAACTCCCCCAAACACTCTCACCCCACAACCATGGTGTGCACATCAGTGCTGCATTAGTCTGCAAGTGTCAACAGTGACAGGCTGGCCTTACTTCCCTCCTCCACTACCACCATTGGGGGGTTGTGAGTCTGGCCGCCGCAAGGACCGGCTGGACCTGCGCAGGGTGCTTGTTTGGTCGGAGCTGGCAGACGAGGAGGTGCCTGGTTGATCAGGTCCCTGTGTGTGACGCATGCTCTCCATCGCCTCAGCAATGCGGGTTAGGACCTGCCTCACAGCGGCCATCTCATTACATAAGCGCGTCGTGTTGCTGTCCATGGCGGCTTTCATGTCCCTTGAAAACTCCCGAATCTCCTCCCTGGACAAGGCAGCCTCGCTCACTTGCCGGCCAACCAGGGCATTGAGCTCCTCCAGGCGCTGTCGTATTAGGCTTATGCTCTCGTCTGTGGCCCTGCCCCTGTTTCTCCTCGGCGCAGATTGCTGCATGTGGCCGCCATCAGGTGAGCTTGCCACGGGACTCAATAACCCTACCAGTGATTCTCCGGCATACACCTCATGGATGCTGCCATTTGGTGTGTTGCATGGGCTGTGGTGTGAAGACAGCTGGGGACTGGGTGTACGCTGCACTTCCGATGTCGGACATGGGTCCTCCACATCACTCATGGGTGCCGTGGTAGCTGCTTCCCCGACGGAGCTATTGGCTGCGGACAGCGTGCCTTCTGCCACTGGCTCCTGAGTGGTGGTGGTGGTGGGGGTGGGTGGTGTGGGTGCTACCACAATGTCGGATGGGATATCAACCCTTGGTGTAGTCGGTGCGTGTGTGGCTTTGGACCGCTGGGCCACTCCAGATTTCCCAGTGCCCCTCGATGTACTGGGCCTGGTGCCTGCATCCTTGCCCTTGGCCTGCTTTTTGGGTTATTGGGCCTGCGTTGCAGAGTACAGCTCCTCACTGTCAGATTGTGAGCCTGTGGGGGAGCAAGACAGGGATAGCATCAGTGATGGGTCAACGTGCATCATGCATATGTTGTTGTTGCTGCAGTTCTATGGATTTGGACATCTAGTTTGGACGTGCAGTTGTTGGCCAGATAGGTGGGTCATCCAGACATGAGTCAGGGTGCTGCATGCATGTGGTTGTATGGGGATGTGCACGGTTCTATACATGTGTGTGTGTGATGCCCCGATCCATTAAATAATTCCCATGTCACATTTGGGGGAGGACCTCATGCTTTGCATTGCAGTGTTTTGCGTGGACACTCGCCTCCATCTGACGTTGTTGCCACACCGCGCTCCATTTGGCCCACTCCCTCGATGGATTCAATGCCAATGGTGCTGGCACATGTCTCCTCCCACTCCTGCATCTTCATCTGGGATCCTCCTCCGCCTCCTGTGCCCATGGCCAGACTCCTGTTGGCCGATAGTATACTGCGTAAACGGAGGCGCAGATCGTCCCACCGCTTGCGCACGTCCTTTACGATGCGGGGGGTGGTGCCCACCGCACTGACTTTCCGCGCCACCTCTGCCCAGATCTCCTTTTTTTCTCAGCAGTGCGGGACGCCGCATGTCGCTTGCAAACACTACATCTGCGTTTTCAGCTAGTGTGTCTGCTAGCATTGTCAACTCCTCATCGGAGAAGCGTTGTTTGCGCTGGCGCGCATCACCTTTCTTTAGGGCCTTGGGCATTCTTTGATGTCGTGGGAAGAGGTTTTTCCAGCTGTGGTGTTGCTGCAGGTCCTGGGTGCAGAGGATGGCAATGGATTGTGTTTTTAAAGATGGCTGCCGAGCTCTTTCCCGTTCCTGTGCGATGATGCTATTTCCGGTTCCGCTTTTTTACGGTGACCGCTAATAGCGGTGACCGCTAATGGCGGTAAGCGCTATTAGCGGTAACCGCTATTTCCATGTAGCGTGAGGGCGGAGGTGCTATCAGCACTTTGGTCAAAGCCGGTAAGGTGCTCTTGGGGGACTTTTGCGGCATGGCGGTAGGGTCATTTACCGACATGGCACTATGCGCGTGTCCGCGTACTCGGAATGGGGCGCTATTAACGGTCGCCTGCGAGGGCAGACACGCTAATAGCGCCATGCCGGTAAATTCTGTTGTTTACCGCATACCGTGTAATGAGGCCCATTCTGTTTCAGAGGTGTTTATCCATGGCTTGCACTTAGATCCATGTAGATAAAAATCAAAAGCCTTCTGGTTTCTGTCAAGTAACCTGACCTTTGCACTGCCCTCTGCTCTAAACTTGTGTGTAAATGTACACAAGAAAATAATAAAGCTGTCGTATTTACAAGATTTTCATGCGTAAAAAGGCCTGGTATGCACCTTATCTGGAGGGCTGATAGTCCTGATCATCCCTGGCATCCATCTTCGACCATCTGTAACATTTGTCAGTAGCCAAAGGATAAGAAACCAAGTTGCTAAAGATGTTGTTGCGTAGAAGAACATTTAGGAAAACTGAGCTTCCTCATCCTATTCTAAGGTGAGAACACAAGCACATTTATGTCTGCTTCTCATGCCCAGGTTTCCACCAAAACAGATTGAACATTGGGCTCCACAAAAGTTAGGCATTGAAGTACAGAACATTTTGAGGTGGACTCTCGAAGGTCCTCCATATCCAAAGAGATCTCTGACGTTTGCATCATTTCCCCAACTTTCACTAGAGAGCATTCTCCTTGCATCACCCACTCGGCAAGATCATTAGGGCATATTCCCATTGTGGAGACCTGAGGCTCCCACCCATCCACTTTTTTGTGTAGCTTGTTCATGGATAACAGAATTGCACTCTCCTTCTGGGGACACGTCACATGTTTCATGGGTAATTGTAATTGGTCATTTATAGCGCGCTTAATACCCAGAGGTTTCTAAGCGCGGACCCGGGGATCGAACCTGTGTTGCTCCACATTGTCTTGCTTCCAAGGTGAGCGCGTTGCCTCTGAGCTATCCTCCCGAGACTGCGGCAGGTTGGTTACTGTCTGGGAGATCCCTGATCTATTGAGTTTGTCAGTGCCTGAAGAAGTCAGATCAAGAACCAGTGGGCCCTGTCTGCAGTTTCTAGAATGGATGGCACAGGCCCTCCACTAGGATTGTCCCTCGGACTCAAAGGACGCCACTCCTCTGTAGTGCACCCCATTACTGTCATCAGTGTGGGTGGGGAAGGCCCATGCACCCTCAACCACCTACAGGCTAGCTAGACCGCCGCTACGAACCTCAGGCTGCATCATTTGTCACGTGCTATAACTGTAGTGCGAGGCTCGTTGCTCCTATTCTGTGACTAAGTATCGTTCCCCGAACGCACCAATTGCTGCCACACGATCTGTGCCTCCAGATTGTGGCATGGGGTTGAAGTTGTGAGAAACCTGAAGGTGTCTCCCTAACTAGTCCCCGAAGATCTGTCATCCAGGTGGACAGGACATGGCCACCGCTATTGGATCCAGTTCTGGGCGGTGGACAAGTGAGGGAGGATCACCGGGATGGGGGGGGGGTCCTCTGGGAGTGGAAGTGATACACAGATGGGTGAGATGTGGTAGCCCCCTTCTTCCAACACCTTTTCCTCATCCTGCCACGTAGGATACTCAGACACTCTACCCCTCCCTTTTCCGACACGAACACATTTGCACATCACGAAAGACAACAGACTAACACCAGAGCCGATGACCTGACATGTCCCAACACAAGGGACAGGCAAATTCAGGCAATTGACCAGAACCCCAGACACATGATGGTCTGTTCCCTTCCCCACCAGGATAAAAGGTAGAGCACACTACGAGCAAGGCAGACCGCACGACTAGACAGCTATCCAAGCACGGCCGCTCAAGAGGTGGAGAAAGGCAGCGAGAACTGAAAGGGTGACAAGGAGAGAAGAGACCTTGCCCTTTCCAAACCAGATCTGCCAAGCCTCCCTGAAACAGACGTCAACGGTATATGGAGCCCTCCTACACTGATAATCGGAAACAGGGAGAGACACTTGCTACTGTGGTACCGGTCTTGACTCCGGAGACAAGAAAAGCCAAGTGGTTCATCACAGCCGGTGAGTCGAGGGGGGACCAATAAGAAACAGAACTATGTTGAACGAAAGTCGCAACTGGCAAACAAATTAGGGGAAAACCAAGTGTAGAGGGGTCCGGCACCAAATGGGTGCTTACTCAAGAGACTCTGGTTGATCTCCTGTTTGGTCAAAATACCGATACCAGAAGGCCTTAGGAGAGCCTCAAGGAAATGGTTGAAGTAGTCATACAGGGGTCTAGCAAAATCCTCTGTACAGTCGAACGCCTTTGACTGACAAACAGTTGGAAAGCTGAGGGAATCCGCATAGTGAGAAAAGAGAAAGAACTGTGACTGACAAGAGTTGGCAAGAGTGAAGCCAACTGAGGGATGCCGATAGAACGGGGCCTGAAGTACCAATGAACAGTGTGTTGACAAGAGTGAACACGACAGGGATGTCCACAGTGAACTGTTTAAAGACATTAAGGCTTGTGAAGGCCACACGTGAAATTGTTTTGAGAAAAAGCTGTAGTGAACCCGATGGAGGGAGGCTGATATTCGAAAGGGTTCTGAGCCCCGACGGGGTAAAAAGCCATCACCCAAGGACATGTGAATGCCGTAGTGTGTGTTTGTTTTTTATTTATTTTATTTATATAGCGCACCAGACCCTGGAGTAAAAGGGCGCTTATAGGCAAGTTACAGAAGGCACAGTACATATAGAATTAACAGTAAAACAATATGTGGAGGTAATATACAATATATACAGTCAGTGCAATTAGGGTAAAAAATTGAGACATTTGAATAATATGTACAGTATATACAGTATGTGTGGTCTTAGTCAGGCTGAGGATTAGTTTATTGAACCGACGGAGGGACAAATACATTTGAGAATGGTCTGACCCCGGAAGAGGGGGATCCAGGGGTGAAAAGACGACATGCGAATATAGCACAGGAAATCTCCTTGAATACAAGCCATAGTGAACCCGACGGGGGGAGGCTGACATTCGAGCGAGATCTGAGCATGGAAGAGGGGGACCCAGGTGTGAAGAATCCTCACCCAAAGTACATACCGAAAGGAACATTTGTTTATTTTGAATATATCAAGCCCCAGAAGCAGGAGAGTTAACCACTGAAGGTCTTCGTATCGCTAGGAACTTTTTGTGGATCTGAGCCGGAAAGAGGGGGAAGCAGGGGTGAAAAGTCCTCACCCAACGTTTCCTTTGGAAAGGAACGTTTTGTTTATTTTGAACGCATCAGGTCTTCGGAGACAAGAGACTCTTTTTGTCGAAGAGAGATTTAACCACCAAAGGCCCTGATAGCTGAGAATGGAACTGTTGTCTCATGCTGGGAAAGTTCGAGAGTGTGCTGTGCGTAGGAGTCCAGCCTTGCTTGTAACGGTGGGAAGGAAGACCCCAGCTATTGCATCCTGACTTATCATTTATGAACACTTCTTTCTTTCTTGTGAACCATATCCCACACTCTCTTTTTGTATTTAGTTGTGAGGATTGGCAATAGTTTTTTTTTTTAGCATAGGCACTTTTATTTGACAAGACGCCACTAGGACAGCCTAATTATTATTTGGTCCTAGCTTGCTCCCATCTTAGATTTAGGTTTAGATTAGGCGTTTTTCCAACCTGTACATCCAGTTTAATAAACACCCTTGAACGGTTCTATGTTTCAACAAAAACCTTTTCCTCTAAATAATATGTTACTTTGCCGAGCATATTTTGAAAGTCATTTCCCCGAGGCAGTTCTATTTTCGAACTTGAAAGCCTTTGTTAAGCACTTCGAAAATGAAAGTCATTGAAGGTCAGCTGCAGATTTCACAAAGTAAACGGTGAAGGCCTCTGTAACAGTGATCCATTTGTTGTCATGAGGACAGAGCTGAATGAAGCTTGTAGACAGCAAGATACATGACAGTTTAGAAGGTTGGACATTATCTGCCTCATCAAGTACATCTAACAGGTTTTGATAATTGGGGTACCCCCATAAACCTTTAATTTCTCACTTGAGACGTTAGAATTTATATTTCTTGTTATATATTTGTTTCATATATTCCTATTTCAACACATGCCCTCTCCCCTCCACCCCCAAAAAGTTCTTGTTTTGGTGTTAAAATCAGATGCTTCAAACAGAAATTACTGTCTTTTTTTTATTTAAAAAGTTTGTTTTTGATACATGTTACCGTAATACAATAACCAGGCAAAGATTCATTAGATTGTGTCACTATTAAGGAAATTGCCATGGTATTTATGAATAAAAGGATGACACCTTTCAATAGAAAAAGCGCTTTTAATTTTTCTAGGATATGAAAGTATATGTATGATTTGCGATAAGTTGCAAATAATACATTTACATTCTGACCAACTTTTGAAACCATTCGACCACAAGCAACGTCCTTAAAACAAAAACTCATTAGCATTCAAGTCATTTCAAATAAAAACATTTCCCAACTAAACAGCAGCAGCAGCCTTCGCAAATATGCTAATTTCATCATTTCATAAACCTCTGCACTACTACCAGGGTCGGATTGGGCCATAAAATTGTCTCAGGCACCAATGAAAAAGTGGCCCACAGTTGCACATGACTATTCATTACTTTCGTGACACTGCCTGAATAGTACCCAAGTGGGAGGTTTAAACATACCTTTTATTTTCCCCCCAAATCCTCCAAATGTCCATGAAAGCATCTGACTGCTTTACATAGGCAGGAGAAAGTTGGCCCCCCTCTTGCAGGAAATCATGACGGGTTGCACATAAATCATACTTGTGGGCCTCGCAATCCATCGGGAAAAGGGGGCTGCACAATGTTGTGCCTGTCATTAGTGCCACAAGGGATTTGCCGGTGGGCATTTTACGCAAAAAGGTGCCTGCGATGTGTGGGTAGGCGGTGGGTTTTGCACAAAAAGTGAGACGGCGTTGAGAGAGTAGGCAATGAAATAACACAATACCGAACTGTGATCACTTGTGCCTGTCTTTACTGTTGTCACCATGAGTTCCTTACAATGTTCACTCCAATACCTCCTGAATGCTCTGCGCTAGGTCAGTGCCTGCCACCATAGTGGACTATTGGACTCTTTAACATGGAAGAGGATGGATAGGGGGTTGCTTGTTTTTTTAAACTAAAAATCCCAGAACATGTCTCCATCGAGTGCATGGCACAATGACAAAAGAAATATCAGACACCATAACCAGCCTGCTGCTGGTGATTATTGTGGGCAATTACCATTTACACCTTTTAACAAGCGTTATTGTAGGCTTGAGTGCTCCAACATGGGCAGTATTGATTTAACCCAAAATTACGTCTTGTGGAATGTTTAAGATTTCCATAGTTGATGTAGTGATCATCACTGGAATACATGAATAATGCATATAACATTTACTCAAATGAAATGTGTTCTTGTGATGAATACATCAAAGGTTTCAGGCACTTCCAATGGGTATCTTGCCTCATGTCCAAACATTAAGAAGTATGGCCTGTACTTAGGGCATCTGTTCTTTTGTTCTTAGTCCAAAAAGTACAGCCTCTAAGTATATATCCCAGGTTTCTGGTTTCTACTTTACGAATTTACTCAGTGCCCTAGAAGCATAAAAAAATGTTTACATTTTTTGGAAGCTTTAATAGGAATCAAATCACAGGGTAAGCTACAAGAGATACACAATCCACCTGTTTAAGTCAAAAATGTAGAACTAGAAATTAATTACATTCACATAAATAACTAGCATTACAAATGAACACTTTTATTTGTTTGAATCATTGCAGGATTTGGTCATTAAAAATTGGGTAATGTGAAGACCATGTATTTCAAATTGTTTAATGTTAAAGGTTTTTCAGACAAAATGTTTACTCATGATTGCAGCTTGTGACGTAAAAGTCTTGAATGCCCAGAAGCCAGATGTATTGACCCAAAAAATATTGATGGTCTTTATGGAGGGCTAAAATCATGTAGGAGGAAGTACTTTACAAGCCCTGATGGGCAATAAAGCTAACACCAGCAAGCTGCAAGACCATGCACTATTATGAGCAATGCAAAGGTTAATAACGTTAAAACAACCAGGATCATTAAAAGTCGGTGACCATATGCTGAGTAAATGGAGGATGAATGATGGCACTCCCACTTTGTATTTGTATTTATTTTGGACATGGTGTTTCGACAAGATACATTTACATAGTTTATACAGTCAGGTAATTACAATAGAATGTGTAATGGATGGTGAACCAGATGATAGTTTGGGGCAGTGCGTACATATAGGGGATCAGGTAGGTATATACAGGGACATGAATTCTAATAGTTCAAAAGAGAACCAAATATCATAGACCAGAGAGTACTTTAACTTAGAATTAAATAGTTCTGTTCATTCTTTCTACAAGTCCATTTGTCTGTGGGTGGTATGGCGAGGAAAGACTGTTGAATATCCAGCAAACTGCACAGAGCTGTGTTGAGCTGTGAAGAAAAAAGTTACCATGTATATGTGCGCAGTTGGTGATACGTGTTTGTTGCTATTAGAATTAACAATTGTAATTACAATAAAATTACAGCATATTAAACTAACGCAAGAATAGGGTAGTTTCCTCTTTTCCATTTGTGAACATGATTACCTGTGCAAAATGTGTAATGTACTTTGCATACTCACTAAGGGTAAAGATGTACATTGTCTTAAAGAGGGTAAAACAGAACACCCCAATTTCCAGGTTTATTAGCAGAATCTAAAAATATCAAAAAAGAAATATGAAAACAAGATGCTATCAAAGGAGAAATGTGGTACACCATAAATGTTATTGCTTCCTCCACCATTCAAATCTCCCTGCCAAATTCTGTCTGCAGGATGGCCTGAATACTCCCCAACTGTAAGGAATAACACTGAAGTTTGTCACCCCAGGCAAGAGTGTCTCTGTTTCTAGTTATTGGATCGTTGCATGTTCCTCGGCTTTTGACTATTCCCCTTCTTGGCTTTCAGGGATGGGTTGGATGAATTCCAGTGTTACTTAACTGCTTTTCTCTTATACAAACAAGTGTTGCAGTTATCTAATCAAAGTGTCAGTATGGGTGAAGCAATATAGTATAATCCCCACTCTACATGGAAATAGTCCTGAGTACAAACCCTAGTCTAGAAAGCAAGGTTCCTGGGTGATCACTCAAACCAGTGTCCAACAAAAGCCACTTTCAGTCTCGGGGAGTTCTAGTGTCCCTATGCACTTTTGTACTATTGACCACCATTGACTATGATATCAAGAGCTGAAGGAGTTGTAGTCCAAAACATATTAAAAGATAGAGGTTGCAGATACCTAAGATATGATGTATATTGGCTTTAATATACTGAATTGCTGGTTCTGCATCATTTGAAAATGCCCCAGGGCATCAACACCATCTTGAAATTCCTAGTGTACATGTTCACAGCTCTAGAGCAAGCTGCAGCTGACTAGTGTCCGCTGGGTGAGTAGGTGTGGCATCCCTACCTGGCACGACTGTCCATGGGGACACATTTCTCATCCTTGGTCGTGAAGTACCTTTAAAAGAAATAAAAATAAAATAAAAACATACCATTTGCCCTCCGTACACAACACAAATCAAAAAGCAAGTAAGGAACTGAATTTATCTAGGACTAAGCTATGGTCATCAATGCTCAGATCCAAACAGGAGTAAAATGTCCTTTTTGTTCACCTCAAGCTTCTGAACGAAATATTACCATTCATCCCAAGTGACAAAACGCTGCTTAGTGATGGGTTCTTTGATCCTGTTTGTACTATTGTAGTGCCTTTTATGGTGGATCTTCCAACCGCCTAACACACACAAAAACACAAAGTGCAAAATGCCACATACCTCTAATATTGCCATTATTTAAACACCATCATGTATCCCTGCTTCGTAAAATCCTTAACTGGCTACCAGTGGATCCACCTTGAAATGCTGTTCCCCGTCTCTAAAAGCCTCCATTGAACAGTGCCAAATTGTTTGCAATTGAAAATGTCCTGCTACATCTCCAAGTACGCACTGATATTTCAGGTTTCGAACCATCTTGACATCCATCCATTGAACTGTAAATACAATGACACAATTCTGAGGATCTTGTCTATAGAGCCTTTCTGCTATTCTTGAGATGGTCTACAACTCTTTCTATTCAGATCCAAATTTAAAACTCACCTGTTTATGCCTTGCTCTTCTATTGTTTCTCCTCTATCTGTCTCCTTTAACCTTACATGGCATCCTTTAATCTTACATGGCATCCATCTTGGAATTATAGACCATTTGGTTTGCATTTTGCGCTTAACAAATCAATAAACAAAAGTATGGAAGAGAGGAGACAGGACACAGTAGTAATCCTAACGTGTATCTTCCACAGCCATTGAGAGGATTTGGGGCAGCTGACCACAAATAGTTTACGTTTTGAATGAAGTTGAAGGTGTTGTCAGTTATACTTTATTTGGTGACAGCGTTTTTATACGTTTCTGTAAGTTTATTTAGATGGGCTGTCTACTATCTGGCACACTTACTCAGATAACTAGTGAAATTAAAAGACGTTACTCACCGTAGTGAACATTGTAACCTTTTCCACCTTCCTATTACCTCAGGCCATGTCACCATAGGAAATAATAAACCACAAGTATGGAAAAAACTGGATGTGACATAGTAAAAACAATTTAAACTTGATATATTATCTGGATGGAGAGTCAAAAAAATGAATCACATACATTTAACAATTAACTCCTTTCTCTATGATCTGCCAGTATGCGCTTTGGTGCACCAAAATACACTCAGCAACCTCTGCTGCAGTCTCTGATCTCAAAGGATGTGCCTCTACCCATCTGGTTAAGATCAATTATTGTACATATGTACTGATTTCCGTTTTTTGTTGTAGCTCGTGGCCCAATGAGGTACATACCGACAAGCTCCCATGGTTCATTCGCCTGTAGAAAACAATGATAGAAAAGTTAAATGAATGTATATAAGGCAAAATGTTGAAGATGGAAAAAAATGCAAATCTGGAGGTAGAGGGCCCAAGATATTCCAAAACAAACAGGTTTGGTGAGCCCTAACAAGTAGAGACACGTGTATCGGGCACTTTGAACAGGACTGATGAGGAAGGTTGCGGAGAAACATTACGTTGTTTTTTAAAATAAATTACCAGTATTGGTGTGTATTGGAGAGGTGATTTAATATTGTTTTTTTCCATTTGACACTCGGTGCATTGCGATGCCTAAAACAACATTTAATTTTAATGTGAGTTGTACACAAATTTTACCTTTATACTTAACAATGTTATCCTCTGAATCAATGTATTTCAGGAAAAATAAAAAAATGAATATCACTTTTCATTAATTTGTAATAACACATCAAACTTTAAAAGGGTTAAGAAAGTAAACTACCATGCAGTGTGGGACACTGGGTGCACATCACCCAAAGAGGATCTTTGGCTTGCAAGCAATAATGGCAGAGAGTTCAAGGATCCTGGTCAGTTAATTGCACATCACATCTATTCAGATTGATAAGTTACATCCCTCTGTCTCCTTCCTGATTAAACAATCCTGCGGTTGTCTGATCTTACTTCTCTTATTTTTAGAAGGGTGCACTATGCAATTATGCCTTTCTTCTCTTTGTATCCAGCCCCATGTGCACGCCTGCTGCTCCAAAACCTTCTACCAGTGAGGGGCATAGAAAAATAAAAATGACTTCTATTCCCATTTGCCTACCATTCTGTCCCATGGCAGCCTCCTGTGAAATTTTTGAATCGGGGTTAGAATTTGAGGGGAGCTGGGAGCTATTTAGCTCCTGCTTGCAGCCCAGAGGAGCCACTGTCGGCTCCCCAAGTCCACTGATGCCAAACACATTTTTTTATTAGACATTAACTCTGTCTGTTTGAGACAATCTATAAATGGGTATTAGAACACATCTGTACAACATTTAAAGTATAAGGGGTTATAAATAACGGACACAATGTTGTATGTAGTTTGGGTACTTTAAATGCCATCTGTGACAGAGCAAAGAGCTAAAATGATTGATTCAGGGTAAGGGCAAACAACTAGACTCTCTTGGAGAGACAGATCAGGAAATGAGGAATAGGCATGGGCTGTGCCTCAGTTATGTACAAGAGATCTGAATACCAAAATCTAAGCCTATCTGAATCAGGCGGCAGGATGTAGAATACATTCATGGACAAGAGGTGCACTTGGTTCTTCCTCACATGATTGTAATTTTTCTTGGTCTGGTGGTATAGCTACACTTCCTTTGCTACATTTGCATTGCGGCCATGACATCACTCTCCCCTGCGCCACGCTGTGATGCTACATTTAAAAGGACCATTCCCCTTAACTCGGTACTACGTCTTACTTTTTCCAGTTTCCTTCGCCGCGGGCCATACTTCTTTCCTCTGGCACTCTGCTTCCAGCCTTGCCTCCTGTCCACCTTCTAGTGACTTTGCTTGCACGCCATCTCCTTTGTATTCGCTGCGTGGCCCACTTTTGTGCACATTCTAGACCCATAAGGTAAGATTATCATGGAAGTCGCAGCATCCCTGAGACATGCAATGGTTGACAGTATGGTAAAGAGTGTTAAGTGTCGAGCGAGAAGAAGAAAGCTGATGACCATATAAAACTGGTACAAATAACAGAGTAAGATTAAGCAAGAATACAGGAGGGGCATCAGAGTTGTAATGTTTTGAATAAATAAATGTTTTGTAAAATACCAGGGTCATGAGAGTGGATTTGGTTTGGTTTCAAGTAAGCTGTGGTATACATGTAATTGAATTATTTAACACCAGTCAGTCAATAACTGGACTCATAAAATGGTATACAAGAAAAAACATATCAGTGTTCGTAATTTCTGGGACATCCTTGCCATACAGAGGAGTGGCACCCATACACCTGTGGGGCTCTCTGGCAATCTGTCAGAAGATCTCAGATGACCATGTGCAGTACTGCTTGGAAACAAGCTAACATTGACCAAATATACCCATCCACAAGGTTCCACTTTCATTGCCCCATAGTTACAAAAAATGAGGACATAATCCCCCCTCCCAGTCACTCTCCTGGCTACCTCTTTATCATGCCAAGCCTGCATGTACCCTAACATTTACAAAGTTGCCATGGTTAGATTCTACATAGTCTTCTCCTGACTGATTGCCGACCGTAGGAGATTCTTTGGAGCCGAGGCCACCAGCCTCTGCAGAAGCACTACTCAGTGCAGTATATACAGAACAACAATAGGCATCACGCCTTCAACGCCCAGACCCTTCAGAACTACTACATTGCCTTGAAAAAGACCCTTCTGTGGTTGAAACACGTGTCAGCACCCCCCAGTAGCACTAAAAGACCCAATGGCATAAAACTTAGAGCAAGAGTGCTCTCCGTTTACGGATTGAAACCAAGCTTTGCGCAGAACGAAAGATTGTGACAAACTGTGTTCGCAGCGCCGTTATCACTTGAATCCAACCACAATCTTTCACTTGCTCAAACTGTTAATTAACCTTAGACATTATAGGACCAAAATTGGCAATCTTTAAAGAAATTAGATTATGCAGCAGGAACTGCCTAGAGACACTATTATGTGTAATGGAATGTTCATTTTCGAATACAGCTTAGAATACAGTACTTGGGGTCGTTTGTGCATTCTGCGTCCTCTGTAATGTCAGTAACTCTGTGGGAAAGACTGAGTGGAATACAATTAATTTTAATTATTGCTCTAAGATTTTTAAAGACATTTCTAAAGAATTACAAACTCAGGTTAATGACAATTTGAAATCTTTTACTGAGGAATTGATTTTATTGATACAATAATGGATTGGTGTGTACATACATTTGATTCTATTTTTAGATAATTGGTGTATTATTGTGTATGTGAACTGTGAGTTGATATTTGATTTTATGGAATTGTATGTATAGTGAATTGTGTAATGTCAGACATAAACCAAATAAGCAATCACCAAACATAGATCAATCAATAGAAATGTTAAAACCACTAGTGTCACGATGAGTCGGATACAATCTTAAACAGATTAAATAATTCCCCACTTTTAGTTGTGATACATCGGGCCAACGGCATTACCTTCAAAGTAATCTGCCCATAATTTAGAGATTAGGATGGCAAGATATAACTCCACATGTTAACATGTTCCTCCTTAGGTGGCAAAGTGCTTGACATTCTAGTATCAAATGCTTGACAGATTCAATATCTTCTCTGCCACAATCTACTGCCTTTTTTTGTATAGGTACTCCCCGCCGTACCCCACCACCTCCCAAGAGGCAACTAAATTACATATTTTATGTAGCTTACATATATACATGTTCCAGCACCCAATGACACTAGTCAGAATTGATCGATCATTAGTCTCTGATAGTGAATTGACAGGGCATACTTCACTTTCAAGTATAAATTAAGTTTGTTGATCAGAATGTTACTATGAATTAAATGAAGGTGAAATTCAAGAAAAACAATCAATTGGAGTGGAAGCTGGCAAATGGACTATAGTTTTTCAACAAAGTTCCATTTGGCTGCACTCTGTGTTTGTTGTATACCCCATATCTCAGCACCAGGGAGAATAACTGGCCGGTTTTTGCATTTATTTCTTTGTTTGTAATGCGCCATAGCCCGCAGGCATCACAGCACAGATCTACACAAGGACATTTTAGTCAGACAAGACAGTATATATGTTAACTCTGTCAATTCACTTTTCGAATAGTAGTGTTGTCAGGTGTTAACAGAAAGTCAGTAGCCTTTTTCTCCTGGTGTAATTCTACAGGCAAAGCGTTACAAGCCTGGGCCGATTGCACAGGGAAAGACAGCCGTTGCCCTTTGTCCTTTTCACTCTGGGGACAACTAGGCATTGGTGCTGGAGTATATTGTACCAAGTTCTGGTTCAAGTACAAAGGTGCTTCTCCATAGTAGCACTTGTGGGTAAATGTAATTTTTCCTGAAACGTAAAAATGTGATTTATCCTGAAGTTCTTTCCTTGTGCTAGTTATGTGTTCCCTCCTTGGGTTGTTGCTAACAATAAAAATGGCCTCATTTTGAATCACTTGGAGGTTTTGATTACATACTTTGCTTGCACTGCTGATTAATGCATTGCAATACTCTAGTCTTGGCATAATAATAGCCCTGACAAGAGTCTCTCAATTCCTGCGTGTTACCAGCGGTTTGATCTGTCTTAGTACTCTCAGATGGAAATGGGATTTTTTTCACGGCACCATCCACGTGTACATCGGCGCCCAGGGAGGCTTTCATGAAGGTTCCTAGGGTTTTTACTTCCGACACTGGAATGCAACAGTCTTCCACCTCAGTCTGTGTACTCAAACCCCAATTTAGCCCTGCTTGCTAAGACCCATAGATCCTAAGCTCTGTTTAAGCACATCCAACTTGAAGTCATCCAGTTCTAGATGGATTTGTAGATATTTTTTTGAGTCTTTTGCGTGGTTCCCACTTGGCTCCATCAACAGCTGGATGTCAGCGTAGTTGGTGAATTCTATCCCCACGTGTTCCAACTGATCACAAAGGGGTCTTATGTAAACATTAAACAGGGCTGGGGATAAACATGCACCTTGTGGAATCCCCATAGTGTATATGTGCCGATTCAGAGGTGGTATTAACCTAACAGACTCTGGATCTTCTATTACTTAGGAATGAGCTGATCCAATCAACGGCTTCCTCAGAACAGTTGCCTCTGACTGCTAATGGCTTTAGCAAGCGTTCATGGGACAGTAAATCGAAGGTTGCTGATGGGTCCAACAATATCAGCAGTCCTGTCGTCTATCAAGGGTGCCCAGAATCTGTGTTCTAGGTATTCTTGTAGCTGCGAAGTAGCAATTATGTCTCTTTAAAAGGAAGGGAGTATTGGTGATCAGCCTAAAGTTAGATGCCTCCTTAGGATTTAAGCCTGTTTCTTTTATTTATTTTATTAGTGGGGTCACCGCCACTTTCTTGATGGTGTTAAAGACAGATTTGTGATAAAAGGAAGCGTTAGCAAATCTTCTGAGAAAAAGTTTATATTTCCAAAGATGATTTTAGACGGTAAGACATCACCTGGGCAGGAGGTGGGTTGCATATTTCTAAGAGTTCTTTCCATCTCTACCCTGGCAATAGCTTTGGAAGGGAATTTGGGTTGTTTACTTTCAGTTGTTGAAGGTTCCCTTCTATATTTACACTGTGATCTATTGCATGCTGAGCTGAACTTATGTAGCAAAGGCTTGTTGGGCTCTTAACACAGTCCTCCTTTATCTGGTACAAATGGTCAGACATGACTGTACATTAGGTTTTTTAAAATTTCGATTTTGTTTTTCATTTTTTTTTTTTTATTAGCTGCATTTTCAGTTTGTCAGTTTGTTCGTTGTAAAACCTTTTTATGTTTTGTAGATTTTTCCAGCAATTTCCAAGTTGTCTTGTATTCATTGGTCTAACTTTTTTTCCCAGGTCTGCTAAGCCTGTCTTCGACCTATTAAGGGCGGTCAGATCTGTGGTGCACCAGTTCTGATGGCTTAGTCTATCTCTTATGATTTTGGACTTAATAGTGACAACTCTGTCAAAAAGTGTTAAGTGTGGTCCATAGACATCGGTCAGGTTATTTGGGGTATCTTGGTCTGTAGTAGAGTCCATGATCATTTTCAGACAAATGTTTAGGTCCTCAGTTTTAATTTTGTTTAGGTTTCTACTAATGACTTTCGTGGGGGTGTTATGTGTCGTTATTTCTCTGGCAGTTGTATGAGGCATTCTATGACGGAGTGATCTGACCAGATGCATGGTTTTGTGTCAACCCTCTCTAAAGAGATGGTCCTTGATGTGACCCAGTCAAGGATGTTGCCCTTTACATGTGTAGGTTCTTTGTTTTGTATTATAATGCCCAATTTGATGATGTGTTGCTCTAAACGTAGAGCCTCCTTATCAGAGGTATCCCCCTACCACTGATTAAGATCCCCCCCAACTCTATTGTGGCACAATTGGGTCTGCTTTGCGGGGGCCAGAAGGTGAACCAGTTCCTCATTGAAGGTGGGCATGTCTGCAGGTGGATGGTATATTAGTACGAAATGTATGCCGTTATTGTCATTGGGGGTGAATTTAATGCAGTTGATTTCCCATTAATTCGGTCAAATTGGTTATAATAAGAGATCATGCAATTTAATGTACTAATATTCATGCATCAGTTTGGTGTGAAGTACTTTTACTTATCCATGTTATAAGTCATAGTGGCAAATAATCTTCGTAATGTGACCATAAGGTACTCTGTCTCTTTGGAATTGCTCCATCTATGCAGATACTGTATTTATATTAACTCGGCTTTGAACACATTTCCTTCTTCTGTAGTTAAAAGATTATAAAGTCCCTACAGTCGCTTGTAGTGTATATTGTTCAGATGTTCTAAAAATCATTTAGACTTTGGCCAGTAAATTGGGATTACAATTATCCAGATGGTCCGATTAGTTCATACTCGTGCTTATTGTTAGTGCAGTCACAGTGAAAGTAATTTGTACTGTTAAAAGTATATTGTGCTATAAGTTTTTTTGTGTACACTTCATTGCTTAAGTAACACATGCAATACTGCAGCCAAATACAAAAGGCACAACAGCCACTGGTAATAATGCAGAGCTCACAAAATGCATAAAAAGCAATACACAAACCAAACATAAACACCCCACCAAACAGTGCCCATTCTGTCCCTTCCAGCCCCCCGTAAGCCTAGTCCGTATGCACACCCCAAGCCGCTCTTCCGTCCCTGCAGCGATCAACAGTTTCCGTGCAGCATGCCCACGCATGCAATGTGTTCAGTCTGCTGTGGATGTTCCTTCCGAGGAGTCAAACTACCCCTGCACCAATGCATTCCACAGCCCCACATCCGTGCTACGTTCTCTCAATCCCCTATACTTTTAATTAAATTATTACTGTTACACAGTTGTACAAAAAAGACAACTTCGAACACAACAAAGTTCACAAAACAATACCAAGGTAACATCATCGACCCCAAACAGTAGTAAGTCTTTTAACTGGTTCTCAGTGAATCAGTAATCTGTATAGTCCACCAATATGCAGCAATATTTCTCCACAAAACAGTGAAGAATATAATACAAGGCTCATTTCCACTCATGACCATGGCCCCCAAGCCCCCCCCCCACCCCCCTGAAAGCGCAGATCCAAGCCCTGCAGCCTTGAGGGCAATCAACCTCTATTCCGCCAGTGACACAGGTCGACAGTAAGTGCTTGGCGGATTCGAGTCGCTTATCTCCGCATAGGCAGGAACCCCACAGAATGTTTACCCAGGCTCTGACAATTTCTAGCGTCTTGACAGAATTCATTTCTAGTTTAAGATAGTCCCATACCAAGGGATTACCCACGAAGTGAGAAATATAGTTTGGAGGTTCTGCCTGGGCCAGAACATAATCAATAAAGGGTCCGCTGTTGCTTTTTGCGGCGAGGTCAACAATTAGATGATCGTGGCTGTGTTGCAATAAACCACTTTTCATAACCGCCTTGTAATGCTGAAATTGGTAATTCAGTATGTCACCCAGAACCATGGCAAACCCTCTTTGGACGAGGAGTTTAATATTGGCCAGAGCAGTACTAAGCATGAAGGAAGCCTTGGTGCTAGCGGCATCAAAGATTAAGCTACTCAGGGTATTTATTGGAGCATTAGCCAGTTTCCAATACATAATCAAACAAGGCAACTGGAATATCACTATGCATGGGGCAATACCAAACTCAAGATGGAGCATCTCGATCATGATACGAGAAAGGGGTCTGAACCGTCTCTTCAGTAAATCCGACTCCAGCTTTGTTACTTTGACAAGATTATTAGTGACCCAACTTTCGACTCCATAGATCAAGATAGGTGACGGCCATCACGTCAATATATCACGTCATGCACTCCACTGCGTGCTTACAGCTTGCAACCAATTTTAGTGGCTTCTTCCAAGCCTGGCGAGTCTAATCAGAAGGGATCCAACCCTATGATAGCCAGAGCACCATTAGAGGTGAGTGATTCCTTTACTTTACAGATATAAGTTAGATTTTATCACGGCGTAGTTTTTCTCACTACGGTAATATAGCACGAGCCACTTTCACATTTGGCAATACATGATCGGTGAGTGATTGTCTTCAAAAAGTCTGGATTCTGAATGTAGTATACCAAGTTTTGATTAACATCATTCTTCATTTAAACCATCAAGTGACATTAGTCACAATAATATCCGCCGCATGTAGGACTCATTGAACACACTATGATTTCTGGTTGACCTTATTAATCCTTGTGACACAGTACGATAGAATTCTGTTTTCTATTATTGCACTAATTAGTAGCACTATCAACAAACATTACTTGCATTCAAAAGAAGGAAAGTGCACACCCATATTGATCGGGAAAACTTATCCACAGACCTTATGACACTCTGTGAATCTGGGTTATCCGCACTTTTTATGAACCCAAGATGAGGGGCCAATTTGCCATTTAAATGCTTTTGCACTATTTTACAAGCAGAGAGAAAGACATGCTCAGTGGGAATCCTTTCCCCTTTATATGTCTTAAATGTTTCAGACTCTGTGAGGTGTGATTACTTATTGGAATCCACCAGTTTTACCAGTCAAGGTTCATCCGTCGCGCAATGACACCCATCCACGGTATGGTCAACTATACATCATAGAATTTAACCTGAGAAATTAGGTCATCTATCAACACATAGTGGATGAACTATTTTAAATACCATAATTTCTCTGAATAGGTAAATTGGCATTGGGGGTCATTACGAGGTTCGAGGTAGCCATGGCGCTGTTAGCGCCATGGCTACCCCCGCCATGGCTACCTCCTTACCGGGTCTGGGTTCCCTGAATGGGGAATTACCGGGCCATTTCAACCTTGGATGACCCGGTATTTCCCCATTCAAGGAACCCATCCCCATTCGAGCCCCCATAGGGCTCAATGGGAATAGGGACCATGCTAACAACGGGCCCGTTAATAACAGGCCTGTTGTTAGCATGCTGGTCCTTTAGCGGCTCCCACTAAGGGCGCCTGATAAAACCAGCCGCTCTTGGCGGGACCCGCTAAAAGACCTTGTAATGCGGCGGAAAGGGGTTAACGGCACCGGCACCATTAACGGCGCCGGTAACCCCTTACCGCCAACCTTGGAATGAGGCCCATTATCTTTAGAAGAATTGGTAAGTTTACATTTCTTACTATTGGTGCACGACATCGGGGTATAATATATTTTAGGAAACTGTATCACCACTACATAGCCTCCATAGACATTTCCTTCACGATCTAAAATGCTCCCAATTGGTGGTCACTTGCTGCTCCGGTCTAGTATTGTTTTTTCAATACTAATCAGCCATCAGAGATTTTTCTCATTGCATGACCATCACTGTCAATATTACTTTATCACTACACTGGTGTAGGAAAAGTGAGGTGACATTAGCAACTTATTCTTAATGTTTTAATTATTTTGCGATAATATGAATTGTACAATCATTCTTATTTTACTTTTATTGCATTGTCCCTTTTTTCCGCAAAACCCTCAAATCTTCAAATGGTATGTAACATTTTTCTTCTATTTTTCATATTCATTTCTTCTTTGTCATTGTTTGATCAATGATCACATTTTATTCTCATGTTATTTTACCACGACTTTACCTGACAAATTTGGCTTTGCAATCAAATGACGTTAATTTGGCTCTAATTTCATTTCATGAATATGGCTATACCATATGTATCTTTTTTCATTTTTAATATGTATTCACAATATACTGCATATGTAATGAACTGGACAGCCTTGAGGACGACCTATGGGTCGAAACACTTCTCTGCTGAATCACCAGGAATAAACAAACTTTCAGAACATGCTTTTTGAAATATGACTTTGAAATATTATTTCATTTTAATTGTGAACTTAGTGAGGCAGTGCACGAGTCACTTGTTTCCGAATCAATTTCACTATATTGCAATATAAAGGCCCTGTTTTGGGTGCGCATTGTGGAAAGGTGATTGCTGCATAACCAAAATTGTACTAGCTTCAAAGGTGGTTAATAAGCGCACAGGTATCATTTTTTCAAACCCACTCATGCAGGTATATACTCTACAACAAATCGATATTACTTGTGCCTGCTGGGAACCACTTGCATTTCACTATGGAGGATTATCTGCTTAACCGGGACGAAGATGGGGCTGCCCTTTTTGCTGCCAGAGGAAGCGCATCCAATACCTTCAGTAGTAACTTTAAATTGAGACACTCAAACAGAAATTCATTAGGCTAGAACGCTAATACTGGGAACAAGCTTCATTAACTAATTATTTAGAAAATGATAAGATTCCAAGGGGCCTACGCATCTTAATTTTTCTTAACTTTGATAACCAAGAAAGAGGATGCAGATCTCGCTGAAAAATAGGAAACCAATCTCAATCAAAGCTCCAAAAATATGCTGGAATTATTAATTGCACATGTCAATAGAGAGCATACTAGGGTTACAGCACAAATTGATCAGATTAAAAAGGAAATTAAAGAGAAGTCAAATGCTGAAGCGACAAAAAGAAATTGAAAAAATGTATGAAATCTTAAGAGGATACCAACATGAAATAAAGTTGAGGAAATTCAGGAAATACTTAAGGGATGACAAAGATTACAGACAAGACAGAATTTATACCTTCCAAACCAAATATGATGACATGGGATCCAAGGCAAGGAATAGTTCATACAACACAACCCCAGTTCTTTCAGATCCAGACTCAGAGGCGGATAATATTGAGGGAGCCGGAACCAGTTCTAATAACATAGATTTAGTCTCTATCAGTGCAGGTTTTTTTTTTTTTTTAGAACAAATTTGCCGTTTCAGAAAGGTCAGCCCACACAGAAACCCACTCACATCAAATATTACAATGCCAAATGTCACACCAGGGGTGGGGATTAGGGGGGGTGTGAAGCGGAAACTCGGACGAGGACGCCAGTTGCTCCGGGATTCTAATAAGGTCAAATGCCAAGAAACAACTAGCAAAATGAACAAGCCTAATTTAGTTGTGAATCTCTCTGATGGAGTACTGAAGACATTGAAATTAGAGTTCTTAATAAAGGGCTATCGTTTGCACCTAGTACCAATAAGGATTTTGTGAACTTTCAAATTGATGTGTTTAAATTTGTTCGCAAACTCAAGTACAAACTTATGTTAGTAAAACCACACTCGATCCCTTGAGCTCATACACAATTACAGATATTTTCGGCACAGAACCTTTAATGTCATTGTATCATGGGTCATCTATCAACACATACAGTGGACTAACTATTTTAAATACCATCATTTCTCCGAATAGGCTCTTTAGATGAATTGGTAAGCTTACATTTCTTACTATTGGTGCATGACACCATGGTGGAATCTATTTTCGGAAACTGTATCACAATAACATATCCTCCATAGAGATTTCCTTCACACTCTAAAATGCAACAAATTGGTGGTCACTTGCTGCTCTGGTCTAGTATTTTTGTTTCAATACTAATCAGCCATCAGAGACTTTTCTCATTGCATGACAATCACTGTCAATATTTCTTTATCACTACACTGGTGTAGGAAAAGTGAGGTGACATTAGCAACTTATTCTTAATGTACTAATAAATATTTAGGGATAATACGACTTGTACAATCATTCTTATTTTACTTTTATTGCATTGTCCCTTTTTCCGCAAAACCCTCAATCTTCAAACTGGTGTATGGTAGGTTACATTTTTATCTTCTATTTTTTATATTCATAATTTCTTCTTTGTCATTGTGTGATCAATGATCACATTTTATTCTCATGTTATTTTACCATGCGCCATATTTATTTATTTGTGTTGCTTGTATACCGCCCTAAGGCATCTGTGCGCTTGCTTACATAGAAAAGCTTACAATTGTTAGAGATTAGTCATACACTCATTTACATAGTTACATTTTTTTACAATTATAGAGGTTTTTTACTATTCACCCCTATCACATTAGTCGATGTCAGAGTGTTTGGGTGAGTTAGGTACAGTGGATTAGGCTAAGGGGTCACTGATGACGTGTGTTGTGCAATTGGTGTGTGAAAAGGTGTGTTTTGAGCTGTTTGTGGAAGATCTAAAAGGAATGCTGGGCTCTGAGATGAATGGGTAAGGCGTTCCAAAGTTTACTGGCCATCGAGGGGAAGCTGCTGCCACCCGCTTTTTGGAACTTAACTTTGGGGCTGACGAGGAAGTGCTTGTAGGTTTCTCTAGTAGGTCTGGCTGATTGGGTTTAGATATTTTGTTAGCCAGATAGGCGGGGGCTACCCGATGGAAGCACTTGTGGGTCCGTGTGAGCATTTTGAACCAGATTGGTTCTTGAATGTTTTTTTTTTTTGGAACAATTTTTATTATTTTAAACAAACACGCCAAACATTACAACCAATTAGGACGTTCATGCTCAATGTTAAGACATTACATTATCTAATGCTCTTCTCCGTCCTCCCCCCTCCCTCCCCAAAAACTTAAGGCGTCGTATCCGTGCCATCTACCTGAGCATCTTCAGGTGTCTCAATTATCGTCAACTCATCCCAGTCTTCCGTTTCATGATTGGCCTGGTGGGGGTTTGCCATCGAGGTCACCAGTTGTCTCCAGGCTATTAGGGGGCCTACCCCCCCCCCCCCACCTAGTGACTGCTTCATACCAGAACGCAGTTTCTGCTTCTGCCCATTTCAGGAGGTCTGCCCACCACACCTCCACTCTAGGCCGGTGGGCCGCTTTCCAGCACATTGCAATTCTGTGCTTGGCAAAATATAGGCCAGGTCTTTTATCTTGCTAATATGTTTTAGATTACGTGGCCTAGGGAAACTCCCAAGCATACATGCTCAAGCGGACCCCACATCAAGCACCACCCCCCACTGGCCATTCTCGTCTTTAGTTCTACCCAGAATCTCTTCACCTCTGGGAAAGCCCAGAACATAAGCAACAGCCGGCCTCCTCCTCCCCACACCTGGGGCATTTCTGTATAGCCGAGCCACCAAACCTGGCTATTCTACCAGTGGTCAAGTAAGCTTTATGGGTGACATAGCTGGATCTGCTGGAGTCCCGTATTCCGGGACACCTTCTTATGGTACCTTTTTGGGCTCTATCCCATTGTCCCTCTGTCATGGGTTCACCCACCTCCCCCTCCCAGTCAAGCCTCAGTTGGAGCAGCTCCTTCCCGCCTTCGCACTCAAGAGCTCATATATCCGAGATATTTTGTGCCCGCCCTCCGAGACATCGTACATCATTTCTAAAGTGGCATTGGGTTCTTCTGCAAGTACTGTTTCAGGCCACCTTTCCCTCACCTGCTTCATGATCCTGGTGTAAGGGATATATTGGCCCTTATTCACCCGTCTCCTACTGCTACCTCTGGAAATCCAATGCCTCCCCCTCCTGCCATATGTCTCCAAGGGTGGCCAGGCCCATCGGTTCCCAGTGTCTGCGGACCCCTTTGATCAGTTGGGAGTCTTCCCCACATAACACCACCAACGGGACCTGCTGAGAGAGCGGGTCTGGGTCACCCACAGTTCTCCATGCCCTGCGCCAGACCACCCAGCCCAGCACTAAAAGTCTCCCCATCTCCGCCACTTTTGTTTCATGCAGCCACACTGTCTCTTTTAGGAAGTATGGGGCAGAGTCACCCTGCAAAAGCCTGGCTTCCGCTGAGTCCTCTGCGGACAGCCACCTAGCTACATATAATAGCTGTCCCGCCAAGTAATACAATTCAAAATTCGGCAGGTTTATGCCCCCCTTATCACATGAGTTCTGTAGTTTCCACAGGGCCACCCTATTCCTAGAGTTGTGCCAAATGAAGTCCCTGCACAGGCTATGAAGTTTGACAAAAAAAGGTCTGGGGATCAAGTACGGGACATTTACAAAAAAGTGCAAAAGTCGGGGCAAGACCACCATTTTGAGCAGCGCTGCTCTTCCCATCATGGCAAGGGGTAATCTGGACCAAAACACCATTCTATTTTTAATACCTTCAACTCCTTTCTCTGTGTTGTGTTTGTGCTCTACCTCTATCTTGTGGTATATGTTTATGCCTAGATATCTGAACGTCTCGGTCTGCTAGGGTATCTGCAGAACGGGCAGTTTTTCCAGTGGGATACATTTATACCTTCCCAAGGGGAACACACTGGACTTCCCGGGGTTTACCAATATGCCAGAGAGGGCGGCATAGCGATCCATCACCTCCAGCACATATTGCAGATTCTCCTCCTGGAAGCGCAGATAGAGGAGCATGTCATCTGCATACAGTGATATCAGGTGTGTGTTTCCCGTCGTACGAATCCCCACCTCTCAGTATTGTTGCCTAAGGCAAATTGCCAACGGCTCCAACGCAAGAATATATAACATGGGCGACCAGGGGCATCCCTGTCTAGTCCCCCTACTGAGTTGCCACTTGTCTGAAATTATAGTGCCTGTTTTGAGCCTTGCAATCTGGGAGCTATATAATATCTTGACCCATCTAATATATCCTGGTTCTATCCCATACCCTTTCAGGGTCGCCATCAACCATGGCCACCTCACTGAGTCAAAGGCTTTGACCGCATCCAGCAACACAATGGCCAGCTCGCCCGGGTCTTTCTCAGTTTGATCAATAATATGGTGTAGCCTCATGTGATTGTCCGTGATGTTTCTGCCGGGGACATAGCCTGTTTGGTCAGGGTGTATCAATTTGCCAATTACTCGCTTAAGTCTGTTGGCAAGCACTGCCGTGAGTATTTTGCTATCTTGATTAAGCATCGATAAGGGCCTATAGGACCCACAGTCCACATTAGGCTTGCCCGTTTTCAGGAGGGGGATGATCACCGCCTCTCGGAGGGATTCCGGCAGCTCCCCCTGTTCGTAGGCCTCATTGAACATGGCCAGCAGCGGCGGGAGTAGCTCCTACTTATATGCTTTATAGAATTTGCTGGGTAACCCATCCGACCCGGGCGCTTTACACGTGGGCAGGTGTTGGATCACCGCCTCCAGTTCGTCTGAGGTGATTGGGGCCTCCAGATCTGCTTGTTCTAAGTCATCTAAGGTGGGCAGCCCTATATCTTCTATTGTTTCCAGAATTTCTTGACCCATATCTCCACCTGCGTCCTCATACAAACTTTTATAATATGAGGAACTCCTCGTTTACTCCCTCCTGCGTGTTACGGATCTGGCCTTCCGCATCCCTGACTTCTCTAATCACCGGCCGGGGTGTCTCATTTTTGTATAACCAGGCCAGTAGTCTGCCCGGCTTGTCTCCCCCCCGCATGTTGCCTCTCTCTGTATTTCTTATGATTTAGCTTACATAATCTATCCCAGAGTTTGCTGCTAGCCTTTTGTAAATCTCCTATCTTAGCGCTGTCTTCTCGGGTGGTCCCCCCCTTCACATCAGGTCCTCTAACTCTCTTTCATTTTCCTGCAATTCTCGTTCTATACTCCTTTGGATTTTGATATGGCTACCCCACGCACCACCACCTTAAATGCCTCCCATACTGTTCCCATGGATCGTACACTGCCCATATTAATGTCAAAATATTCCTCGATGGCCTCCCTCAGGTCCTCTCGGAATCCCGGGTCCTGTAGGGCCTCAGCTCTGAGCCTCCACGTCGGGATTCGCGCCCTAGGGGGCTGGTGTCGCCACTCCAAGACCAAAGGCGAATGGAAGTACTCTGGCTTTATATTCTGCGCTCACCGTTTCTCCCGCTATCTCGGCGGCGGCAAACACATAATCCAGCCTAGTATGCAGGTCATGTGGCGCCTGTCTGTTGGGTGCAACCGTCTCCTCACATCCTCCATCCTTAGGTCTGTCAACAGTGTCGCCAACGCTTTAGCTGCTGGCGCAGGTTTTGCTACCTTGCTATCTGACCTGTCTATCCCGGGGTTCAGGGTGCAGTTGAAATCACCTCCCCACAATATCGCGCCACCCAACAGGGGGCTAATTGTATTATATAAAGACCTAAAATAGGCTGTGGTATCATGGTTAGGGGCATATAAGTTTATGATGTTCACTTCCCTGTTTTCCAGGAGTCCGCCACCACCACCATTCTACCTTCCGGGTCTGTCGTCGATTGGAGCATCTGAAATGGCACATATGGTGCCACCCATGTAACCACCCCTCTTGCATATGCCGAATATGTGGCTCCCGTGTCGCTACCCTTCCATTTTCTCCTAACCACCTCCAATTTCTCCTTGGTGAGGTGGGTCTCCTGTAGCAGAGCTATATCCATCCTCATCCTCTTTAGGTACATCATTACTTTATTGGGTTTTAGGTAACTATTGAGGCCCCGCACATTCCATGTCACGACTCTGAGGTTACCCGATTCCATTGACTTGATGTCCCTCTTCTCCCCTCTGCTTCCCATGTCGTTCCCGATGGCTCGTTTTCTGGCTCATTTCCCTCCCAACCTCAACAACTCCCCCCTTCTCCAACCCCACCCGACTGCACACAACTCTGTCCCTCCCTCCCCCCTCCCTACCCAACCCCAACAAATGCCCAGCTCTATCCCTGGATCTCAGGCCCACCTGTGCCTGGTTCTTTCTCGTGACACCGAGGACTAGGACCCCGCGGGGCATCACCAAACTAGTAGTGACCTGACTAAGCGTAATGCTATGGGGGTTCAAGAGTTGTCTCCCAGGAGCTCCCACTTGTATAATTAGGATTATTCAGTTCAAACGGATCTTGCAAGCATGTATTTTCCCAGAAGCACATTCCCTGTGAGCCTTATTTAATGCTATATTCTAGTCCCAGTGTCTCGCGCTATGTCACCAAGGGTGCCACAGCAGTATGTTACTTATCTTCTCCGGTTCCTGCCTGGATAGCCGATTCTTGGAGGCGACTCTGCATATCCAGCCACTCCATGGCGTCCTCTGGCGTTTCAAAAAACAAAGTTTTGTTCTTGTGGAACACCTTCATTTTGGCTGGGTAAAGCAACTTATATTTATAACCTGTTTCCCTCAATCTTCTTTTCACCGCACCGAAGTTCATTCTGCTGCGTTGTACCTGCAAGGTATAGTCTGGGTATGCGGTGATTTTCGCAGGCCCCCTTTCAATCGTCCCCCCCCCCCCTTTCCGGAAGAATGCAAGTATCCTTTCCCGATCCCGGTAGTTTAGATAATTTGCGATCAATGGCCTGGGGGGAGTTCCCGGGGGTGGCTTCCACGTCAAGGCCCTGTGCGCCCTTTCAACAGCAAACCCCTGGGTCAGTACCCCTCTGGTTATTTCCTGTAGTAACATGGTTTCCACATATTCCGTTGGGTTAGGCCCTTCCATTCCTTCTGGCAATCCAACGATGCGGATGTTATTGCGTCTGGCGCGTCCTACTTCTTCCGCTCTGTTTTCCAGGTTGCCTACTCGCTGCACAAGGGCATGGAGTTCCGATCTGTGGGCAGCGCATTCCGCTGTGTTCGGGGCCATCTCTTTTTCCAGGTTTCCGGTGCGCTCTGCAAGCGTTCTCACATCTTATCTTAGTAAGTTCACATCTTCCTGGACCGCTCCGACTTTAAGGTCCAGTGCCACTTTCAGTTCGTCCATAGCCAGGCCCAGTTTAGTCTCCCAGGCAACTTTCAGGTCCGCAATTGCAGCCAGCACCTCCTGAATCGTGCACGGAGCCTCCTCCATCACAGTGGTAGTTTTGTCCTTACTCCTGGCCCCCTCTGCCCCAGGTGATGTCTTAGCGTATGCATCCAGCGTGGGCTGCTTGCTCTTCGGTCATACGACTTTGTTAGACATTGTGCTGTGCCAACTATGTTTGGGCCAGCCCAGCCACCTCTCGCATGAGGGTCTGCGTGGTGTCGGGCGATTCCTGATGTTTGGGGCTTGCTTCTTCCGTATCGGGGTGCACACCCACGGCCTGCTGCGCTCCTGGAGTGGGCCATGTCCTCCCACGTGCCTGTGCCCTCTCAGTCTTATTCCGCCGGCCCCCGTCGTGTTTCCCGGCGTGCGGGGCCCACCACGGTCGTGCTGGGGATGTGTGCCGACTGCCCTTTGCTCTCTCTCCTGGAATTGGCTGTGTCCTCCCACGTACCAGGTCTAGCTCAGTGTTATCCACAGGCCTTCGCTGTGATTCTCCCAGTCACCGGGGGGGTCGGGTGGGTTTACCGGTTCTACACACTTCTGCACCGGGACCCAACAGGGCCTCCCGGCAATTTGACCCACAATGGTGACTGAAGCACCTTCTCCAGACCCAGTACCGGCACAAGCTACTCTGTGTACCTTTTGGAGTACTGCATATGTCCCAGAGTGAGCTGGTTTGTTCAGCCTCATTGTATAGGTAACATGGTCCTCCAGTGCCGGGACCCTGTCCAGGCGGCTCATTGGTCTTTCTTTCACCTGGCAATTGCATGGGGGCCCTATCTCCATGCAAACATCCCCGGCCCCGGTGTCATCTCCTTACGTCTCCAGGACCAGGTGCTCAGATTACCCTTTTTTCTCCCCCCTATGTTGCCATCTGCAGCTGCACATCTGCTGTGGATGTGCTGCATGGGGGGCTCGTGCTCACTCACTCCAGGGCTGGAAATGCTTTCACTAGTCCATCCGACAAGGCCCCCAGTGCTCGAAGGGGCCCCCACTGCAGGCCGCCCTATGTTCTTCTCTGGGGCGCCAGATCGCTGCACCACCAGTTAGAGCACTTCCTGGGACCCGCCACATTCAGTCCTCACTGCGGCTGTCCCGTGCCGGCTCCGACACTGTCCGCCCGGCGATCTGGGTCTCCATGGGGGCCGGCTCTTCTCGTTTCTTCTCGTCTCCCCCAGCTCCGGTACCGCGGGGGTCTCTGCCCCGCTGGGCACCGCGGGCTCCAACTCCGAGGCACGGAGCGCTTTGTGCCAACTATCTTGCCGCACTGTATTCAGTGGCAGTGACTCCGCTGGGGGGGATACGCTTCCGCCCCACGCAGTGTTCCGCAGTCACCAAGGCAGGGGCCCCCCACCACTCTGTTTGTCGCTCCGGGTCACGGTGTCTCCCTCCAGCACGAAAGGCCACCTGCAGCCGGATCCTTGTGTGCGCACGGGTCGGGCTCCTCAAGTCACATGCAGCTCCAACAGGTGCATTCGTGGCTCCGCCAGCCTCCGTGGACGGCCGCGGTCTTACGGTCAGATAATGGCCCTTTGTCTTCGGCCGCTATCTTGCCAATCTTCTGAACTAGGGCACCCAGCTTCTTCGGGTAGCCGTTGCATCTCTTGCTTTCCTCTGATCAGCCCCATACGGTGCTCAATGTGTGCACCGGACCTTCTTGTATTCCTGGGTGCACTTCCAGTTTGCTTTTTCTTGAGAAATCTATCTTTTTCCCCAAGGATCGGTGGCGGATCAGTGGGAGCTTCTTCAGAGCACGTCCGCTCACGTAGCCATGTAGCCACGCCCCCCCTGGTTCTTGAATGGTTAACCAGTGGAATGTTAGTCTGGTTTCTGAGATGTGTAATGATCTGGGAATGTTAAGCGCTGCTCTGACGGCATTGTTTTGAAGGACCTGGAGTTTGTTGATGATGTTGAAGTCAAGGTGCCAGTGTATAGTGCTTTGCAGTAGTCAAGTTGAGTTAGCACTAGTGCTCTGGCCAGGGTGATGCAGCTGTTGGGCGAGAGGAAAGGTCTGCAGGAGTTATATATTTTTTTCATTTTTAATATTTATTCACAATATACTGTATATTTAATGAACTGGACATCCTTGAGTACGACCTATGGGTCGAAACGTGTCGGCTGAATCACCAGGAATAAACGGACACTTTCAGAACATGCTTTTTTAAATGACTTTGAAATATTATTTAATTTTAATTGTGAACTTACAGTGAGGCAGTGCGCGAGTCACTTCTTTCCAAATCATTTTCACTAGGTGATAGTTTGGCAGGATATAATTGGGATAATATCCCAATAGAATAACCACTACCATGAGGTGCCAATAGTC
The DNA here is from genome assembly GCF_040938575.1 of Ambystoma mexicanum. Classification (NCBI taxonomy): domain Eukaryota; kingdom Metazoa; phylum Chordata; class Amphibia; order Caudata; family Ambystomatidae; genus Ambystoma; species Ambystoma mexicanum. The sequence goes on along the minus strand of NC_090937.1, from coordinate 195,702,558 downwards.
ACTCTATGAACCTGGGATGATTTCAGTTTGCATATTCAAGGTGCTGAATTTACAGTCCAAATTGATGCCCAGGTACTTATATTCAGTGACCACCTCTAGGGCCTGCTCCTCCAAGTGCCAACGTGCATTCTTCATCTTTCAAAAGTATGCAGAGAAGACCATGGCCTTGGTTATATTTATGTTCATGACCAGGGAGTTAGAGTCCGAAAAGGTTTTTAGGTGATTCAAAGAAGACTGGAGCCTGGCCGATGTAAGATCCAACAGCACGATGTCATCGGCGTAGCTCATCCACTGGAGAGATGTATATCCCAGTTTCAGGGCAATCGACAGAGGATTAATTAAAGCCACACCAATATCAACCAAATAAAGATTAAATAATAAGGGAGCAAGTATGCATCCCTGTTTTAGTCCTTGCTGGGTGGGAATCCAGTTAGACGTTGTGCCGAGTTGGTCCAATCGGATCTACATCCTTGCATGATCGTGAAGGGAAATTATCACCTTTGATAAGCTGAGCGAGATGTTCCAGTCAGATTACTTATGCCAAAGTCTTGTTGACAGTCAAAAACGACACTGTAATCGATAAAGGCTACATAGACTGGTATCTTTCGTACATACTATGCCTGCTGTATGACCGTGATCAGTGCAAGACAATTTGTCGTAGGGTTAAGTCCTTTCTGGAAACCTGTCTGGTTTAACTGGATAAGCTGAAGGGCATCTGCACATTCCCATAATTCGTTTAACTCTAGGCAGGCAGAAACTTTTGCCGAAGCATCTAACATCGCCAACAAACAATTTCCACGGTCGGCGTGGTTGCATTTTTTTCAAGATGGGCACTATGCTCATGGAATCAATTGGGACTCACTGATCCAGTGAAATGGGCAATCAAGCGTGGTGGCCCAGTAATCCGCTTCAGCTTTAATCACTGAACTGCAGATTTAATCTGGGCCAGGGGCCCCTCGAAGACTTGCTTTCCATGATCAGCCTTAATACCTCTGCAGGGCATTTAGCATACGTTCACTTAGAGAGAGACCTAATTATCGGTGGCAAACCCCCCCCACACCCCTCTCGAACCCCACCCCCAAAGCACTGGAGATGTTTTCAGCCTATACAGGTTCAGAGACAATGTTAATGTCCTGAGTCACAGGGGAGTAACCATTGATGACGCCCCCGCCCCCAGAACTTGTACGCAGCCCTTCAGATAAGGTGCATATAAGGCCTTTTTACGCACAGAAATATAATGGATACAGGTAGAAGCAGTGCTGTATATATTTTCAGTGGCACAGATTGTACCATTACTTCTCAACAGGACTGTGATATAGTCAGGCAAAGTAGCCTAATGTATCAATGGAGCTGCTATAAATATGTCCTGGCACAATGCCAAATATTCACAGCAGGGCTCATTGTATCATGCCCGCATTTCTTAGCAGGACTGCCAGGGATGTCATTTAGGGGTCGACAGGGGTCTTACCTACGACTCCTGAGGTCTCCCCTGCTACCCTTGTGGTCTCACTTGCTACGCCTAAAAAAAAAAAAACGTTTTTTTGGGCATCACATAGCATTTATATTTTATTGAGGATCCTGGGCTGTGGCCAGTAGCATGTGCCTCTTTGTTTCTGGAGTGGCTGGTTTTCTGATAGCTCAGTGGTTTGAGTGCTCGCTGCTGGGGTGTGTGTGTGTGTGTGTGTGTGTGTGTGTGTTTTTTTTTTTTTGCAGGTTAAACTCCCGGCAAGGTCAACTCAGCCTTTCATCCTGCTGAGGTTGATAAATGAGTACCAACAAAGATTAGGTGATATTGTATGTATATTTGTTCCATATGAAGCGATTAAGTGTAAGTGCTATATAACACGTCTGCTTGCATTCACAGTGATCTGATAATATGGCCCTGATATTAAAGATAAATATTGTGATCGTTCTTGTATGAAATGTATATAACTTTACAGTGATATCGTAACCATATTTTTCATAGAAACAATGCTATGTGATGCCACTTCTGTTTTCTCATGGGGTGAAAGGTCGTGTTCCATTGCTTCCCGTGATGTCACTTGGGGGTGGGGTCAAATGAGATCACTTCCTGTGATGTCATCAGAGGATCAGGGGCATGTGATGTCCCTTCCGCTACCCCTGGCATTTTGGTGAAATTACATCCCTGAGGACTGCTATGTTTTGGGACAGTGCCTGAATTTCTTAACAGAGCTGCTGTTAAGAAAGCACAAACCTGTATTAGCATTTTCTGCAGCAAGCTAAAGTACAGAGCGAGCTCTTCCCACCAACCTCTGACAGTGTGAGAAGTTAGCATTGCTGTCATATACTTCCATCCCTTCTACTCGGTCTTGCGCTTTTCAAAACTTATGCTTCTCCCATGTCAGATTACGGACTCCCACTGCCAAAAATCTAGCACTATTCAAAGCCTCATTATGAATTTCATGATTAATGTAGGATAGTCCAAACAGGCTTAGAGCTTTTGACAAGCTATTTATGTCAGGCAAGCCTCACATGGAACTGCCAGTGCCCTAACCCTATGTGCCTTTCAGCGTCAACAACCTGTTGGAAAAAGCAGCTTTGTGGGTTAATAACCCTGCTGCAGAGATTATTGTGTAGCCTGTTAGTTCAAATTCTGTTAATAGGTGAGTTAATGAGTCTGCATCAGAGATATGCATTTAAGATGCAGGTAACATTCAGTTGTAACAGTTGACTTAATTATCGCTTTATCAAAAGGACTACTAAATGTTAAGTGATCAGAACACACACGTCATCCGGGATTCTCTACTTGTAATGGCTCATAACACACAATCAGGGCTACAATACCTGTGATTGCTCAGTACACAACTCTTCAGGGCTGCTATGCTTGTAATGGCTCAGAACACACACCTCATCATGGCTTCTATACCGGTGATGGCTCAGAACAGACATATCTCATTTGGGCTGCTATACTTGTAATGGCTCAGAAGAAGCACATCCCATGAGGACTGCTATATGTGTAATGGTTCAGAACACTCAGAACACACACCTCATCAGGGCTGCTACACCAGTGATGGCTCAGAAGTAGAACGTGCACATCCCATGAGGACCACTATACTAATGAGAACAGACATTCCATCTGGACTGCAATACTTGTAACGGCTCAGTACCCACACCTCATCAGGGTTGCTATACCTGTAATGGCACAGAATACACAACTCTTCAGCGCTGCTATACTTGTAATGGCTCAGAATACACATCTCATATGGGTTGTTGTACTCGTAATGGCATACAGTGTTGGTAAAACATCTACATTCAAGCACGCGCTGCATCTGGTCAGACAAACCACTAACTCTATAATTCGGAGTCTAATGACCAAAAGAAGGTTTGCACACATCTAAAAAGCAGCACCCAATGGTAAAGTTGCACTAGATTTTTAAATAAAGCCATTTTTAGCTTTTTGAATAATTATTGGAGCCATGTTAAAAGACAAACAAAGAAACCGGAGAGGAAGAGTAACTCTGAACCTAAGCAATACAGAAGAACAAAGGTGTGGCGGGGAAGGGTGGAGGCGAAGGGATAGAGAACATACTAGACAATCCAAAACAGGAATTCGAGTAACAGGAAGAGAGAGCAATGAGCTACATGATAGCGCAACAAAGAAAGTGAGAAGGGAAACAGTTAATAATAATAGGACAGACGCATGATAGAAGTGAGGGATAGAAGCAGAGCCAAAGAGACATTTGGAGACAGTAACACAAAAACACATATCAACAGCAGGTGCGGGAGATGGAAAAAGAAAAGCAAGACTAGAGAAGGGTAGGCCAATAACATAAGAGACGGTGCAAGAAAGATAATCAAAAGGAGTTACAACCACAACTGAGAAAATGAGAAAACGGATATAGACAGAATAATGACATGAGAGAGGAAGAGTTATATCAACCAATACAGAGAGATAGAGGAGGGAAAAAGCAACAATTGAATGCAGACATGGGAGAGGCAGAGTGACAGAGAAGCAGACCACAAAATGTGGCATCGCAACACTTAGGGGTCAGAGGCAGAGCATCAGAGTGAGAGACGGGGGACAAAAGTAGCAAAGGGAAGGGGAAATGGAGCAAAAACATGGAGTCGCTGTCAAACAGGTAGTGCCAGGCAGCAACAGTAGGCCCGAGAGTCAGAGAAAATATGGTGGTAGAGTGAGGGACTTGATTTATGAATCACACGATGTAACTAGCTGGCATGTGTAGTAACTCTTGAGTTGAAGCTGAATAGTGTGCATCTACAGGGTTCTTGTGTGGGGAAAATGTTTTCCACAGGTGCAATAAATTATTTAGAAACACTTTGAAATACAGCGGTTTTGTCACTTTTGTTTTAGAACAAAGTTTTAATTTTACGCACAAATTCGATAGTTGCCGGACACTTTTTATTCTCTTGCCAAGGAGGAAAATCATTTTTACTCTCTTGAAATTGGATTTACTCTCTAATTCTAAAAATTGAGAGTAAAATACTCTCACTCCAAAATCCTACCTGGAGCACTACTTGCACAAGTCATTTGCGAGAGCAAAATGTACCACGGACTGCCAGCGTTGGCATTCAAAGTGGCATCTATGATTTTTTAGCCACTTAGATCTAAAAGTCAAAGGCAAACTTGCTCTCTTACTCCTCTTGGACCTCTCGGCGGCCTTTGATCTCGTCAATCATGAAATCCTCTGCCACCACCTTAAATCAGCTGCACACTTCTCCGATAAAGCTACAATCTGGATTAGCTCCTTTTTAGACAATAGATCTATGCGCATGTTCTCTCCACTAGCAGCTGCCCCACCTGCACCTGTCTCCTGTGGCGTGCCACAAGGATCTTGTGTTTCACCCACGTTGTATAACGGGTTCACAAAACCTCTCTTCGATATCTTGGACTATCTGGGTGTCACTTACACCAACTACGCTGACGCCACCCAGATACTAATCCCTATCTCAGGTGACTACACGGCTGACTCCCTCGCTATCAATGTCATCTAACAGGTCATCCAGGCGTGGATGGCTCAACACGGACTCTCTCTTAATGACGAAAAGACTGAGCTCCTTATTCTTGGTTCGCCACAAAAACTTACCAAACTCGACCCTGCGTTCAAGTCCTTCATCATCGATGGGAATATTATCCCAACCGCCAAGGACACAAAAACCCTAGGGATCTACATTGACTCGACCCTATCCCTGACCAGACAAACTAACTCAGTCTCTTCCGCAGCGGCATATACCTGCAAGCTTATTACAGCCTGTCGCCCTTTCCTCTCCACAACCAATTGTCACACCCTGGCTAGAACTCTTGTATTATCCAAGATTGATTACTGCAATGCACTGTACTTAGGCACCAAGTGCTGCAACCTAAACAAGTTACAAATTGTCCAAAACAATGCGATTAGAGCTGCCCTCAACATTCCCAGGCGCCAACACATATCCGACACCAGACGCAATATTCGCTGGCTCTCAGTCCCACACCGTATCTCCCTGAAAACCCTGGCTCTTACCCACAAATGCCTTCATAACCCAAGCTCCCTGCTACCTGGCCAACCGATTTGCCCTCCACAACTCCATTAGACCCCGCAGAATGGCTCATTTAAACTGCCTTGAGGTTCCACGTTTCAATCTCCAAAGATCAGGTGGAATTAGCTTCCCTATCGTGGCAGCTAAACTCTGGAACACGCTTCCTAATGAGCTTAGAGCAGAACCCTCATTCCCGAGATTCAAACACCTTACGAAAACCTGGCTGGCCGCCCAGGACATTTAGCTCTGGGTTCTCTGCTTAATTTGTGCTTGTATATATAATCTGCTAGTCCTCTCATTGCTATTATTATACCTGTAAATTCTGTATTATACTTGTAAACTTTGTAATTATGGTTCTGTCTGTTTTTCTTATGTTGTAACTAAGTGATGCGCCCGGTTGCCCCTGGGCCTGGTGCGCTATACAAATAAATAAAATACAAATACATAAGAGTTTTTTTTTTTTGCCCACGGGGCGTGTTCAACCGGTTTGAAGGCCTGCAGAGATCTCACATAGAACCTGACGCAGTGCTATTTTCTTGGTGACTATTAGTCTTATCAAACTAACGGCAGTGGGCAATCCTTAGCCCAATTTGCAAGTCTTGCAGTGGTACCTCGTTTTGCAAAGGTGGTCGAGATAACGACAATACATTCCTCAGTCATTGATGGCTAGCTTCGCGGAGTCAGCCGTTATGTCTAAGTCCCTCGCCACACTAAGATATACAAAGGCCTCCAGAGATATCTGCATGCAGGATGAAACATCTGCTAACTTATCACTCCAAGAAATACGGTTCAAAGCTGGGTTAACAGTTAGTTCCCCCTGTGTATAGACTGGAGTTGGTGGTAAAATATTTAGGCGAGGGGCAAATGGTCACTTTCTAGGCGATGAACTATACCCATATTGAGAATCAATGAGTGAGCGTTAATAGTGAACATGTAATCCAAAATGCTGCTAGAATTATTCCTAATTCTAGTAAATTGGGGGGTCATACAGAAAAGTATGATTAATCATGGTGAATCCGACAGAGAACAGAAGACCAGCCCATTCAAGACGCCTTTTACAAGAATGGGAAAGAATATAGTCAGTGACAGGTGGATGTTAAAATCTCTGCACAAGAGAATGGGTAGATGCCCTGCATTATTACTGATAAATGCCTAAATTTCTTTAATTACTAAGTTGTGGGGAGGCCTCTAAGGAGGGTCATAGAGATTAATAATACGTTCATAAATTTCTCGGTTATGTTATTCAACGGTAAGGGTGATTTTACAAATGAACATGTTGTGGAGCTCCGAATGAGCTCCTCCAAACCCAAGGGTTTTTTAACACCCAAGAATACTCCACCCTTCCAGATTATTCAGGAAGTGCCAACTATCTACCACTATTAGATTAGTGAGCCAGGACTCCAGGAGCGCGACCACAGAAAAAATATCAATCTGCTCCATGAGTCCATCGCCTTAAAATAGGTGGAGATGCCCTTTAGAGCTCCAGCAAAAAAGCTGGAAGGGGGGGTACATTACATGTTGCTAAGAGTGCGGATTCCCATGCTGTACCACCATCTGGGATAACCATGCCCAGTGCATCTCCTCTGCAAGTGCGTCATCCTCTGTCCCAGTCCCTAATGGCATACTTGGGGCAGAGGAAGTGCAACTGCTACATTGTTGTCTAAAGTCATCCATGCTGCCTGCTTCAACTGGTCTGAATCTTTTGCCGTAATCCACCTCGACGATTGTGCACTCATAACCCAATCGGTTAATGAGTGCACAATAGTCCACAATTTACATGAAGGTGCTGTCCAGAGAGAAGTAGTGAATTAGCATAACAAACATTTTCACAAATCTCGAAGGTCTTACTATCGTTACTTCGTGTAAAATAGAAGGGGATGATGCTTTGAAATAAGGCTTGTAAGTAAGCTGTATTTAAAGAGGCCCTTACCATCGCAGAATAAACTCTGTATTTGGAGAGCCTTCATGGATTTGGGAGGAGGCGTTACTGTATGTATTGCCCTCATATGAGTTTGAACCTGGTGGTGTATATCGTCAACGAAGATAAGGAGATGATACAAGACTGGGAAGTTGTGACCACAGAACTGGCCACACCTGAGGCAGTGCCCCTATCAGTCTATGCAGAAGAATTACTTGAAGGCTTCAGTTACTAGTGGCGTAGGTTCAAACGGAGTGGCAAAAAGGGATTCCAAATTATATTTGAGCCCCTTTCCTACTACAGTCACTTTAGCATTGTTCTTAGTTGGGTGAAAAGGAGGAAATCAAACACTTTTGCCAGCATGTTTTGTTTGGGGAACTAGAGACTTAGAGTGGACCTTTCTGTCAAACTTGATTTTTCAGGGCAATTAGTGAAAGGGATAGAAGCAGACGGTAAACAATCAGTTTCTGCAGATTTGATTTATGGTAATTCCCTTGTTACTGTCAAGCGTGGTGCAGTTAGATGATGGTCAACCCCTCTGCTGAGAAGCTTGCAGCGAATCGTTAGGAAGAGCGATTTGGAAGATGGTGTACAGGGCTACAGACACCTCAGGCATGGGATATTTAGTGGCACAGTCGTGTAACTTTTTCCTTTAGTCACGAGTGATTCGTACATCAATGCCTATTTAGCGATCTTTCGTTATCGCCTCTTATGGCGAACCACCAAGACTAAGGGAACGGTAATGTCAGGAACAATGTCCAGAACAATGTACAAACTGTTAGCCTCCAGGGGGGTTAATAATAATTTTATTAAGATGGGGCCGATCAGATGGCAAAACAAATAATGAAATGTTGAGAATTCAAACTTCTTCCAGTGATTATACGTGAGTTTTAAAAGAATTAAAAAAAGTACTTCGACAAAATCCATAGTCTTAGTGAGCTGGATTCCCTGGTGGTCTATTTGCCAGAAGTCGCTTCACATTCAGTTAAGAGGTCCGAGAACACAGCTGCGGATGAACTACTCGCATTAGCCGACTCAGGTGAAGCAGGTAGATAATGCAGCTTCTGCTTAAGTGTTGTGGGGCTGTTGAGCTGAGCAGTTTGTACAAGTTGGTAAACTTCCTGGGGGGGGGGGGGTAACACAGTGGTCACACACACTGAAGAAGGGGATCTTGTCCCACTTTCAACTCTACCTCTTCAAAGGAATTCTTAGTTTCCTCACTTTCCCCCAGAAGCTCAATGTCTTTAGAGCCTGGGTTCTCTCTAGGCTAGACTACTGCAATAGCCTTTTCCTTAATCTACTCTCCTTCTCTACAACGCCGCCAGCTAATCCAAAATAGGGCTTCAAGACTTATCCTTTGCCTCAAGCCCAGGGACTGCATCTCTCCAGCCCTAAAAACTATCTACTGCCTCCCAGTTGCTGCAAGGAAGGATCAAATTCAAATCCCTCTGCATCATCCACCACGCTATCTACAACTTGCTCTCACTAAATACTCTCCCCTCCAGATATTTACGCTAAACAGCAAGCTCATGACCGATATCTTTCCTTAGCTTGCTCCCTCCGATGGAACAGCCTCCCCCTTCCTCTTGAGCCAGATCTCCTCAAATTCCGGAAGCTCCTCAAGAATTTCCTTTTCACCTCCTGCTTCCCTACCTACCTCCTCTTCTAAATCCCCCAGTTTCTGAAATTGGTGACTGTTGGATCCTACTCCCCAGCCGATGCGTCGGTGGGTCGTAGGAGTTCTATGGCCCTGGGCGCAAGGGCCTCGCTGCGCAGCTCCGGCGGGAGCAAAGAGAGACGCGGACACTCTGTTGCTGGAGTGCCCCCGAGACTGCCCACGCGGGGCGGGGCGGGGCATTTATTGATTACGCCTTACGTCACCGCGTAGCGGGACGTAAGGCGTACACAACATTCCTCCTTTTTTCCAACAAGAACATTAACAAACATGGTATGTTTCAAACAATGTTCCAAACTGTGAGCTCTCATGCCTCGCGGGCTGGGATTTTACAACTCACAGTCTTGAGTCTTTCAGGGGGTCTGGGAGCAGTTCTTGGAGCATACCGTCCACCCCTGGGGGCTATCCCTTGACTCCCATTGGGTTGCTCACCTTCATTGTTCAGCTCTGTCTCCTCTAGTTCGCTCGGCAGCTCTTCCATTCCGCCGTCCATGGTCGCTTCCCCTTCCTGATGGTGATGCTTCTCCTCAATTTTCAGATCTTCCTCTTACGCTGGTGTTTGTTCTCCATCCGTCCACAGGTCTCTTGGTACCGTCTTGAACCATGATGCGTTTCTTGTGACCTGTCTTTGTCCCCTTTGGCTGTTAACATGGTCCCCGCCTTTGTGTTATGGTCCATGGGACGGAGTCGTATTGGGTGTCCAGCTTTGACTTGGATGGGTTCCTTACCATTATCACCTGATCACTGACTTGTGATTGGACCTCTTGGTGCTCATGCCTTCGTTCGCCAGTCCTTCTTTGGTGAGTTTTCGCACTGTCATACGTGTCTGTACCCCTGCTCGGGTGGTGTGGAATGGATGAGTTGATTATGGTTCCATACATGATGTCCACCGGTGGTATCCCCATGGTGCTGTGGGGTGTCACTTTGTAGTTTTTTTAGGAACCTGTATAAATCCACCCTCCAGGGGCTTGAGTTGACACGGGATAGGCGCAGTACTTTATTGAGGGTTCGCATGAACCTTTCCACGTCTCAGTTGGCCTGTGGCCATCTCGGCATTATGTGATGGTAGTGAATGTTGAGGTCGTCTAGGTATTGAATTCATCGCCTTGGAACGGTGGTCCATTGTCGCTCCGGATCCGCTGTGGGAGGCCATGAGTGGTGAACATTTTTTCCATAGCCGGTGTGGTGAACATTTTTTCCATAGCCGGTATGACCGTCTCTGCTGCTGTGGAAGATAAGATTTCGACCTCTGGGTACCTAGAGTGGTCATCGATTGCCACTAACAGGTACGTACCCTCCTGTATCTTGCAGAAGTCAACGCTGATGGCGTCCCATCTGGAGGACCCTCGCTCTGCCGATAGTATAGGCTCAGGATTCGGCGGGGCGCCTGTGATTTGACATGAGAGGCATGTTGTGATGAGTTGGTCCACCTTTTCGTCGATGCAGGGGGACCATATGCAGTGTCTGATCCAGGCCTTGGTCCTTACCATTCCCTGGTGACCTTCGTGTGCTAGCGCTACGACTCTGTCTTGCAAGTTTACGGGAATGACTATTTGGGTCCCTCTTGGTATGAGCTTTTCCTCTGTGATTGACAGGTCCTGCCTTACTGTGAACATGCCAGCGAGGAACTCTTTGGCTTCGGCAGTGCGATTGTGTACATTCCGTAGGAAGGATTTCCATTCACCAGAGATGACCGTGTCTTTTACCAGATCACAGCATGGGTCGGCTTGCGAGGCCTCCACGATGTCTTTGATGCCGATGGCTCTTGGTTTAATTGTGTGAACAACTTGGCAGATGTGTTCCTCCGTTTCCTCAGCCACGTGGATCTCCCCTGGCGTGGCCGCTCTTGGGTGCCTGGACAGGAAATCTGCTTGGTTCCCACTGCCAGGTTGGTATGCCAACTCAGTCATACTGTTGTAGGTGTAGTAGCCACTTCCCTATTCTGGCTGGAGGGTGCGACGACGAGCCTGTGAATATGGGGAGGAGTGGTTTGTGGTCCGTGTATGCCTTGAATTTTCGGCCGTACAGGTACAGATGAAAATGGTGACAGCCCTACAGTACTGCGATTGCTTCCTTTTCTATATGGGAGTACTTTTGCTCCGTCGGTGTGAAAGCGCGGGAGGCGTATGCGATCGGCATCGACTCTCCTGTATGAGTTACTTGGATTAGGATTTCCCCCATAGACCCACATTTCTGGGATCGACATATAGTTCAGTTGACAATGTGGGGTCGTAGTATACCCTGGTGGTATCGGCCAGGAGTGATGCCTTGATTTGTTTGAACGCTTCCTGGCAGGTGGGGCTGCTGACCCATTTTGTGCTGGCCTTTGTGAGTTCCCTCAGAGATTCAGATAATGCCGCTAGGTTGGGGATGAATCTTCCGCAGTATGTTGCCATCCCCAGAAAACTGCATACTTCTGTGGGTGTGGTTGGGGACGAGGCAGCACGGATGTCTGCTACTTTTTGAGGATCCGCAGAGATGCCTGCGCTGTTGAATGTATATCCGAAAAACAAGATCTCTTCCTTTCGGAATTCGCACTTGTCCTTGTGGATTGTTAAGCCTGCACTCTATAACCTGCTGACTAGCATGTTGAGTCGTTGTACGTGCTCTTCCTTGTCACCTGCGTGGATGAGAATGTCATCGCTGACATTGAGTACCCCCGGGATGCCACGTATTACCTCCTGGATAGTCTGCTGAAACACTTCGGCCGCAGAGGAAATACCGAAACTGAGTCGTTTGTGTGGGTGGAGAATGTTGTGATGTACCTGGAGTCCCGGTGGAGTTTCAGCTGGTGGTATCCAGTGTTGAGACCGACTTTGGAGAAGATTTTCGATCCTGTGAGGTCTGCTATAATTTCATCAAGTTTGGGGGTGATGTGTCACTCCCGCTTTATTGCTACATTGGGAAGGCGCATGTCAATGCATATTCTCACTTTGCCAGGTTGTTTGTGTTTCTTGGTTATGACCACGGGTGACACCCACGGTGTAGGTCCAGTCACTTCTTCAATGATGCCCGCTTTCTCGAGTGCATGGAGTTCTTTCTCAACCTGATTTCTTATGTGGAACGGAGTCCTTGGATGGCGTACTGGTCGCAGTTGAACGGTTATCAATATGAAGCTTAATGGACTTTCCTTTTAGGCATCCAATCCCCTTGAGGAGGTTCGGGCATTTTCCGAGGATGCTGTTGATGTCCGGTGTGTCTGTCACATCACAGATGAAGCTTATGAATCCCAGGTCCTCTGCCGCGTCTCCACTCAGTAGACACTCAATTCCTGCATTCACAACATATATTTTAGACTGCAGTGACTTGTCACCTCTGCTGAGTGTTGTCCGAAATCGTCCTATTATGGGCAGTGGAGTTTTACACCCATAGGCAAATAACAGCGTGTCTGTTTTCAGGACTGGTGGGGTCGTAGTTTTCTGAATGTGGTCATTGGCATAACGGACGCCCCAGTGTCTATTGTCATCTGCGTTTCTTGGCCTTGAATGGCCACTTGGCATTTCTGTCTTCTCAGTCTTTTCGTGGGCGTTGTGCCTCCATAGTCCAGTGCTGAGACCAGGTACACCTTTTTCCCTTTTTTCCATTGCTCGTTTGCTGCTTCTTTTTGAGATTGTTCATTGTTGGTCCCCTTCCTCATCGGTTGACGAGTTGGCAGTCTCAACTCGGCGGGCACTGGCTTGTTTCTTCTTCTTCAGTGTGTTTTTGTCGTGAGATGTTTGAGGGTGTTGGGGTGGCCCAGACGATCTGCATACTTTTGCATAGTGATCTTTTCTGCCACATGCTCCGCACGTGGTGCCCTGGGCCGGGCAATTTCGTCTTCCATGGCGAGATCCTCCGCACCACCCACATTCAGTGGGTCCCGGGGTTCTTGGTTGCTCCGTCCCTCGTGTATTGGCGGTTTGTGATCACTTTAAGTACAAAATATCTCAAACCTTGGAGGACAGTTAGCTTGCCTTGCCCTCCACACCCTAGACTGACTGTTTTTTGTTTTTTCTTTGATGTGGCACTGATGTCTTTCTCCTCTTTTATTGTTGAAACTGAAGAGCAAGGGAGGTCAATCTGAATAGAAGTAAATTACATTGCTCCTCTTTTGAATCACTCAATGCTTACACATGTACTGCTCTGTTCTTCGTTTTGTGTATTGTCCTTGCATATATTTTTATGATTGACTTTCGCTTATCAATAACATTTTTTTTTTCTTCCTAGAAACTGCCTGCTAATTTTATGAAATAAGGATAGTTCTGTTGATCCAAAGGTTACCATTGTGGAATATAAACAAGATGCCTGTTTGATCGTAATGTAAAGTATTTAAGGTTGTTGACCTTTTATGAGGGTGGTCGATTACGGGCTCTTTCTTCCCTTCTACCTCCTTTCGTGTTATTGGTTTGTGATCTGGGCCACTGTCGCCATCGTTTTCTTTTTTTTAAAAAACAATTTTTATTAATTTTATTTCAACAACCATCACAAACCAAACTTACAACGTTCATAACAATATTAATACACATCTTTTTATCTTGTCCACTGTGTTTAACCCCTCCCCACCCTCCCCTCAAGCCTACTTTCCTTCTTATTCCGTATCTTCATCATGTGGTGAGGTTTCTGTATTGTTTACTCCTCGTGGGTCCTGGTCACTATCCTCATCATTTGTAGGCCCAAATAACTCTGCAATTAGTTGTTTCCAGGCCATAAAGGTTCCTGCTTCCTCCTCCACCCCCGACATTGCTCACCTCTTGCTGTACTGTTTCCGCTTCAGCCCATTTTTGTAAATCGTTCCACCACATTTCTATTCTTGGTTTGTGACATGCTTTCCATTTCATTGCAATTTTCCGCTTCGCTAGTATATACAACAGGTCTTTCAACTTGCTTACATGCTTTTGCTTGCGTGGTCTAGTGAACCCTCCTAGTAGGCATGCCCATGCTGTATCTATCTCTACTTTGATCCCTTTATCTTCCAACCTATGTGCTATTTCACCCCAAAAACATTCTATTTCTGTGCATGACCAGAACATATGCACCATTCCAGCATTTTCTTCCTTACATTTGGGGCATGCTTGTCGCCCTGCGTGTTTAAATTTCGCTATTCTCTGTGGCGTCTTATGCGCCCTATGGGTGACACACAACTGTATCTGCTGTAGCCTAGCATTCCTCGACACTTTTTTGTGGTTCCGTTGGACACTCTCCCACATCCCATCACTCATTGGGGTCCCCACTTCTTCCTCCCAAGCTTGTCTAAGTTGTACCACTTCCTTTCCCACCTTGGTCTAAACCACCTCATATAGACTTGATATTTCGTGGCCCCTCTCTGCTATGTCGTAGATTGTATCTATGGCGGTATCGGGCTCACTCGATAGTTTGTCTTCCGACCATGTCTCTTTGATCCGCTGCACCACTCTATGATATGTAATATACTGTCCTGCATGTACCCCTGCTTCTTCCACCATCTCCTCAAAATCCCTTATGTTCCCTTCTTGGCATATGTCTCCCAGGGTCGCTATCCCAACAGACTCCCACTGCCTCCTGATCATTAATCTGAGATGTATTTCTTTTCCGGCCAAAGCTACCATTGGCACCTGTAGGGAGCATGGGTAAGGGTCCTCCATCATTTTACAAGCTCTTCGCCATATCTCCCACCCCAGTACCATCATCCTCGGGTGCCCCTCCAGGTCTACTTTAGGTAACCACATCATCTCTTTAAGGAAGAATGGGGCACAATCATGTTTGGAACAACCTGGTCTCCGAGGTCGGCTCATCAGAAAGCCATTTAGCTACGTACTGGAGTTGGCTTGCTATATAATAAATCTCATAATTTGGTAGTTTGATGCCTCCCTTCTCGTATGAGTTTTGCAGTTTCCAAAGGGCCATCCTGTTCCTTGTCCCTTGCCAGAGGAATTCCCTGCATATACTTTTCAGTTTAACAAAGAATCGCTTGGGTATCAAGTAAGGCGACATTGACAAAGTAATGTAACAGTCTTGGCAGGACCACCAGTTTAAGCATCGCCCCTCTGCCCATCATCGCCAAGGGGAGCTTCACCCAGAATCTCATACTATTTTCTATGTTCCGTACTGCCTTCTCATTATTGTGCCAGTGCTCTGCATCTACTGTATGATATATATATCTATTCCCAGATATCGAAACGTGTCCACCTGCCATGGTATCTGGAGGATCGGTAATTGCTCTAGTGGGATCCCTTTATACCTCCCCAATGGAAACACACAAGACTTTTTGGGTTTCACTGCTATGCCTGAAAGCCCTGCAAATCGGTCCATCACTTCCAGGACGTACTGTAGATTTTCTTCCGGGTAGCGCAGATACAGCAACATGTCACCAGCATATAGGGAAATTAGATGCGATTCTCCCTTAATGACTATGCCTATTGTGTCATATTGCTGCCTCAAATATATAGCCAAGGGCTCTAGGGCCAGGATATACAACATAGGGGACCACGGGCAACCCTGTATGGTGCCCCTACCAAGCTTCCACCTCTCTGATATAACTGGCCCTGTTTTCACTCTGGCCAGCGGTTCACTATACAGCAATTTGGCCCATCTCAGATACCCCGGCCCTATTCCATAGCTTGTCGGGGCAGGAATCAACCATGGCCATTTGACCGAGTCGAAGGCTTTAATTGCATCTAGCGACACAATTGCCATTTCAATCGTCTCTTTGTTAGCATATTCAATGACTCGATGGAGTCGCCTAAGATTGCTGGATATGTTCCTATTAGGGACATAACCGGTTTGATCGGGATGTATTAATTTGGTAATGACTCTCCTCATTCTGTTTGCCAGGACAGCCATCAATATTTTGTTGTCCTGATTCAGCATCGATAGGGGTCTATAGGATCCGCACTCACCACTAGGCCTATTGGGTTTCGGAAGCGGTATGATTATCGCTTCTCTCAAGGATTCTGGCAGCTTTCTGACTTCATATGATTCGTTAAACATTTCCAGGAGCGGTGGGAGCACCTCATTTTTGTACAACTTGTAAAATTTGCTGGGGAGTCCATCGGCCCCCGGGGTCTTACAAGTGGGTAGCTGCCTCACCACTTCTTCCAACTCCTCTAGAGTGATTGGCGCGTCAAGCTCCTCCTGTTCTTCTGCGCTAATCTGCGGCAATCCTATACCCTCTAAGATTTCGATTATTGCATTATTATCAATTTCCTCCGCGTCCCCATACAGGGCATGGTAATAGTTTGCAAATTCTAGGTTCACGGACTCCTGAGTATACGCTATACTCCCATTTTCTTTCACTATCGTCCTGATCACTGGTCTGGGAGTCTCACTTTTATATAACCATGCCAGGACTCTCCCCGGTTTATCTCCCCTCGCATGCTGTCTCTCTAAATATTTTTTATAGTTTAGATTGCACAGCCTTTCCATAAAATTGAATCACACAATAACATCATAAAAATGTATATAAGCATAAACAAGTCTAAAAGCAAACCTTTAGTGCACTGTCATTCATAGAGAATGCCATATTTGTGTCAAAGACGGTGCTCAAAGGGCAATAGATAAATGCTAACATAAAGTGCTTAGTGCTAACTACAGGTAACTTAACCACATTTTTTAATTGTGAACACCAAGATATATTTGTTCAATGTAGTTTCGACAAAAGTAGAAATCTAGTTTGTTCACAAGAACTGATAATCGTCTTCCTCAGGACACAGAGTAGCTTCAAATGTTAGACAACTAAATGAAAGCAATGCATATAAACACAGCGTCTCATGAAAGTATTATATATCACATTTCATAAATTTCATGCTTGATTGGAGACCTAAACATCTGTAAAAATTGCACCAAGGAGGAAAAAACATAGAAGAAATTTTAATTAAAAGCCTGACTGAACCCATCAACCACCAACATCACATAGAATTCAAATTGTATGGACTAACAAATTCAAGAAAACAGTGTTAACCTTGAATGGTACATAAAGGGCGCGAGGAACAATTTTTTCATGCTCACAGCCCCGCAGCTCACAGATGCCAATGAATCCATCTGCAGAGACAAAGATGGACTGGGATTAATACTATCCCTAGTCCTCACTAAAAACATAGAATTGTGGACAAAGGCGTACAAAAAAGCCCCATAAAAGAAAAAGAAAAGATGAGCAAAGAATCAACCTCATCAAAATTAAACTCGAAGGTGTTCGATCCGGTAATGCTGTCATCAAACTGTTGGTAAAATGTCACTGGCAGATGGACTCCAGTCCAAAGTTTATTCAATATCGGTGGTCCCAAAAATAAAGAAAAGGAGGAGGGTCACACCTAGATATGCAACATATGTAAAGAGCAAAAGAATGTCAGTCCTGTCTCTACATCAACAACATAACGCATTAATTCTACGTAAACTGTTATAAATCGGATGCTAAAGATGTATAAAATGCGACCGTCACATGATTATGACAAAGAGGGGAAAGGGGCATGACGAAGAAGCCTGCCATACACTTGTAAGCAGGAGGAAATAATTGTATAATGTCGCCATAGGCTATACTATACTGATTAATGATCAGGGCATTAAGCCCATAAACTGATGTCGTAAATATCCCCAAGAGCGTTAACCAATAAGGAATGCTGTTCGATCGTAGGTGTATACACAGAGCACCCAAACGAAGCTGCAGTAGCAAAGATGTTAAATAGCCAGCGTGGTAATGTATAATAATGGGCTAAAATATGCAAATGGGCAATACGGATATAGAGCCCATCGAGAGATAGCCCACCCGCGTTAGCCAATGTAGAATGCTGTGGGTTCCTAAATGTATGCAGCAAACTAACAAGAAAGTAGGCAGTAATGTTGGGGATGCCTAGCATGTACTATAAAGTCTAGTTAGTGTGCGTTTGTAAATGCCAACTAGAGATAAACAAAATATATAAATAGGTCAAGGCCAAAGAACCACTCACCCGTCGTAAATGGAACCACTAACAAAACGGGAAGACCAATGTGACCTCTGCGTTCCCGTCTATAATGCTGATACGTGTGAAAGACGTTGCGTATTTATGTTGAAGTGATGCAGAGAGTCTCATGATTATAGAAATGAGACTATTTGCAAGCAGAACCAAATACTAGAATAGACCACTAAATGGGGACACGACCGCCTCCAAAAGAAGGCAAAATAAATATATATTTTTTTAAAGAACCCAATTTGATCAAAGGAATCTTAAATTGATGTAAGAACAACGTAAAAAGGGAGTTACAAAATCAAATGGGTTACCTAAATTGCCCCAAAGAAGAAAAAAAGGAATTAAAAGCGACCACAAAAGTGGCCAAAAAAGAGGCAAAAGCAAAAAGGAGCCCAATGGTGGGTGTACATACCCGTGTCTCATGGGACACAATGTAGCCATTCCTCTTGTTGGTTAAGGCCTGCATGGAAGCTCTGGGTATTGTACATCCACCATTGTTCTTGTCAGGGTCGGACTGGGCCAGGAAATAGGCCCGGACACCCAAAGAAAAGTGGCCCACCCCTTGCCTCAGAAAAGTGGCCCACCCCTCAAAAAAGTGGTCCACCCCTCAGCTCAAAAAGTGGCCCGCTCCTCACCTCAAAAAAAGTGGCCCTCAAACCATCATCCGTGAATCGTGTCAATTCACGACTTAACAGAAAATGCTACTTGTGGAGGGTTCATGTTTCTGTTGCATGTTATGTTTTGTGTAAACGCTTGAGAAAGTGATAACATTCCTTTTTGTTCTTTTTTTAAAAAACATCATCACATAGTAAAATACTTATTTTGCAGAACCAGACTCAAAGCATGTCTACTCGTTGACACCAGTAATGAAAATAGAGTTGCATTTAATAAGCATTACAGCCAAATGATGACACAATAAGAACAGAACTCATAAAATAACATAACTTTGCATACAGTTCTGTGACAGGGTCCGCAGCTCCTGGAAATCCTGCTTCCAGCTTCATGAAAATCCTGGAAATCACTCAATCAAGAGTTCCTGCAACAATGCACTTTTATGTGCAACCAGGTCGATTATGTCCGGATTCTGCAATTGGACAAGCACATTACGCTCCACAGACATGAGCATAAAGGCTTCGAGGTTGTCCTGGCAGAGGTGGTTTCTTAGGCGGGTTTTAATATTCTTCAATTTTGAAAAACTTCTTTCACATGCTACCTGTGTGCAATATAAGGTCAAGATGAACTTGTATGCCATATACAATTGCCAGTAAGCACTACTAAAAAGTTCATACCTTTTTAGATTTGCATAGCAACATATTGCACAGTTACGGCATGTATTGCATTTCTGTACTAAAGGTAGCTCTCCAAAATCCTGTAGTGCTGGATCTTCACTATGTAGGGCTTCAAAGGCATACTCTTCTGGTAGTGTCCTCCTCAGTTTAGTCCACTTGCTTGCAAAGTCTGAGAGTTCTTCCCTTAACCCCTGTAGCATTATGGAGTCATCCAGTCTTTCAAGCAAGGAGCACATATTTGTAAGAGCATTGTCGGGTAGACATTCATTGAAATTTTTGGGATGCAGGCATGCTATATCTGCGGCAAGGGATGAGTGGGTTTTAAAACGACTAATTAGGCTTTGAAGAATGTTGTCCATAATGGCCTTATGTACAGTAACTCTAAACCGGTCTTTAGCCAAAGTGATTGGCTCATCCCTTGCATTCATTCCAGGCATCCGCTTTTTGTGGGACACTCGCCCCTCTGGAAGTGCAGTTTCCACTCCTTTATCATAGCCTCTCTTCCAAGCCCACGTTGGCCCATTCTGCAAATGTTTCAGCTGCAGAATCAAAATTTCTTGACTGTGCAGCAAGTGCTTTTGTAGTGTCCAAGACCATTCTTTGTGCCTGTAGGATGTCCATTACACTTGTATGGAGGTACTTAGATAATGGAGTAGTCGAATTAAATACTCTTGAGATATAACTGGGTTGTAAGCACTGTTTGGAATTTGCACAGAGCCTCAGAAAAGTTTAAAGCTTGGTAACGGACGTTTGCATTGAGTTTATCCGTATTTGAGCCAATATTATTGAGTGCAATAACCACATAAATGAACATTGCTTTGTTTGGGTTATTAAAGGAGCCAAGAACTTTCCGTCGTGCTGCATCCTTTGCCCACCACCTTGTTTCTCCTATTATTTGGATTGTACGGCCTTCCACAGACAACTCACGCCACACATCCATCCTTTTGTAGGACTCCCTGAAAAAAACGGCACAGGAGTTTAACAGGCCAAACAAAGACGTGGATTCATTTGATACTTGTGTCCCTTCTACAAGTACAAGATTTAATACATGTGCATAGCACCAGACATGTATTTGACCAGGGGATTCCTTACTGAGCCAGGATGTGAGACCATTGTGCTGCCCCTTCATATTGGATGCACCATCGGTTGAATTCCCAATGCACTTGCGTAGGTCCAGACATCTTTAATAACACTGCACCAACTCAAACAGCCCCTTTCCAGTAGACAAAGTGCAGTTGGTTACTGCTAGTAGGCGTTCAATGTACAGTGTCAGTAACATATCTAATAATTATAGAGCACTGATCAGTAACATTCACATCTTGGGTTGAGTCTATCTGAATGGAAAATATTCCTGCTTCCTTTATTTCTTGACAGATGACCATTTTGATCAGTTTAGAAATGGCTTCAATCACATACCCAACTGTAGTCTTTGACATGAAGGTCACAGAAGCACCCCGTCCTTGCCCAGTTTTCTTTTTGGATTTGGTTTGAATGGCCTCAATATGTTCCTTTAGAGGTCTGTCATATTTACTTAGGAGCAGAAGGATTTCAAGGAAATTGCCATGATCCAGCGCTTCATTATCCAGCTCGGACATGGACTCTGATTTCCCCTGAAAACTGAGCCCCCTTTTCCCAATGACTTTTACAACATCAATAACACGCTCCAATATGTCTCTGCTTTTTCGGATTTGCTCACTTCGAGCTAATTTCTTTCGGTGAAAGAGTAAACCGCCTATGTCGACCCCTGAAAAGTTCAACATATATGAATCTGTGCACCTCCGGTGACCTTGGCCTGCCTCATGTTCTGCAATGTGCTGGTAAATACGCCTCCAGTTTTTCATCCCGTTGATGAAAAGACCCCTCTCTCCACGTTTAGTAAACGCTAAACAAACTGTGCAAAAAAGGGCCTATTGTATTTCTGAGTAACTTAACCAATACCGTTTTCCCCCATATTTCCTCCAAAAGGCTAAGCTTGCTTTAATGTGTCTATATTTGGGAGGTTGAATTGGATGGTGCTGAAAGTAATAGGAAAGTTGGCATTGAAACAAATAGCCTGCCACCTGTAGATCATCCTTCTGTGCCCTGTGCTTCACACCCCCATTCCCTGAGTCTTCAGTATGTTGTAAAGCAGTTAAAGATTCTTCCGAATGACTAGTACCTGCCACTTCCTCTGGGGGGAAGATGTTGTCTCCAATTATTTCTGGCAGACTTGTGTCTGACACTCCTCCTTGGGGGAATCTTCAATTGGTTGTGGCAGACTGGTACCGCCACCGGCTGCCTCTTCCTCGAGATGGACAGCCTCAATTATTTCTGGCAGACTTGATTCCGACACTTCTTCCTTGGGGGAATCTTCAATTGTTTGTGGCAGACTGGTACCACCACCGGCTGCCTCTTCCTCGAGATGTATATAATAATCAAAAATAATCAGGATGTGAGATCCTACAAATCAGCAGGCTATGGTTCTGAACAGAACAGTTTATTTCAGAAAACCACAAGTGTTATTGTTCAATTAGTTTACATAGCTTTCGATAAGCACGAAAGGCTCAAAAAGAACGGACAACAGTGTTTTAGTTTGGTGGAAATAAAGATTGAGTATTAACCTCTTTTGTGTTGAGGTACAGAGTTCCACCTAAGGGCACAGTGGTATACAACAGTTAGAACATGTATTTATACAGTAGTGCACCTGGGACATAGGGTGGTCCAGGGTATCGTAAACACGGGGTGTACACAACATAATCTACAAGACATACACGAAAAAGGGTATTTGCAGTTGTGTCACTGGGGATCGACACAGGTGTGTTTCGGCCAGGAAGGCAGAATTGTTGCCTGGATGGTGTTGGCCTTCTTCAGGATGAGCACCAAATGTGGTGTAGTCAGTTTTGTCTGTGAATAGAGAAGGATTTGTAAGGATCTGAGGGTCTAATTGTGTTATTTATTGTTTCATAATTGAGGCCTAGTATTGCCATATCGAAAGACAGCTTACCTGCTGCTGTGGTAGCAGTGGTGATACTGTACAGAACCATCCAAGGATTAGTGCTGGATGGTAGGTGCAAGACTGCACTAGGGGGAGCCGTGGGTTCCTGAGGTATCGATTTGGTTAGGATCCTATCGGCTAGAGGAGGGCCTAAAAAGGTCCCTCGTTTGTAAAAAACCAAGGATGGACGTGAGTATGAAGCGTTGATACAAACATCTAGAGCTAGGTTGAGGGTGTCCCTGGTCTAGTAAACACTGTTGGACGTTTGTGTAATGGCGAGTACCATATGTGCATAAACGCTCCAGGGCGTGTGGGCAACGTGGTGTCAACTATTGCCTTAAGTGCTCTGGGGCGTGAAGGGTATTACCGACCCATGGTGTGAGGACAAGTTGGTTTTGAAATAGCGCAAAAATAGTGCCTTTGTTGGAAAGTGCGTCCGAACTAGTGGTGCGTCTGTGTTCCACTGATGGATCACAGTGCGCAGGAGTGGCGAATAGCAACATGTGGTTGCTGTGCATTTTATACACAAAATGGTAATGTGGACCCAAACAGAGATGGAGGTGGTTCCGCTATCATAGACTACCCGTGAGTGAGTAAACGGATCAGTGTAGAGGGCACAGCCTCTGGAGGCGTGAAAGCTGGATTATTGCACTTACCGCGAGCCGTGAGAGCAACGTGCGTCGTCGGGGGGGATCTGTTGCTGTAATGGTAGCTGTAACATCCAAATGAAAACAGCTTGGCTCATAAGCTAGTCCCAGAGTGGTGTCTGGGCCAATGGCACAGGTGCGGGAGGTGCTGGACCAATGAGAGTAGTCTACGCCGTTCCGCAAATGGACGACGGTATCGGTGGAGGACTAAACCTACTGGAACTGCTAATGATGCTGGGACATGTAGTGCCTAGTCTAGTGGGCCCAGTGGGCGATCTTGGTGACGGACGGGACCTAGTGAGAGGCGCTATGGAACCTGGGACATGTGGTGCCTAATGATGTGGTAGGGCACAGCAAGAGTCAATAATGTTGAATACATATCAAGTACTAGATACAGCATGTGGCCACAGTTTTATTCAGTGATTAAAAACGGTCCAAATGGGTTCATACAGTTTAGTGACATGCATGTGCTCAGTCCAAACATCTAGCCTCTGGGTAAAATTTCGAGGGTCAAACGAGCAGTATTTGGCATTATAGTGTGCAGTGGGTCGGGATTAGACCCAAAAATGTTTCCACTCTACGGTTATGTTGAGGCCGTGGCGGACTGTGTCTAGTCTGTGGACCCACTTTTGTTCCAGTTTTGTGAGGGCCAGGTCTATGTTGCCTCTGCGTTACTGTGGCTGTAGTTGTTGCAGCACAGTCCAGGTGAATTGTTCATGCGTATGGCCTTTTTTGTTGAAGTGCTTGACCTGGGGTTTATCCTGTACTTTGTTCTTAATGCAGGATCTATGCTCATTGATCCACTGTTTAACAGGTCTGATGGTCTTTCCGATGTATGGACATATCTACTTTAGCAGTGTGTGGTTCGTCATGTTCCATGTGAAATCTTTGTAGGTGAAAGTCTTGCTGTTGGTCGTGTGGCGGCAAGCCACACAGTGTCCGCAGCTGTAGTGTCCCACGACTGGTGGCAGTTTCCATAATGTCGCTGGTGTTTTAGAGGTTTCCAAAAAAGTATGGACCAAAGTGTCCCTTAGATTTTTCTTCTTTCTGATCGCGGATAGCGGTTTCTTTGC
Organism: Ambystoma mexicanum; assembly: GCF_040938575.1. Taxonomy (NCBI): domain Eukaryota; kingdom Metazoa; phylum Chordata; class Amphibia; order Caudata; family Ambystomatidae; genus Ambystoma; species Ambystoma mexicanum. Next base: position 195,678,586 of record NC_090937.1, on the reverse strand, counting down.
TAGACTCCCTTCATTTTTGATGAGGTGCCAGTGTTTCCTGATGGTGGGTTTTATGAGGTTGCTTATTGGGTTAAAAGTAGTGACACAGACAGTCCTGTCTACGGGATCCTTGGTTTTGGTGGTGAGACAGCTGGAACGGTCTGTGTTTGCTGCTCTTTTTTTGGCCATTTTTATGGATTTTTTTTGGATCGTCTTTGTCCTAGGCGAGTTTGTAGTTTGGTGTGTAGGTTGAATTTTTCTTTGTCCGTGCAATTTCTACGGATGCGCAGGAATTGTCCGTACGGGAGATTGAACTTCAGACCCTGTGGATGATAGCTCGAGAAATGGAGGAGACTATTTCTATCCGTTGGTTTCCGAAATAATTCAGTTTTTATTAGGTTCCCAGAACGGTAGATGTGAAGGTCTAGGAAATGTATGGACTGGAAATCCCACTCTATGGTGAACTTGATGTGGGTGTTTTGCAGATTGAGCCACTGGTGGAAGTCCAGGAGAGATTCTTTGTTGCCTTCCCATTTGACAAGGACGTTGTCAATGTATCTGCGCCATACCTTTACATTGGCTCTATAGGGGTTGTTGTCTCGGTAGATGTGGTCGTCTTCATACTGGGCCATATACAGGTTGGCCACATCTGGAGCAAAAGTGGCACCCATGCTGACACCTTTGATCTGTTGGTATAGTTGTCCAAATAGGAAGAAGTTCTCCCCGATGGCTATGCAATGCATTCCAAGATGAAGTTGGTTGGGGTATTGGTCACATCTCTCCTTCTCTCGAGGCAAGTGGCGAGAGCTTGTAATCCTTCTTGCTGCTGGATGGAGGTGTATAACGCCTCCACATCCATGGTGACTAGGATGGAGTTAGTGGTCAGAGTGACGGTGTCTAGGATCTTGATGGTCTCTGTGCTGTCCTTGATGTAGGATTGCATTTTGCTCACAAAAGGTTTCAAAACATGATCTGTGTATAATGACAAGGGTTCCAGTAGCGAGTCGCAGGCTGAGACAATGGGTCTGCCAGGTGGATTAGTAGCGTGTTTGTGTATCTTAGGCAGAATGCAGAAAGCTGGAGTCCGGGGGTGCATTTTATTGAGGAAAATGCGTTCTTCGGTGCAGATCCAGCCCTCATCCTCAGCGTGTTTGGTGAGATTGCTGATTTCCTCTAGTAGACGTTGCGTGGGGTCCCTGTTCAGTTTTTTGTATGACGTGGTGTCATCTAGGAGGCGCTGGCATTCTTTGTTATAGTCTTCAGTGTTCAAAATGACGATGCCTCCGCCTTTGTGGGCTGGTTTGATGGTTATGTTTTTTATCCGAGTTCAGGTTTTTGAGAGATTGTCTTTCATCTTTGTTTAGGTTATCTTGATAATAGTTCTTCTGTTCCAGTCCGCTTTTGATGGTTTTCATGACTATTTTCTCAAAAGTTTCGAACTCCCCTGGAATTGTGTGGGGAGGACAGCCCACTTCCTCGAGATGGACAGCCTCAATTATTTCTGGCAGACTTGATTCCGACACTTCCTCTCGGGGGGGGGGAGGGGGCACCTTAAATGATTGATGACATTGTAGTTTCTGCAGCATCTGCCTCTGTTGAGATGTCTCCAATAACTGCAGAGACTCTGGCTTCTAGTCTTCTCACATCTGGAGCTCTTGCTGATGTGTCCAGTGAAGAACCAGGTTTAACACTAGTACCTGAAGAAGATGGCTGGTCACCCTCATCTACTTTTGTCCCAGCAATACCACCACGTGACATTTTGATGGTCTGACCTGTAAACAGATCTTCAATGTTTTTTGTTTTGCCGGATTTCCTCTTCAATTCGCTTTTTCTTCTTTTCTCTTAGTTTTTCTGCTCCTCCCTTTCCTTTTTTGGAATCCATTTCTCTCCTAAAAAATAAAATTAGCTTAATTGTGCATCGGATTTCTACCTTTACCACAGTAGGTCTAAGTAACCTGGCTGCCAACATCCAAAATATAATTTCATTAAGAGCAAACAAGTGTCTGTCAGCATTATCAGATTTGACTGTTCCCCAGCCTCACCATAACCTGCCTCCCAAAACAGAGAACAATATCCATCCAGCTGGGCCTATAAAATGCAGAGTCTAACAGTAATCCAGGCCCATGGCATGGTAAATGAACTGGATGCATGCATGTTATTTCTCCAGGCCAGCACAGTGGCCTGGACGTTGTATTATGGTATGACGTCTCAGAAAAAAATAGTAGCCAAAAAAGGAAAGCTGCATTGTAATTAACTTAAGAGAAACACCAAGGGTGCATGCAGCAACATACATATAGCAAGTGAATTCCTGCCGCATGCACACAAATGCACACGTTTCAGTAATCATCCTACCCTCCACCCCAGTGTTTGAGAGAGGTATAATACAGGTTTTCCTTTTGCCCTAGCACACATTGGGTCTGGATGCAATGCAAATTCACAATAACACAACTTGGTCAGATTGAAAGATGAGGAATAGGATAGGAGTTCTGCCTGGTCACTGTGCTGCTTATAGGCTGGACTGGAGCCTAGGATGGCCATGCTTCTGGCGGGAGACAACAGGTGTGCATAATAAAGGCTCCCAAAGTGGTTTGAGACTTTGAGTGTGCTATACAGGACCACCTTACATTGCACTGCATTGAAGATATACAGTCAGTCACTAGTGGTTACTTACGCACAGGGATGGGCTCGCCTGGCTGGCTGGCTGTTGCCGGTAGGTCTGCGCTAAGGCCTGACTAGAACGGATACCTGAACAGTGACTGTCACCTGCCTGCAAAAAGAAACAAGGTAAAGATGACGAAAACCCAATAAACACAGTATATATCATATATAAATACAGTGCATGGCTTGTAACAAAGATATGATGTGCGCCGAAGAAGCATCCCCCAATAGCTAGCTAAACCATAGTCTGTCACAAAATAAGGAGTAGAGCATCCAGGTCCATAAAGGCTGTATACAAATTGTCAAATTGAGCTAAAAAACAATAGAGGATGATTTGTGATGTGTTGATGTATGGAACAAGTGACAGGAGACCCTTGCACACCCTCGTCAGTTGCGCCAGCAAGCAAGCATTGCAGGAAATTCACAGCGGAGATGAAAATGTGAGCATTTGTAATGTACACATTCACATCTGCTTTGTGAAAACATTATACACAGTAGCTGTAGAAAAAAATGATGATGCATTTGGTGGGAAATGCATACTCCTATTAATAAATATAAGCTTTTCTGTGTGTGTATGTCCAGAACAGTCACCTGGCCGAGAAGTACACAAACTGGTGGTTTGGAATTGAAAGGGAAACACAACTCAAGGATGCAACAGGAACACCTATGTGTATGGGTGGAATGCCAACAAAGGTCTGTTCTGGAGGGCCCGGCCCTGACCCACAAATAAAGGGAAGGCGTATATAAAAGAACAATTTCGTTTTAAAATTAAACGACATGGACCCTAACAGGCCAACATTGCTTTACATGTCCCAGTAGCTTAATATGATATAGTATAGCATTAGCATACAAAAATAACATAGTATACAATACCAAACCTAAGAAAGAATAGCGTTTCACACAGCAAGGTAGACCATTAGGAACCCACAGTAGCATAGCACAAATATGCAGAAAGAAGGCTGGCCCCGGGAGCATACATACACTGCATGACAGAGGCCTCTAAATCCTCTAGCCGGTGGCTAGTCCATTATTACGGTACATGGTATGATACCACAGGTTTCTAAGCGCCACGGACCAAGTAGTCCTAGTTGTGCATGGAGCACTGGTGACTTCTGAGAGCCACTGTGGTGGCGCCTGGCACCCTGGCATGGCATAATACGGACAGGTGCTGCACCACACGCCCAACAGGTGGCCTGGCGTCAATAAAATCCACAACAGTCCATGTGCCCCCAAAACCAGACAAATCGGGGTACCAGGAACAACAAAAGGAGATGGTGACCCATAGAGAGAATGAGATTAACATGCCCATGCAAAAGGGAGCCCCCCTTATAGAAAGACAAACAGGCCTCATGGGACAGACCTATTGAGACTGACTTGGAAAGGGATACTGGGTCAACAATACTGGGGCACACATACTGGGAATAACTTGGAAAGTCTTATTGGGGCAGGCAAGGACAGACAGGACCGGGCATCCAGGCACTAGCTTACTGGGGAAGACATACACAATCAGATTGGGACAGACCTACTGGGGCTGACTTGGGCAATGTACTGGGACAGACAGGACCCAGCATACAGAGACAGATAACTGGGACAGGTCTACTGGGGCTGACTGGTAAAGGCTTATTTGGGGAGACATACTGGGACTGGTGTACTGAGACAGGCTGGGCCCAGCATACAGAGCCAGGACACTGGAGAATGGGACAGGCACGCAGGGGCTGATTGGGAAAGACACGCAGGGGCTGACTGGGAAAGACACGCAGGGGCTGACTGGGAAAGACACGCAGGGGCTGACTGGGAAAGACACGCAGGGGCTGACTGGGAAAGACACGCAGGGGCTGACTGGGAAAGACACGCAGGGGCTGACTGGGAAAGACACGCAGGGGCTGACTGGGAAAGACACGCTGGGGCTGACTGCGAGACAGACACGCTGGGGCTGACTGCGAGACAGACACGCTGGGGCTGACTGCGAGACAGACACGCTGGGGCTGACTGCGAGACAGACACGCTGGGGCTGACTGCGAGACAGACACGCTGGGGCTGACTGGGCACGACACACTGTCCAATGGCTAATATTCTACTGAGAACTGCGATTGGCCGGTCTGTCTGTGACCACCTGTGATCACTTTAGATCTAAGGCAGGGAGCCAGGTCTATATTTAGGCCACCTGGCATCGTGGGTCTCACTTTCTCCCTCCTGATTCTCCTAGGTGTTGTCTGGGTCATGCTGCGCTCTGCAGCATTCCTACATTGCATGGCGCGTTCAGTGTGTTCAAGTCATGCAGACTGCACGTAGCACGAGAGCATGAGGGAGGGAGGGAGGGAGGGGGGAGAGAGAGAGAGAGAGAGAGAGAGAGAGAGAGAATTTACAAAACTGTATCACAGTGCAATCCCATTGGAAAACGCTTTGTAAATCTAGCCCAGAGAGTGAAAGAGACAGAAATGTGTTTGCAATGTAGAATGAAACGTATGGTCTTTTATAACAATGGAAAAAGCCGAAGCAGAAGACTCACATTTTAGTATTTATTTTAAGTGTGTGTGTGTGTGTGTGTGTGTGAGTGAGTGAGAGAGAGAGAGACAGGGAGGGAGATGGGGAGAGAGAGAGAGAGAGAGAGAGAGAGAGAGAGACGGGGAGGGAGATGGAGAGAGAGAGAGAGACAGGGAGGGAGATGGGGAGAGAGAGAGAGAGACAGACAGAGAGAGAGAGAGAGACAGGGAGGGAGATGGGGAGAGACAGACAGACAGACAGAGAGAGAGAGAGACAGGGAGGGAGATGGGGAGACAGACAGACAGACAGACAGAGAGAGAGAGAGACAGGGAGGGAGATGGGGAGAGAGACAGACAGAGAGAGAGACAGGGAGGGAGATGGGGAGAGAGACAGACAGACAGACAGACAGAGAGAGAGAGAGAGAGACAGGGAGGGAGATGGGGAGAGAGACAGACAGACAGAGAGAGAGAGAGAGACAGGGAGGGAGATGGGGAGAGAGACAGACATACAGACAGAGAGAGAGAGAGACAGGGAGGGAGATAGGGAGACCGACCGAGAGAGAGAAAAGGGTGGGCAAACAGTAACAGATGGTGCCTGGTTTAAAAAGCGTTTTTCAACGGGGATTTCCCATTGAAAAAGGCAGGCCAATGGTCTTTTATTCAAACCGAGAAAGCGTATGACCATTCCAGACTAATGAGTCAGAGTGATGAAACCAGTAACACTGCAGAAGACTCACATGCTAGAATTTATTTTAAATCAGTGCTGCAGTTCAGCTGTTACAAGGGTTAGACACAAGTAAAAAGGAAAGGTAATTTCACACTCTGGAAAGATCCATTAAACCTGTAACAATAATCACCAAATCAGGCCGGCTGCGGTGGCAGGCTGAGTAATTACTACAGATCATCACTTCACATGGCAATTACTGCCTAACCACATTGCTGAATCTCACTATTGTATATTGGGTTAATGCCACTTGCTTTCTTCCCACAAATGCACTTTATATCTCTGTGCAATTTAGCTAACCTCTGCCTTCTCTGAATGTAATGTCTGCAGTCACTAGCCAAAGTGATTTTCCAATCAGAATAACGGTAACAGGTTGTGTCAGGAGGAAAAGGGGAACCAGCAGTGCTTTTTGGCGGCCCTGTTCTAATATCACTCTCAGTCACATTTGATAATGTTTTCAGTCTCCTATGGAGAGTTTTATTGGAAAAGTCACTAACCACATTGGCCAGAATGCCGGTTATCACACATACTGGATGCATGCATGCAGCAGAAAACCGGGACATGCCACTAAAGTAATACACATAGGGCCTCATCACGACTTGGGCGGTAAATGTGGCGGATTATCCGCCGGACCTAATTAGCGCTAACGCCAAGGCCCCCGGCGGATAATCCGCCAGATCACGAGTCATCGTGCACGCGCCCCGGGCCATGGTGTTAGCGCAAATAGCGCAAACCCTTAAATCCGGCGCACCGTGCGCTACCGCCATGTCGCGCTCTTAGCGTGCGCTATGAGCGCGCGCGCTTTTAGCACGTGGGAAACGCGTTGCCGCCGGAACGGGAAATGAAGCGGTGGCCATCTTGGAAGTCACAATCCGTCGGATATCACAGCTACTGGAAGCCATCCACGCGATCCAAGGCCGGAAAATGTCTCGGGAGCACACTAGGGGCAAGTCTGCACTGGACAGGGTGAGGAAACCCAAGTTCAGTGATCAGGAGCTCGAGGTACTTGTTGAGGAGGCACTCATATACCATGATGAGCTGCAGCAGCGGAAAACCAGTGCCGAGCGCAGAGGCCAAATATGGCGATCCATCGCCCAAAGGGTCAGTGCTGTGGGGCGCGTGCCCCAGGATGTTGACTGCCGCAAGTGGCTGAATGACCTGCGCGTGCGAGTCCGTGGCATCCTGTCACAGCACAGGAGTGCAAGCAGGGGCACTGGAGGAGGCCCACCACCACCCCCACCCGACCTCACACCATGGGAGGAGAAATGGGCGGCCTTGATCGACGTCGGAACCATCGAGGGCATTGATGGAGTGGAGGCAGGGACTGGCTTCAACCCAACGGCAGGTGAGTCCCATCCCCAAATACATGCAGCTGAATGAAAGTGAAGACATGTGTCTGAGGCACTGCATACACCCGTAAGTGAGGCCCACATCCCTAGAACAGTACTGCTGCCTAGATGACCCCGTACATGCAGTGCATGAATGACTGGGGCAGGGGATAGACGTCCATAGCCATAGGGCAGCTACGTAGAGTTGTAGTGTGCATCAACACACCCACAAAAGCCTGAGCGCAGTCCACCCCTACCTCGCATTCCCATGCAGTGTACCTCCATGCACATCCATAACAAGCACCACATGGCGACTGAACAGAATGCAAGTTGAATGCGTCATTGTTACTGTCTTCAATCACACTTGTTGGCATGACCTGCATCACACAAATGTATGTAGCATTGAACTCAAACCACCCCCTATGTACCCCACAGGCACACGTCGATCCCAACGGCCCGAAGATGATAGGGAGGAGGCCACACCGACCCACAACACCGGGCCTCCACCAGCACCCCACAAAGACGCCGCACACAAGGGACACAACCCAGGCCAACACCCACCTCACCCCAACGCAGCCCCGCCAGACAGCAGTGGCAGCCCCATGGCCGCAGGGAGATGACCACCAGCTCGCCCCAAGCCACCATCCACAGCCCCGATGCTGAGGGAAGAGAGGTCTGCATCGGAGCCCGACGTGGGAGCAACACCTCCACGTGGCCATCATGCCGCAGGACAACACTCTCCCAGTAGTAGTGATGGTGAAGGGGTGTCAACACCAAAGGGAAGCCCAAGGCCAGGCAGACCGCATGCAGGGAGTCGTCATGTGCCTGTGCGTCGTTGCAGCACACCGCAGCCGGATGTGGACACACCATCCTATGGGAGCCCAGAGGGGCAGCACTCTGAGCCAGGCAGCCCAGTCCAGGCTGGCGGCATGTCGCCATGCAGCACCCCCCCACCGACAGCACACAAGTCGTGGTCCACCACGGGACACACCAGGGGAGCCCTTTGTCACTGGGGCAGCAGTCATGGGCCGACTGGACATCATTGAGGCCAAACGGGCCCGTGTGGAAGCGATGACAAAGGTGCAGAGCAGGCACATAAAGGCCGTCAGTCAATCCATCAGGCATGGGTGCAAGTACATAGCGCGGAACAATGCGCGTACACGCAAAGTTGTCCAACAATGCACCGGTGCCCTGACAGGCTTTGGCCAACGAGTCTGGGAGTTCACGGAGGCAGTCTCAGCACTTGCTGAACAGACACGCAAATCGAACAACCTCATGCGACAGCACATGATGGCCACCGCTTCTGTCCCCTCCACTTCGACCACACCCACGGAGGGTTCCCTAGAGCTGTCTCCGAGGCGCTGGTCCATGCGCCACCTAAGGGCACGCACACCGGAGGGGCCTGGGAGAGGGAAGCGCCCACGCCCATCCTAGTGGTGCATGGCATCGTTGTTGTTGGCCTGATGAGACAACTGCACAGTTGGGGGTTGTTCACTGGGATTGTGTGCTGGGTGTTCACTGGGGGGAAGGGGGGATTGTGTGCTGGGTGTTCACTGGGGGAGGGGGGATTGTGTGCTGGGTGTTCACTGGGGGGAGGGGTGATTGTATGCTGGGTGTTCACTAGGGGGGGATTGTGTTCTGGATGTTAAATAAATCATGTTAGAAAAATCAAAATGCATGGACAGTAGTGATTTTCACTGATGCAATTCAATGTGGAAGTGACTTATTTCCGACTTACCCATTACCCATTTCTAATATAATCCATCAATCCCTGTCTGGCCAACCTCCCCTCCCTCAGCCCAATCCTTTGTGCATGTGCAACACATTACGACACTTCCTTGCCCTCACTACCATCCTCAGGTGGATGCACATGAGCATCAGGGGGCAGTGGCACATTTCTGCAACAGCAGATGTTGTGCAGCATGGCACATGTCAGTTCAATTTAGCCAACTCATTCTGGTGCATACATCATTGCCCCTCCCGTACGGTCGAGGCAGCAGAAGTGTGCCTACGCCAGTCAAAATGCACTCTCCACGCAGATACGTGTACGGGCATGGGCAAGGTTGTATGCCCGCTCCACCACCATGTGTGGGTGACACAGTGGGGTCATACGCCTCGTGTACTGGGAATATGCAGAATCACCTGCAGGGGAGAGGGAGATGGTATGGGGACAAGGTAAGTCCAGTGGGTGTACAGGGCTCTGTCATCAGTGTCATTTTGCCTTTCATATCATTTGGACTATAACATTGTGGAGTGTGCTGTCCTACGGGCACAATTGAATCAATGGGGTACTCTCCACTTGGTATGCCTATGTATCTGTATGCAAGAGTACTCATTCAGTTGGCGCAGGATAAGGAGGCACTTCCATCTACTTCTGCATGACAGAAGTGGCTGCCTCATGTGTCATTGCAAATCCATTTGGCTACAGTTGCATTTGCTGGTTGTCACTGCTCTGTATTGTTCTCCATGCATTTCCCTGCACATTTTGGGGACAGTGTTAGTGGGATGAACATCGTCATTACTCGGCCTACTTATGTGTGGTGCGTTTGTGGTTGTGCCAGCTTATGGTTTGAAAAAGAATCATTGTCGGGTGGCCAGGTTGGGAATTATGTACTGTGTCATTGTTCAGAGCCATGGTGTAATGCACACAGGTGGGTTTATTGTGGTGGGTTTTGCAAATGTCACTGTGCCACCACATGTCTTAGATCCTGCATGAGTGTGTTCTGCTGTGTGGCACGTGTCCGTGGTTTATCGTGCAAGGTGCTTGATTGTGTATGCTGCAGTAATCCTGCTGACTATTGGGTATGATGGATTCTGTGACAGGCACCATCTGTTGTCGATTGACATGCTTCATGGTATACATTTGTACACACCCAGTAGCCATGTGTTTTGCACTCAATGCATTTTCATGTACGCCAGCAGGGTACTGTTGCGCAGGGCCATGGAGTCGTGGGTGGATCCTGTGTAGCGGCCAGAGCAGTGGATGAAGGTATGGTCGGATATCATCTGCACGTTGAGGGAATGGTATTGATTCAGGTTTCTGTAGGCAGCCTCGTGCCTGGGCTGGTACGTGTGCCACATGTGTGCAGTACAGGCTGCTGTTACATTCGTGACTTGGCCAATGGCATTGTATTGACACTTCAGCTGGTGCAACTGTGCCTGTGTGGATGGCAATGCAATGTCTACGTTCACATGATTCAACAGTGCATCAGGCACCTGTCCAAGCATGGTACTGAATGTGGACTGGGCCATTCCATGCATCATGTCAATGGTATGTTCGTAGCTGCCAGTCCCAAGTAATTGTGGCACAGACACGAGCTTCACTAGGGGAGGTACTGCCGTGCTGGTGCCTATGCGGCTGCCAATGTCAGCCTGGATTGTGTCCAGCTACTGGGTGATGGTCGCCCTGTCCAGCCGATGATCTGTCACCAACTGGCCATCAGTCAGGGCCCAGGGTGTTGGCCTGATCCTGGGGATGGCTGGCTGCCTTGCTGGTGCTGCTCTCCAACTCCTTTTCCTCATCCCCACTGACCCCTGCACTCCCAGGGGCCTGGCCTGGTTGGCTGGCCTCTGTAGCTCCAGGCACATCAGCTAGTAGTCAACCTCAAGGCTCCCAGCTCAATATGGCAGCATGGTGTTGGGGAGGGTGTGTTGTGCATGGGGGGCTCCTTTGTAGGCCTCTGATTTGCAGTGGGTCCACCTGGGTCCTTATTGCTGTCTCCTCTGCTCCTGCTGGTGTTATGGTGTTGGGGAGGGTGTGTTGTACATGGGTGGCTCCTTTGTAGGCCTCTGATTTGCAGTGGGTCCACCTGGGTCCTTATTGCTGTGGCCTGTGTTCTGTTACCTCCAGCTTTTTTTTGCTGGAGGTATTTTCGGCGGATTGTCCGCCGCTGTTATGTTGCTAATAGCGCCAACGACGTACTCGTGATTGGTGATGTTTTAGCGCGAACGGTTCATGGCGCTGTTATGGCCGGCGCTTGTACAGCCGGCTGTACTTGCGCCGGATGTAATGGCGCCGGCGGTATTTGGAGTCGTGATCCGACAGACCCTTAAAATCGGCGCTAAGAGCGTTACCGCCGATTTTAAGGGTTACCGCCCAAGTCGTGATGAGGCCCATAGAATAATGTGACCTCTTCCATCACCATAGACAAAGCTTCAGATGAGATTGTTAGATTCAAGGCAAGAAACGGAGTCAGAAGAAACACGTGTAACATTTCCCTGCGATGCCTTTGCCATACTCGCAGGCCTCATACTGTAAAACACTGTAGTGCGTTTCCTTCTATTGGTATCACACATGAGATTAAAAGACAGCAACAATAAATGACAAATTCGGTCGGACAATTACTATGTGACTATTACATTCAAGTTGTAGAGAAGGTTTTAAAAAATGTACCATCCATGTTTGCAATTCATATTAACTTGCGTGAAAAAGCTGAGGGTATAGCAGTGTTAGCGCCCAATACTCTACCACAGATGGTACACAGCAATTAAATGGGGAAAGAAAGACACATAATATCACCTGTTGACCCTCAGAACTGACGCTTGAATAAAAAACACAGTGGGAAGGTGGAATCACTTAGACATGAAAAGAAAATAGCAAACATTGGTAAATTAACAGTTGTGGCTTTTGTTTAGGAAGTTGGTAAGTAGTCGGTGGCACTGTCGTCATATACCCTAGCATACTCAAAAATGGATCATCATTTGTCATGCATTTGTCACTCACACTCACCGGGCTTGGCAGGACAACGGCGCCCTGGCCTGCGCTGCGCGGTGCGCGCACTCGACCCAGCATGGGTTCTGAACTTCTGAGGCAAGCCATTAGACTTAGACACATCAGGCTGTGGTGGTTGGAGACTGAGACCACTAGTCTAGTAGTGGATATGGAGGTGTGGATCAAAGTTTCTTACTGATTACTCGTCGTCGTCGGCCGGGTCGAGTGGGTGGGTCACACGGACTGTCCGTGTTGTGGTGTCTTGTGGCCGCGCCGGGCCCGGGTGGTCTGGCTGGCCTACTGCTGCACTGCCTCCGAAACCTTCCACCCATCACTTTTGTGGTCAGTTTGTTTCTCCTTGTGAGAGAGGGTATGCCCAGACGTGGGTCCCTTGCTCGCTGCGCCACAGGGAACCAGGCTGCACCTCACTGAGGAGGTCCAACAAGGCCGAAACATGTCTGGGGTTGCTTGGTTGTCTGTGCAGAGGGGACCTGGCCTAGCAGTTCGGGCTGGGCTGCTACCTTCGGTGGCGGCAGCTGCTGACTGATTTGCACATGGCTGGTCCCCTTTTGCAATGGCGCAGACGGGCTAAAAAACGGTGGTGTGGAAGGTTGCCCAGAGCAATCGCCAGTGGTTTAGATTCATTCGAAACCTTCCACCCATCACTTTTGTGGTCAGTTTGTTTCTCCTTGTGAGAGAGGGTATGCCCAGACGTGGGTCCCTTGCTCGCTGCGCCACAGGGAACCAGGCTGCACCTCACTGAGGAGGTCCAACAAGGCCGAAACATGTCTGGGGTTGCTTGGTTGTCTGTGCAGAGGGGACCTGGCCTAGCAGTTCGGGCTGGGCTGCTACCTTCGGTGGCGGCAGCTGCTGACTGATTTGCACATGGCTGGTCCCCTTTTGCAATGGCGCAGACGGGCTAAAAAACGGTGGTGTGGAAGGTTGCCCAGAGCAATCGCCAGTGGTTTAGATTCATTCGAAACCTTCCACCCATCACTTTTGTGGTCAGCACTGCCTCCTGCCTGCTGGCTGCTGTGGCTGGGTGGCTGTGGCCGGGCCGGCCGGCTGTGTGGATGGCTCAGGTCAGGTCAGCAGTGCTGGCTGCGGTCAGAGTGCGGCGCCGGGCCGCCCCCCCACTGCGTGTCCTCAGTCGTCCTCGTTCCTGCTGCCTGGTGCTGTGCTGTGGCTCAGCCTCAGGCTGCCTCGTGGGGTGGATCAGCACTGGACAGAGTCACAGCCTAGTGCGGTGGCCGGCGGCGGCGGTGGTGCTGTGTGGCAAAAAATGTTGAGGAGTGGAGAGCCTACGCCTGCCGCTGTGGCCGGGCTGTCTGTGGCTCAGGTTCTACGGGGTGCGGCCCTGGCCTGGTGCGTCATCGTGTCCTGGACGCTCTTCGTTCTCTGCCTGCTGCTGTGCTGTGGGGGCTCAGGCTGCTGGTGGGTCAGGGTGCACTGCGGTGACCGGCGCGGTGGTGGTCGATGGTCGTGGGTGGGTGGCCAAAAAATAATGTAATGACCAACAGAGGGGAGAGGTCCTATATCCTCTCTCAGAGAGACTCAGAGAAAATCACGTGTCCAACTGTGGTGGCACAGAGTCTGTGTGTGTCGGCCCCAGGCAGGTCCCCACCCCCCAGGCCAGGCACAAGTTCTTTCAACTTTGCAGGGCATTGAGGGCAACAACAATTTCGTTGTTAGTTCCTGCAAAGTTGAAAGGAACTTGTCTGTGAACTTCCCCATCAAAGGAGCACGGGGCGGCCCAAGGGCCACACGACACAGGCACGGGGGCGGCCTGCTGTACCGCCGCCGGCCTGGCTGGCGCTGGCGGTGGCCGGCCCTTGATGCATTCATGCATGGTCGATGCTTCTCATCTCCTGCCCTGGCTGTCTTCTGCAATCACGCCTTCGCCTCTGGAGTCTTCCCATCCCCCCTCAAGCACTCCCTTGTGCACCCCTTCTTAAGAAACCCTCTTCCGACCCCTCCTGCCCAGCTAACTATCGCCCAATCTCTATCACTCCCTTCCTGGGCAAGCTCCTAGAGAAACTGGCCATCTCCCAGCTTAATCTCAATGCTGAATCTGGTGGTAGTCTTCATGACCATCAGTCTGGCTTCAGAGCTGCCAGAAGCACGCAAACTGCTCTCCTGAACATCCGTGAGGACCTGCTCTGAAACCTTGACTCTAACACCCCTTGTGTTCTCATTTTGCTCGATCTCTCTTCTGCCTTTGACACTGTCAACCACACCATCCTGCTCAACCGTCTCCGTGATAACCTGGGTATCACTGGTCAGGCTCTGGCGTGGCTGACCTCCTTCCTCTCCAATCGACCCTCCCAGGTCCAACTGGGTCCTTCCTCTCCGACATCTTTTTCTCTACCTGTGGTGTCCCCCAGGGATCTAAACTCTCCCCCTGGCTGTTCAACCAGTATCTGGCACTTCTTGCCCACCGCATCGCCGCTCTGTGTCCCAACTTTCAGTGCTACGCGAATGATAACCAGCTCATTTTCAGGCTACCCTCGGCCTCCTCTTCCCCTTACCTCATCTCTGACTGTCTTTCTGCTATCTATGAATGGTGTGCCGCCAACGACCTCTGCCTTAATGCCAGTAAGACTGAGATTCTACTCATCGGCACACCCACTCCCTCCTTCCCTGCAGCTCTCTGGCCGGCCTCCCTTGACCCTCTTCCTGCTCCTACCTGCAAGGCAAAAAACCTCTGGGTCATCTTCGACTCCACACTTTCTCTCCTTACATATCTGACGTCTCTACGAAGTCACACTACCAGCTACACCTCCTCAGAGGTATCCTTCCTTTCCTCTCCTTCCCCCAGAAGCTCACTGTCTCTATAGCCCTCGTTCTCTCGAAGCTGGACTACTGTAACAGCCTCTATCTAAATCTGCCTGCCTCTACTCTCCGCCCTTTGCAACTCATCCAGAACAGGACTGCGAGACTTGTCCTTGGCCTCAAGCCCAGGGACCGTATCTCTCCAGGACTGAAATCCCTACACTGGCTCCCAGTGGCTGCGAGGATTAAGTTCAAAACCCTCTGCGTTGTCCACAAGGCCTTCTGGGGCCTTGGGCCAAAATACCTTCAGCTCTCTCTTCCTAAATATCTTCCTTCTCAAGCTCTTCGCTCATCCACCTCCAACTCCCTCAGGGTCAGCCGCTTCTCCAAGCAACGAGTTGGGGGTAGATCTCTCTCCGCAGCCTTCCTGCCTTCCTGCCTCCCTGAAACCTGAGGAGAACCATCTCCGGTTCCGGAAGCACCTCAAAACCTTCTCTTTGCCTCCGCTTTCTCTCCCTCTCTCCCCTGCTAAAATCACTGAACCTGCACTGAATCTGCAACTGGGCCACTCACCGATCTCGGTCCTTGGCCCAGCCACTCTTCCCTCCGCTGCCTCCCTGCACTACGGGACTGTCTCTTTATCCTACAGCCCCTCCTCCCGGCACTTACCTTGCACTTGCCACCAGCTGGCCCTATTATTTATCTTGTATTCTACTAACCCTGTACTGCACTTTTCCCCTCTCCCTTTCCACTTGCACTTTTCCCTTCCCCTCTACCCTTGCACTTGCGCGATCTGAATGACACCTGGCCTAGTAGGATCGTTGTCTGTCTCCCCTTGTCCCCCCCGCCTCGTCACGCCTTGAAACACTTGTGTATAGGCGCGTTACAAATGCCATATCATATAATATATCATATGATATGCATCTCATCTGCACTGCAAATGCAATTTGCAATTTGCAAATTGCAATTTCCGAGTCCCGCTCTCCAGGTCAGTAGGTCAGGTCACTGTTGTCAGCAGCACCGCCTCCAGGCTCCTGGGCCATGGGCCAAGTCAGGGCTGGCCTGGCACTGGCGGCAGCTGGAACTTGGATGAAAACAAAGTAACCCGGACCCATCCGCCCCTCAGAGAGTGTCAGTTTCCTTCTCCGGCACCCGGCGTGGGCGCGCAGCCCCCAGCCTCTCTCTGGAGAGCTGCGCCTTCGGCCCCGGGCCGCGCCGGGCTTCCACGGTCACGGTGACGGCACTGTCAGGGACTGAGGCTCGATTGATAATAAAGCAATCAACAATTTAATTAATAAAGAAATAAAAATGGTCCCGCTTGGGCCCGACTCGGCCACATCAAATGAGTCACTACTGCCTGGCAGCCGGCTGCTGCAGAATGTAAACATTTTTTACGGGCAAAAAAAACGGCCCTGGGGTGGCCTCATGAAAACCGGCCCCCCAGGTCCTCAAAGGTCATCGGCCAGTGGCCGATGGGCCGATGCCGCCTGTCCGACCCTGGTTCTCGTTGTGCCAATCAGGATGCTATATTAATAAAGGCTACTCCTTGAACTAGTTCAAGAGCCCACCATTTGACATCGTTGCAACTATGGTTGTTATCCCAAAAGTGAGATGCCAAGGGGGATGTTAAGACTTTACTGCAAATTTTAAATTTATGTTCACCAATTCTCAGCTTTAAAGGTCTTGATGTTTTGCCTATATATGATTTAAGGCAAAGGCAGATGATGACATAAATTACATTTTTGGTATTGCATGTCGTATGTTGTTTAAGCTGCCAACTTTTACCATTAATCATTACTGATGAACATGCAGTTGTAGATGCACATTGAGTGCAAAAACCACACGGGAAATGTCCAGTGATGGGTTTAGCACCCCATAAACTCAATAGAGTACTGTTTTTTTTTTTTTTACAGGAATAGCCCTATCGGCTTTAGATATTTTCTAGAATTTCTAAGATTTCTGCCCTTTTTAAAGGCAAAAATATGACGTTCTAAACAAGGGTTATTTAATTGCAGCAGGTGCCAATGTCTAGCAATGGCTTTCTTAATATTATCATGAGATTTAAGTCATGGCACACACTATACGCTCTTTGGAAATATTCTCCTTGTTAGTTTTAGATAGTAAAATATCAGTGTTGGTTCTTTGCCCTTTTACTTGTTTGTCTTAATAGATGTGAAGGGTATCCTCGTGACTGGAGCCTGGTTTGAATGATATCTGCTTGAGTAGTATAGTCCTCTAGAGTAGAGCAGTTACGTCTTGCGCTAAGATATTATCCATAAGGGATGCTTTCGCGCAAGGATTGAGGATGAAAACTATCAAACCTCAGTACCGTATTGCGATCTGTCTCTTTACGGTAAAGGTCTACAACTATAAAACCATTTCTGTTCTTGATAACAAGATCCAGAAATGGTAAAGAAACATTGATAGCTGCCATAGTAAATTTAAGATTTTTATTCAAAGTGTTCATCCATGTAAGGAACAAGAGGTGGTCACTTTTGGTTGTGTCCCATATAATCATAATGTCATCGATGTAGCGTTTGTAGAGTCTAATGGCAGACTTGAAGGGGTTGGTGTCTGCCAGAATAAACGTTTGTTCGAATCTCCACATGAAGAGGGTGCTGAAATTGGGTCCGAAAGCAAACCCCATCGCTGTTCGCTTGATCTGCAGATAATAGGCTGTCTTAAAACGAAAATAATTCTTCATCAAAGCTATTTCTAATAATTCAACTAGAAATGCACTTGGGATTTGATGTACTCCAGGTCTAAGATCAAGAAATTCTTTGATGTGAAGAGATTCAAGTTGGGGTATGTTGGAATAAAGTGATTCAACATCGAGTGATAGCAGCATATCTGTCTCAGAATCAAAGATAAGCCCCTCTAAATGTGTAATGGCGTCTGTGGTGTCTAAGTATGTACCAGGAGCGGCCGCCAATGGCTTAAGGAAGAAATCTAAAAATTGGCCAATAGGTTCAAGAATGGAACTACAAAATGAAAACAATTGGACGGCCGGGAGGGTTGCACAGATTTTTCTGAATTTTGGGCAACATATATATAAGTGGAGTTCTAGTGGCCTTAACCGTCAAGAATTGGAATTCTTTCTCATTAATTGCTCCTGCATCTCGTGCTTGAACAGAAGCAGCTATGATTTCATTCCTAATGCTTCCAGTTGGGTCACCTCTCAGTTTGCAATAGAATTCAGGGTTACCCAGCTGTATCATTATGTTGTCATCATACTTGTCAGAATCTAGAACCACAACTCCTCTCCCCTTGTTCGCTTGTTTGATGACAATGGATTGATCTTGTTTCAAATGTTGTAGACATGTCCATTCTTCATTAGAAAAATGACAACAGGAACCTTTATTGGTGCCATTTGGGGCATCATAAATGGTGTTAAAGTCCCTTAGGACCGTCTTTTCAAAAATGGCAGTTTCATCAGAAACCATTTGCAAAGTAGGCGTAAATGTAGATTTACATTTGAATGGAGTATGTAAACTATTGGTCCCACCATTCAAGTCATTGGTTCCAAAGAAGTCCCTCAAATGAATCTTACGAAAGAGACTGCGCAATTCAATCTCCACCTGCATTTTAGTAGGATTTTGCATCAGGGCAAATGAGAATCATTTCTCTAATACAGCTATCTCAGACTGACTTAAAGTTTTTTGGGAGATATTGTAGACAGCAGATATTTTTGCTACCTACGGTATGACCTTCTCAGAGTTTCGAAATAATTTGGTATCGGAGGTGCCCCTTGATCTGCGGGTGGAAAAGGAAGATTTGGTGGAGGGAATGGGGTATTGAGCCTGTGAGGTCCAAAATTAGGTCGCTGAACAAAGTTCTGGTAGTGCTAGTATGGTCTGCCCCTTCTGCCTCTGTTGTAACCCCTGTTCCAATTCCGTCCCCTATTGCACCTGGAGTTTTTAGTCGGATAAGAGCTATTACCATCTGACGAGGTTGTCAGAGAATGTAACTCTTTTGTTAGAAGAGTTAAGGCCATATTGATGGGTTTGTGGATCGTGCCAATGGCCTGGTCCTTGATAACCAGTTTGGAGATGAGGAAAAGCTACTTCTTTTGAGAAAGCCTGTATGTCTTTTTTAATTTGTCCATTTTCTTGTTGACAAATTCATTAGTGTATTTCTAAATAAGTTCAAGCTTCTCTTTAATGTTGATAATGGTAGTATCTAAAGCGAATAATGTTTCTGCCTGGTCTATTTCTTTTCCTATAATGGCACTCTTCTTAAGGGCCCTATTTATGGTTAAAAGCATCCAGTCACGGCTGCATTTTGTAGCTACACCTGAAAAGAGTAAAAAGGCAGGGTTCATTACGAACCAACAAACCTTGGGGAATAATATTCTTTTTGAGGTATTCAGTGAGTAAGTGACTGTGCATTTCAGTCCTAAATCTTTTCTTTTCTAACTTTAAAATGCTGTCACTAGTAACACTGGAGCTATCACCAGAAGGATGTAAGCCATCGATATTCTCAAAAAATGAGAGAACATTGATAGCTTCTGCTAGCTGTTCTTCAGTGAAAGACGCCACATCTGATGCTGCCATGATAACAAAGATGAGAAAAGAGAAGGGGCAAAGAAAAACACCAGCGTGCACAGAATTCTATGGTGAGTGCAGAGCCAATGTACCCTCTGACCAGATCGCTCCAGTAACATTTAGCGAAGTCCTTTGCAGTTGCAGAGTGAATTAAAAGTACGATTGAAAGTATTATTGAAATAGCAAATAAAGTGCTACCAATGAAAAGCAATTGTGAATACCGCACTGAAGAACACATATTAAAAACACTTATGAATGCCTCACAAAGTCAATTGAATGCTCATCAGTGGAGTGAATGCAAAATAGTGCACGAAAGAAGAGTCGAGTATAGAGGCAAAGTCAAGAGAGTAATAAAGAGGTACGACGATGGACACTTAACAGTGGCCCAAAGTCCGGAGGGGCCAGGCATGGCAAACTGAGATAAGGAGAGGCGTGTGTTGGCAAGATCAGAGAAATACAAACAAGGATAATAATGTACATGGTGGCCAAAGCAGCCACGAGACAGTGTCTGGATTACGGGACACTGAAGAATCGGATAAGCATCACTTTCAGATGTAGCCAGTGGCTAAGTGTTGATGGAAGCCAAAAGAAAGGGTATGGGTTGTATGACCTGTAATGTGTAACTGCGCCTAGACCGAGTGCCCTATTGGGGAATAAGCCAATTAAAGTATATTTGAAGGCATGCTAGTGAGTTGCTACATCTTTGTCTGAGAAACTGAACTTGGAAAAAGAACTGTGTTGATTTTGAAAGCTGGTGGTTTCAACTCTTGGGGGAAGGAAACCCTGACTTGGGAAGTGTCCCAAGGGACTGTTATTTTGGAAGTAAGATGGTTTGGACTCTTGGAGGCAGGGAACCCTAATCTTTTGAGAACTATTTTGAACTTGGGGACGCTGATCCTGAGCCAAGAGCTGTCAGAAGCTCTCAAATTGCATGCATTGTATACAGTTAGTTATGAGGGCAAGTATAGGTTTTGGACACAGATAGAAACAAGTTGGACATCTTGACACAGTCGATCCGTGGGTTTCTTTAGGTAGGGAAATCCCACCTTAGCAATGGGCACATTAGGCCTTATTCCACCCTGCCGTTTAAGTGGAATACATCTACTTTGAGTACAAATTTGAATCTGTTGTCTGTGTCTTGCTTCATAATGCTTTTACAAACTTCTCCCGCTGAAACGAGAGAGAGTGCCAGCAGAGATGTCAACAATAACATGGACATTGTGCAACCTAAACTCAATAATTTAGTACAGGGAAATCCCCACCAGTTTTCTCTGCAGCCCCAGGACCACCTGGCATGATGATGATTGTGAATTGATGGTCTGCACTACCGGCCTGTTGTCTGACCAAAAATGCACCTTCATGTTGCTCAATTCACCTGGCCACAACAGGAGGGCTATCACAATCGGAAAGAGTTTGAGAGGCAGTATGTGACCAATCCTCCCTTTCTTCCGCCATTGGGAAGGCCCCCCTCTGTGCACCAGCCCTTACCTTGCGCGGCAGAATACATCTGCAACTCCATCTGCAACTCCCTACTGGTGACCCACTGGGCCTACTGTTAACCCACTGGGCCCTCCACAACCTTATGCCGTTAAACCATTGAAGACAATTACGCCACATGCACAGGTCCTCTTTGATGGGTGCTCTTAGCCTGTTTTGATGCTGCTTCAGGATGACGGCCGCTGTTGCCTTTGCCAATCTCCTAGCAAACACCCTGCCCGCTGGCACCACCATTGATGTGAAATTCAGTTTGCTGAGCAGCACTTTATTGAGGGTGACCCTGTCCTTCGCCAGGTTGTCGATCTCAGCCACTAGTCCCTGGACCTTAAGTCTGGGTGACCTGCAAGCACTGTTTCTCAATGCCCTGGAATGTGATCACCTCTCCTGGACCCTGTGTTTTTTCCTGTGCTAGTGATATGCTTAACTTTCCCATCAAGCTTTGAAAGGAGGCGAGCACAGCAGTACACTCCTCTGACCCCCTTCTCACCACAAAGAGGAAATCGTCCAGGCAGTGCATCAACGCCCCGTCGCTGCTCCTTCCTGTGCGCAGCCCACTCCAAGAACAAGCTAAATTGCTCAAAGAAAGCACAAGACACTGCGCAGCCCATGGACATGCCCTTGTTGAAATAGAAGGGCATCTGCCACCGAAAGCCCAACAAGTGGAAACTTTCCAGGTGATTGGCAGAAGTCTGAATGCTGATTCGATGCTCACCTTAGCCAACATTGCTCCACTCCCTACCTCTGCTACCAAATCCATGGCCTATGTCAAATGAGGCATTGGTCACTGGGCATTACTTGGGGTCCAGCCAGTTATTGACTGAATCCCCCCCAGACAAATGGTGTATTAGCCTATACTTTCCCTGTTCCATTGTTTGGAACCACTCCTAGCGGGGACACTATGGAATTCGCAAGTGGTGGTGCCGCAAATGGGCCCATCACCCTACCAAGCTTTTTCTTTCCTGATCTTCTCAGTAACAATGCATGGCAGGCTGTCTGCTGATGGCAAGTTCTGTGCCATCCTCGATGTCAAGGTTCCTCCGTAAGGAATACTGTGGCCTTCCCTGAAATCTGTGTACAATAGTTCACACTCCTTCTCCCTGGGATAGTCATTTAACAACATGTGAAGAATTTGCTTTCACAATTTTCTGTAATAGGTAAGGGGGAGCCACGATGGTGAGACATCTGTGCGTGATTGACAAGGTTTTAAATATAATCTGTTCCCGGATAGGGAGCTAGTGAAACTTCCTTCTTGCGGCAGAGATGTGTTCTCGCTTGTGTGAGACAGGCATGGTATCAAGAGAGATGACACAGACAACATATATATATTTATAAACAAAGCTTTATTAATAATCAGGATAGTATAACACCTAACTAACCCTATGCTATGGTGGGATTTTCCCTGCCTAAAGAAATCTAAGGAAAGTCTCTGTCTATATAAATCCAAACCAAAAGTCTGTCTGTGTCAAAACCTATGCCTTTCCTCACAACTACAACATTTAGTGGAGAAATGTTTTCAACCAAATATAAGTGTTCAAGTTCAATATCGTTCCAATGTAACTTTGTTTCATCGTGGATTGATCACATTATGAAGTTACCTTCTGTAGGTTCACTGGCATCACAGTGTGCATCAAAAGAAGGTCTAGCGTTTCCCTTCCCCCAAGTTCAAATGTAATCAAGTTCATATAACACTGTGATCTTGGGACTCCCTTCCCCAAGATAATCACTTTCCAGTTCATTGGTTCTCATTGTTCCCTTCCCCAAGATTTACTCTGAACAGTTAACTTGCTTCCTCTGTTCACAAGTTTGTAAGAGAACCTGGTTTGTTTGATCTGTCCGTAGGTTTGGTTCTCCCAGAACACACACTTCTTTGCTGCTTTTCCAATATGTAGTGGTTTATGGTCTAGGCGCAGTTATCAGACCACACAGTCCACCCATCACAGGTTACACAACCAGAGGTTTCCCTAGTAATACAATTACTAGTACTTTCCAAGCATCTCTGACATGTAAACATATATATTCTCTTTCTAAATATTACATGATTCTGCACATGAATCAAAAGTACACTAGGTAGAGACAAACATATTCGTTCTTAATTGGCGTAATGCTAGTAGCGTAAGACAAACTGTATTGGCTGTAGTTTCTAACTAATTTTGTGTTTTATACAAGTTCACATAGTAAAGATAGGAAGCAACAGGTAACTAATCTTAGCGCTTACACAATTATGACAAACAATTAGCATAATTAGTGCTATTAATAGAGACCCAGAAGACTCAATATCAAGGCTAATAGAACGTCTGCATCTAGAACTTCTGGGCAACCATCGGAATGCAAAAAAAATGGAATCTACATTTGACAAGATAGTCACAGTGAGTCACTCAAGAAAAGTCGCATTGGGCAGATTTTTAGCAATTATCTGTTCACGACCATGCATAAAGTCGTGGGTGGCTCGGTCCCACTCCAATATGGGATACCTGCAGGGGCCATATGTGCCATTAGTTTGTTTCAAAAAAATATATATATGGCTATTGCACAAAGCACAGAATATTGGCACAAAGTTACTTTTATATTTTTATCGTCTGGGCCATCCGTGGGTAGAGGGTTAAATGCTCAAGAGGTTTTTCCACATTTTCATCTAAGTGCCTAAGAAACGAATCTGTGAACAGGAAAGTTGCGTATAATTATTTTAGATGGTTGAGCCAAATCCAAACTATAGTTGATAATTGAGGGGGAGTAAACTTACATTCAGTTCTAAGAAGGCCCCACAGATCAGATTGGTGAATTGTAGTTGTGTGTCATAGATTTCATAGAATCTTTTGTTCACAGGGCTGCTGTCGATTCAATCACTAAAAAAGAACATATTTTAGGTCAATGGGTCCGGTAAGTGTGCTCTAAAGGGCCACGGTTTTCTTTAAAAAATACTGCTGTTGTGGTACAGACCAACAAAAACCTTCTAACACGAACGTTGAAAGAAAGGGGGGCCTACCATCAGCACAGAGCCGGCTTCTATCACTGCCTGGTGGAGACCGACTGACGATTCGAGGCAAACTTAAAAAGCTGTAATTGCGTGTCACGTGATTACACAATGACGCGGAAACGGCTCTCCAGTCATGTAATAATAAGAATAACGCGTCACGGGGCGTGTGGCCGCTAAATCCAAAAAATATGATTTGTGTCTAGCTGTATTGCTCGCCCAGAGTGCACAGACAGTCATTAATCACCAGTGCAATTGCAGAGCCAATACTTTAAACGCAGGTAGACGACGCAATGACTTACAACCACACGCTCTCTTAGAAAATAATGAGCACTTAAATGGCTATTTATTCAAAGCTTGGAAGCAACAAGTGATAACACAGAAATAAATCACAGAAAAGACAGAGAATTCAAAAGAAAATACATCACCGGGGCGTAACTGAATCCCTCATCTCGCCAGAAGCGGCTGGAAGACCCCAATAACAGCCAGGCCGAGAGCACAACAGCCCACAGGTATGCCAGACGGAAGCGTCCCCCCTCCGACTGAGGTCTTTGTACTTGTGCCGTCTGACCGTTGAGGAGTTCTGCATATATGCACTCCTCAAAAAGGGGTGGTAATTTCTCAAACCTTCTGGCAAATGCACTTGCGCATTGATGGGCAACCGTTGGTTGCCAGCTGGGTCAACCGACAGTAACCTCAAGGAGCAAAGCGCTTCCCTCCTCTAAGAACAAGCACCACGGAAAACAGTCCCATAACTCATAACAAGACCTAACAAAGCCAGCTTTCCCAGCAGAATGTCCTTGACTGCATACCAAAGCATGTTTTCTGCATACCAAAGCATGTTTTCTTCAGCAAAGTAAATCCAGCTCTCAGCAAAATGAGTACAGCTTTTCACTGCGGCATAAAGTAAATATCCATTATGGATCTGAGTGCCCCCAGAATACACTGCGCACCAGAGCCATGTTTTAGCTCAAGCATAACAATTCCACCCTTGGATATTTATCTTCCATAGCCCAGTGGCAGAGGAGCCGGTCTCTGAAACCGACGAAATATTAAAACTAAGTTGGGAATGCATTGAATACAACAACAACAAGCTATTATGATAGCTAATATAATGCAAATACAAGCAAAAGCGTAACGCAGTGTACCCCCAATATCAGGAATCCATGAAAATAACCAATCCCACCAATTCCCATTATGATCTTGGGACACTTGAGAAATGAGATCCCTCAAACCTCGAATGTGACTTTCAATGGATCGTGAATGGTCACTTAGATTGAAACAACACATACCTTCAACTGCGTTACAACCTAAATTATGCTTTAGTAATAGATAATCAACAGCAGCCCTGTTTTGCAAAGTTGCTTTTCTAATAACTCCTCTGCTATCAAGGAGTAACTCTTCGAATGCCTGAGAAGTATGATTGAGTCATTTGACTATTAAACATGCTAATTTGAGCAAAGATTTGTAACCCCCAGCAGCTAAACCCCAAACTCCCACTAATGAAAGGGTTAATGCTAGAACCTCAGCTTCTGATAGCAAATGCACATGTGAATCACAATCTGGGGCGATAGACCCACAGACTCAAAAGTTGACCTTTTGCCTCGAGATATCGCTGGGTGTAAAGGGAACATCATTAGTCCTAATCGAGTTAAGGCACATGGACCTCCGGAAATGTTAGCTGGAATATAAGTGTATGTGATGTTGCCACATGAAAAGAGCCATCCTGTTGGAAGTTTCACATGATTCAAATGACTGGCAGCTATCACCGTATGATTATAAGACATAGGGCCTCATTAGGAGTCTGGTGGTAAAACCGCCTGGTTAACGCCAGGCTCGTATTACCATTCCGCCTCCGTGATTCCCGGAATTACCGGGGCATTACAACCCAGGTTTCCCGGGAATCACGGAGGCGGAATGGTGTTAATCCCCATTCCCATTGAGTCCTACAGGACTCAATGGGAATGGGGATCATGGAAACACCGGCAGCATCTCGTAATGCTGCCAGTGTTTCCTCGGCCGTCAAACCTGGCGGGAACATCACCTCCCGCCTGCAGGAGTCGGGATCAGGTGGTCCGGAAACAACGGTGGCGGCGGGTTTACCGCCACCGTTATTTCCGGACTGCCTGATTTGTAATGAGGCCCATAGTGTTATTCACACTGGTACATGTGCGTGTAATTCGTGAACACAATCGTTTCTCGAACACAGTTCGATTTTGCTGTTTGGTT
Organism: Ambystoma mexicanum; assembly: GCF_040938575.1. Taxonomy (NCBI): domain Eukaryota; kingdom Metazoa; phylum Chordata; class Amphibia; order Caudata; family Ambystomatidae; genus Ambystoma; species Ambystoma mexicanum. The sequence continues at coordinate 195,652,690 of NC_090937.1, read as the reverse complement.
TAATTAAGCTGTTGGCATTTGCCAATTTCTTTTGCATTGCATGTCATAAGGTAACACACATCACCTTGAGTTATATTATAGGTTATAATACGTGTCAAATTTCTCCATTTGCGATCTGTTTCCTGGCAAAACCTGCAGTACTCATAAACGGAAAAGGATTGCCTGATATCAGAATCTTGAACCAAGAAATCATGGTGCGTGACGCCGACAATATGCTTTAGAACTGGAACTGGCGTCGGCACTGCTACTAAGCACGTAGTCAGTAAGGCTTCAGCATTGGGCACGTCAGTAAGGCAAAAGTGCGTAATGTTGAGCACCTGTTGTGCCAGGTATGTCCACATATTCTCAGTTTGGGTGATCATGGGAGCATGTTTTCGCCGACCTGAAGATGCCTCTCACATAACTGGCATCAATGTTGTTTTCACTTGCGCCTGACGTGTTTGCCGCATTTCACGAATCCATGTCTTCGGTCTGGCTGGCTTTTCGGCATCGGCATAGGGCTGCTTTTGGACATCATTACTCATCATTATCAGTTTCTCCTTGATTGCTGGCACAGATGTGCCATTTTTCATTGGTAGCAGCATGCTGTTTAACTCTCCCGAACGGAGTCCATTTAGTCCCACAGTTACACCAGCCAGACACAGGATCTACAAGGCAAACCCAGAAAACAGATATCAGTGTTGTACATCACTCTCTCAGGTAACATTTGTCTGCGGGCACATATTGCCATTTCTTTCTACCGGGCTCCATTACTAAAACTACTTGGTCTTTGCCTGATGCAATGACATCTGCGGGCACTCGTGGCCCACTTGGCCTTTCCACCCACACCTTAGCACCCGGTACCATACTGTCTGAAGAGCCAAAACCACGATCTCCACGGGTAGTTAACACAGTAGGAGGCTCCCCCTTCTTAATCATAAACAACTTAACGGGGATAATAATCAGTTGGGAAACCCGATCGCCCTTGTGGATCGGTAACAATTGGTCCCCACTATTCATCAGGATGACTTTGATCTCGCCTTGGTAATCGGCATCAATAACCCCTCCCAACACTTGAACTCCCTTCAATGCTAGGCCAGATCTAGGGGCAATCCATCCCATATGCTCTGGGGGAATTTGAACTCCAATCCCTGTTTCAATTACAACCATCCCTCTTGGGTCTAATCTGATTTCCTCATGGGAATGCAAGTCTACCATGCTGACTCTGGAGTCGCCCGATAGGGAGCTAAAAAACCCGGGGTAATATCCCAGTACAATAGAGTTTCTCTGACTGAATTGAGTTGAATCTGTAAAGTAGGAGTCATTAGCCGCATCAAAGGAGTTTCATGCTCATTCACAGGCCTATTGTTTAGCACTTGCACCGCATCAAACACACGATCACGCCAGCCTGCCAAATTGCCATCTCCAGATTTGCGCAGCTGTTCTTTCAACAACCCATTAATTCGTTCAATCAACCCTGAAGCGGCAGGGTAATAAGGCACATTGTAGAGCCACTCAATGCTCTTTTCCTGACAATATTCTTGTATCAATTTGCCTTTGAAGTGTGACCCATTGTCACTTTGAATCTGCAAAGGCACTCCGTAATGCAATATGATCTGATCTAACAACCTAATGGTGTTCAGTTGTGTGGCACACTTGCACGGCAAAACCATCATGTATCCTGAGTATGTATCCACAATAGTGCATGCATACTGACAACCTTTACTGATTGGCAGGGGACCGATAAAATCAATCTGCCAAATTTGACCTGGTAGTTTTCACTACCTCTAAAGGAATAGTGATTCCTCGAGCTTGTGCCCACCTGATAGTAGCCTTTTCTCCAAGGTGCCCACATTTCTGAACCAGGCATGCTCTGTCTGCTCCACGGTCAAATCGCCATAAGGTACTCCCCATTTCACGGGAAACTCGCATTTTTCAGGCACTTCCGGTGGTATGTAATCTGAGGGTGGTATGTTGGCTACTTGCTCATGTAATTTCGCAACTCCACCCTTCCCTGATTTGGCTCTGTCTTGAATGTACCATTTCCATTTAATTATGCTGGCTTCTTGAGCATGTCCTATTCTGTGTGTTTTAGGAGAGCTCAGTACCCATTGCATAATCGGTATTTCTGGCCTCATCAATACATCATGGCCCACTGTCATTTGCTCGGTATCAACAAGGGCCCAATAACATGCCAGCAACTGCTTCTCAAACGGAGTGTATGAGTTACCAGCATCGGGTAACTTACGACTCCAGAACCCCAATGGCACACGTTTCCTGTCCTGTTTCTGCCACACACTCCAGTTAGCATAATTGTCTTGTACAGACACATTCAATTCCACTTCACCTTCCTTCAATGGCCATAGATCAAGCACCTGCTGCACGGTGTCTTTTGCTAAATCAAATGCTTTCTGCTGCTCTTCCCCCCACTGAAACTCATATTTCTTTCATGTCACTTTGTAGAGGGGGGGCCAGTATCTGCCCTAAATGGGGAATGTGCTGTCTCCAAAACCCAAACAGCCCTATAAACTGCTGAGCTTGCTTTTTGTTCATTGGAGTGATAAACCCAAGTATTTTCTGTCGGGCCTTCGGCACCATTTCTCGATGCCCATTATGCCACTGAATCCCTAGGAATATCACTGTTTCAGCTGGGCTTTGAATTTTATTCGGGTTAATCTCCCACCCTTCCTTCTTCAATCCTTCCATAATTACTTCTAACTGGTTTTGTACACTGCGTTCATCCTTGCCCTGAATCAAAATATCATCAATGTAGTGAGAGATTTGTATGTCAGGTTTACACGGTATCTTGCCTTAGTGCTCTGCCACCAGCCGGTGACAGATAGTCGGGCTATGTATGTACCCCATAAGTAACCTTATAAAGGTGTACTGACGCCCGCTCCAAGAAAATGCAAACTGCTCTTGGCACTCTTCAGCAATTGGCACAGAGAAAAATGCATTGGCTAATTCTACCACTGCATACCAGGTCCCCTCAAACTTTTGGACATTCTCAATCAAGAAAATGACATCTGCGACCGCGGGCACTAAGGGAGGAGTGTGTTTATTCAACTCATGGTAATCCACCGTCATCCTCCAAGACCCATCCCCCTTTTTAATAGGCCAGAGAGGATTATTCCATGCGGTGGGTGTAGGGTGTAACACACCCGCCTCCACATACCCTTTGATGGTGTCTGAAATGTCCTTGTGTCCCCCAGGAATGCGGTATTGCTTCATTGCTACCCGCTTGGTTGCCACAGGCACTTGCACTGGGGGCATCTTCAATTTGCCTACGGTAATGGGTGTGCAGATCAATGCACTCACCCCAAACTGGTAAGTTTTACCTCCCAGTCCCAAAGTCAATCCTTCCAGAATGTCAAAGCCAATTATGTACTCCGGTATCGGGACAATCAACACTTGGTATTTCTGCTTATTCAAATTGCCTATTTTCATCTCCACTTCCGTTTGTACTGCGGGGGTCTCCTTTCCCCCGAGACCTGTAATAGTAAATTGTCTGCCTTTGAATCGTGCTGGATTGCCATGAATCAGAGAGGCCTTCGCCCCGGTGTCTATCAATGCTCGCACCCCTTGCGTATTTCCTGGCCCCCAAAAAATCTTAATATTAACATGGGGCCGCCTATCAACTTTTATGCGAGCAGACGCTGCCGGAGCTTGGCCGTAACCCTAGTCAAATTTCGAATGAGTGTGACTTGACTCTGCCTCTAGCATCGCACTCACCACCTTCCTCAAATCAGCGTATGTTGGCTGGTACGGGGAAGGTGTCCCCATAGACCCTTCTTCCTCAGGAGGAGCGAAAGGTGAGGTGTCTCCCTGTGGCTTGGTTACTACCTGTTTCTTAACCTGTTTATAGCGCCCTTTGGCTGCAAGCCCTCTCTTTTTGTATAATTCATACATTACCCTAGTTTCATTGCCATCAATTTCTTCTCGTGGCACACCATCTTTTAACAAAGCCAAAAACATGTCCTTTCTGGACACTCAGGAGTCTCTACTATCTTGCTTCCTGCCTTCAGTTCTTCTCTCACTATGCCCCTCTCTCTCCCGTGGCTTGTCATCACTCTTGTCCCACTCCCCTAAATCTGCCAGTTGCCGAATGGCATCCACTACTTCATCAGTGGGTTTGCCCGTCATACCTACGAGCAAAGTCATAATGACACTTTTGTATGCGGGTGGTGCAGTTCTGATCACCATGTTTCTAGTTGTAACTGAGAGCGGCACGGCCCCCATGTGTCCTGGAGCATCTACGTGAATTGCCTCTTTCATAGCATGCTCTCTGACCTTTTGAATTGCCTCTTTCAAAGTATACCACTTTGTTTCCTCGCTAGGCCAATCTGTGGTAATGGGGTATTTACGATTACATGCTTGGGCTGCTAGGTGCAACAAAGACACCTGTGAATCGTGACCATTCTCATCAGGGGGCGGCCCTGCCCTTAAGACCTCCTGTACATTGGTGTCAGTTGACAAGGGTAGAAAACACGGTGAGTCCGTGGAATCTACCAACAACCCCGCAGCGCCCCATCTAGCAACCTCACCATCCATGTCAATAAAGGTTCCCCTAATTTTTGCCTCAAGAGGGTAATAATTTCCCCAACCTACTGCTGGGTGTAATCCTCCAGCATGGTTAAATCCACAACCCCGTCTGCAGGATTCTGCGGGTGGGGCCCGGCTCGCCGTCTTCTAACTGGCTTAGCAACCACTGTCTTCTGCTTAATTTCCGTTTTGGGGTGTGACTCATTTGCTGAACTACACTCTGGACTGGTTGAGTCAAAAATGTCACCATCCCAATTATCCGGATCCCAGTCCACACCGGCGGTAGCAATTACAGCTGCCACCTTTCTTTGGTTGACCCCTCCCCGTCTTTTCCTATACTTATACCGGGCTACTCTGACTGCTGCCCTCTCGGCCACGGCCTGGTATGTGTCAGCCTTATCTTTAAAAAGTTTAATTTGAATCTGCTGCATTAACGCAGTCTGCCTTTCTGCAGCCAGCTCTCTTTCCAATCGCAAAATCTAATTTTTCATTTCCAAATTCCTGATGTATTTTCCTATAGGCATGCAGGAGGACCCAACCCCGCCTACCCAGCGCAGTGCATTCCCTTCCCCTTTCCACTGAAACTTGTTGTAAGCACAACATTACATCAGACGGATCAGCATCTCCCAGTCCCTGATCCCATGTTTCACTTAGCCCCGCGCCGCATGCCCACACCTGGGCCAATTTATCATATGGGCTCTTAGCCCAGCCTGGAATGATAACATCAGAACATTCACCGCCAGCGGGAATGCTCTTTTTCCTGAACAAACTATTCATCATTGCAGTACTGTACAAAACCTCTTTATATCTATATATTTTTTCCTTTCCACACTGCAGTCACTCGTGCAGGCACGCACACACCAACAAGAAAAAAAACAGATTAACACAGTTCAACACTCACTGCCAAATTACTTTTGCTTGCAATGTAAACAAAGCCTATCTGCGTTCAAACAGATTCTTTAATATTTGGAACAATTCATCACAAATACCCTGCTCACAGCGCCAAAATGTATTGCTCGCCCAGAGTGCACGGACAGTCATTAATCACCAATGCAATTGCAGAGCCAATACTTTAAACGCAGGTAGACAACGCAATGACTTACAACCACACGCTCTCTTAGAAAATAATGAGCACTTATACGGCTATTTATTCAAAGCTTGGAAGCAACAAGTGATAACACAGAAATAAATCACAGAAAAGACAGAGAATTCAAAAGAAAATAAATCACTATGGGCGTAACTGAATCCCTCATCTCGCCAGAAGCAGCTGGAAGACTCCGATAACAGCCAGGCCGAGAGCAAAACAGCCCACAGGTATGCCGGACGGAAGCACCCCCCCCCCCCCTCCGACTGAGGTCTTTGTACTTGTCCGGTCTGACCGTTGAGGAGTTCTGCATATATGCACTCCTCAAAAAGGGGTGGTAATTTCTTGAAGCTTCTGGCACATGCACTTGCGCAACCTCAAGGAGCAAAGCGCTTCCCTCCTCTAAGAACAAGCGCCATGGAAAATAGTCCCATAACTCATAACAAGACATAACAAAGCCAGCTTTCCCAGCAGAATGTCCTTGACTGCATACCAAGTTTGGAAAGCATGTTTTCTTCAGCAAAGTAAATCCAGCTCTCAGAAAAATGAGTACAGCTTTTCACTGCGGTATGAAGTAAATATCCATTATGGCTCTGAGTGCCCCCAGAATACACTGCGCACCAGCGCCATGTTTTAGCTCAAGCATAACACAAGAGTTCCGTGATACGAGTATTTGAAGTGGAAACACCACATCTTATTAAATGTGTGTACCTGATGTAATTTTATATATTTGTGTCTCATGCTTAATTAGCGCGAAAGAAGTTCCTTGTCACGTGATACCTCGCGTGTCAGGTGATCACATATTTGCAGTATTACAGTGATGCATTTAGTATTATATACAGTATTATGGTGTCATATTAAAAAATATATATAGACACAGTATTCTATTACAGATATGAAGAGCCACTTCAATTCGTGGCTAGTGATGATTGTACAAACCTCCGTTCCTAAGTAACAGGGCACAGTTAAACTATGCAAAGCTTGTGCGAAAAACGCGTACCTACAGGAGTGCGATGCTGCGTTAATTTATTTTTGCGATTCCATGTTTGAGATGTTTATGGAATGACACTGAATAGTCCTATAGACTGAGCCTAAAGAGACCACTTGTGTTTGCATACTATGATGATCCTGCAAGGACTCAAAACGCCCACAAGGGACGGACGTACTAAATAGGTACAGTGGTGGAACCACTTATAAAAGGGTGTTCCACTCCACAGAAACATCGAGGCCCTGCTTAACTGTTTTCAGGGTGTAGATCCAACGTTGCTCACAATGCGCCAACAGATTCTCTCTATTTCTCCCTCCTAGTGAGCTACTAGGGGTTTCTTTTCTACCTTATTTTTTAAACAAGATCTGTACTCACAGATACGTTGTTTTATTGGTCTTTGAATTTTCCCGCTATATAGCAAGTTACATGGACATTTAATTCCATACACGACCCAGCCTGTTGTGCAATTAGAGAAATACCGCAATGGCCAGATTTTTCCATTTAGCTCGATGGACACAATATTTTTTGTCAGGGAACAAACCAAACATCGTCCACATTTAAAGTGCCCTGCCATTGAGGGCAAACCCAATAGTGTGTTCTGTTGGTCAGTCTTTTGTTGTACTGGATACGTGTGTAATAGCATGTCCCTGTAATCTTTTTGTCTTTTGAAGGCAAAACGGGGGATCGCTGGATTAAAGTCTGTGGTTTTATCATATGCCAGTGTTTTTTGATGATACGTCTCAGTCCGTTGCTGATGGGACTATATGTACTAACACAGGTAATCTTGTCTTCCTTTCTGGTCTTATCGGGATTTAGGCACCTATCCCTGTTTGCATGTTGTGCTCGTTTGTAGGCACAATTAATTGTTTTGCTCGGATACCCTCTGGCTTTTAGCCTCAATTTTAGATCTTTTCCTTCTTGGACATAATCGCTCATAGATGAGCAGTTGCGTCTAATTCGGAGGAATTGTCCCACTGGAAGGTTTTCACAAAGGCTTAATGGATGGAAACTGGTATATTTAAGCAACGTGTTTTTGTCATTGGGCTTGTGATAGTCGTGGTTAATGTCCCTGTTATAGTTTTTCTGATGAAAAGGTCGAAAAAAGAGACTTGGGCCAGATCAAAAGTCATGATGAACTGGATAGAGGCATTTTGATTGTTGAGCCAGGTTAGAAAGGTTTCCACGGTTGAAACGTCACCCTTCCACAGCAGTAGAACATCGTCAATATATCGAAACCATTTTATGATATTGTTAAGTGGATTAGTTTCATGATATATTGACGATGTCTCAAACAAATCCATAAAGAGGTTTGCTAGGTCAGGGGCGAAAGTGGCTTCCATGCTCGTTCCATGTGTTTGGCGATGGAAAGAGCTATTGTACAGAAAGACATTTTCTGTAAGAGCTTGTCTAATGCATTCCCAAATGGAGTTGGTGGGTACTTTGTTAATTGTTGAGATGCGTTTATTCAAAAAGGATTCATTCTGCCTGCGGAATACTGGTGTATAGTGCAGTCACCTCAAGGGTTACCAAGAGATCATCTTGTGCCATGTCTTGATCCTTTAAGAGATTGATCATACTGGTTGTATCCTTCACGAAAGATTTCATCGATCTAACAAATGGTCTCAGAAACAAATCAGAGTAGATGGAAAGAGGTTCAAGAATCGAATTCAGAGCAGAGACTATGGGTCTCCCTGGTGGTGTAGTGGTGTTTTTATGAATTTTGGGGAGAAGGTAGAAAGCTGAAATGGTGTGATTTTTATTAATCATGAAACTATATTCATCCTGTTCAGTCCACCCTTCGCCCAAAGCATGGTCGATCAAACTTTTGATTACCTCACGGATCCGGGGTGTTGGATCTCTATCCAGTTTGCAGTAAAACACCGGGTTGTTAAGTTGTACATTAACCTCGGTTTCGTATAGGGTTTTGTCCCACAGGACCATCCCATCTCCCTTGTCCGCTGGTTTTAAGTGAAAAGAGGAATTGTTTTTTAGCAGTTGTAGAGCCATTCTGTCGTCTTTTGACATATCGTCTTTATGATGATTTTTAGTCTTGAGCAGTATTTGTATGTCTTCAACTACTCTATTTTCAAAGGCCATTATGGCTGGTGATACAATCGAGTTGATGGGGACAAAAGTGGATGGTGGTTTTAGGACTGTGACACACTGTCCGTAGTTAGATGGAGAAGAACCATTGAAAAAGAATTTCATACATATATTAAATGGCAAGAAAATTGTAATTCAATTTGAGTTTCGAAGTGTCTGGCTGGAGTAGTAGGAACGAAACTCAACCCATTTTTCAAAATATTTTCTGTAATTGTAAGGAGATGCAAGGATAGATTGAAGACCTGGATCACCAAGTTGGCGGGGTCCCCGCCAATTGCGGGTTTGCATTCTCGGTGGTCCCTGTTGCCAATTGCGGGACCGTCTCCCCCCCTTCGACGGAAGAACTGTGGTTGGCCATTGGTGTTAGTGATTGTGGCTGGATTCCCACTGTCTGAGTCACTACTAGTGCTCGAGTTCGAGGTGTTTGAAAAACTCACAAATTTTGTTTTTTGTCACCCTGTATAATTGCCTCTATTCTGAACCATTTTATTGATATCATTGTATTAGGATTCAACAAGATATGGGTACGTGCTTTCCTTGTAACTGGCTGCATATTTTTTGTATTTCCAGATTTTTTTTATCCAGCGTTCATTTTAAAAACTTTTGTATTTCTACTTCTATTTTTTCAAGTTTATCCTTAATATTTTGTATAAGGTTGTCTCCTTTGATTTTATTTTCCAAAGCAGCTATTTCTTCATTTTGTTTAGCCGCTGTGTGCTAAGCAAGGACACAATACAATCCGTAGTGATGCTTTGTGAGCTTCGGGCTAGTGAAGGAGGCAGAAAAGGGGTGGTGAGTGTGGCTGCTCGATGAGTGAGATACTGAAGGACACAATGTGATGGTCCGACCACAGGCATGGGGTGTTAGAGCAGATGAAAGATGAATACATGGCACCCATGGTCTGCAATCCATTATGAAATGTGACCTTTCACATGGGTGGGTGCACTGATAGTGTTTAAAACCTAATGCACTGAGGGAGTTAGCTACCGAGGTGTAAATTGGGTCAGCCGGGTCGTTGAGACCAATGTTTAAGTCCCCTAGGAGGATGGTTTTGGAAGTCTGCTTAATGTTGGAACCTAAGGTATGTAAGAGGTCCTATTCGAAGGTTTGGGTCAGGCCTGGGGGCGAGAGATGACATGGAGTGATATGGTATCTGTGTGCAAGAAGTTCAGTTTGAATGAGAGTAAGTCAAAATTGCCCTCCAAAGTGGTTCTGAGTTGTCATCTGGGTAGGGAGTTCTTTGCTATCATGCCGGCTTCCCTGGAAAGGTGCTTTAAATGTGAAGTGCGGCCAATCTGCAACCTGCTCTTTCGTCTCAGAGTGCAGGTAGCTTCGAGGTAGGAGTGTCTTAGAAATGGCGCTTCGGCTCTGTATCTTGTAAATGTAGCTCAGCAGGGCACAGAGGCTGCAAACCTGGTAGGAGCTAGTGCTCTACATCATGTGGCGAGAGCCCAGCGGGGCTTACCATTGGGCCGGCCTAACATGGGGGGCCATGCGGCATCTGTAGCTGCTGTTTGTCGTGGTATTCAGCTGCCCTATTTGCAGGGGCCTGGAACGTTGTGGACCGTAAATGTCAGTCATAATCGACCCAACCTGTTGAACCATAATGCCCCAAAAACAACAAAATAACGGGGACACCAGGTATGTCAAACTCCAGTCGTACCTGGTCAGCACCAATATATATATGGGTAAAACAAAGAGGCCAGTGTTCATATCCTTCTGTAATATGAGATACAAGGTAACAAGACTAACTGTTGATAACACATACTCGCTTATCTAATCAAAAAAGCCAAACACCAATTTGTTAGAACATGAAAAAATGTAATTCATATCCTGTAGGTAATTTATACAAAATGTATGATTTGTCCCCTGCTGAACAATAATGCTCAATACCAACACCGGCTAGTCTCAAATGTCTCAGAAGAGAAATGGATTGCTCACTTTGCTACTATATATAAAAAAGAACCAAGGGATGTGGATGAACCAAACCAGTTACAAATTGGAAACTCGAATGGGGAATTGATGATATCATTGAAACAATACAGCGCCTGAAAGGGTCACGGTCCCCTGGACCTGACGGCCTGTCTAATGCAGCCTTAAAACAGGATCCTGTAGCTTGGGCACACATGATGGTGCAAATGCTGAGGCTAATTAACAAATTACACCAGATCCCGGAATCATGGAACAAAGCAAACCTGATCCCTATCTTCAAACAAGGTTCACGCGACGAACCAGCTAATTATCGGCCTATAGCCCTATTGGACCCTTTGGGCAAACTATTTGCGTCATTCCTCCTGAAGAAATTAAAGGTCTGGGCCAAAGAATCCCACCGCCTGGCAATAAGGCAGACAGGCTTCACAGCAAATGTAGGCACCAACATGAATCTTCTGACATTAAATCTCATTAAGCACGAAGCTATAACATCAAAGACTGTGGTCCATGCAATCTTTGTCGATCTCACAATGGCATTTGATTCCATAAATAGGCAGAAACTGTGGTCCAAATCGACAGCGTGGAAGTGTCCGGCAGATATAATGGAACCGATCAAGCTGCTGTATACAAACACATCAGTAGCAGTCAGACTGTCAAAAAATGGGGTAAAATCTGCGGCAATTAATACATAGAATGGCATGAAACAGGGCTGCCCATTGGCAGCCACATTGTACAGTTTATTCACAGGGGACCTTGAGGACAACATCAGCGATCCGGCTCTCAACCCCCCCGAAAATGAATTTGTTCCCAACACCGATCCTAATTTACCTAGATGACATTATATTAGTGGACAAAACAAGTTCCGGTATGAAAGTCAGCCTTCGAAGATTGGAAGATTATATGTCCTCCAATGGATTAAAAGTCAATCCAAGAAAAACGAAATACATGTCTTTGACAAAGCAGCAGCCAAGGAAGAAAAAGCACTCTAAATTCTTAATTGATGACAATATAGTGGAGGAAGTTTCCACATTTAAATACTTAGGAGTCCTAATTAACCAGTCTAAGAACGAGAACGAATGGGCAGTTGATATTGAAGGAAAAACGCAGTCGTTGGCCTGTCAAGGGTGTCTGCTTCTAAGAAAATTTGGCAAATTTTCTATGAATCCAGTAATCACCAACTATCGTCAAAAGGTGATCCCTATTATCAGCTACGGGAGTGAAACCATGCTAGGTGCAGACAACATAAATTTGCAAAATTTGGAAACCATATTTTGGAGAAAAATTCTGCGACTGCCAAAGAACTTTCCGATACCCGGAATAAGGCATGAAATCTCTACCCAATCCCTGGACTCCATAGTTCATTGGAAACAATTCAACCTGTTGCGGAAAGTGCTGACTGATGAAGCAAAACCAGCCATCCAATTACTACGAAGCTCAAAGTATTATCTGAATAACACGAAACTGAAGTTATGGATCAAACAAATGAAGTCTAAACTAACAAAGGAAGATATTGCTCTATATATTGCTCTAGACATGCTACTATATCGTCCACAACATGCCAAAATAAAGATGCAAAGGAATGATTGGATGAAAACTTGTCAAGACAAATCAAGATACGCCATGAACATCCATTGCGATGCGTATTTAAGAGCTATCAACGAACCACAAGCTTACTTATGCCTATTTCCAGATCCAAAAGTCCTAGATTTATTCTTAAGGATCAGACTGAATCTAATCCCGACCCGCAAAAGATTAATTGAAACCAGACAACTTGCATCTAAAGATGGCTACTGCCGGTTTTGTATGAATCCAGAGATGCCAGAAACATTGTATCATCTAATTATGAGATGCACAGCATTAGCTGAGAAGGGAGCTCTGTTCGGATCCTTGTTTTGAATTTCAACGCATCAATTAGAGCCTGCTGCAAGATGGGCCCAATTGATGAGTGGGCTTGATAAAAAATTATCTTTACACTCACGCAATTCATTAGTAACATACTGGACTAGGAAACGAATTAATCAAATGTGGCTAAAAGTCTATCTATACAGCAAAATCGTGATGATGATCTAGAGCTGATTCTCTTTCACCTTTTCACTATTTTCGGTTTTTCATTTATTTTATTTTTTTCTTTCTTTTCTTTTTTTAGGTAGGAAGTACTTCAAAGGATAATGAACTGTTTATATAACAAATTTCATGACATGTAAGGTAATGAATGGATACATGAAAAGTTTCATTTATGTAAACTATATCATTTAAAATAAAAAAAAATGTTTTAAAAATCCATTAATGAAATCTTAAAAGTTCATAATGCAAATGTAGTATGCCAAACACAGTAATAATTGTCCAACACACATCTGTTGTGAACAATAAATGTTTAGTACAAAAAATGTCACAAAAGTACAAACAGGAGAAGAAAAAAGAAAACTGCATACACCTAAAAAAACTTTTATACACTCATCATTCACATAGCATATCCATCCCAAACAATCACCTGAATCAAATTAAACAAAATAAATGGCAATTGAAAAATAAATCAAACATGGAGTTCACATTTAAATTCAACTATTAACAAAACTAAACATAATCCTCCAGAAAATCACAACCGAGTTAAATACAATAGTTAACCCAACATGTTTCTTTCCATATTTACCACAATCTTCAATTGAGTAGAAATTCATCAAGGGTTGCGCGACATAAAAGTTGGAGCATTTGCTGTACAACATTGTCATGTACCTTGGATCTCACCTACATAAGTGAAAGAAGCATACTGTTACTGAACTATAATTATTAAAAGGTTCAGGCTGCTCAACATGACCCTATTAATGAGTCATGAGCACTTGGTCAGAGGACCAAATCAAAATATTCACACTCACCCTCTAGACAATACATTAGTCTTGGGTGGAATAGAAGGAATATACATTTCTTCCTGATACAGGAATGATGTCATCCAAGCCAAAGTGTGTCCAACATAAGGGATTAGTAAATGGTTTACAACAGGACAATTTCAATACAAAAAGGATATAGACATAGTTCATAACATTCAAGCCTATATTAAGCAGATCACAACAAAACGACCATTGATTTTCCCACATCTTAAGTCTTGAAAAATATAGACCAAGTGCAAATCTGAGAAATCACTCGTTATATTCAATTTATTAAAAGGAAACACACAATAATTCATCGAAAAATACTTGTTTTGAAATAAAACTTAAAACACAGACCCTAACATGTGACTATGTACTATACATAAAAAATCAAACAAACCCAAATATACATAAATCATAGACACAGATGACAACACATGACAACATAATACACTCTAAACGTGTCTTAAAAACCGATTCCCAACATTTCTGTTCTTGATGCCACTCAATGGGCGAACATTCTTTAGGGGAAGATTCTAAAAGTGTAGATTTCTTCAGCACTGTGTAGTTGGGGTCATTTCACATCTCAATTGGAGTGATGCTAAAAAACTTCAAGCTTCCTTCAATGAAACAAGCAATGGATCAGTCATTAATAGTCCAACAGGTGTTGCTTTCTTCAGCAAAACATGGAAATGTACACTTTGGCACACCACCTGTCAATGTAGCTACTGGCGTTCTCGATCACCACGATTGTGCAAGTTCCTGTCTCATTTCCCGAGATGCGGCTCTATGACCTACGCTAAACACAAATGAAGGACCACAACAGGACAAGACAGGAGACCAAACAACATAAGACACCACAAAAGAAAAGAACAACAAAATGGAAATAAAGAGAGACAAAATGTATAAGCAAAGAGTCATTCAAAGTCACCTCTTATGAATTCATCATCAATCCCCTCAAAAATATAGTGCAGAGCACTCAGTAAAAGTAAGTCCAAGGATCGAATACCCACACAAAAAATCGTCATTTGAACCAAATGGATCACAGTGGTTAGTTCACAATGACTAAAGAACCGGAATCACAGACGTGGGCCCTCATTACGACCCTGGCGGAATCCGAAAAACGATGGCGGAAATGTAATACCGCCATCGAATACCGCTCGTTGCGATTATGACCCGTCACCGTAAAGTACGATGCCATTAGCGACACCGTAGTGAACGCCAACGCTAACTGCACCAAGTACGCGCACGCGCGCCTTGCAAAACCGTAATTTCCGCCATGGCGCAACGGTACGCGAATTCTGACCCTAGCAGACATTTACTTAACGCCATCAAGCATGGCGGAAAGTACCATTCCGCCATGGTGAGAATTACGGCATCGCGAACCAACCGTAAATGGCCCTACTGAGTGCCTGTACTCCACTCCCTGCCCACATTGCACAACTCCTCGTAGGCGCAATGTAGTCACACTATGCAACCAGTGAAATGTACAAGTCACCCATGCATGCCAACGAACAAATGCATGCAGGGGCTCCAAGTGCCTTGTGAGTGGCCATCCATATTTGGCATGTCACCATTGCCGTACTGATGCAGCACAGGCATGTGAAGGTTCAAGTACACCAAAATGAACTGAAATATTCCATGAGACAAAACAACAATAGTCCCCCATCGCTTGCCACCAGTGTAAATCAACATTCAAAGCAGTATCCTGAGGGAGACTGCACCAGCCCTGTACTCTTGCCAGTAGACAAACCAACCATCAGCATAAGCATGTACCACACAAGTTGGCAGAGTGACTGAGCAGCCAGGCTCATCTCAAAAGGGGCCAATGGGAGCTGTAGGGCACAGATGGCACGAATACAGAAGCAATTCCAATGGACCTGACCTCAGTCTCCCTCCAAGAAACGCACGCAAACACAGGCACCTGTGACCAGCCATTTTCTGATAATCCCATCATTCCACCAATCCACCTGGCTGACCGGCATCTGTTGCACAAAAGCTAATCCCCCGCCCCTGAGCATGACATCATAAAAACAGTCATAATGGCAGCCCCTATCCCTGACCTTACTGGGCTTCGTAGGCAAACGCGGCCAGTACAGTACCACACAACTCTACTCAGAAGCCGGAACCCAATGCAGATCATCTCACAATACATCGCGCCACAAATCGGAATATGCTACATTACTAGCAAAGAATAACGCTACACGGTTAATATCTGAATATAAATTTAATGCACATCAAAATCACCAAGCCCATACAGCTATTTGCTCATAAACTCCCAAATAATTTTCATTACTGTGGGCTGCATCCGCAATAAATGACCAGCTTCTTCTTGTGTGACGCCCTGTTCCTTCATGGTACACAGGGGCTACATTTACGTTCAAAAAGGCAACATGGAAGCGCCTAGAACCGCAGGGCCGTCCCATGAAGTAGGCACTAGTCCAGCTGAAAGGTTGATATGTTGCTCCTAGCCACTAGTACTGCGTAAGGGCATGTGGCCCATTGGCGATCGTCCCATAAGATCGTAATGGTGCTCCACTGATTAACTCGAAGCTGCAGGTGTCGACTGTAAAAGCCATCTGCAGGAGTGGCGTACAGATGGCAGCGGCAAAAGGGGAGGAGATACCTGTCACCCAAATGAAAAAAAAAATAATAGTATGGGCATCCGAACTTCATATGTATTACTCACTTCATTCAACACACTAAATCTACAACCATATGCATGCTAGCCCACTCAAAAGGATTAATTTCACCCAAAAATCACTTGCGAATCATAACGATATAAATCGAGGTGAATACACTATTACAAACGAGTGTTTGTGTGCATGCGTCTGTTAAAACAGAATCCATTAGATGGGATTAGTAACGTGCATAGACACAAGTGTTTGAAGGCGCGTCGAGACAGGGAGGGTTCAACAAGGGCAGATAGACGATGGTCCCACTATGGCAGCTTTGCATCACATAGCGCAGGGGAAGGGGATAGATTCCAAAAAGCCATGTACATGGCAAACTCTCAATTAAATCATCTGTCCATGCATCCATTCATCATTCCCTCATCCCGGTATAAAAACGCCTGAATATTTACTCACATAACATTTGAAATTTCCATTGAGTCTGTGCGTAATGCAGTCTGCAAAATCCACTGTGCCCCTGCCCGGATTTCTAGTGTAGTGAAGTAACATGTATTTGGGAACGTCCTGCCCACAGGTCCAGTCAGACCTGTGGGCGTCTCCTCGCCGCTAGTTGAAAACCAAAAGCGCTGTCCTTCGAATTCCTCATTTGCAACATCACGTCGAAAAGGCATCTGTGAACGCTTGAATTCACAAATACATCTATGTAGTGCGGCTGTGTGTGAAAATGGTAACTGGCTTCAATCACTAATGGGACTCCCCGCCCGTCGGTGAACGTCGGTACAGTGCTGCATGAGGGTCCACCGTTGATCGAGTACTACATTCCACTGACCCTTCACAAGTTTGTTCGCGACTGCAAATATAGTATGTGAAACAATGGGACCATAGCAGAATTAACATATAAACCAATATTTCACTGCCATCGGGATTAAATACATGATTGTAATTGCAAGATGCCATGCGTCAAATTGCAGCGTTGTGTGCGGGACGTGCTCGCCCAAAAGTTATTGCACCTGGCACAGGTGGAATGAATCACCACAGGTGGAGGCTATACAGCCTGAAAACACATAAATTGCACACCCAACCCCCTCCCACAACCACACCCACTCCAAAATGCTACCGACAGGACTAGCGATGTTGGGCCTGGGGGACCTGATAGCACTGCAAGTACTCCAACTTCAAGAAGAAGACGAACACCAACTACTACAACAACCGGCCGCACAGAGGAGACGCAGGAGGAGGAGGAGGAGGGCAAGGCAGGGGCAGCAAGGCCCACCAGCACAGCCACTACCACCACGCAGGCAGCCCGCAATCCCACGCCTCCGAGCTAATCCGTTCAACCTCACTGCTGAGCAGATCCACACCCTCTACCGTTTGGACCGGGACACCATAACCGCCATTGTCAACATGATACACGCTGACCTTGTCAGCATGATAGATAGCCCAACCGCCATCCCACCCCTACTGAAGGTGGTGTCTGTACTCCACTTCCTGGCCACAGGCACCTACCAGTACACAGTCGGACAGTTGCATGGCATTTCACAGCCACTATTGTCAAGGACACTATTCCAAGTGCTTGATGCCCTCCTGAAGCACACAGACGACTACATCTCTTTACCACGCTCGGAGCAGGAGATTACAAACACAAAAGTGGGATTCCATGCACTTGGCGGCATACCGGGTTGCATTGGTGCCATCGACTGCACCCATGTGGAATTGGTTGTCCCACATGCCATGGAGGTCCAGTACCGCAACCGGAAACAATATCATTCTATCAATGTACAAATGGTGTGTGACTCCAACAGGATCTTTACACATTGTTGTGCCCGATTTCCAGGATCAACCCATGATTCTATGGTCTTGAGGAACTCTACAATACCACGCTACATGGAGCGACACGCAGGGCACCGATCCTGGCTACTCGGTGAGTCTCATTTAATGCATGAGAATGTGGGGAAGTTGATGCGTCAATGACCTGGCAGGAAGGGGGGGGGGATGCGTACGTAGCAATGTCATTCCACAAACATCCTTTATTGTCCACATACAGGTGATGCCGGGTATCCACTGAAGAGATGGCTCCTTACACCAATCCGGAACCCACAGAACCAGCATGAGGGTCATGGCATGTGTCATGCTACACAACATGTGCGTACGTAGAAATGTGGCCATGCCCCCTGACGCAGAACTGCAAGCACCTGAAGATGGTCATGATGAGGGTGGGGATGTGGCAGCACCCCAAGGAGTCCGCGAGGCACAGGAGGCCCGTGAAATTCGTCAGAATCTCATAGATGCATGCTTCTAGCACTCACGCCTGGTGGCTGTTACATGGACACGGGACTTGTGGCACTGTGTGTGTCTGGAACATGCACAATGTGGACTGTACGCCAAGAAAGGCCTCGTACACAAAGATCAATGTCCACACATCTCATTGGATGAATATGAAGAAATGTATAGCAAATGTGAAATGATATTACACACCCAATCGACCCGCCACCCAAAAAAGCCCAACACACCCCCTCCACCCTCCTACCTCCCCCCCGAACACCAGTGCCCAAAGATGCTCATTGTCAGTGGGCAGACGCTATTGCAAGCCCCCTCTCCGGGTATCAGGGGCACCCCTGCCTGTGGAGCGCAGGTTCCTCCCAGATCTACGTTGGGGGCTGCCCTGGACGGAACTTGCAACGGATGATGTCTCTGCCTGCTCATGTCCATGCATGTCCCTAAGGGTTTGTGAGAGCTCAGTGAGCACACGGCGCACAGCGGCAAGTTCACCACATACGTCTTTGGACGTCGCATGCAGTTCCCCCCTCAGGCTCTCGGTGCTTCTCGCCATTTGTCCCTCAGGCTCTCGGTGCTTCCCTCCATTTGTCCCCTCAGGCTCTCGGTGCTTCCCTCCATTTGTGCCCTTAGTGTCTCGGTACTTCGCTCCATTTCTGCCCTAAGTGTCTCAGTAGATGTTTCAATGGCTGCCTTAGAACCCCCACATTCAGCAGCATGCTCCTTGAGGAGCGTGGCCAGTTGCTGCTGTTGCACAATCATCTGCTCGAGGGACTGTTGCCTCTGCTGGGCCATGCCCATTTGCGGTGGTGTCACAGAGGGGCTGATCACCTCATGTTGCCTTGCCACAGGCCTTGTGGGGGTTGGCCAGTCGTCTTGTGGGTGCCCCTGCGTGGTTTCCTCATGGTGTACGGGATGAAACAAACAGGGGGATTGAGACAGGTCATGGATGGGTCCTACATCGACAGCACCGTTTTCTGTGTCGGAGCATGCTGGCATGAAAGCAGTGTCACCTATGGTGCTGCTGCCACCAGAAGCAGTGCCTTCTGTGGCATCCATTGGGGGGACCTGTGGTGCTGCTGCTGTTGTGGACATGCTGGCTGCTGGGGTGCCTGTTGAAGTCCCCTCCAGTGTGCTGCCACTTGATTTGTGCTGCTGCCGTGTCTTGATCCGTGCAGCTGAGGTGGAGGGTCTTTGGCCGTTGGTCTTGGCCCTCTTTGCAGGTGTGCTGGTAGGGGTGTCCTGAAGCTCGTCGTTTGAATCTGACCCTGTGGTGGAGTAAAGGAGGGCGAGCGTTATTTATGGGTCTGTGGAAATTGGAATGGCAATGTATCACATGCATTGGGGTGGTACCTGAGGGTGATTTGGGTCAGGGCCTTGGAGGTGGTCTCATTTTTGTGTGGATTGAGGATGCAGTTATTTTGCAGCCTGCAGTTAGGGTGTGCATGCTGCACATGTAGAGGGTGTTTTTAGGATTTTTACTTATTTATGTATTTAATCTGACTTTTAAAGGGCGCTATCATGGCAATGTATGTGGACGTTCTCCTGGACATGTGTTTCTATTGCACTATGGGGACACATGGTACTTCACATGATTGGACATTGTGGATTTAGCATTGTTTTATTTGGGCCACCTACCTGATTCTTCGGATGTCTGCACTCCTTTCTCCATCCCTCCGACTCCCTCTATGCTCTCCATTCCAATGGTGGAGGCACAGATTTCTTCCCAGGGGGTCAACTTGATGGGTGATTCCGATCCTCCCCCGGTAGCTGTGGCAATGTTTCGGTTGGCAGAAAGTATGCTCCGGACGCGTATCCGCAAGTCGTCCCATCGCTTTCTGCATTGCTGTGGGTTGCGGGGTGCGGTCCCCACCGCACTTACCCGCTGTGCCACCAGGGCCCATATGGCCTTCTTGTTCGCAAGTGCCGTCCTGGTCATTTGCGTCGAGAAGACGACGGCAGCATTCTCCTGGAGGGTCTCTGTGAGCACGGTGAGTTCCTCATGGGAGAAGTGGACCTGCCGCTTGCGATCGCACGCTTTTTTAGCAACTTTTCCCATATTTATTTTTTTAACTGGGGTGGCTAACAAGTTGGGATGTGTCTCAGGGTCGGATTTTTAATGGTTGTGTTGGGATTCTGATTTTATAGATGTACGGCGTGCTGTTTCCCGTTCCGGCCCCATGTTTTTACTTCCGTTTCCGTATATTTACGGTGACCGTAATTTGCGCTGACCGCTCATTACGGTGACCGCTAAGATGGGTGGCGGAATTGCACCTAGGGCGGCGTACGACGGCGGTAAGGGGCGTTTTGGGGTCATTTCCGCCATCGCGGACTTTGCACTTCCGCCATGGCGTAATGCTCGTGCCCGATGGGTCAGAATTAGCCGCACTTTACTCCATCGTGCAATGGCGGAAACGCTATTTACGCTATGGCGGTCATGTCAGCTACTTTCCGCCAGGGTCGTAATGAGGGCCATGGACTGATAGTACATCGCTGCTCACTAGTCCTTATCTTGACCATTTGTAAACTGAAACATCAATATACACAGCAACAGTCGGTCAGTACCTCCTATAGTTATTCCAAGGTAATTACTGGTTGCCTAATACCAATCCGCCATTAATGTTACAATCCTAATGCTTACTTACAAATCGGAAATCTCTGTAGTCCTCAATGCTGTGGAAACTGTCAGTGTTTCTCCTACGTGTACTAAATGCATTTGTGGTCCCATCAGTACTGCAAGACAAAATAAAACAGGCAGT
The DNA here is from genome assembly GCF_040938575.1 of Ambystoma mexicanum. Taxonomy (NCBI): domain Eukaryota; kingdom Metazoa; phylum Chordata; class Amphibia; order Caudata; family Ambystomatidae; genus Ambystoma; species Ambystoma mexicanum. The sequence continues at coordinate 195,631,532 of NC_090937.1, read as the reverse complement.
TGATTGTAGTGCAGATATTAAACTCATTGCGTATGCAACACACGAGAATGTGTCTTGTTGAGGGGCATAAAGTTAATACATTCACTATATAAACCGGAGAGGCTGCAAGTACAGTTTGTAACTAACTGTAAAGTTGAGTCCAGTACCGATAACGCTGATGGCAGTCCGTCGGCTACTATCTGATAATGTCTGGAGCCGTCGGCTATTATCTGATAACGTCGGGAGCTAATGGCATGACTCAATATGGGTAAGAACGCAGCTGCTATTCCGATCGGCAGATCACAGAACACGTACTCTGTTGTAGAAATTCGGCTAACCTTCCGCAATCCCATGTCGAATATAGCCACACCGTAAATCTTATTGAATGGGCACCATCCTCAGTCATGCATCCGTACCGGTCGCTATGATTAGGGGGCGGGCTATGGAACTGGTTTAAATATAGTCCCTCCTTCAATTGGCCAGACTTCCGCGGTCGTCTCATATCGGTGGCGGCCATATTGGAGTGCCTGTTCTCAGCCAAAACCAATGGCAAAAATCATGATACTGGCGCATCCGTCACTCGTAGCTAGCTGTTGTGAACAATTCCGGTCCTGCATACTACTTATCCGTTAGTTATCTGTATCCAACATGCTATAGAGGTTACTACAATGGGGGTGGTTATAACTTTGTCAACTCAAACAACCTGCCAATAGATTGATCCGGATCGGTGATGGATGTCATAAATTTTGCCACAGTAAGGCTGAAGAAAGAGATTATTAAACCGGTTTAATACTGGCTTGTCATGTACATGAAGCCATCACCAGCCTCTATAGAAACCAGTCCATTTGTTCATTCAAACCGGTAATGTGGCTTTTGATAAGAAATATCAATCTCATTTCTTCCTTCAATAAGGTTTTCTTGTCTGTATTCATATTATTAGACGTACAAACTTTTTTCAAGAAAGCCAATGTCAATTCCTCACTTCCATGGTTATTAGATACAAAGTGTCCGACCATCGGAGCTGTCATTACTTTGTTTCTGATACAGCTCTTGTGTTCACTGATCGAATTTTTATTTTTCGTTCAGTTTTGCCAATATATAGTTTTGGGCATGGGCACCAGATCGCGTAAATCACACCACGCGTGTTACAGTTCGTAAACAATTTCTGCTGCCAAGGTCTCGCAGAGCCAATGTCCACCCTAGTACTACTTTGATTTAGTTGGCAGCATTTGCACAATCTACAAGGGGCGTGTCCGCCTGGTTTTTTCAAGCCCCATTGTTCGGTAATGGTTTGTTGTGGATTACATATTAATATCATTGATAGTCACCAATTCCTTCAAATTTCTTCCTCGTTTGAAGGCACATCTTGGGACCGGAATGGGATTGTTCCCTTTAGCAAGATATGCCAATTCCTCTTTATAATCCTGATCACTTTATTCGAAAGGTGATTATAGGAACTCACAAAGACCAGTCCATCTAGATCTTAAGGAGGCCATTTTTGCTTGTATTCCAACAACGCACCCAAGTGATTGTTAGTAGCCCTCTTCAAAGATTGTTCGACAGTTTTCTTGGGATACCCTGTATGGATCAAATTTCTACTCAATGTTTCTGCTTCTTCCAGGAACACATTTCTGTTGGCACTGTTCTGTTTCAACCTAAGAAATGATCTCTTAGGGTTTTCAGATGAAAACTATTGTATCTCAGTAGAGAATTTCAATCTGTCACTTTGTGAAAAGGTTTTATTTCCAGAGAATTAGTGTCGGTTTTGGCCACAATGGTCAAATCTAGAAAATCTATATTTTGCCTACTGTAACGAATAGTAAATTTGAGAAAGGTATTAATCCCATTCAGCCAATCAAAAAGGCCAAAAGTTCTTCTTCATCTCCGTGCCAAATCATTAGCACATCATCGATGTATCTCTTCCAAAGGGTTTGGTGATGTCCGAATAAATTGCTTGCACTGAAAAGGCTCTTCTGTCCTACACAGTCAAAATAAAGGTTGGCTAATGTGGAGCCACTGCTGACCCCATTGCAGTGGCATGAATTTGTTGAAAAAAGTTGTTAAACTTGAAGTAGTTTTCTGTCAGCGAAGTATAAATGAGTTTGGTGTAATGCCTGGCTCTCTTTTTACAAAGAGCAGTTCTTCAATCATATCTAACATAGCTGTCGGGAGAATTTTGGTATACAGTGATAAGTGTAACCAGTATATCCTCTTTGTCATTAAACAGGATATTTTCAGTAAGGTTAATTACACTAAGAGTCTTGTATATATGATGTAATTTCTCTCACATATCCTTTCAAAATGGAATCGGCAAACTTTGCCCATTGTTCCAGTAAAGAGTTGGTGCCAGAAACAATAGGTCTTCCAGGAGGATGGACCAGAGTCTTATGTACCTTGGGTAGAATGTAAAATTGAGGTATACTTGGATCAATTGTGACCAAGTACTCTGCTTCTTTTTTAGTTATCCATCTTCTTTCCTTAGCTTTTTCTACTTTGTTAGCTATCATAGACTTAAGGCGGATAGTCGGGTCGCTTCCCAGAGGTAGATAAATTGTGGTATCGCCAATTGTCTATCACATTCTGTGATATAGTCTTGGCGGTCTAATAAATCAATAGCACTGCCTTTGTCTGCGCTTCTGATGACTATTGCTTTGTTATTCTTAAGTGTGGTAATAGCATGTCTTTGTAACCTGGAACAATTCTGAAAAGCTCTGCCATTTTCAGCCTTCTCCAAGAAATCTAATTCTTTTTCGGAGAGGACGCGTCCGAAAACGATAGATGCTGGGCTGTGGCTGGCTGTGGGAGGACAAACATTTGAAGCATTATGGAGCCCGCTATTACTTTGCTCCATTTTGTACGGATTCTCCTTAAAATATTGTTTAAGGTGCATCTTGCGAAAAAGATTCTGGATTTCCAGACAGGAGTTGAAGCTATCATATGGGGAGGTGGGGACACACCTAAATCCTCTAGGACAGCCTGCTCCTCTTCAGTTGGTGGGCCTCATTACGACCCAGGCGGTAAGTTACCGCCTGGGCCGTGACTTTACCACCATGGCGTAAACTACGTTTACGCCATGGTGGTTGGCGGACTTACCGCCCCATTCCGAGTTTGGCGGGGCGGTAAGTCCCCAATCCCCATTTACCCTTCCCCATTCCCATTTTTGCCCCATAGGGCATAATGGGAGTGGGGAAGGCGTTAATTACGCCACCGTAAATTACGGTGGCGTAATTAACTCCATGGTCCCTTAGCGCCATGGATTTTAACACCTGCTAAAAGCAGGTGTTAAATCCGCCATGGCGCTAAGGGACCTCGTACTCAGGCGGTAAGGGTCGGCGCTGTTTACGGCGCCGTAAACCCCTTACCGCCTGAGTTGTAATGAGGCCTGGTGTGTATGAGGATAAGTTAATCAATAGGCTGTCTTGCTTCTTGTCACACGGGGCTCCTAATCCCAAGCCATCATGTCCCTGAACTATAACGCCCACCACAATTATGTCTCTCTACTACCATAAGGCTGCCCCCTGCTTAGGGAATCTTTCCAGCTAACAACGAAAATGCCTTATTCCAGTTACCAATCGTTTGCTCTGGCCTATACCTTTTCTTATCATCTTCTTTGGTAATGTCGAGGCCAGCTATCTCCTGTGACAATGAAAGTAAATTAAAGTACTCCCTCGCCCAAATGCGCTCCTTCACCTGCCTTGGAATGTGCCAGGCCAATGATGACCTCCCTGACCGTAATGGAGCAATGGTCACTAGGGAGCGGTCCACCTCTGCACCCCTAAGGTTATTTTATGTATTTATTTTATTTATATAGCGCAGAATGAAAAGCCCTGAGGCATGGAGGTGCCTAGACAAATCAACAGAGAACAATGAATGCCAATCATACAGAAGGTGCCTAAGTCACAAAGAAGCATAAGTCAATGAGATGCGTGAAACTAGTGAAACAGGGTGGTTTTCAACCCACGTTTAAAGACAGCCAGTGAGGTGCATGCTCTCAGATCTGGGGGCAACATATTCGTTTTGTGGGGCTGCGTAGGGAAAGGAACCCTGGGAGACTATGGACAGTCTAGCCCATGGTTTTTCCAGAAGAGACATTGTTAGGTTTTAGGACTATTCAGGCTGGCAGCCCGGACAGGCACCCAGGGCTTTGCCCATACAGACATCTGTGTGTAATGCAATGTACTTGAAACCAGATTCTACTGCAGACAGGAAGCCAGTGTAGGGTTTTCCAAGCTGCAGACACATGGTCTGTCTTGCTCAGCCCCTCAACAATACGTACAGCATTGTTGTGGATGACTTACAAGCGGGTGAGTTCACCGTTGGCAATCCCCATCAGTATACTAGAGCAATAATCAAGCTTTGCCCTTGTGATGGCTCTGGCAATAGTGGCACAGCTGGTGGGGTTCAGAAAGGGTCAGAGATGAGCAAGCACTTTCAGATTGTAAGATGTACCTGAGACAAGGCTGTTTACTTGGGCTTTCATATTGAGCTTTTGATCTAGGGTAACCCCTAAGGTCTTAACTTTAGATTGCTGGTATTCTGGGCTTAGCTTCCATAACTGCAAAGATTTGCACATGACCATGAGCTCCGTCTTGGAATTGTTGAGCGCAAGACAATGCGCCTCCCAAGTTTGAAACAAGTCATAGGTGGAGTTGATGGTTATGTAGACAGTGATATAATTCCTGGTGAGGGGAATAAGACACTGAGTACCGTCTGCATAGAGGGGAATAAGACACTGAATGCCGTCTGCATAGTTGGCATAAACTATGCCTTCAGCGTCCAGTTGTTCAAATAAAGGTAACATAAAAATGTTGAACAGCGTCAGCGATCCATACGAGCCCTGTGGAACCCCACATGTCACTCCTTAAAGAAGACCTGGGCTTTGCGGTCAGAGAGAAATGATTTTAGCTACGCCATTGTGGATGATGAAAAGGAGGCTGTATTGTGCAGTCTGTCCGCCAGTGTGGAATGGTCCACTAGATCGAATACTGTAGACAGCTCCAGCTGCACTATCAGTGCTGTGTTGCCTTTCTCAAAAGAGTACAAGATGTTAGCTTTCAGGTCTAAGAGAGTGAACTCAGTACTATGGGCGCGCCTGAAACCAGATTTCCTCTGTCCCAGGATTTTGTGGTTGGCAAGAACCACCTAATCTAGTATTTTCAAGAGATGAGGAACATTAGTAATGGGTTTGGAGTTACCCGGCACGTTGCGGTCCAAGGAAAGCTTTTTATTCGGGGGAAAAAATCCATGCCTGCTGTGCCGGTCTCTTTCTCAACCCCCGACCCGTGCTGCAAGGAAAGCGCCAGAACCCCCTGCCTCTAAACTCACTGGTGGCGCTGCTCCTGGTTGGTCCTCTGCTGTTGTGCATCTCCGGTTCCACCCGGAGTGCCCGTGAGCACCCTCCCGCCTACAGATCCACCCGGACACCGATTTCAGTTTGGCCGTCCCGGTCGCTCTGCAGTGGCCGGGAACACCCCTTTTATTTATAGGGCACGCAGCAGAGTGCAGCACCACACTGCTTTTTCATAACACTGAACAAAGGATGGCTAACTACCAAACATGCAAATGGTGATCGGACCAAATGCATGGTGTACTAGCCACTAGGTTGATGGTGCAGTTCAAATCGACAAGCCAATCAAGGGTTCTTCCTTTGTTGTGGGTGGGTTTGAGAATGCGATGGGAGAAGCCCAGGTCTGTTAGCATACTAGCAATGTCAAGAGCTTTGAGGTTGTTGGGGTCGTGGAGACGAATATTGAAATCTCCTAGCATGATAATTTGCGATTTGGTCTTGGTGTTGTCAGCAAGGATGGATGTAATGTCATCTGCAAAGGTAGAGATAGGGCCTGGGGGCTTATAGATGAGATGCAGGGTGGCAGTTTGGTTGGGTGAGATAGGTAGTTTGACAAAGTGTAACTCTGCAGAGGCAATTTGTTGGTTGGGGATGGCTCTGAGCCTGAGGGAAGTTTTATGAATAATGGCAACACCTCCGACTTTAGTTTGGTTGGTGTTACGGTCACATCTAATGATGGAATATCCACTGGGGATGGCGAGGGAAAGTAGGGGACCTGAAGCTGCATGAAGCCAGGTCTCGGTGATGGCAGTGAATTTTAGTTCATGCAATGTGATATAGTTTGCAATGTCCACTGCATGAGCAGGGAGGGACCTGGCATTGACAAGGGTGCCTTTAATCGGGGTCTCTTTGGATGTGAGTGTTTTGGTCGTATTACTATTGGAGGTGCCTGCGGGAGAGGAGTTAGTAAGGCCAAATGAATTAGGGCTATGTTTGTTAGTGCCTCTAATGCTCAGGGATTTTGTGGTATTGTTGAGAGTGTGAGCGTGGTGAGCTACGCACGAGATTCTGGAACCTAGTCTGAAGTTCCTAAGGCACACAGAGCAGGGTTGATTAGGGGTGGGTTTGACTGCAAAGTGTTCCAGCCATAAGGCAGGAGAATTCAGGTAAGGGTTTGTGTGTTGTTGTGGGGATGTGGTCTTGGTGGTAGTGCTGTGCAGTCGGCTGTTAGAGATCAATAAGGGGTGGCAGTGTGCTCTTGGGTGTGATAGCCTAGAGAACTGGCAGGACCCAGCATGGTGAGATTAGGTTTCTTGATGAGGGTGGACTGGGTAGGGGGAGCACTACTGTCGTAGATGAGTGTACCAGCTAGAGATGTTATTGAGTAGTGTAGCAAGAGAAAGCGGCATAGTAAATGGGGCCAGGACATAATGAGGTGAGTTCTATGTAGTATGAATCAATTTGAGGCAAGGTGGGCAGTACGGTAGTGTGCTGCATGTGGTGTCAAAAGCGAAGCAAGTGCGAACCACATGTGTGTGGCGTCCAATGCAGGCCAATAAGCAGGGTATGGTCAGAAAGAGTACAGAGGTGAACTATTTGGGTTTGGGGGCACCCATTTGTCATCTAATAGTAAGTAGCCAGGGCGGGAAGTGTTTACAGGAACGTAGAAAGGCAGTTCAGTATATCGTGCAACATAGGCATCAGTAAGAGAAGGCAGCACGCTTAGCAAACAAGGTAGGCTAATCCGGTATTAAGGCAATGGGCCCATACAGCAAAGGGCATAGGACGTAGGCTATTCCAGCATTTATGCCATAGTGAGTGCCAACCTGAATGCCATTGTGAGCAAGATGCAGAGGCGAGAATACACGGTAAATACAATGAGCGTAGGTACCCGTCCTAATGGGTGAGAGTAGCACGAGTACAGGAGCCTACGCTGGAAAGGCTGCGCTTGCCCTATAAGTGGATATGTATCTTTATTGGGAAGGTGGTGCGCCGCCTATCTAAGTCGATAGAGCTACAGGAGTCTATTTTAGTTGTGACAGTTCCTAATTCAACACACATTAAAAAAACGTAAAGACCTGTCCTTCGGAATAGGATAGGGACCCAACTTTACTCTTCCTTCCTATTCATCCAAAGCACAGGAATTATTAGAAACCCGTGGAATATAACATTCACTCCTTTTATATTAGATTCTTTAGAAAAACATCAGGCCAAGATAGTCATCTTATATGCGAATTGTTTGATATCGCTCAAAGGGAGGTGTAACAACCTACCCCACTTTGAGCTATTGATTCTTCTCAATGTATGCTGCTGGAAATGCTGTGAAACAATGATAGAGGATGCATTGGTTTCCTAGCCCAGTAAAATGCTTTTTGCACCACAGTATTATGTTACAACATACTCATTACCAAACATTTGAAGGAAGAGAACTGCGGGATAGGTCACCGCTCTGTTCCTCCGTCCCTACATGGCTGGCATGGCTAATGCAGCCGCATAGAGCGTGATCTTACCTATTGTTGCCCAAAGTATCCACACATTGAATTTGTGGTGCCGCTGTTTACCGACTTGCTGCTGCGTTCGCCATTCTGTCTCTGTGAACCTTGCCATCAGGCTTGGATGGTGATATGCGCGATCACGTGCTTCCCTAGCAAGCATTAAGCGAATGTAGTGTTGTCGAAGAGCACCATCTTCGACTGGCATTTGACCTAGGTTATTCATCACCATGGACAGATGACCAGCACATAGTTATTTATATCAGCAGAGATTATATAACAAAATGAGTTATTGGGAGTATTTGTTCCAAAAGACTTGCTACTCGAACCATTGATGGTTAAATTGGTCCACCCATAGGGGGTATCGGAAAACGTTTATGCAACTTATTAACTGTAGTACAATCGGTTTCATATGTGAACTCTGTAGTCTATTCATAAAGGTGAACCCATGAACTAAATCGTTTCAATCTCATACTCCTCCATACTATGATGGGCAATGTGATTGTACTCATTGGATTGAAGTGGTAGTGAAACTATCTCTATTTCAATCTAGATAACTGACAATTGCTGCCACAGAATCTCTTTGTTTAGTCCCCTCCTGTACGCACCTAGTCTGTAAATCCAGCAATGTTTTCATGTAGCAGGGCATTGATGTCACCACCATGCGGTGGTAACAGCAACTTATCCAGCACGGCCTATTGGAAATTCATCTCACTGTGCCCCTCAAGTATGAAATGGGAAACCATGGGTGCATGTTACTTCCTAGTCAGAATGCATGATTTATGTTCGATTATACGTTTTCTGACAGGTCTGCTTGTTATTTCAACATATTGAAGACTACAAGGACAAGTGATCAAATAAATCACATTGAGCGTATTGCAATTTGTAAAATGTTTCTGCACCCATGGAATATGCCAGCCTATGTCTATTGAGGTGCTGTTTGTTCATAAACCGAACATGATCCACAAGGCCTATGTCTTTGTACTCGTGGTCGCGCCCAAAGGGTGGTTTGCATTTCACATGGATTTCCCTTGCCCAAATATGAATATACCAAGGTATCTTTCAAATTCATCCGTCACTTGATTGCAAACCTGGGTTCCTCTATCTGCGATTTCCCCATTCTCAGGATATGCCACAGTTTTTATTTAAACTTGATTTTGCAATAGACAGAAAGACATGAAAGTATTACAGAGTTGGCATACATAGGTAATGCAACATCTTATTCTGAGTTGTGTACATTACAGCGACATGGTATGTTGCGCCAGGCCCATTTCCTCAGACATTTCAAGTACATTCCTCCCAAATGCACTGCAGCTAGACATTTCTCCCTTCCCTGCGCCACCTGTGCCAGAAATACTCTGTGGGTTCCATATGTCGTTGGGTCTACAAGCTACAGTCACTGTGGCTACATAGGATTTTCCTCTCTCAATGGCATAGACCAGGTCTCGCAACCATTCCGCCCTTGTCGGCACAGACTTTAACTTTCAGTATCAGAGTACACATAGATGTTTAACGGGTGACACTGTGGGAGGGATATCCATCATGTCTGCCAGGGTCTCCGCCACCCATGTCTGCCAGGGTCTCCGCCACCCTACCCCAGAACTGGGTGACCCCTGGCCATTCCCAGAACATGTGAATGGAATCTGCAGGGGACTTCCCACACACGCATCCGTGGACCCCGGTATAAATTTTGCTGACCTAGCCGGTGTGGAGTGTAATTGATTCAGGATTTTAAACAGTATGAGCCAGAATCTGGTGCACACGGAGACTTCCTTGGTTAGCAGGCAGCATTTCTGCCACTGTGAGTCTGAGAATTCCAGGCCCAAGTCCCGCTCCCGCTCCCACTTTGCTTGCGTCCCCGATTTGGTAGGTATACTGGTCTGAGAATTCCAGGCCCAAGTCCCGCTCCCACTTTGCTTGCATCCCCAATTTGGTAGGTGTACTGGTTTGGATAAGCCTATGTAGTCTGGAGACCAATCTGGTAGTGTCACCCTTGCTAAAATCGCCTCAATACACAGGTGCGTTTCAGTCTCCTGTGGGAAGGACGGCTATAGCTGCTGCCCTCATGCGCAAGTACTGCAATATTCTAATGGGATTATTTCCAAGTTAATCTTTGAATTTGTCCAATGAGACGAACCGCCCCTCTAAGAATAGGTTTCCCAGCTTCAATTGTGCTTCATCCCTCCAGGATTTCTTCAAGTCTCTATCCTAAGTAGGTGCGAGCCCTGGGAAGTTCTGCAGCGGGATGCCCACATTATATAGCACTGTCAAGACCAACTTGTGAAAGATTCTAGACCATGCATTAACAGTCGTGCGTACAGGATTAAAAGTGCAAGAGTGAACATATTTATCACTAAAGATGACCGGCTTCAAACTGGTTGGAGATGCTCCATACCTTTCCAGTGACACATGTATTGCTTCTGCCGCTGGAGAATACCAAAATCCAGTGAAGTGTGCCTGCGCCACTAAGTAATACAATTCAAAGTCCTGGGCCGCCAGTCCCCCATATTCATAGGGTTCCACCTATTTGTCCCAGTTTATCCTGGCCGCACCTGCCATCCACCCCCCAATAGAAATACCACTGCCAGTGTCCTCAATGCCACAAAAAAGGCCCTCCCTGGCATAATGGGTCATATTGCAAAAGAAGTAGAATCGTTTGGGGAGAAGTATAATTTTTAGGATCGAGATACTCCCATACATGGAGAGAGGCAGACCATCCATGCTCTCAATTTAGCCTTGAGCCGCGGCTGGAAGTCTGCGTAATTGTCCTCATAAAGGGATGACTGTGACCTGAAAACACCAACACCGAGATACTTAAAATGTGTAGGTACCCATCTGAACCCCAATAGGTCTTGTGGTGTGGACGTAGCATCTGTCAATGGGAACAGTTCGGATTTGGTTCTATGGATCTTATATCCAGAATAACGTGTGAATTTGTGAACTTCATCCATGATAGGCCCAAGGATTACATCGGGGTCCCGGGTATACAATGCTATATAAATGTAAATCAAGAACAGATCCAGTGGCAGAAAGACTAAGGTGCCCAAGCGCTTGTGTGTCAAAGATATTCTAAAATGGCAAGTGGGTGATTGTAAGGTGTGGGTATTCTGCCCAATACTCCACAAGGAAAATGAACAAGTTTGCAATTTTCACAATCGCACTGAGTTTTACTGCATAAATTCAGACATCATTTTAATCAGATTACAGCCTGACACGTGTTTCGAGTATACAAAGCTCTTCTTCTGAGGCTGATTACATTATTGGCCATGTACAGAACATAATCAACCGGTTCAGATGTATAGATCAAAGTGAAATTCACAACACCCAAGTGTTAAACAAGGAGAATGGGACATTATGTGCATTCATGAAATACATTCCCATGAAGAATAGTCAAGACAATATAGACAAAACATAAGCAATAAATATCAAACATAGCATGATTGTTTAAATACATGTGATGTATTGTATAAAATGACCCATTTCAGTAATGTACGAACAACACGAGACAAACATTTAAGTTGTAACCTCTTGCTTGGAATCTAGTATTGATCAACATCTGTTCTGATTTGAAATCTTCAGAATTCGAGCAATTTCTCCTCGTCCGAATATATTCCCCTTTTGGTATATTCGTGATTACTGCCTTTTTATGGCAGCTCTGTGCATGTAAAACCGCATTAACAGCAGTCTCTTTTCTGAATGTCTTGGTTTTGAAACCTTGTTCCCTAATAGTAATGGTTAGATCCAAAAAGTCAATGTGCGAATAACTGAAATGGTGAGTGAATAATACTCCCCAATCATTGTCATTCAAACATTGGACAAATTCAAGTAAACAATCCACAGTTCCAGCCCAAATCAATAAAACATCAATAAACTGTTTCCATACATGTATTAATGGTGCAAATTGGGTATTGATGAAGACATACTGCTGTTCAAATTGATGCATGAACAAGTTAGCTAAGGCAGGCGCAAAGCTTGCCCCCATGGCTACGCCAATTAGTTGTCTGTAATATGTATTGTTGAATAGGAATATGTTGTTTAGAAGTAAAAATAGCAACTCCTTGAGCATTTCAACATGTGTGTAGAAAGATGCCGAGTCCTGACGAAAGCCAAATAACGCTCTCAAATGCTTTTGAATGTTCAATGGACGTACAGAGGGCCTTAAGGTTGACCAGCAACATATTCGCGTGGTATGTTAGATCTTCAAGGATCTGTAAAATATGCATTGAATCCCAAACATAAGTTAGTGTTTGGAAGACAAGCGGTAGTAGACACAGTATAGATTGAAATAGGTTCCAGAATTCCCCCTCTTCTACTAATTATTGGCCTACCTTCAGGAATGTTCACAAATACTTTGTGAATCTTAGGTAGGAAATATGCCGTCGGCATGGTTGGTTGGTCTACTAATGGAAATATTTTTTTTTACATCTGTCAGGATCCCCCTAGTATATCATTTTTGAATTAGACATGTTATCTGTATCAGATCTTTTAACTGATTAGTGGTCAGAATCTGATAGCAACCCTCCATATTCAAATGTTGTTATCCCATTGTAATGTAATCTGATTTTTCCATAATCACAACGTTGCCACCCTTATCTGCCTCTGTATAAATGTATAAAGCATGTGAACACCAAAGCAACTTGGCGCTAAAAGTAAGCCAACAGAACAGAAGCCACAATGAGAAGGAGAGCTAAAATAAATAGATTTTTAACAAACGCCTAAACAGGAGATGATTTTCCACAGCCAAAGTGTAGGTGGTAGCGTATTCCACAGTCTAGCCGCGGAGACTGAAAAAGAGCAACCACTAAACCTTGTCAGACGGAACCAAGGGATTGATATCAACTGAGCACTCTGAGAAAGTAGGGCGCGAGGGGGACAATAAGGAGGAAACTTGTCTCGAAGGTATTCTGTGCCCACTCATTTGAATGTCTTATGATAACTACTGAGTGAATTAAATGAGATGCGCTCATAATAATAATAATTTCCATTTATATACCTCTACGAACCCTCGGGCATCTGCGCCCTGCTTATTATTACCCACGGGGTGTGGTTCTCATTTATCGACCTCAGAACGATGAAAGGCTAATTTCAGCCCTGCCGGGATTCGAACCTATTCGAACCTGCATCGGCAGGCTGGTAGAAGCTGGAGACACTTTGCAAGGTAGAGGGATTGAGCCAAGTAGAGGGTGTTAGAATAGTCGATTCGGCTCAAAACAAGAGCCGCAATGACTGGCGCCCAAAGATGAGGCAGAGAAATGCAAGAACTCTCAGCAAAATTCTTAGTAGAAGGTGAACGGTCTGGTTAGATAAAGAGGAGGAACTTAAAACTAAGATCCTTCACCACCGAAACAGGTGAGGTAATGGGCCCAATTCCAGAGGCCAGAATGAAGAGGTCCAAAAGTGAGACAGAGGAGAAGAAACAGAGGGGTGGTCCCACCACCAAGGCCTCCGTCTTCTCCCCATTCAATTTCAGCCAGTTGCGGCCCTTCCACTCTGCTACCGCCGCCAAACAACCTCTGAGCTGAGATGCCAGTTCCGGATGAGAAACATCAAGCCGGACAATAATTTGGGTGTCATTGGTGTAGGAGATACAGCGGAGGCGGCAGGAGTGGATGAGACTTGCAAGAGACTTGATTTAGATATTGAATAACACGGGGGACAAGGCGGAGCCCTGATGGACACCACAAGATAGGAAGTGAAAGGGGGAGCGAAAAGAGGAGCAGGCCAAAGTTTGGCCTTTGTCAGCCAGGCAAGATGTAAACCAGGCCAAAACAGGGCTGGAAAGACCGGCGGATACAAAGCGGTCTAGCAGGAGGGAATGGTTGACCATATCAAAAGTCGCTGGGTCAAGAAGAATCAACGCACCAATTACCTCATCTTCTACCCCCTGGACGACCAGCTAAGCAAGATCCTCCTTAGCCGAAATCAACAAACACACAGTCCCATGGCCTGTACGGAAGCCTGACTGAAAAGGGTCAAAGAATCCAGTCTCCTCGAAAGGAAGAAAGAGGGGGAGGAGGGGATATGAGTGCTTCCAACAGTTTCCTGAAAAAGGGCAAAAGGGAAATAGGGCGGAAGCGAGAAGGAACAAAAGCGTGTCATCTACATAGAACAAAATCACTTGCCGTGGCTCTGCTATTCCGATACCTCTATGCCATGTTTTGCACATATCAATGCCGCAAGTGGTTCTGTCGTGAGTTCAAATAGAATGTCGACATTGGGCACCCCAGGCGCATTTCCCTCCCCAATCGAATATTCTGAGACACAGTAGTATTGGTATGAACTCTCGCTGTTTATCAGCTGGACACAGCTGATAAAGTATTGGTCGAATCAGTATTGCCTCTGCATCTGAAACAGATACTTCTAGGACACAGTCAAATGCCTTTTCGGCATCATGTGAGGCTGTCACTGCCCTAGCCTGCAGACTGATTTGTGCCAATATACTGAAGAACCTCTTCAAGTTGGGCGCTGTTGACCGGGATGGGATAAAGCCGACTGATCCGGATGTACCAGGGCCATCATATATGGGAGCAACCAAGAGTCAAGGATTTTGGTGAATATTTTTGCGTCCGCATTTATTAGGGACCGCAGTCGGTATGAGGAAACCTCAACCTGTGGTCTATCTCACTTCAGTAGCACGGTAAAAATAGCCTTCCTGACGGAAGGAGGTAGTATTCCCTGTCCCAATGACTCCTTTCTAAAGGCAAGCAACTGAGGCGCCAGCATTGACTTCAACTCCTTATGAAATTCCACGCTAAGGCCATCCGATCCTGGTACCTTGCCCGAAGCCAGAACAGATATAGCTGCCATTACCATATCAAGGGACACGCCTCCTCAGGGAGTTCTGATACTGCCACATTTCCCAGTTATGCCGCAATATCTCCATCCGCACACTCAACCCCACTGGCGTACAATTCCTTAGAGTATCTTCTGTACTAGGCAATAATATCCTCCTCAGCATTAATATTCTCCTCTGTGTTACAGACCACCCCATTCGAACCCACAATTGCTGTAATTGTATACACCTGACCCTCTGATCCGGCAGCCCTAGCAAAAGATCTACCGGGTCTGTCTGTCTTGCCATATTTACGAACCATCATTGTTAGCCAAATCTTGAAATTTGATCAGATAACCTTTAATCAACCCCAGTAGCGCATTGTTTTTGGTGGCACCATATTCATTTTCCAGGCGCTTTATTTGAACTTCCACCGCAAGTAGCTCAAGCCTAAGATTTTTGAGTCCCAACCATGCACAAAAGCATTTCACCTGGCATGTTCACTTTCATCCTCTCCCAGACCGTGGACCCCAATGGTTTAGAACCTAAATTGCGGGTCCGGTCTGGGTCAAGCAAAACAGGAGACATTCTCCACATAGGCTGAGACTTGGCTTTCTGCCTCAGTTCAAGGGATATTACTACTGGGAAATGATCTGATAATGTGCCCGGGAGGATCATGCACATACGGGCCGCCGACATTGTCTGCTGTGAGAAGCCACAGATCGATCATGGACATCTAGTCATGGACTGTCGGGTAGTATGTATACTCCCTCCCTCCTGTATGGGACCCCCTTCATACATCCACCAGTTGAAGATGAGAGAGGATCTACAATAATGCATTTGCTGCTGCTGTCGGCGACCTAGGTGCATCTGATGTACAGTCCATGATGACATTCAGGATAGTATTAAAGTCTCCAAATTAAATGATAGGGACCTCGCTGCCCTAAGAAGATTATCATCTAATTGGCAAGTAAAAATCAGGGTCTTCAATGTTCGGCCCATAGGTGTTAACCAATTCTATCTGCGTGCCTGCCATGTTACCCCACACAATCACATACCTCCCATCAGGATCAATGGTACTGCTAGTGACCTAGAATGCCTCAGAGGACTGCATGAGGGTCATTACCCCACGCGCTTGAGATAAGTATTCAGTAAAGAACCTCTGCTGCCCCCACTTCCTGGCAAATGCTGCATGGACCGTTCCTAGTGCATTTGTTTCTTGCATCATGAGGCCTTTAGGCCCATGCCTCCCAAGATATGCAAGCACTTTCCTGGCCTTGATCGGATTGTTCAGACCACGCACGTTCCATGTGAGGAATGTAATGGGCGTACTGCCCCCTCGTGCATTCATATTAAGCATTCCAGGCACTCAAGTTAATCAACATCTTCCCCAGCCCGATCTTCACATGTATTGTCAATAATATGATGTCTGTCAACTTTTAAACGTCCCCAATCCCCTGCACCTCCCCCCACCCTCACCATCCTCCCCAACTCGATAGTGCTTTCCCCATTGAAAAATCATAGAGAACATTGCAAAATGCAACTCCACATTTACATTGAGTTGCCCCGGCCTTCATAATTACACATCATTAAGCTATATAGAACATTTTCAAAAGCGGGAGCGACGATTCTATATATGACCGTACCTCTGCAAGGTTCTCGAAGTGTACGCGGCCCCCATGTTGTATGCATAGTTTTGATGGGAAGAGAATGGCGCATGGGACCTGGCATTCACGAAGCAGCTTCTTGACAGAATCATAAGATCTTCTGGTAGCTTGGACACTCGTGGAGAAATCTGGGTAGATGAACACCTTGCTAGCCTCGTATTGTTATGATCCTGGTTCTCTCGCAAGCTTCAGGACCAGATCCCTGTCTCCATAGGTTAATAGCGTCACTATTATTGTTTGCAGGGGTACCCCCAGCTTTGGCACGGGGACCAGTGCACAGTGTGCCCTTTCAACCAGGAATTGTGCTGAAAAGTGTGCTTCACCAAGGAGGGTTTTCAGAAGGATCTCAACAAAATGCTCCATATTCCCTTTGGTTGCATTCTCGGGCACCTGTACAATACATATATTGTTCCTGCGTGAACGGGACGCCAGGTCTTTGCATTTCGCCCACACTGCTGACAGTTCCTTTTTAAACATGTATATTTCTTGATCATGGCTCTCTGCTTTATCATCAAGGCTGCTTATACGCTCTTCTGCCGAAGTTATTAACCCACTTTCCTTGTCAAGATTGGTCTTCAATAAGCTAATATTGGGCACAATATCATCCAGCTTTGCATGTACCGACACAGTGCTACTTTGCATTCCAACCATGATGGGCTTCATGTTGCGGGGGCCTGCAGGCTCTTCCAAAGGGTGTTGCTACTAGCATCAGCCACTATGTCCTTTGCTGGGTTGCTATAAGACCACGCTTCTACCCAGCTCCCCTGGTCATGACTGGAAATTGATCAGGCCCTCGCGTACCCCGGACCCCACAAGTGTCTGGGAGGATAAATGTGGGCCTTCAGGCACAGGAACAATCCACAGCCCAGTCTTACCTCCCTTTCACCAAGCCAGGCAGGGGCCAAAGCATGTGGCACCCCAGTCCCTCCTCCCTCCAGGCAAATCCCATTTTCGTAGCCCAGGCTCCCGGGACCTATCTAGCCCTCCAGTGTCAACGAAGATATCCACAAACTATTAATTGCACCCCAGAAGCAGGCCTGGAGAAAGTGCACCCCGCACAACTGTATGCTGCAGGAGCAGTATACATTCAAAGAAAGGCTTAATGTTAAAATCGCCAAGTACCACCAGATTGAAATACTTGAACTTGGAGAGCCGCAGTCAGTTTAGAAAAAAGGATTGAGAAAATCTACTTATAGCCTGGGGGAATATACAATTACAAAATGTATAGAGTGCTGAGCAGGAATCATTAAATGTACGAACAGTGCTTCTATCATCAGTCCGTGGGACAAAGGAATCATAGAAAACTTGAATAGTGTTTTTAAATTAATAATCCCCCACCTGGGTGCGAGGCTCCTCTATCAAAATGAATAATGTTGTATTCTTCTGGAAGAACCTGCGAGAATGTAGGTGCCGACATTTCAGTGAGACAGAGTGGATCAGGAGAATGATCCACAAAAGTCATGCATAAACGTTGCACGTGCAACCAAAGAAGATTTGTTAAACAAATACTCTGTCATAAGCGCTCCATGCACTCCTATGAGATACACTTAATTTTTTAGCATCTCCAATTAATTCCAATCACCACCATTTAGGCCCCCCACTGAGGTTAGAATATCTCCCAAAATTGATGATTTTGCCAACATTTCCTCAACCAGTTCCTCAGCAAACGCAAGATTATTACATTCCGCCATCATTTTAATGTATAATTTCAATGCAACATTGTAAATAATTTCCAATTATTGAAATCATGCAAAGAGTTAGCCATTAGTCGGACTGTGGAAAAATAGTAACTATAACACAATGGCCTAATCAGGCTCACCACATAAGTGAAAGAATCTCTTTCCATAATGCATCCCTATAAAGATGTGTCCCTCTGGGAAGGCTGCGCTCTCCCTGTAAGTGGATATGCATCTCTAGTGGGACGATGGTGTGCCGTCAATCTAAAAAAGTGGATAGAGCGAAAAGCTATCCCTTATCCGCGTGATACAGGGGTTTTGTAACCGTGCAACCATTTTAGTTTGGACAGTTCTTAATTCAAAACACATTAAAAAATGTAACAAAGACCCGTGTGTCGGGATAGGATAGGGACCCGCCTTTATTCTTCGTTCCTATTCATCCAAGACACTAGAATGGCTACAAATTAGTGTAATGTAACATTAATTTCTTTATATTGAATTTCTTTAGAAAAACATCTGATAAAGCTAGTCCTCTCCGAGCCTGAAGAGATGTCCCTTCCAAGAAAATGTCGACTGTTTACAGCTATATGCTTGAATTAAAACGTCTTCCTCAGGACCAGTAACACCCCCAAGTGGGTGTGAACTGCAGGGTACCTTTTTGGTTACTTAAACTGTTATCGCGTTTAGATTATAGCGCACTACCAAGACTCTTATTGTCAATTTGGAAGCATAAGTCTGAGTACTGGGTCGCCTTAGTAAAGTACGTAGTGCCCACATCTTCATCTAAAAGCGGCTCTTGCCACATTCTCTATAATAGTTGCTGGTTTGTGGGCATTTTCCCCTATATCATTGGATTTCCTGCTTCCAAGTTTGTACATTACTGTCTTTTTTTTGCTGGCATTTCTAGAATTGAATGTCGCTGCCCAGGGAAACTGCTCTAGTATCAGCAGTAAACTAACAAAATCACTTACTTGCGAGGTTTACACATGTTTACATAGATCAGGTGGCAAGAAAACACTTGGATAAACTGGACTTGAGAACCGCAACACACTCCTTAAAGTGAACACATTATTTCCATTGTGTTGTGATTTCTGGAACAACATGTTTTCTGGTCCTAGGCTGGTACTTTGGATCAACTGAAGTTTAAAAACAGGTTTTTCATAAAAGAGAATATAGCTCCCAGAATGCACTTTTTAAAAACAATTAAGAGCTCAGACTAGAACACAGAGCACTCAGCACAGTAACA
The DNA here is from genome assembly GCF_040938575.1 of Ambystoma mexicanum. Classification (NCBI taxonomy): domain Eukaryota; kingdom Metazoa; phylum Chordata; class Amphibia; order Caudata; family Ambystomatidae; genus Ambystoma; species Ambystoma mexicanum. The sequence continues at coordinate 195,612,413 of NC_090937.1, read as the reverse complement.
TAATATCATTACAATAATAAAGTGCCAAAGCTCCACACAGCGCCAGCAGGGGAGTTCAAGGGGCTTTGTCCCACTTCTAGAAGGGAAGTGCCTGAGCAGGCAGTCGGTACTCCTTTGCGGCCTCCATTCCTCATTGGCAATCACAGCTCCTCCATCCCAAGCTGTTAAAGCACAGGCTGCGGTAGCAACAGTTCCAGGGGCTGTGCAGGCCTCAAGTTGCCAAGGGGCCTGCGCAGTGCAACCAGCGGATTGGGGACCTTCAGGATCCAGATCCTTGGACGAACCTGCCAGTTACAGGTCATGTGTACAAGTACATCAAATGCTTTCTCTGCAAGTGCTCGCTGCCTTGCAGACAATTATTTTATATCCGTGCAGTTTCACCTTTATGCAATTTGCAAAACGTGTTAGTCCTTGTCAGACCTAGGCACTTGTGACAGCAAAGGTAGACCGTCCCGGGTCACATAGTTGACACAGAATTGTTAGTAACGTTTCTCTGGATGTCTTCCAGATAGTTGTAAACCTTCATGGACACAGGTGACTGACTCTGGCACTCATATCCCACCATCTCCAGGTACACTTTAATTGAGTTTTGTATCTTACTTTGCCGTATCATTTGAATGTTTTCCAAGGAATTGGAGTGTTTTGCTGAGGTGCAACTCTGATTCCACGTGCATGATATGTGGAAATATTTGTAGTGTTGTACCACTGCAGCAAACCTGGAAATCCAAATGTTACTATAAGGGGTGGTAGTCTATGGGTCTCGGAGATGATGCAAGAATCTGCTTTCTGCTGCTAGCCATGTAAGAAATCCCGTAGAAGCAAATCTAAAATCAATTTGGGCCCACAGAAGGTTTATGGAAGGACTTCACGACAAGGTTCTGGATGTGTGCCAAGCAGGTGATGTCAATGGAGTTCTGTGCATGGTTTTTCAGTACAGCGTTGGAAACCATGATCATATGTGCTGCCTTGTCAATGTTCAAGCACAGAACATTCTATCAAGGACCTTTGCATTTGTGGCATGATTGCCTTGTACAAGGAATACAGTGTTGGCAAGGTAGGTCCACCAGTCCACTGCCCTCCTGCATCAGAAATGCTCCAAATATACTGAGATCACAGCAAACTTCCACATAGGGTGTCTTATTGAGTGATGCAAATATTTTCTCTTTCAGTTCCACTTTGCTTTCATTTATCTCTCAGGCAGATGCCTCTCGAAGGCTGATGCTCCCTGAGCTAGTGCCACCATTTTTCAATTTGTCATGAGGGTCTTATGCATCCCTGTCTGTGGGATGTTCACAGGTGTATGCACACAGATCCAGTTGTCTATCTTTACTGGCTGCACTGCCAACTTTACATTTCACAAGGTTTGAGGTGACAGTTGTCTGACCGGACTACTTTGGAGATGAATGAGGTTTGGCATCACCTGATCATTGTGTTTCTGTAATCATACAGCATACGGACAGAGCTTTCTATGTGGTCTACACAAATAATCTTGCCATACTCCGTGGCGAGGATGGCTGCATTGATCTGGGTGGATAAATGGGAGTGATTCTTCATGAGTTGCAATTATTTCTCCAAATTCTCTGTCAGCAGTGTGGTGGTGCTGGTCACTCTGGGCAGGTCTGGCTTCAAATGTAACCACAAACGTCAATAGCCCCACGGTTTCATCAAGATTGTGAAGAAAAGTTTGAGAATCAACAGCAGAATGTGAGCATGCTTTTAAATAAAAGGCAGATTCAATGATTACTGGATTTCTCATGCAGTAGATAACTGAATTTAGTTTAGGAGACCTTGCCGCCAGTTAAAAAGTCTTTGTGGAAAAACATGCTGCGGGCAAAACTTTTCACTGGCAGATGACTCACTTTAAAAATGTATACTTTACATATTTTCATTAGGCAACCAGATAAATCTGAAAATGTTTTTAATTTGGCTATCCCAACAGACTCTGGTCTGGAAGCTGCAGACAGTGGACGGTCCACGAAGTCCACTAACACCAAGACACTGAACACTCCGCAAAGCCAAAGAAACCAAGACAGTGAATGGGCCGCGATGCCCAAGAACACGAAGACAGTGAATGGGCCGCGATGCCCAAGAACACGAAGACAGTGAATGGGCCGCGATGCCCAAGAACACGAAGACAGTGAACGGGACGTGAAGCCCACGAACACGAAGATAGTGAACGGGCCGCGAAGCCCACGAACACGACGGAGTGAATGGGCCGCGAAGCCCACGAACACGCAGACAGTGAACGGGCTGCAAAGCCCACAAACACGCAAACAGTAAACGGGCCGCAAAGGCCAAGAACACGAAGATAGTGAACGGGCCGCAATGGCCAAGAACACGAAGATAGTGAAAGGGCCGCAAAGCCCAAGAACACGAAGATAGTGAACGGGCCGCAAAGGCCAAGAACACGAAGACAGTGAACGGGCCGCAAAGGCCAAGAACACGAAGACAGTGAACGGGCCGCAAAGGCCAAGAACACGAAGACAGTGAACGGGCCGCAAAGGCCAAGAACACGAAGACAGTGAACGGGCCGCAAAGGCCAAGAACACGAAGATAGTGAACGGTCCGCAAAGCCCAAGACCAAAAGGACATTAATATGCCGCAAAGCCCAAGAACACGAAGACAGTGAACGGGCCGCGATGCCCAAGAACACGAAGACAGTGAACGGGCCGCGAAGCCCACAAACACGTAGGCAGTGAACGGGCTGCAAAGCCCACAAACACGCAAACAGTAAACGGGCCGCAAAGGCCAAGAACACGAAGACAGTGAACGGGCCGCAAAGCCCAAGAACACGAAGATAGTGAACGGGCCGCAAAGCCCAAGAATACGAAGACAGTGAACAGGCTGCAAAGCCCAAGAAAATTTAAAAGGAATCAAACCGCTCACACATCCAATTGTGTGTTGGGCAAACAGTAAAAGATTTTATTGATAATCTTTTGTAACATCAACTCAGACATGTGTCAAGATGGGAATGAACATCCTCCATTTGTTATATATTGGAACGCATGTGATGGCCCAATACCTTACACCTGGTCTGCCTCATTATTCGGCAGCACTTCTCTACAGGAGCAAATCAAGTGTATGACCATCAGAAAATAGCACACACAATGGGAAAGGTGTACAAAAATACAATGACTTGGCACTATCTCTTTTGACAAATTTAATGTCATTTCAATTGTATAAGTAACTGGAGCCTTGTTTAAACACTGCCATACCGGTTCAACACGCCGCCATCAAATTAAGCACACGTTCACACCAGTTTTTCACGATAGTATTGGGATGCTAGTTTCAACAATGCCATGCTAGTTGTACCCCATTACCCACCCATAGCCATCTCCCTACACTCTGCCATGCCTGCTGCACCCCACCCATCCAAGCATGCACCAGTACAAGACCACTAGTTTGACAAAGCTTCCCTGTCAGGATCTTGGATCATGTCTTCTGCCAGGCATTGAGAGTTGGTGTCATGATGCATACCCCCGGGCATCCAGACCACGTCCATCAGCCCCGGGAGCAGGCATCATGTTGCCTTGAGAAAACCCAGCAACCCCTGCTAGGGGCTGTCTGGGTTCAGTCCTGGCGCCTATGGCGCCAGGCTCATATGGGACATCAGTCCTGGCGCCATAGGTGACAGGCTCATAGGTGCACACTTACCTCATGCAGAGCATGCTGCAAGAAGATCCAAGCCCATGTGAGGCCTGGAAGGGACTACTTTACCTTAGGGACTATTTTGCTACTTGGGTGTGGTCGGGGAGGAATACCTACCTGGGACTACTTTGGAGGCTATTTAAACCACGCCCGAAGAGCAGCACACGCTTCGCGTTATTCTGCATCCAGCAGTGTAACGTTCACCATGCCAGCAGCAGCATCCAGCCTTCTGCCACGCCCGCCTCGAACCTGGAGAACCTAGAAAGAAGGAAAGAAGCAAAGATTGGAACAAGAGTATTACCTGATTTCTTACCAGATTCCGGATTTATCGCATCTTCAAACCAGAGGAAAGACTTTGTTTTAAACGCGTCGCATCGCCAGCAGCAGTGCCGCGCCATACTCACCGTTCCACGCAGCATCTCTTCGATCCGGCGCTACCTCCATCTTTACATCGCCGAATCCCGGCACCTAAGGGGGACAAGAAACAACAAGGTGAGCAGAGAGAACAGACAGAGACAATCTCTTTAGCCGCCATATGCTTACCTGATTTTACCGCCGGAGGTATTATTCATCAGCACGCCACATCTTCTTTTGCCGCACCTGTAAGAAAAGGAGAAAGCAGCAAGTTTAACCCTTGGCATAATTTACCGGACAGTGCTGGGTAACAGACTTTTACCGCAGCGCTTTCAGCTGTCCATCTTCTTATTGGGTCAAAGCCGTAAGATAAGAGGAATTGGACAGGAGTGAATTCCAGACATTTTGAACTCTTACGAACTATATACTTACGGCTCTTCGCCAGGACCTTTTGGAGTCAGGATTCGTCTACAACTCTTCCAATATCTTCAGGCCAGTGAAGTAACTGGTCATCAACGCGCCCCTGCGTTCTTCGCAGGATGGAGAGCTCATCCTTCAAGACCATAAGGAGAATATTTCTACGGGTCAAGCAGACAAGATTAGGAGGGCAGATCCAGTCAGTCATCGCTGCACTACGCATCACGTGGGTGGAGGCCGCAGCAGTCCGGGTCCGACCGACGCCCCTGTGGGAGCCAGGTGAGCGTAACAGTTGGCCACTCTGTGAAGAAACAATATTGAACAATTAACAATATGACTCCAACCACTCTGCCATCCTCCCACCCGAGATGTGACATTTAGTGCTGCCACAACTGCCTTGGGACAACCAGCACATAATGTCCCCAGTGCCCTGGCATTTTCCTCTTTGAAATCTTGCTTGTCGAATGACTTAGTTTGCCCAGTGTAAATCCAAAATTACATGAGGAATGTGTTATGGGGAAGGATAGGGGAAGAATGCCGGGTATAGTGGTTGTGAGGGTGGGGGAAGGGTTCCAGGAATGGGGGGTGAGGAATAGGTCAAAGTAGAGGGAGTAAGAAAGAGGTTGGGGCTCTAACCTAGGAAAAGGGAGTGAGTGTGCCAGTCACCCATGCCCAGAAACTAGTAAGAGTGGCCTGAGCACTAATCCCAGACACTATTTCACAGGCGGGGACACTATACAACCCCAAAAAACAGTTAACCATTCTGACAAGTCACCTTCCAATCACATTCCTTATAGGAGTAAATGATGACTTGCCATGCCGTAGAGTTAACCACCTGCTCCCTGCACCTCCAAAAAAGATGAACTTGAAAAAACAATATTGTCAGGCGTCCCACTTGCCTCCAGTTCCCACAACTGGTCCCCTACTTTATACTAAAACCATAATCACACCACACAAGTACCCTCGTGGCCGCTCTCTAACAATCTAACAAGAAGAAACCCCCCAAAGAAGATGGCCAGTGTCTTTAGTGAATTGTTTTCCCCCTTAAAATGTAAAGCCTGAAATACTTTACCCAGTGGCCTAGTGGAAATTAGCAATGTCATCCCTCAGTTTGACCTTGTAGTGGCACCTGCCCGATTCTTACAATTCCCAGCTCATCTAGTGCCCCAAAACCACTCTCCACACTCGGATTCATTAAAGACCATCTGCTGGGCTAGTGTACTCGAGCACCATCCGCCACCCCATATCGTTTTTGGGATACCCTGAATGGTTCGACCAGGTTCAAAGAAGTCTATTGGGTCCGGCCACACCGAGCACCAATCCTCCCTGTGCCCACCCAGACCTAGTGTTTCCTGTCCCTTGTACTGGCTCTTTGTCACCTGCTGCCATAATGCACTTCTTTGCAATGCTCTGTATCCAGAGTGAGGAAAGGGGAGACGGGGGGAAGAGTAAGAAACAAAAAAGCTGTGTGATCTCACTGGATCCGGAATGGAAAGGCTTTTTTTTTAACAGGGTGACCAGGCCCACCGGGGTTGCAGAGCAGAAAAGAGTATTTCAATGTGCATGATGCTAAGTAAAGATTCCTTTTAACTAGATAACCCTGTGAGCGGGATGTGCTTTTTGAAATTATATTTTTAGACATTGGTTAATGCCTACTGTTGGGTTTGCTGAAAAGGAAAAACTGTTGCACCAAGATTCTGGTACAGGAACTGACATATTTCTGGCTTTTGGAGGGTGGGCGACAATACCGTAGTATTTAGCTTGCCAAGGAATGGTGGGGGGAGCGTCCCATACTCCGATTCAGGCAGCCTACTGTTCCCTTGTGGGTGATTAGGGCATTTTCCTATCTCTGCCTGTGTGTTCGGCGCATCTGTTCTCCTTTTGCAGCCAGACTCCTAGTGTTGTTGCAGAGGATCAGTCTGCTCTAAGCACGAGTATGGGTGCCAACACTGCAGGTCCTTCAGGTAGCCATAGTATTGGAAGAGAATTTCACAACGCGTCCCAAGCCTTGCAACCTCTCCAAATCGTAAATTGGCCTGACATTCTGGTAGGGCGCGGTTTATACGAAGTGAAGCACCTGGGATTATGCCTTGGTGCTCGTAAGGCCTTGAATTTAGAGCATGAGCCCATCTGATTTCTGGTTCAAATGGACACCTTAGCACAAAATGGTGTCATTAAAATCTCAATGCATAGAGGTACTACATCTTTATAATATCTTTCCCACTACTGGCATCAGGGTTGTCGCAGAGTGGTTGGGAGTGTTCTTGAGGCCTGGACCCCCTTTCTCAGAATCAGCACCCCCATTCCTGCAGCAGTGGTCCAAATGGCCTTAAATTAGATGAAATGTTGAGGGAGGTTGTGTCCACGATAACTATATTAGTTTATTGGCTTTAGGTGTGTCTTGTTTTGTTACATGTGTTTGTTTGTTTTTTAACCAATCAGTTTATTTAATCCCTGCAGTCTTCGTTGCAGCATTCGTGACAGGTAAAAAGAGGGGGATCCAAAGCCAACCTAGTCCTGTCCTAATGCAGGCTAGTGTCTAGTAGTAACAAAGGTTTGACCGAATTAGGTGCCTTACCTTTGAATACTGATGTGAGTCTTCTTCCAACAAGGAATACAAGATGGAGGGACATTATAATTAAAGTCTGTACATCTCCAATATCTGGGAATGACTAATCACTGAGTCCCCCTAATAGTTGAACAATCCCTACTGAAGTGGCACGTGGAGGAATAGGGAGCCCTTCAGTGTGAACAGCATTTGCATTGTGCCCTAGCTTTAGAGGTTCCATTTTAGACCAATTAGAAGAAGCCCTTTTAGTCATCCAAATGGCTACTTTTTCAGGTGCCTTGGCTGCATAACGCCAGTTGCTGTCAGAGCCACTGCTGACTTCGCTGAAGTTGGATGCTGTCCCCAATGCTGCCCCCTTGACGCTGAAAAGGCCAAATGAAAGAGCGTTGGCACTGACCGCGAGACTGGGAGATAACGACACACGGTCTGGACACACAAACAGTTTCCTTATCTTGCATTGATAGTGTGGGAAATACACAGTACACGTTTTCTAAACTGTAACCACACTGCACTCGTGATAAGAGACGAAAAACTCTGTATTTCATAAATGTTTCAACTGAGAACTTTTCGAAAACTCTACTTACATAATGCTTCATATGTGACAACCGTTCTTTCACTGTTCGATAACTGAATTATTGAATACACTTCTGTTCAGATCAACTTGGACAAGGTTATTTCCATTTCAATATCCAAAACTATATAGTTATACTTAGCTGTTCAAATGCCACATCCTGGATTCAATATCCCAGAGCTGTCTAGTTATGTTACCATGACAGACTTTTTAACCATTATCTCTGCAACTTATTTTTACTTCCATAAAGCGATACAAGTTATAAACCGACACCCAAACTAACAGCGTCCTAAGCTGCTGACTTCAACAGCATAAAATACCACTAACATGGTCTTGAAATCTGGAACATTCTTGCTGTCCTGACGCACTTCCCTGATAGTTTGCTCAAGCCACCTGAGAAACGTCAGTGCATCTTTAAATGTTCACTGCACTCTGCTTTCTAATGTGCCACGCGGCAGGCTGCTTCTGTCAGGATCCTGTCCTCTTCCCAGCAGGGGTTACTACCAAAGAGGTCCAGTCATTGGCTGAATATGATTCAGAATTGTTCAGGTGTCCTGGCACTAATCCACAAAACTCCAGTTAAAATTCCAGAAACGACTCTATTCCACAATCCAGTTCAGAATCTAGCATTGCAAAAATGGTGCATTCTGGGTCTTGCCTTTGTGAAATTTTGAAACATCTTATGCCAGAGTTGTACTTGGTTCTGGATCAGTGTATCCTGTTCCTGTGCTGTGCAGCACTCATGGTACTTTTCACCATGATTTCCTGATACATGACAGAAGCAAACTCCAGACCATAATCTGTTTTTTCACATGCTTTGCGGTGAAGGTAAGGCTTCAAAGACCAAATTCAGGAGGTGGATTCCTGAGTGCCTGCAGCTGGATCAGCAGTCAGTTGCCATCACCTGTGAGCCTGTCTTGAAAAGACTTTTGATTTTTACTTGTTCTCATTATGTTTCCTGATGCAGAGAGCCAGCTGCGCTCCTTTCCAACCTGAAGCCTTGCTTTCATACTCCTTTTCCAGTCTGAAACCTGACTTGTAAGATCCCGGTTGTAGACTTAAAGCCTTGTCTTGCAAGCTTACTGGCTTTCCTGCTTGAAGCCTGTGCTAGCTGATTTCCTGTGTGTTGCTGATCTCTTTTCCCCAGTACTCTACGCAGTGCAGTGTTTGTTTCCAGTTTCAAGGTATTGCAACAGAATTCTATTTCTTCATTGCTTCAAGTGGGATGCAAAATGGAGGGAGGATCTAATAAGCGAGAGTAGCCTTAAATGCTGGAGGGTGCAACCCTGACCCAAACAATACATGAGACTGCAGAGATGTATTTTAGGTTGCTCAGCATGGTCTCTGGCGGTCTTACTCGCACGCGGTATGCATATTGTAAATACATCTCTCTAGCTCAGTTTGTAAATATTTCTCGTCATTATATAAACCACTCAGTCATTCAAATTATCTTTTTGTAAATAAATCACCTGTGAGACAACGTAGGGTGTGGTGTGTTCATGGCTGATTTGCATAAAATCAGAGTATGTTGGGAACCTAAAGAAAGACCATAGATTTTTATATTTGACAAATGTCTGTGGTTATGATCTGCCTGAAACCACCTGCCCTCCCCTTGCACATAATGCCCAGCGTACTCAGTGTGATGCTAATTAAAATTGCAAACACTCATCCTACCAGTAGAGGTCTGCAAACAACTAGTCATATATAATTGCTTTGGCAACCTTCGTTCACAGGGATGGGGCTTGGAATCTAAGTATTTTCTCATTAGTGCCCTTAGTGTATTCCTTTCACAGCTTGTAAAACAATTGCTGGGTGGACGCTTTCTGACACAATATGGGGACAAGGGGAGCGCTGGCTAGGGAGCAGTTTCTGGAGACTCGGGACGCTGCTGGGGCTAGCCCAGGCTCACCTAAACGCGTTCAAGGTTGCTATTAGGAATACCCAAGCTCCAGTGTCCAGGTATTGGGATGGCAATCCTTCACGGAACAAAGGTATCTGCAACTGACCAGGGAAAACAAAGTGATTTGTAACTAACACTAATGAAGTGGGAGTTTAGTTTCTAGTGATATTTCTTGTATACTTGTCAGTACCAAATTCCAATACTGAGTGAGAGAGCGCTCTCCATGCTTTCTCGTTCCTTTAGGACCACAGATCCTCAGTCAGGAGCTGGTACTACAGGACAGTCGCGGATTCCAAGGCCCAGCTCAGGTTTTCCTTTGAACTGTCATAGATTCTTTCTCGCCCCACCCCTTACTTAATGAGGCAGTTTCAATCCATAATCTCTTGTGATTAACACCTGTTTCCGTGCCCTACCTTTCTTTTGACCAAGGGTGCCAACCAGTAAGGGCGTTATAGCACCTTCTGCACATGGCTAACATTAGCTCTGGGCCGCCGCAAGAGCAAGGGTTACCAAACTATGTCAGATCCCTGCAAGCTCAAGGTGTAAACATTTGCACAGCCTGTCACCTTGAATTGGATCTGTGATGGTTTGTCTTGCATGCCCGTCACCGTTCCACCTTGTATCCGCTGCACTCTTTTCCTGTGCTCTTTATGCTGAGGGTTTCAGCCAGCTCAAGTCATATGCTCGAGTCCGGTCCTAATCTCAGTCGAGTCCAGACGTATATTGTCCACCTTTTTGTTAAGCCAACCTGCCCACTTACTTATTGCTCTGCAAGGCGTGACCTTGGTCTGGCATGTGCCAAGTCATCACTCCGCCCAAATTCTTTTCTTGAGGAGGCTGCTCTGACCTGGGTTTGGGCAGGGGGTTGGGGGGAGGAGAGGAGAGGAGAGAGAAGAGAGAAGATAGCCGAGAGAAGATAGCCCTTCATGCTACAAAATGTTGCATTGCTAAAACTACAACCCTTTAAAATTTACTTTTTCAGTAGCCCTTTTGACGAGCGCTCCAAAATGGCTCCCTCACCAAAGATCATTAATGGGTTGAACTAGCCTGGCTGCGCCAATGGCTACGGTTGATTTGAAGGAGGCACTTGCTGGTTAGGTGTGAAGCGATATATCTGGGAAAACAACAAGGTCTTATATTTCTTTCGGTACTGTAAATGTTTCCTTTCCTCACTGACGCTGGGAAGTAAGTTATGGCTATAGCAATAATGACAAAATGCATCTGCGTAATGGTGTGTCACAAAGCTTTCACTTTGCTCCAAATCCTCACCATCGAGGTCTCGGAGCACTGAAGCGTGTCTGGAGGTTAAAGTGCCCCGGTCCAGGGTATCCAGGCCTTAGTCTGCCCGCTACAGTGTATCTTCGATCAGTATTGCAGAAATTGTGGTGGCATATTCTAATGTACTGGAGGGTAAAGGACTATACATGAGGCAGATGCCAACATTATTTATGCCATTAAGACCAGTCAAGTGTTGAAGTGACTTTTTTCTGGCATAACCTTTAACCTTTGCCTTAAAGCAAACACACAAGTATTTTGCCACTGCCAAGCCTGATGGTCAAAAGTGGCCCTGTCAAAGGCTACACTGTAAAGATCCTCAATTGAAACCAAGCAAGGAAGATATGGAAAGGTCCAGGTAACTTCTGAAGTATGTGCAAATCAAGTATAGTGCAAATCGAGCTGCTTGGTTTTTGTCCCAGTGTCAACAATGTTTCTGTAATATGGATTGGGGTAAAACCTGCGTCGCTCCATTCCTTATTACACAAGCCACACTGGTGGTAAGTGCATGTGTTCCCTTTTTAGCACCGGTGCAATGGTGGGATACTAGCAATAGCACCGGTGCAATGGTGGGATACTAGTAATGGAGCTACTGTAATAGAACAGGTGATTCCTTGCTGAGTGTGTAACAGAACATCTGCACCCGTGGTGGGAACACAAATAGTATTCTGCACGTGGTTGGCCCTGTGCACGCTAGAAGGCTGTCTCGTGCCTCAGTGTCCACTTGAGTGGCTTGCCTGGCTGCAGCAATAGGATGGAAGTCCTCTGCGTTTCCTATGAGTTTATGAATAGGGCTCCAAGGTCAAGAACTGCTATTGTGCATTTAGGGTGAATTTCCTGACTGAGGAAGTTACTCTCCCGTGGGAGGGCTAATGGCCGAGTCGCGCTGCACACTCTGCTGCTGGTCTCAACCAGCCTGGAGCATTTCCATGCCTTTCTTTAGAAGGCCCCTGGTTGATATGGACTAGTAAGTAAAGAGCGGGAAAACACAGAGTTCTGTGTGTTGTACACTGATTTGTGTTGTGTTGCACCAACAGAAGAATTGCAGAGAACATTAACTTTTGCGACCACACAAGCCCACCGTCCGGCATTACATCCCATCAGTTTATCCACCCAAGACACTCATTCCAGTCATCATAGCAGTGTGTACCACAAAAGTCTCAAGCAAACACATAAAAAAATGATAGATTAATCAACATTGTTTCAATCCTAGAAACTATGGGTTGGCTGAGGTATTGGAGTAACGACTCGCTAAAGAAAGGTTCCATGTCTTGGCTACCCTAGTGCAAGAGTGTTTTACATTTTATTAAATATCTGCAACAAGAAAACGTCCCCCTTTGCTGCCGGTTTTACCACATAAGGGGCCTCATTCCCATTCAGGCGGTCTGGTAAATAAGTGCCGGTATTCGCGGATACCAGCTTGACCAGATCGCCCAACTATGGGCAAACAAAGCCCTCATTACCGGCACCGGCAAATCCCCTCATGGAGTCCTATGGGTAATGCTACCGGACCGAGTGCCGGAAACGGTACTTTTTTCTTTATGTATTGCCAGCCCTGAAAAGGGTGCAAGTGATGACCCGTCTAGCATTGGCATGTTGTTTACCTTTTCCTTTGTCCAATGTCTCTCTAGATTTCATCTTGTACTGATCGCGTAGTGAAGATTTAACATTGATGTGTGGTTGGTAGGCAGTAAATGGAGAACGTAATTTGAATCCTAATTGTAACAACTTTCGCCTCAGACAAAATCTGGCAACATTGTTAGACTGACCATCCAAGTCATTATACACAAGTATTAATGTTATGTTGATTTATACCGTGCACCGTTACCACCCAGGTGCAGTCTCCAGGTTCTGACGTGGCTCTGCAAGGAGGACAGTGTTGTTTAGTGAGGGTAGGGGGATAGGAAAGGTCCAGAACCAGGAAAAACTGGCGGCTGTGTGTGTTGGGTTGCAAGTGGGTTGATTGTGTGCACTGTCTTGTATCTGTAAGGGTGAGGCCCAATGCCTGGGTTGTTTGTTGTATGTGAATGTCTGTTATGTTGGGTGTGTATTTTATGTATAAGTTGGCTGGTATTTAATGTGGTGGTTGTGTGCACTGGCTTGTGTCCATTGGGGGAAGGTCTAGTGCCTGGGATTGTTGGTTGTGAGCGTTAGTTATGTTGGGTGTGTGTTTGTGTGTAGGTTGTCCATGTGTGTGTATAGTCCAAGGGATGTGTGTAGGAGGGGAGGGGAGTGGGGTGGTTAGTACTTTGGGTACTTTCAAAGTTCTTCTCAGTGGCTAATCTTCACAATTCTATCTAAATGTGAGGCTAGGCTAATTTTCACAATTCTGTCTAAATTTGACGCGTTGCTAATCTTCATACATCGATCTAAATGTGCCACATGGCTAATTTTCACAAGTCTATCTAAATGTGACGCATGGCTAGAATTGTGAATATAGTATTCTATCTAAATATCCTATGATTGCAGCCAGACACCTTTCTGTTGCAGACTCTTTCACAGACTACATGCTTGAAGCACATCAATGACCATCAGACACAATGCCGATTATTGCCATAAAGGACATACCTCTACCGCACACCTTGCACCCAGGAACTCTTCCTGAATAATTCTTGCGGCAGGATAGCTGAACCTTATCTTATTCCGCACCTAGCGCTATTGTTGGCTAACCCGGTGCACCTTAGTTGCAGAAACAGGAATGCAGTCACAATACTGCTGTGAATCTCTCACCTATCGGAACAATATCTCACTTAACACATATAGGACACACTCACGTTCACCCAGGTTCTGGGAGGCAAGTCTCCTGGACAAGGTGCTAGCAATGTGGGGTGTGCGCTCTGCAAATCACAATTTTACACCCAATGGAATGTCATGATCCAGGCTCTCTGCTCTGATATTATTTTGGAGATGGATGCTTACATTTGTTGCCTCGTGTTGACGGTCCACCATTTCAAAGTGTAGTCCATAAATAGGATATAAAACCTCAAACAAAAAAACTCATTCAGCAATGTTCCCAAATGATGACCTACATGGAGGTGTTTCCCTATTGTCTTCTTTGTTGAAGTCTGAGTATGTCATCTCAAAACAGTGTGCTTACTTGGCATGAGTAGATGGTGGGGTGAGCACTTTTAAGGGAGCCCGCTACACCGTATAGCATTTGTTTCGTGATTGAAGGGAGGATTTGAATCAATCCTCACTGGTATTGATGTGGATATCGCACCCAAGCAGGGTTTTTCAGCCTTCTGTGGCACTACAGTATGGGGGGAACATCATGTCTAAATCAGACTTGGACCCACAAGAATGGCTCTTGGGCCATTAAGTGCAGTGAACTGTAAATACACCACTTGGCCTCGAGGCTAGAAATCAAACACGCTCATCACCAGTTTGTCTGCTTGTGCGACATGGAATGAGCAACAGATTTTGCCCTAATCCATATTATATAAAGATTTGTTATCATGCAAGATGGTTTTGCCAAGTTGATGGTGAACAGAGCAAATGGGGCTTGTTTAGGCATTTAGGTAGTGCTTTATTGCTTCAAATTTGTATCCAAGGCAAGAAACCAGAGGTTGCAAACATGTTTTCTATGAATGTACAAAGCAACACACAAAGCTGCTCCACTTTGCCAATGTGAAAGATGGGACTTTGAAGGGAAAAATCTGTCTGTTATGCAGCAAACCTAGTACAAATCGGGCTGCTTTGTTTTTATCCCAGTGTGAACAATGTTTCTGTAATATGGATTGGGGTAAAACCTGCGTCGCTCCATTCCTTATTACACAAGCTGCACTGGTGATAAGTGCATGTGTTCCCTTTTTAGCACCGGTGCAATGGTGGGATACTAGTAATGGAGCTACTGTAATAGACCAGGTGATTCCTTGCTGAGTGTGCAACAGAACATCTGCACCTGTGGTGGAAACACAAAGTATTCTGCGCGTGGTTGGCCCTGTGCACACTAGAAGGCTGTCTCATGCCTCAGTGTCCACTTGAGTGGCTTGACTGGCTGCAGCATGAAGTCCTCTGCTTTTCCTCTGAGTTTATGAATAGGGCTCCAAGGTCAAGCACTGATATTGTGCATTTGGGGTGAATTTCCTGACGAGGAAGTTACTCTCCCGCGGGAGGGCAAATGGCTGAGTCGCGCTGCACACTCTGCTGCTGGTCTCATCCAGCCTGGAGCATTTCCATGCCTTTCTTAAGAAGGTCCCTGTTTGAGTGTTTTCCCGCGCTTGACTTACTTGTCCATATCAGATTTCTGTGTGTTGTACATTGTTTTTTGTTTTTGTTGCACCAACAAAAGAATTGCATAGTACACTAACTTTTGCGACCACAGAGGCCCACCGTCCGGCATTACATCCCATCAGTTTATGCACCCAAGACACTCATTCCAGTCATCATAGCAGTGTATACCGCAAAAGTCTCAAGCAAACACGTTAAAAAATGAGAGATTAATCAACATAGTTTCAATCCTAGAAACTATGGGTTGGCTGAGGCATTGGAGTAATGACTCGCTAAAGAAAGGTTCCATGTCTTGGCTACCCTAGTGCAAGAGTGTCCTCCTTTGCGGCCGGTTTTACCACATAAGGGGCCTCATTACAATTCAGGCGGTCTGGTAAAAAATGTGCCGGTATTCGCGCATACCGGCACTTTACCGAATCGCCCAACTACGGGCAAACAAAGCCCTCATTACCGGCGTTGCCAGTGCCAGTAATCACGGCAAATCCCCTCGTGGACTCCTATGGGCAATGTTGCCAGAAGGCGTGCCAGAAACGGTACTTCTATCTTTAGGGATTGCTAGCCCTAAAGAAAGAAGTACCGTGATGCAAGTGATGACTGTGGTGCAAGTTATGACCCATCTACCATTGGCATGTTTACCTTTTTCCTTCTCATTTGTCCGCTGTCCGTGAACATGCCGTGGATCCTAGCGTAGACGTCCCCGGAGTCTACTGTACAGAGGGATGTCATTTGGGGGTTACAACAACAAAAAAAGGGTGCTCCTGGAGTAGCTGTCCCTCCCGTGGCACGGGGGGCCGCCACACAAGGTCTGGTGGGTTCCTGGCCCAGTCCTCATCCATCCGGCTGAAGGCTGGACCGGGGAGGCACTCAGTAGGGGTTGGCGCTGATCGTACCATGTGGCACATGCCACGTTCAGCTCCAACCCGTTCTCCCTTGGCTTCCTTGCCACTCACATACAGGAACCAGGAAGCTCTCGCAGCGTCCTGGTTCCTGTTTGTGAGCAGCACAGAGGAGCGGAGGGGGCCTGGAAGCACAGATCGAAGCTGCAAGAAAAAGGTAAGCAGGCTTTTTTTTGTTTAATATGATGTGTGTTTTGCATGTGTGAAGTGCGTATCAGATGTATGTATGTGAATGGTGGGTAAATGAGACGTGGTGTGATGTGTGTTTTTGAATGTTCTGGGTGTGTGTGCATGTGTAGACAATGTAATGAGTGGATACAACAGAAGGTGTGAGCGACTGGTGGGTGGGTGAATGAGAAGTGATGTGATGTGTGTTTTTGAGTGTTCTGGGTCGGTGGGTGTGTGCCTCCTGTAGAGAATGCAATGAGTGGATGTAACAGAAGGTGTGAGTGACTGGTGGGTGGGTGAATGAGAAGTGAGGTGATGTGTGTTTTTGAATGTTCTGGGTGGGTGGGTGTGTGCCTGTGTAGATAATGCAATGAGTGGATGTAGGAGAATGTATGTATGTGAGTGACTGGTGGGTGAAGGAGTATGAATGTGATGGTGTGTTTTTGAATGTTCTGGGTGGGTGGGTGTGTGCCTGTGTAGAGAATGCAATGAGTGCATGTAAGAGAAGGTGTGAGTGACTGGTGGGTGAATGAGCATACATGTGGTAGTGTGTTTGAATGTTCTGGGTGGGGTTTGGTGTGTGCCTGTGTGGTGAATCCAGTGTGAGTAAGTGTGAGAGGAGATGTATGGTTAAGTGACTGGTGAGTGAAAGGGGATGCATGTGTAAGGCCATGGGAGACTGGGATCACTAGAGCATTTTTTCCACATCCTTTATTGACTTTACATGTTTTACTAGTATTTTTGGGCAAAGGCAAGTTCATGTGTGCCATTCCCTGGCTAATTATGGTGCAGTCAGTCTAGCCATTGCTTACTGTGGCATGACATTTATTACTCAGCATCTTTCAAAAAGCAAGCATGATAAGAAGTTTTACCTCGCTATACTGATGTTTTGGTGTAGCGGTCTGTATATTCTTCACTGTAGCATGACTTTATTAATTGAGCATCTATGATGAATCAAGCAAGATAAGTGTTCTTATGGGTCTAGACTGGCTCACATTGGAACCAGTTTGGACAGGTTTTCCTATTGTGACATGTCACTTTTAATGGCCAAACCAATGGGAGTATGTACTTACAAAGGAGTACTGACATATATTCTATGGAAAGACTGGAGGTGAGCATTAGGCTTCAACTTTTATTACTACTCCTCAGCAGTTTCAACAAACCAATAACAAATACTGAAAAAATGTCCAAAGTGACTTTTTCTCTTCTCAGAACTACAATCTCTGTAGTCCATCTCTCTCTACTCAGCTATGACCACTTCCTGTCCCTGAGCTCCTCCTCTTCTTTTACTGCTCTTCAAGCAGATAAGTACCAAATTTTACCACCTCTTATGTTTGGATACTAAATGGCTAGGTTTAGATCAATGGCGAGCTAAAATAGTTTTAGCGCAGCTAGATTGCAGAAGTATGAGCAGGATTGTGGCGCAGTGCAGCCCGAGTAATAAACTAAGTGTTTTTGATTTCTATGCTCGTACGTTAGCTTCGTTTTGTAGACATCTAAAGTTGACCCCGAGCCGCGTGCCCGTTCAGTGACTATTATAGACGTAGGTATAAGATCCGCACCGGGCGACCCTGTGCCGTATTCCCGGCACATTAGAGGTTCAGCCCCGCTGCAGACCCTCACTAGAGCCATATTACGGCTGCTCATCGAGCGAAGAGCTCCGGGCCCCACCCTTTGGGAGGCGGAGCCGGAGCCTCTTCGGAGCTGCGTGTGCCTGCACAAGAGCGCTCTGGCCCCCTCCCTTGGGGAGGCATAGCCAAAGCCCTCTCGGAGAAGCCAAGAGCGCACGGGGCGCATTCATACGTATATCTCGGAGACAAAGGAGCCGGGCCACGGCGGTTATTTGAATATTGAAAATAAACACTCAAAAGGATTGTAATCCTCCGCAGTGTACACCGCAGCAGCAGCGAGACTCAGACAGAAGCTCCTGAGAAGCGGAGCGCGTTGGGAGAGCAGAGCTCCACCAAATATTACCTAAGGAGTCAATTAAGCCTAGTTAAAGCTCAAGAACCCTCATATAAGAGGCATTGTAAAGACATACAGCCTGATTAGGCAGTGAAGAATAAACAGTCCCGTGCAGCCACAGTGTAAAAAAAAAGAAAAACATACAAGCATCAGACCAGCGACTTGGGCGTGCCCAAACACCTTCAGAGGTAACAGGCACACAGCACACCCTAAGCATGTCGGAGTTCGAATGGAGCGAGGAGGAGCAATCCCCAGACCTCGCAGCCAGCTTTAAGGAGGTGCTAGGTAGTTCACTGGTCGATGCAGTGGCTCAGGGGGAGAGACCCCTGCAGGAAAGGCTAGAGAGGCTGGAAGCAATCCTAAGCCAGCCTACAGATGGCACCACAGGGACGGAACGCATGCCCACCAAACCCTCAGAAGCAGGGTCTAAAGGGAGTAATAAGGCCCGGAAGAGGAAATCCTCTCACGACCCCCAGGACCCATTGGATGGGGCGAAAGGGAAGGCCCTGGAGGCTGCCGACGCCTTCTCGAAGCTCAGAGAAGCCTATTTGCAATGGCAGGCAGTGCCAAGCCTCAGTACCCCCACTCCTGGGGAAGACCTTGATGAAGGAGATGACCCAGACTCGGAAGAGGAGCCAGCAGGAGGGGATCTGTCCTCACAAGATGAGGTAGAGACAGTAGAAGAAGACTGGGCTAAGCCCAGTGGGGGAAAGAAAGCCCGTATGGAGAAATCCCTCAAGGAGGTGCAGGAAGACATGTTCGATCCGTACAGCATCCGGAACCCAAGGTCTTCCGACTGGCAGCCGTCACCCAGAGTGGCACAGTATAGGACTATAAGACTGAGAAAAACCCTCGACAAAGAGGTTAGATAGCGGCTTTGCGCAGAATGCCCAAGGCCGGACCTTCCAGGTAAAGTAGCGGAAACTCCCGAACTCGACCCCAAGATGCTAACCTTTTTTTCCAAGATCAATAAGGAACCCCGGAAGGGAATAGATAGATCATGGAAGAGTTGCCAAGAGAAAGTCCTGGACCTAGCAGGGCCTCTGGCTAAGATCATGAACCTAGCCGAGAGAGCTAAAGACATGCGGGAAGAAGTAGACCCCGACGCTCTAGCAGGTTGGGCGCAGAGAGCAGTCTGCTTACTAGGCAACGCCAACTGCGCGATTGCGTCAGAAAGAAGAGGCCTACTGCTGAAGATAGATCCCAAGCTTAGTGACCTAGCCTCTTACGAGGCAGGAGAAGCAGCCCAAGGTTTCTTGTTCGGCGAGACCTTTGGGAAGGAAATGGGCCGTTTCGTCGGTACCTACACCTCATTGGAGAAGGCTCAGGCTTCAATCCGGAAGTTTTTCCCGAACAGGGTTTTTGCCGGGACCAGTCGCCACAGGGGTCGCACGGCTGGTCAGAATCAAGGAAGTAGAAGACCCCAGAATCCCAGAGCCCAACACTGGGAGAACAGGCAGCAGGATTCCTTCTTCCCGGCCAGGGGACGTTTTCCCCAGAGGACACAGAGGGAGAGGATTCGGCAGAGGCCAAGGATTCACACAAGGTGAGAATGATTCATTACCCTCCGGTGGGCGGAGGACTGGTATGTGTTGGCAAAACTGGCGCGTGCTTTCCAGCGATGGGTGGATTTTTGCAAACCGTGAGAGGTCTGCAGCTCGAATTTATAGAACCACCAGTTCAAACGCGCAGACCGCACCAGCAGCGCCTAGCACGTGCCGAGCAGAGCTGCTTAGACCACGAACTGGCACAGCTCGCCCGGAAGAATGCCATAGAGAGATGTCCGAGGACACCCAGTTTTATGTTCCTAGTACACAGGAATGAGAAGGTCAGGCAGGTAATAAACCTGAAGTAACTAAACGGCTGGGTAGTCTACCGACATTTCAAGATGGAAGGCATACACCAGCTCTGAGACTCCCTCGGTGAGGAAGACTGGCTGACAAGGCTAGACCTAAAGGATGCCTACCTGACGGGCCCAGTCTTAGAGGAGTTCAGGACATTTCTGGCTTTTCACTGGAAAGGACAGTATTGGCAATTCAAGACGATGCCCTTCGGTCTTGCATCAGCTCCCTGGGCCTTTACCAAGCTGATGAAGCCAGTAGCAGCGGCAATCCGAGAGAAAGGAATAAGGTTGATCATATACCTAGACGACCTGCTGCTTTTAGCCGAAGACCGAGAGACGCTGGTTTACCAGACAGATTGGGTCCAGGGTTTACTCCTGTCCCTGGGATTTCTGGTGAACATGGAGAAATCGGACACCACACCAGCTCAGAGATTGGACTTCCTAGGTTTCATCCTAGACACCAGGAAATCCACACTGGAGCTACCAGTGCGGAAAATGCGAGACATTAAGAGATAAATTTGATGGTGTCTGCAGAAGCAGGTAGTGTCTCTCAGAGTCCTAGCAAGGATCGTGGGGCTACTAGCGGCCTCCATTCAAGCCATATTCCCAGGGC